>NW_027491077.1:0-1200000 GCF_021521415.1 Bidens hawaiensis
CGAATCAACAAACCGTTTTTTTGATACCAGATTCAATAATTGATTTGTTTGATGTCAAACCTGAACCGACGACGGGAAAGTCACCAAGGTTTTTGAAAAATGTATAGTTAAATGTGTTAATATCTTTATTTGTAAGAAACTATGGAATATCACATTCTAATTTTCACTATCGTAAGAACAATTATGTTATAATAACAATTAGGTTATTATAAATATAATAAATTAATTAAAAAAACATAATATAATTATATTTAGTCATTATTCATATTTAGTCGGGTTAAACGGTATTTACAAAGTCGGATTTTAGTGAAATAATTCATATTTAGTCATTATTATTATTAATATGATTAATTGTGGCTTAAAAGAAATAAAAACATAGTTTCCAACAAAAATGGGGTGTACAGGGGTCGAACCCGCGACCTCTACCCACAAAGCTTCAAGTGTTAACCAGCAGGCCATAAGGCGACGTGCATAAAGAATCGGTTTCCATAATTAATATACAAAGGAAGTTCATCTCAAAATTTGTTTCATATATGTGAGAGTGAACCCATATATATTTTAAGAGTGAACCCATATACAATCTGGAACTCTGGTCTGGTGGTAATACTTCTCCCTTTAATCCAGCCAACTCTCCTATCAACCCGGGTTCGACTCTCATCTGCAGCGCCTGATTTTTTATTTCCAGTTTTTTCCCTTTTTTACCCAGCAAGTTAGGTTATTTATTTTTACCCATCGCTAAAACACAAAAACATCACACAAGTTCCCTTCCCCACCACAACTGCAGGTCAAACCCTAACCCCCCACCACCGCCGCAGTTAACTGTCGGCCGTCTCTCTTTCAGCCACACCGTCATCAGCCTTCCTTTCCATCCCTAGTATCCATCTCTCATTCACTCTAGTCTTCACAATAAGGTATGTTTTAATGTTTTGGTTCAATTATTATTTTTTTGTTCACTAAAATTACAATTAGTAAGAATGATTATGTTGAAGTTTGTTAAATGATTATGTTGAAGTTTCTTATCGTAATGAACCTCACGGCCTTACCCGACCCGAACCGTTGAACCGACCTAAACCTTCGAAACAACTCGGAATTTTTATGGCCGGTCGTATAAATTAGAGTATTTAATCGGGTTAGGGCTTGATAATCAAGTTATATAGGTTTACTTGAGCGGGTTATTTTAGGGTTTGATAATTAGGTTATATAGGTTTGATAATCATGACTGTGTTGAGCTAGTTAGACGACTCAACTCGGGGTTTGATAATCACGGTCCGGTTTTGATGGTTTTCGGGTCAAACCGAAGCCAAACCGTTACCAACGGTTTGGCATTATCGAAAATCAAAGCCGAACCGTTGAGATTTAAAACCGAAACAAACCGAACCGTTATTAACGTTTTGGTTTCACGATTTGGGCTTTATACAATGCACCTTTTTTTATTAAACTTAAAGAAATACTATATATTATGAAATATCTAAACAGTTAATATATACGATTAAATCTTTCGTCCGGTACGGTTTTATACGGTCGGTTTGAAAATTTGAAACCGTAATCTTATTTGTTTAAAATATCCATCAACAGTTGTGTTTAATGAGATAAGTAAAATGTTCCTTTTAATATATATATGATAAACAGATGGACATCCTAGAAGAAGACATCCTCAACCAGAAGGAGGAGGAGGAGGTTGAGCAGCGGCCACGACGGAGGCGGCTAACAGAACAACCGCCAAAACCTATTGAAGGGGATGATGTGTTGGTGGGTTACCCACACACGCAGTTTGTTCAAGGGACATTCGCGCACGACCAGTACATCCAGCTCCGATTGATGAAGCCTATGCCGAATACCATTTTAAGCCTCAGTTTTATGGAGTCAGTTGGCGCGGACGGAAGGATGTCAGAGTATGTCGGGACGGACTCGCCGTGGATGAGGATGTTTATGATGAACTACCCCGCACACCGGGAGCTTACGCTAGAGGTTTATTCAACATTCCGTTTCAGGTGTTTTTCTTTTTACTTACTATGTCTAACTTTGTTTACCGCCTACACATTACTTTAATATATTCATAACAAATTGTTTATTTTATTTCAGGCCACGGGAGGCGGGGAGGCCAGAGGTGCAGATTAGAGATCAGAACCTAGAGGGTCGGGCGTGGGAGGTTTCCTTCAAGATGTTTGGGGTCGAACGGTACTTTTCATTGGAGGAGTTCGCCGTGGCGATCGGCTTTTACACCGAGGAGGAGGTCTGTCAGCCGATCTACACCGTGAACGTCCATGAGGCCCCGGACGATTATCTACGCGTTTGGTGGCGCGCAATTTCGAGTAAGCCTTTCCCATCCGGTAGCCAAGCAAAAGCCTCCTGCATCATTGACCTGTTATACAGGTACGTTAATCTATGTTACTTTACATTACGTTACATTGTAATATATTATATTTCGTTGTGCAGGTACCTACACAGGCTGATAGCCTCGTCAGTACAAGGTCGATATCAGGGTGCTGACCACTGCAAACTCTCAGACTTGTTTTTTTTGCGGTGCCTTCTGACGGGGTTCCATTGTAACCTCGCCTATGGTTTCGCCGACTACATCGCCTCATACCAGCACAGGCAGGGACGAGGATCGTTGCTCGGTGGCCCCTACGTGACGCGCATCGCGCATCATTTGGGACTTCAAACACAGCTAGCTACTCTTACGATCTCGACTGTATCCACCCGCGAGCTCGCCCGTTCTAGCGCCCAGGGCATGCGTATTGTTCTCAAGTTTACAGAGCCCGACGGGAGAAGAGTAGACCGTCTCGTTACGGACTTCAATAAACCACCGTACATACCGGCGCCATTAGTCGAGCCTCCACCATTGATTGCCCCGGAGGTGCACGTCGACGACAACCACGAAGTGCAATCGGGGGACGAGGACAGAGGGGAGGATGAGGCGGCGGATGGAACGGAGCAGGTCCAGGTTACTTTTATAACTCATTTACATTTATTTGTTTCGTCTAAATATTAACGTTTAATTATCATTGTAATGTCAGCCACGGGTGACGCAGCACGCACCGCGCACCTATCGCGCTGTGCGTTTAGACCACGCCATGGATGCACGCTTATGGAGAGTAGAGGACGCGGTGCTACGGATGCAACGTCAAATCGATTGGATGACGGAGAGGGAGGCCAGCCGATAGCACGGTGAGGATTACACATTACCTCCCCCACGCTTTGATCACGAGGCTAGCACATCAAGGGCCTTGCGCCTCAACCGAAGGGGACGAAGACGGGGACACGGTAGTGTAGATATTCATTTACATTACTTTGTTATATTCTATCAAACATTAATATTTTGTATGTTATGAACTTGTTATGAACTTTTATATTTTGTATTACATTGTTTTATGCTTTTTATGCTTTTTAATATTGTAAGGTTACAATTATTAAAATCCAACCAACTAGTAACATAAACAAGATCATAATATTAGTTTAACTACATAATAAACTTATGAAAAAGATGTATTTTCCAAAACAAAAGAAAACAACGAGAGCTTGGATTCCAAAACACCAGTAATCAAACCAATATGAAGATGTATATTTCATTTAATATTTTTTTAAACAAATAGCCAACACCTCATATTATAGACTAAAATCACAATACAACCTATACCAAAGTAAGAACTACAAAATTTCTCAAAAAGACTTAATAATTAATACACATATTTTTTCGATAGAAATATAAATATATTATAATAATTAACAGAAACATAAAAATCAAAATCTTATAATTAAAATAAATATTTATTTAAATTTATATTTATTTAAATATATATCATTTTTGATCATAAAAATCAAAATCCTATAATTAAAACAAATATATATTTAAATCAAAATCTTATAATTAAGAACTTAGGATAATATTAGTAATATTAATATTAATGATAATAATATGTGAGATGATGGTTTGGTTGACGTGACAATGAATTGATTGATTGAGGGCAAAACGCCACGGTTAGCCCTTACCGTGACGTCTGGTGCGGTTTTCTAACCACACAGCGGGTGTGATTAGAAAAGCCCAAAAAATAAGCAATTTAAGACCTTTAGTCAAGGTGTTTTTTTAATTGTAATTGTAATTCTTTATAAATAAAAAACTAGCAAGATGTCACATAAGTATTAGGGTGTGTATAGTGGGGGCGACATGCAGTTCTCACTGGTTTGTGTTATTGTATTATTATTATATGTTTGTTATATATATATATATATCTAACTATCTATATAATTGCCTATCATGAAATCCTATGTGTCGCTCTCAGGTTGTTCCTGTTGGGTGTAGATTTTTTATCCTCAGAATGAGCTACGATTCAAGGATTCTGAGCAATCCTGTCAACGCTAATATTCCGAGGATGATATTTGACTAATTCAATTGTCCTGTTTTACTTATATTTGTTTTGCAGATAAGATCACGTGCTAAATATGCTAATTTTAACGTGGACTTACAACGGCTAATGCTTGGACTTCACCAATTGGAACGTGGGCAAGCAACACATTAAGGAAGAAATAGTCTAGGGTTTCCGGATTATTCGGGATAACGGTTGTAACTTTTTTCTTATATAAACGAGCTGATAATATCATTAGAACACACACTATAACTTACCTAGCTACTAGCATACACTGTAACACATAGTTTACGATCACTTATCAGCTCCACCACTTGTAACCACCATTTTATTGTTAATAAAAGTGACGGTGATAGTTTTAACCGCCCGGGGTTTTTTTGTGCCGGAGATTATCATAATCACGTACCAATTCGACCAAAGATTACGTTGTTAATCTTTGACCGAAGCAATTCGACCAAAGATTACGTTGTTAATTTTTGACCGAGACAAGATTATCATAATCACGGGTTTTTTCCCCTCGTAATTACATCATTGTGTTCAATCATTTTACCAAGAAGCACCCCACCTCACGCACTAATTTGATCAAAAGTTAGTTTGCTAATTTTTGACCGAAACAATTTGGCGCCCACCGTGGGGAAATCGGTGCTTTGATCATTATCAATCCTCAAACTAAACCCTACTCTCAACATCCACAACATGTCTTCCCAACCGAAGATTGTTTCTTCTTCTGTCGCAGCTTCAGATTCCACTGTGAGGCCTTCTATGCCTCCTCCTCCTGCTGGTGTTATTCCGAAGAAACCGGACAATACTCAGAAGAAAGCTGCCACTTCGGTGTTCACAGGAACGAGACCATCTCCCCAGGATCCCATTATGGTATCTAATAATGAACTTTTGTCCATATATATGCGATTACAGGAACATATGGATCACCTAAACAAGACCAACCAGATGCTGCTGAAGGAACTGGAAGATATTAGAAAAGCCAAGAAGCCGGCGGAAGAATTCACATAATTAATCTCGAGATCTCTGGATTTCACTCCTCCAGGATCCTCAGGATTGATGCGTCCGGAGTCAACCAAGGCGTACAACCCCGGATCCTCACTCTTCCAGCACTCTGGGTCTGCAGGACTGTACTCATCCGGATCCCAAGGATACTTGCATGAATCCTTTGCAGGACCGTTCCAACAGTCCGGACCTTCAGGATTGTCGCAGCAGGGAGGATCCTCAGGTCCTTATCAGCAGGTGGTATCCTCAGGATTTCCGCAACAGGCAGGATTTTTAGGAGTGCCTCCATCAGGACCCTTCAATCCTCAACAGCCATTTGCTCAGACTCAGCAGTTTGCAGGGTCCTCTGAGGTGCACCAGGGAGACTTCATCCCGATGCAGGCTAACACTTCGGCCACTACATTTGTCACTCCAGGAAATACTATGTTCGGGAATACCAGCTATAATACCCAAACCGTTCCTTAGAATATCAATCAGGGTAACCCTTTCAATACAATTCCTTTTAATGCTAATCAAGGATTTTTGCAGGATGCAGGCATAAGTTCAAGTTTAGCCCTAGAATTACAGAAGCTTAAGGACATGATATCAAATGTTCCTGGTATTACCCGTCCTATAGCTGAAGTTCCCACTGATAGTCACAGAATATCTTGATTTGTGCCATCAATTGGTGACGTACAGATCCCAAAACAGTTTCAAACCCCAAATATGAAACTATACGATGGTTCAATGGATCCTGAGGAACACGTCGCACAGTATAGAGAGCGTATAGAGATCAACCCAATCCCTATGGAAATCAAGGAAGCATGTCTTTGCAAGGGATTTGTGTCTACCTTGACCGGATCAGCCATGAAATGGCTACTGAGCATTCCTCCTAATACAATCACTTCCTTTCTCATCTAATTAACTTGTTTAATAACCAGTTTTCTTGCAGTAGAAAATTTGAGAAAATGACAGGTGATCTTTACAGGATTACCCAGAATCCTGGGGAATCCTTGAGAGATTTTATTACCAGGTTTAGCAAGGATTCGTTGGAAATTCCAAATCTAAACCCGACTTCAGCAGTGGAAGCTCTTAAGCTGGGGTTAGAAAAAGGCTCATCTTTCTATGATGATCTTGTTATGACTCCATGCAGGTTATTAGATGAAGCAAGAAGCAGAGCTCTGAGGTTTATCAGGCTAAAAGATGATAAGAAAAACTATAAGACCGGTATCCCGAACTATGACCAGACGAACAGGAAATCCGAATCCCTAGGAAAATCATATCGGTCAAAACCTTACTACAAGCCTGATAACCCCAGGATCAATGCAGTAGATGATGAGGATGATGAAGAATATCCTAAAATTTCTGAATATTGTTTTTCAGTTGATATTGGTGGATTAATGTGTGCCATGCAAGATTTAGGTGAGAAAGCCAGGTGGCCAAAGAAGATGGAAAAACAAGGAGCCTATAGAGACAAATCAAAGTGGTGTGCCTTCCACGAAGACTTTGGGCACTTGACAGATGATTTCATTGCACTCAGAAGAGAGATTAGCTATCTTCTCAGTAAAGGCCACTTGAAAGAGCTACTTGGCCGGAAGAAAGGTAATGAACAAAATCCTGAAAATACTCCTGAAAAGGCGACTCCTCCACCAACAGACGCATGAACAATCATGTTCATATCTGGAGAATCTGACATCTGTGGAACCTCTTATTTTTCTGCAAAAAGAAATGCTGATCAAAGGTAGTTAGAAGTGGCTGCCAGACAAACAAAGACATCCATTCTCACTCAAGCAAAGACCATGACCTTCGATGAAAGCGATAGAGTTGAAATTCAGGATCCTCACCATGATAGTTTGGTAATAACATTATATGTGGCTAACCATTATGTGCGCAGGATCCTCGTAGATGGTGGAAGCTCTGTCAACATTATTCAATTAGATGTGCAGAGAAAGATGAATATTCCTGAGGATGAGATCGTTCCCAGTTCCTCAGTATTGGTTGGATTCAGCGGAGAAACTAAGAGCACTATTGGGGAAATAAAACTCCCGGTATACGTCGAAGGGGTAAATAAAATACAAAAATTTTGTGTTATTGACTGTTTGTCTTGTTGCAATATTATATTAGGCAGGTCCTGGATACACGACATGAAAGCAGTCCCCTCCACCTATCACCGATGTGTGAAACTCCCAAGTCCGTGGGGAGTTATCAAAATCATCAGCGATCAACAAGATGCAAAGAATTGCTACACCTCTTCTATGAAATGTACTGCCAAACCCCAGCTGGCGTAGCAATTACAGAAGCCAGCACGAGACGTAATGGAAGCCAGGGAACAAGAAATTAAAGAAGTAATTCCTTATCTCGAGGATCCTGAAGTCAAAGTGCTGATGGGAACGAGCATTCCTGAGGATATTGAGTCAAAATTGCTCGATTTCCTCAAGTCGAGACTGTCAACATTTGCATGGAAACATGAAGATATGGCAGGTATTTTCAAAGATATCATAACACATAAACTTGGAATTGATAATTCTTTCAGGCCAATCCATCAAAAGAGAAGAAAGTTTGCACCTGAGAGAAACACAATTATCCAAGAAGAAGTTGAAAGACTTTTGAAGGCAAATATGATTAGGGAAGTTCAATATCCCCGATGGTTAGAAAATGTAGTAGTTGTGCAGAAAAAGAATGGAAAATGGAGAGTTTGTGTAGATTTCACAGACTTGAATAATGCTTGTCCTAAAGATCCATTCCCACTACCACACATCGATTCAATGGTAGATGCTACAGCCGGCCACGAGATGTTGACATTTATGGATGCATCCTCAGGATTTCAGCAAATCCAAATGGATCCCTCAGATCAAGAAGACACAACCTTCATGACTCCCACAGGTATTTATTGTTATATTGCTATGCCCTTTGGACTTAGAAATGCAGGTGCAACCTATCAGCGGTTAGTTAACATGATGTTTAAAGAGCAACTGGGGGACACGATGGAGGTCTATATTGATGATATGGTGGTGATGTCCAAGAAAGCTGAGGATCACCTCCAGGATCTCAAGACTGCATTTGATATTCTCGACAAATATAACATGAAGTTGAATCCTGCAAAGTGCCATTTCGGAGTGAAAGCTGGCAAATTCTTGGGATATATGGTCACCAAAAGGGGAATAGAGGTGAGTCCAGAGCAGATACAAGCTATCCTGAATCTAAAATACCCAGCATCAGTCTGAGATGTTCAAAGGCTAACTGGCTGAATAGCGACACTCAACAGATTCATATCCAAATCCTCAGAAAAGTGCAAAGAATTTTATGATATCCTGAGGAAAAACAAAAGGTTCGAGTGGACCGGTAAGCATGAGGAAGCTTTAATGTCCTTAAAAGCTTATCTTTCCTCTGCTCCTCTGCTGGTAAAACCCGAAGAAGGTGAACCTCGATCTCTATATTTAGCTGTATTAAATAATGCTGTAAGTGAGTTTTAGCCAAGGATCTTGATGTGCAAAACGATCTATTAAAAACCTAACCTAACTTAGACACTCTAGTTTTAAATTTATAAATCTAGACTCTCCTAACGCTAGACCACTAGACAGGCAAGTGTACCTATCAACTATAGTAAAGCCTAATAAAGCCCGGATATCGAACCCAAAGGACACTAGCGACACCTAAACTAGACTCTGACTAATAACTTAAATAAATAGATTTAATTTTTTTTTGTCTTTTTTAATTATTAAATATAAATAATATAAAATAAATAATACTTACTCTAAACTAGATACAGACAAATAGAACTAGAACTCAAATATGGTGAAACAACTACCTAGGTAAGGAATCCTACTAGTCAACTCGTAAACTCTCGGAATTAGATTTATGATTGGTAACCGTATTCTAAAAATATGAAACTTAAGGAATAACTATAGTATGCCAGATCTCCTCCCGGTCTCACCAACAATACCTAAGAACCCTAAGTATCATGTAAAACTCAATGGTTTAATAGTTCGGATCACCTCCCAGTCTCACCTTACCTAACTATGCTAAGGTACCCAAAGATTAAATCACAATATACCCTAAGGCGTAAAGGGGTATTCTTATTAAATTCGGTTATAATTCGGATCTGTAAGAATTTAAGGGAGTCTAGGGTAACTCACTCCCGTGCAATCACTACCCAAACCCACAAAAGACCAAAACAGACGACACTTAATTACCCCCCAGTCTCTCAAGTGACAGAATACTTGGTATCTCTAAACTCTCAGTTACTCCTCCTATGGAATACGTTAACAATATACCATAAACTAGTTACAAACACACAGTAAGCAACCCAATATGCATCCATACCTGAAAGACATTCACAAAGATGCATATGGAACAATAAATTGATAATAAATTAATACCAAATACGCATATGCATCACAACCAAATAAAATAAAAACTTTACCAAAGCATGAACCAATCAATATTAATCCAAGACCGAAAATAAAACGAGTCTAAAAGTTTAGCCAATCATAATAAATGTGAACCAAAGATAAAATATAAAGTGCAATTCATCAAATAATATATAAATAATTGACCTTCTTGCTTGTTTGATTCTTTTATTCTTCTTCTTTCTCTTGCTTCCGAAGTCCAGCAGCTAACCAGGGGTGTCCCCCTCTTTGCGTTTGACCAATCTGTCGTGCCCCTTGATTGGCGCCTCCACTCCGTAGGGTTAGAAAAACCCTCCTTTTCTTCTTTTTTTTATATGGAGAAATTTTAATAATATTCTACATTAACCGACTTTCAGTAAGTCTCGCATGGGCCGTTGTTATTTTGTGGGCTGGTTATCACTAAGCTCTTGCCATGGACTCCAAGTATGCCTCAAACATTAGTAGATTACTTTTTACCTACACAAACGTTTATTTGTTTTAACTTTTAGCACAATGATGTTAACCATGTAAATTATTATTTGCATTATTTTATTATTTATTTTTTCAACGTGAACTACACATACATGCACCCATTGGTATGTTTTTTTTAACTTTTCTTTTAACTTTCTTTTATTTTATTTATGTTTATTTAAAATAAAAAACTATGCAACTATTAATTAGCAAACATTAATCACGCATATTCATTGGCTTAATAATAAATGGTTTTCGCTCGTTGTCTCTAAAACCTTAAAATCAATATATAAACCAGTTACGCTAATTATTCAATAAAAACAACCAAAAAGTTACTCAAAAGTGTAAGAGATATTCATATTATTTATATATAATTAAGCCCATATCAGATCTCGAAGGTCAACAGCATCCCATCTATTATGTAAGTAAAAGTCTATTGGATGCTGAAACTAGGTATTCTTATCTTGAGAAATTAATTTTAGCACTTATTATGGCATCTACTAAACTTAGACATTATTTTGAAACTCATCCTATTATTGTTAAAACTAATTACCCTATTAAGTCTGTTTTGAGAAAACCAGATATGTCAGGTAGGATGGCAAAATAGGCTGTAAAGCTGAGGCATATGATATAGCATATGATATAGCATATGAACCCAGACTGCCATCAAATCCCAGGCATTAGCAGACTTTGTGGCTGATTTCACCAGTGAACTTAAGAAAGAAGCAGACTTGGAAATCCAACAACTTGAAGAAACCAAAGATAAGTGGACTCTATACACTGATGGTGCTTCAAATGTTAGAGGAACAGGTCTCGGGATCCTGCTGAAATCGCCACAGGGGACATTATACCTCAATCCATATCCTGCGGATTCCAAGCCACAAACAATGAGGCAGAATACGAAGCTTTGATAGCAGGATTACAACTAGCAATCGACATGAAAATCCGGTTTATTCAAGTACATGTTGATTCATTATTATTAACTAATCATTTTAATGGTTCGTATACTGTTATAGGAGAAAAACTAATGAAATACTTAGAGCTAGTCAAAAAAATAAAAAAATATTTTGAAATGTTTGATACTTCACAGGTACCTAGAGAAGAGAATGTTGAAGAAGATGCCCTAGCATACTTAGCTTCATCCTTCAAAATACCGGAAGGTGTCAAGATTCCCATCATACATATCCTGAGCCCAGCAATAGAAGAACAAGGTGTCAATGAAATATCAGAAGATGGTGAAGATATGAGAATCAAGAATCCTGAGGATAATGAAAATTCTTGGATTATCCCGATCTGAAGATATATCCAGGATGGAGTTATCCCCAATGATGAAAACCCAAGAGCTTTTCGCACAAAGGTAATCCCATATACTATAATGAATAATATATTATATAGAAAATCTCTTGCAGGACCATATCTTAGGTGCTTGGAGAAGGCTGAAGCTCAAGAAGTTCTTCAGGATATCCACGAAGGAGATTGCGGGAATCACACTGGGGTGAGAGCATTATTCTCCAAAATCCTGAGAACAGGATATTTCTAGCCAACGATGAAGAGAGATGCTATGAATTATTCTCAGAAATGTGATGCATGCCAAAGACATAGCAAAATTCTGCACCAACCAGCAGAACCATTGTATCCTATTGTATCCCCTTGGCCTTTCATGAAGTGGGGTATGGATATTGTGGGAAAGCTACCAAGAGCTTCGAGAGGAAAAGTCTTTATGCTGGCAATGACAGATTATTTCTCGAAGTGGATTGAGGTTTAGTCTTTTGTTCAAGTCAGAGAGAAAGAAGTTATCTCATTCATCAAGCGTAATATTCTGACAAGATTTGGAATCCCGGCAGAGATAGTGTGTGACAATGGCTCGCAATTCATCGGCAAGAGAACCACCAACTTCAACAAAATGATCACTTCAACACCTGTCCATCCTCAGGCTAACAGACAGGCCGAATCAAGCAACAAAATCATCATCAATAACCTGAAAAAAAAGTTAGATTCCAAGAAGGGAAAGTGGGCCGAGGAACTACCTTTTGTTCTTTGGGCAAATAGAACCACTTCAAAGAATGCTACTGGTCAGACTCCTTTCTCATTGGTGTTTGGAGCTGAAGCAGTTATCCCGACAGAGATGGTTATCCTTACAACTAGAGTCAGTCATCAAAATCCCAAAGATAACACTCAAAGTCTACTTGAAGATCTAGATGCAATAGAAGAACTCAGGGATTTAGCAAAGATCAGAATGGCCTCTTATCATAAAAAGATAGAGAAGTCCTACAACAAGAATATCGGGGTTCGTAGATTCCAGGAAGGGGATTTGGTTCTCCGAAAAGCCTTTTAGAATACTACGAATCCTGCAGATGGAAAGCTCGCACCAAAATGGGAAGGTCCTTACTTGATTGAGTCAGAAGCAGGAAAGGGGGCATATAGATTGTCTACTTTGGATGGTGACTCACTACTAAGGGCTTGGAACGCTATCCACCTCAAAAAATATTGTATGTAAGATTTCTATCCCGAAGATAATTGCTATCCTGAGGTATGTAACAGTAATGTTAAACAACTAAGGTATGTATTCGAATTTACATTTTTATTCATTTTTCAATATTATTATTCTTTTATCATGGTACTGACTTAAGCATCGGAGGGGTGTTAGCCACCCCTCACTTAGAGTTGACTGTTTTGTAGCCTGAAGACATGTGGTATCCCCACATGAGATGAAGTATATTTGGGCCTTGTCGCCAGTATATGTGGGCCTTGTCGCCAGTCTTCTTGGGCCTTGTTGCCAGTTTCTAAGGCCCTTGTCACAAGTTAAGGTATTATTTAATGCCTTCTAAGGTTTAAGGGGTTTTCACCTCTTCTTAAGATCGCCTGTAGCACACGTTTATTCGGCCGTAGTTTGAGAGACGGGGCCAGCACATGAAATATAGTGACTTGTTACCTCGTTATCCTCAGCTATTGGTTTGAATCTCAAAAGTTTATGGTAGACGTACCTTTTCCTAAGGTTTAAGGGGTTTTCACCTCTTCTTAAGGGCCTTGTCGCCAGTTTATTCCTAAGGTTTAAGGGGTTTTCACCTCTTCTTAAGGGCTTTGTCACCAGTTTATTCCTAAGGTTTAAGGGGTTTTCACCTCTTCTAAGGGCCTTGTCGCCAGATTGTTGAGGCCTTGTCGCTAGAATTTATGAAATTATTTTCAGGATAATGTTTATATTGCAATCTCATCGCTATATCCCCAGGATTAGAGGAGCATCCTAACAATGGTCTTATTGCAAAAATAAGATGGTATAGACATTATCCAGATTAATTGATATACGATTCTGGTATGATTTCCTATTTGTGAATATTCTATCTTTCGTATTATTTACAAGATAAAGTTTATGACTTGGTATTGGTTTGTTGAATAAAACTTAAGCTGTTACTAAGAAATTCTTCATTTCTAACAAACTTAAATTTTTCTCTAAACAGAAAAAAGGGAAAGGATACCAATATAAGTCATAAAAAGTTATACTAATATTATCATGAAGGAAAAGATGATTCGGGTTTCACTCACTACAGAGCCCATCAACCCGAACCATCATATTGTTCAAATAAGGAGTTTCCTAGGAATGGTAAGAACTAATAAATGTTTGACATATGGCATTACAACCTATGGTGAAAGAACAATTCTATTAAACTATGTCGGTTATAATGGTGAAAGAGTAATTCTAGTAAACTATGATAATTTTTGGTAATTTTAAATCTCATCCATTGATTGACATGATTCAATGACTATGATTTATTCCTAGTCTTCCTAGGAAACTACTTATTTTTAGAATAACCCTCTCATATATATATATATATATACATATATATATATACACATATATATATATATGTGTGTGTGTGTGTGTGTGTGTATAAGGGTTCAAATAAAAATAAGGAGTTTCCTAGGAATGGTAAGAACCAATAAATGTTTGACATATGGCATTACAACCTATGGTGAAAGAACAATTCTATTAAACTATGTCGGTTATAATGGTGAAAGAGTAATTCTAGGAAACTATGACGGTTTTTGGTAATTTTAAATCTCAACCATTGATTGACATGATCCAATGACAATGATTTATTCTTAGTCTTCCTAGGAAACTACTTATTTTTAGAATAACCCTCCCATATACATATATATATATACATATATATATGTGTGTGTGTGTATATATAAGGGTTCAAATAAAAATAAGGAGTTTTCTAGGAATGGTAAGAACCAATAAATGTTTGACATATGGCATTACAACCTATGGTTAAAGAACAATTCTATTAAACTATGTCGGTTATAATGGTGAAAGAGTAATTCTAGGAAACTATGACGGTTTTTGGTAATTTTAAATCTCAACTATTGATTGACATGATCCAATGACAATGATTTATTCCTAGTCTTCCTAGGAAACTACTTATTTTTAGAATAACCCTCTCATATATATATGTGTGTGTGTGTGTGTGTGTGTGTGTATCCATAATCTATATAAACGAAAGCTTTCTAAATTCTCTCAAGTCACCAGATTGCTTTATTTTTAAATGAAAGCTTCTCATTCTTTTGACTCGAATTCATGGGTATGGATCTCACCAAACCCAGATAGCCCTTAAATGGGTTATAACATCTCATTATATTAAAAATTGATATAATCAAATATTTGATATGAAAAATCCTATAAAATAGGGATATACTAAAAATTAAAATTTTTTAAATATTATTTATAATTAAGAAACAATTTTACAGTAAAAAAAAAATAAGTGGGTCATGGGTCTCAGGAAACCCATATAACTTTTAAACCGGGTATAACATTTCATTTATTTGTGAAACCTTTTTATCATCAAATCATTAGTATATTATTAACATTCTTATAATAAATAAAATTAAAATCCAAAAAAATTATAAATATTATAAACGGATAATGTAAAACAACATATGAGGATGCAAATAAATTACAATACATGTTGCGCGCAAAATAAAAAGGTAAAAGAAAGAAAAACTATAGAACTAAGAATCTTAATCTTAAATATATATATATATATATATATATATATATATATATATATATATATATATATATATATATATATATAAGTGAAATCTTTAAAAGATCTTTGGTTGCTTATTACATTCTCGCAATCCACCAGATTATTTTATTTGTAAATGAAATCTTTCCATGCATTTGACCCGAATTCACGGATATGGGTCTCACTAAAGTCAGATAACCTTAAACGCTTTATAACATCTCATTATATTAAAAAGTAATCTCATATTGATATGAAAATCTTATAAAAGAGGGATATACAAAAAACTAATGTTCAGTTTTTTTAATAAAAATATATTATTTATATTAAGTAACAATTGGGTCATGAGTGTTACCAAACTCATAGCTTTTAAACGAGTTATAACATCTCACTTATTTGTGAAACTTTTTAATCATCAAACCTTAAGTATATTATTAACTTTCTTACAATAAAAAAATTAAAATCCCAAAAATATAAATATTAGACACGAAAAGAAAAACACAACCACCGTAAAACAGGGATAAAAACTAGTATGTATATATATCAAGACAAGTCATGAGAAAATATTAAATAAGGAAATATAAGATAAAAAAGGAAATTTAAAATATTTCCTAATGGGAAAGGAAACTCCATCCCACATGGAAGGATATAAGAAAGTGGAAGCACTTTACTTGGGTATAAATAAGGAATATAAATCCTATCCCACATGGAAAGTGGTAAAGAAATGGAAGCTCTTTATAAGAAAGAGATTTTCCATAGTAATATTCTTTTATGAATATCATGCACCAAGTAGTCCTAGCGGAGGGCGCGTAGTACCCGACGCGCTCGGGCGAGGGCGATGGCGAAGGCGACGGCGAAGGGCGTGGGGTGCAACGTGTCGCTAAGATGGCGACACGTGGCGCGAGCTCAGAAAGGTACCGCGACGACTTTAGAAGACGAGCCCATCGCGTACCGCGATGGGACACGAAATTAGCTATAAATAGGAAGGGCTACGGCTCATTTCTCACAACCCACAGCCGCTCTCTCACTAGAATTTCACTCTCTCTACCTCGGTTTGCGTGTCGAGCATCGTTTTGCGTGCCACCGACCCGACAATCATTATCTCGTAATCTGTGCCAAATACCCGGTGTTTTCCAAGAAATACGTGCCACCCAAAAGTAACCCGACATTCCGCCTTGAAGTACATGCACGACCCGGCGTACACGTGAACATCGCCTCGATTTGCGTGCCAAGGAAGGTGAATCAAGAATGCCTCGATGAACGTGCGTATAGAGTAGAAATGTTGCCCGTATAAACTTAGGAATATCTAATTCCGAATACCCGTGCGAGGTAGGGGTTCTGCCTATGTTATTATTTTATTATTTTAAATGGCTTATACCATAGTTGGTGGTATAGCCCAAACCTTGATTACGATCAAGAATAATATAACTTTTCTTAAGCAAAGGATATAGTTAAAATAATATTTTCTTTAATATTAAGAAATATAATATTCAAAGAGTATAGTTAAATAATGTTTCTTCTTGAAGAAGAAACTCAGTATAGATGTTTCTTCCTAAAGAAGAAACATAACATATAATTGGTAAAATAAAGAAGAGGACTAAAGGTCCAAATTTTTTATATAAACAAATGATTTTATCAAGGTTGAAGTTATACCAAAATATACTAAAGGTCTAAAGCTAGATCGCTGATCTAGTTATTTATACAAAGGTATTCTCGTACTATAGGTCCGAGGTAACAAAACAAGAAGAAGAGAACAGAAAACAGGAATCAGTGCAGAAACTGAATATAAACAGAAAAGGTTAATACGCCCCAAACCTTTTATATTGAGTCAGAATGTTTGCATAGGATTTACGAATCCTTAAAACTTTGTATACAATAATAAGAAACTGACACTCTGATTAAGAGTATACATGTGTCTGGATCCAAACATACATGGTGACCTAGCATTTCCCCGAGGCCATGCATATCATCAACATGCCTTTGAAAGTCTACGGGACAGTTCAGAGAAATGATATTGTGTATATAATTAATTGTACAAGGTACTTAGGGTAATTTGATCCCAATTTAGTTGGGTGCCTAATGAGTAGTCAAAAAGGTATTATTGTTGGTTTCACAAAAGTATTGAAAAGAAAATTTTAAAGTCAGCGTTATTCACCAGCTTTGTGCTGACGTATTTTCTCACCCATGTTACAGGGAAACAAGAAAGGTTAGAACAGACAAGCAAGAAGAAATAGAAGATTGGAGTTATAGCCATTAGATGCTATCTAGTGGCTCAGATATTTTATTTGAAAATATTATAAAAGAGTTATTTTATAAAGTAATGTTTTTGAAATATCAAGCGGGTATTTAAACCCGAGATTTTAATAAGTTTTCAATATAAATATTTTAAAGACTTTCGCTATAAACCGCAACTCTGATGTATTTGCAAAACAGGTACCAACTTGTGGTCACACGCCTAGGCCCAAAGTGAGGGTGTGACAGGTTAATATCAGAGCCATCAATCTTATCGAATTAGGTATTTGATTATACCTAGGCTTTGATTAAGTTTTGAAAACTTATTATACAAATGCTGAAACTAGATACGTAGTTGAAAAGTATCAAGAAAATATCCAAAACAGATACGGATAAGATATAAATAAAACAAATAAGATAGGAGCGTCTCCCTATCCCTAAATATAACCTCGCGCAGATGTCCGATTGTCAATCTAGCCAAGGATCATGTCAGCCTCGATCTGGTAAAGGAAAAGGATTTATGGGAACGTCTTTTCTCCTAATTCCTATATCCAGCGATGAAAACTCATGCCAAACCAAAATGGAGGAAGATTCGGATTCATTTGATTCTGACATTCTGTTAGCTCAGATAATTCCAAATTAAAACACATTTGGAGTAGGATCAAGTAGATCCAAGAAACCAATAATGACAAAGGGAAAAGAAGTAATAAATTATCCAGAAGAATATATTCGAGAGCATGAATATTTCCCGGTAACTCAAGATCCTTACCTTGCTTGCACTCAATATGGAGAAACAATGAAAGCAATGAAGGTGGAAGAAAAAGAAAAGGAGATTAGCAAAAAGATCAAGAAAGATAGCAAGATTAAGAAATTAGTCATTCACTGGAAGAAATAAAACCTTAGTAATTGTAGAGAGTATAATTGTAACAAATAAATATGCACTCATGTAACTATAATAAGATGAATAAAAGATATGTTTTGAATTCCTCGAATATTGGACTTATCTTTTAAAATTTTATTGTAGTATGTTAAGAGAAGAAAGTGCAAAATCTCATAACAACCCTCCCAAGAAATCAGGAAACAAAGAAAACATTAATAATAAAGATAAGGATAATGAAATTCCCGCCAAATATGTGGAAGGAATTCAAAAGATGATTAAGGAAGCTATCAAAGATATTTCTATAAATCAAAGTCAACCAAAATCCAGCAAGAAAAGTAAAAGTAAATCTAGAAACAAAGAGGCTCATGATAGCTCTACATCTGATAATAATCCGAAGAATAAGAAACAAAAGAAACGTAAGATCCAAAAAGGATGTAACTTTTAGAACTATAAAGTTTAAAATCCTAAAGAATTTCATGGAGACTCAGATGGTATAGCCGCTATGAGATGGCTAAAAGAACAAGAATCAATCGTCACCATAAGCAAATGCACTGGTGAAGAAGCTATCCAGTATTCTTCACAAATGTTCAAGGGAGAAGCTCTTGAATGGTGGAACACCCTGATTCAAACCAAGGGTCGAGAAACAATGTATAACTTAAGTTGGGAAACATTCAAATGTCTCATATTAAAGAAATTTTGCCCAACTCATGAAATGGATCGAATTCAAACCAAGTTATGGAATCACAAGGTTGTTGGCAAAAATCTTAGGGAATATAATACTAAATTCCTAGAATACTGCCGACTGGTTCCACATCTAGTAACTCCGGAATATAACAAAGTAACTCGTTACATATATGGACTACCAAGAGAAATAAGAGACATGGTACGTGTTAGTGCACGGTTTTGCGTCTTGAGTCTTTGTAATTGTCGATTAACGTATTTGTGGTTTAAATAATGCAATAAATTATGATTATTTCATGTAATTCATTAATGTATAAGGCTAGTTTGCTAAGGATGTTTAGCGAACTAGACTTTAAGTTCAATCGCCTCTGATTCGTTAGGGGATGTTAACGAACAGGGGGTGTGTCGCCTATTTAATGTATGTAAAGAAGTAGGATCTGGTTCGCTAGGGGTTGTTAACGAACCCGTCCTATCTTCTATTTATAGTGAACTCAGTTCACACATAATTTAAGTTTTGAGAGTTTTAATTAACTATATTCTGTCCAAATCCTCTCTCGATCTTCAACCGTAATATTATACTGATAATATATAAACATACACAACACCTAATCATACGTAATTATGAGTTAGATCTATTGTTAAAGTATTAATCGATTTTGTTCAGATCTGAGATCTATTAGTGTTATTGTTATTGAGATTGATACGATTTCGGGATCCAACAAGTGGTATCAGAGCTTTCGGGCTCAATTACACATGATTTGGTGTTAATTTGGAATATTAGTTTGTTTATGTTATGTTTTCGTGAATTTGATTTAATTCAGAGGTGTTTGGATTGATTTATGGTTATTTTGGATTGGTTTTGAGGTGTTATAGGTATTGATAAGGTATTGTGAATCGGAATTGAGGTTTGGATTGATTTTGGTGTGATTTCGGGGTTAACCGAAACAGAGGTTTAGTATTGGTGTGAATGGATTCACGAGTTGTGTTAATTGGTTCCGAGGATTGGCGATTTGGTTTCGCGTGTTGATAACGAGTAATTTGGTAGTTAATTTGTGGATTTTTTGTAAGAATCGAGTGTGTATTACGTTATGGAATTTCTGGTTTTCTGGGTTTGGTGTTCATCATTTTCAAATTTTCTGGAAATTTCAGTTGAAGAATTGAATATTCAAAGATGAAGATGATTCGCTATGTTGATTCGTTATCAATTTCACTTTGATTCGTTCATTAAATCTGTCAATTCGTTACTTATTTTACCTGATTCGCTAGTTAGTTCGCTATATTAGCTGATTCGTGTTATCTAATTCGCTGACTGGGTAAACTGATTCGTGAGACATGTGTCCACCTTGGGATTTGTGTCATAACAACCTTTGCCACGTGGCATAAGGTATCAAAGTTTGTTACAAACGGTTGTAACAACCTGATTCGTTATAGTTGATTCGCTAAATCAACTGTAGCTGATTCGTTACAATCTGTTCGTTGTCTAATTCGTTACAAGAAACCTTTAGTTCGCTAAGCCTGCACTTCGTGATTGACTTAGTCAATTCGTTAGTATTGACTAGTTCGTTGACTGATTTTTTGACCATCTGATTCGTGGTCTGAGTTGATTCGTTAATCACTTGATTCGCTCATTTCAATTCTTGTTCGTTAACATTAATCTTTATTTCATTAAGGATTGATTCGTTAATTACTGTTCACAGTTCGCTATAACTGTTTACAGTTCGTTAAATTTGATTCATTATACCCTTGAAGTTTTAATCCTTGTCAAATATGGCTGGTATGTATGCATTGGCTTCTCAAAACATGTTGATGCAACAAATGTTGCAACTTGATACCGAGATAGGTTCACATTCTAAATGTCCAAGATTAATGAAGTTTAGTGACTTTGCCAAGTGGAAACCTCGGTTTCGTGCACATTTAGGGTCTGTTCACCTTGACTGCTCATATTGTCTCGATGAAGTTTATAAGGAACCGTTGATTGGTGATGATACTATTGGTTTTGTTCCTAAAGCTGTTTCTCAATATTCTCAAGAAGAAAATAAAGCTTTAGAAATCGAATCAAAAGCTTATTCCACTCTCACTATGGCATTGCCAGAAAATATCTTTCATCAAGTGGGTAACATAAAGAGATTTGCTTCTCTAATCCAACATCTTCGTATGAGAAGTATGGGGAACACAGCTGAAAGTAAGAAAGTGATGCTCAAGTTTCAGTTTCGATACTTTAATCTATTGAAGGAAGAAACAGTTTAAGAGATGATTACACGGTTTATTCACTTAATTGCTGAAATGGACAAGATGAAATTAGAAATTTCTAAAACGGATAAAATAAACACTATTAAGAGTGTGCTTCCAAGTTCTTATTAGACATTTCTCATGGTTTTGAAAGAGAATGATTATTTCTTGAACGAAGATTTGACTGCACTTGAATTTTTACAAAAGATCGAAGCCAGAGAATATGATCTTAAGTGTCAAAAATCTTCCAAGGAAAATCAAGATCCAACTTTCTATGGTGGAAGTATGCCTCTTAGTTCATCGATTTCTCCAATCAATGCTTTTCTTACTCAAGCTGCAAGTGAAAAAGAATCAACTATGTTTGATGATCCAAAAGTTTGTTTTTATTCTGCTGGTAATTCTGGATTGTCAGGTGGTTCTAGAAGTTCAACTACTACTAATCCATTTGCTTCACCATATAGTGTTAATATGAAGGAAGCTGAGCAAAACTTTGCTTTTCTGACAGCTTTCATGTCTTCATATGAAAACTTGGTAAGTAGTAAGATTGCCATAAGTGATTTAACTGATGAGGACTATGATCAGATAGATCTAGATGCTTTGGAAATCATGGACTTAAAGTGGAACATGGCTATGATCGTCCGTAAGGTTAAAAGATTCATGCAGAGAACTGGAAAAGATCTCCCGGCTTTAAACAAGAAATTGGGGTTTGACAATTTGAACGTAAAATGTTATAATTGTCAAGAATTTGGGCATTTCGCAAAGGAATGTGACAAACCAAAGAAAGAATACACTGGTTCTCGTGGTCAAAATTCTACTACACCACGAGGTAGTGATGCTGAAAAGAAACCATCCTCTTCTACAACACAAGCAATGTTAGCAGATGGTAATGACTGGTCACAACGGTTATTATGTATTGATGCTCAAGCAAATTTGGCTATGTTTGGGTTACACAAAGATTGTCAAGATACAAGTGGGAGTGAGATGTCTTCTGATAATGATTCTGGATCTGATTCTGACGACTCTTGCGACAAGCCTCCAACAGTATTTGCTTGCATGGCCAAGATCAATGAGGTTAGTCATTCTATCTCTGCTACTTCATCTGTTAAAGTATCATGTGTTGATTGTGAATCTAACAAACCTAAGTTAGAAGCTTTGAAAAGTTAAAATGATAATCTTGTAAGAGAAATTGCTTCTCTGAAGGATACTTATCGACAATCTCTTGAATCTCAAATGAGATCTCGAGAAAAGATTGAAGCATTGTCGACAAGTAACCACGATCTCAAAGCTGAGTTATCTGTAAAAATGACGATAAATGACCAAAAGTTTCAAGAAACTCTGAAACATCGTTCAAAGATAACCGAGCTTGAGAATGAGGTTCTTGAGTTGAAGAACAAACTGGGAAAGTTTAGAAATTCTTCTTTTCTGTTGAATGAAATTATTGAAGTATCTGGTAAACAAAAGGATTCAAAAAAAGGTATTGGTTTTGTTGAAATTCCACCACCATTTCACAATGATTACAAAATTAATCCTTTTGCTAGAAAAGAAAAGGATTTGATTGAGAAAGAAACTGTGATTTCTGAAAAACCTAACCCAGTTAAAATAGAAAAACAAGTTAAAACAGAAACTGTTAGGACCCAAGTTGCTCCTCAAAAACCTCATGTTCAAAGTAAAAAGGTCTTTGTTGAGAATGATGACAAAGTGATTATTGAGGACGTGTTTGAACCTGAGATAATACACAAGAATAAGAACATCCCAAGTTCAAATCATATTCTTTGCGAACCTCAAGAATTTGAGGAAGCTGTGTATGGTTCTTTCAAGTCTCACATGAAAAAGGAAGAATCTGTAAAACCTAAACCAGTGAAAGCAAAGAAGTCAGATAAACCAAAGATTTCTGATGAGGACTTAATGCGATTTGTTAATCCTCCTAGTTCTAAGCCTTCGCCTGTTAGATTTTTTAAGTTAAAAGGGATGGACACGATGTTCACGGAAAAAGATATTCCAATAAGTATCATTAAACCTGAACTTATTGAGAGTGTCTTTATCAATGAAACGTCACAGATTCAAGATCTTGAACGTAGATATGCTCAAGCAAAAACATCAGTTCCATCTGATCCATTGACGAAAGCAAAACAAGTTTTAAAACAAGCCAATAAAATTAAATTTGTGAAGTCAACTGGGACAGATACGTTGATGAGTTTCTCAAACTGTTCTAATTTGGATTTTTACTTGGAAAAGAAATCTGAATTATCTATGAGTTTGCTAAAAGCATGACCAAAAATATGAGTCATCATCAAACTTCTGCGTCATTCATTCCAACTACCTCTCAACATCATCGTGTAGACATGCGAAGCTATTTTCTTTGCGGTCAACATGGTCATGTAGTGAGAAATTGTAGTCAGAAGAGCTATCAGAATCTTCATCCTTTTATCAAGGACAACTCTAAGCCAATTCCATTGGTAAAGGAGATTCTGAAACGACCTGCGTCGTATGTGATGACACTCACATTATGTTCTCTAATGTGAATCCACGGAAGGTTATTCATGTTAATGAGACACATGGTCAGGTTAAACCAAAGTTTGTCCCGCATGAGCCAATTTGTAGGAACACGAATTCAAACATTGTTCAAGCAGCTTAAGACGAAAGTCTAGGAAGCCGGTAACTTATTCACAAGTGGCTGAACAACAATTGAACTCTGTTAAAGTTAATGATCAAAGAGAAAACCAAAAGGTGCCCAAGATTGAGGCCTGGGTTGCCTTTTTGAACTAATCATCTTTATTTTGTGTGTAGGGTACATCCAGGACTGTGTCTGGTGAAAACTGGATAATGGATATTGGATGTTCTCGTCATATCACTGGGAATCTCGACCTACTAACCAACGTGAGAAATATTCAAGGGGGTTATGTAGCATTTGCTGGGAATTCTGGGGCATGATCACACAAGAGGGTGAAGTTTCAAATGGTCACATCACGTTTGAGAAAGTAAATTATTGTGATAAAGTGGATCATAACTTATTAAGTGTATCGCAGATTTGTGACAAAAAGTACACAACAATATTTACTGACAAAGAATGTCTTATCTTGAAACCGGGATATGTTATTCCCGAGGACATGGTTGTCATGCGATCACCACGATCGAATGATATTTATGTCTTAAACATGAGCTCTAAAATATCCACATCGATCGAAACATGTTTTGTCTCGAAAGCAACCGAGAAAGACTCAATTCTATGGCATCGTAGAATGGGTCATATACATGATAGAAAGATGAATTATTTGATGGCTAATGATTTAGTGGATGGTGTCTCATTGAAGAATTTAAATTATCCGATCACTGCGTTGCATGTAAAAAGGACAAGCAGAAGAAGAAGACACATCCTTCTAAATTATTGAATTCCATTAATACTCCTCTTGAACGACTCCATATGGATTTATTTGGTCCTGTGAATCGTGCGAGTATTTTTGGGGATTGGTACTGTCTTGTGTTGACTGATGATTATTCAAGATACTCATGGGTGTTATTTATGAGTACGATAGATCAAACACCGGTTTTGGTACAAAACCTTATCACCAAGATCGAATCTCTTTACAAACAAAAGGTGAGGAGAATTCGTAGTGATAATGGTACTGAATTCAAAAACAATGTCTTGGATTTCTTTTGTGCTCGCAAATGAATTAATCGAGAATACAGTGCACCTTATGTACCTCAACAAAATGGTGTTGCAGAACGAAAGAATCGAACCATGTGGATTGTCAAAATGGGTATTTAACTTTACATCCGGTTGTATTGAAGAATGGTACCATGTGGATTGTCAAAAGTACACAACTCCTCCTCAAGGGAAAGGTCCCGATTGGATGTTTGACTACGATAGTTTATTTAATTCATTTACTCCATCAACTGAACACATTGACGAAGAGCTGGTTCGAGCATATTTTGAAGATCATTTGGCAATTCCAAGATTTTCAAGTTCTAATGATGTTGCAGCTCAATCTGATGCTCCAACTGAGGAACCTCAAGTTGCTTCTCCAGTGGCTATCGATAATGTTTCCACTTCTTCTGATGATGATCAAGCTGAAGATCAAGTTATTAACCTTGACAGTGATAATGTTTCATCTCCTAAACTTGGTGAACATTACACTAACTTATTTGATAATGTTGTTGTTCCTGAGAATCCCACTCTTCGGATTCATGGATATCATCCACAGGAAAACATCATTGGAGAACTTGATGTGGGCGTTCGTACACGTCATCATGTTGCTTCGTCAAGTGATAATAACATATTGTGTGCTTACACTGATTTACATTCATCGGGAATTGTAAATCTTGCTAAATTCCCTTGCTTTTTATCTCAAGTTGAGCCAACGACAGCTCGTAAGGCACTTGAAGATCCTTCTTGGGTAGAAGCTATGTAGGAAGAATTACAGCAATTTGCACGATTGGGTGTTTGGGATTTAATAGACAAGCCTGCTAGAGTCAAGAAAGCGATTCCGACTAAGTGGGTATTTAAGTGTAAAAAAGAAGATCGAGGTGTGATTGTCAGAAACAAGGCACATCTAGTGGTGGAAGGGTTTCATCAGCAAGAGGGTATTGATTACACAGAGGTATATGCTCCAGTTGCAAGATTAGAGTCGATTCGAATCTTCCTGGTATATGCTGCTTATAAGAATATCAAGGTCTACCAAATGGATGTTAAGAGTGCTTTTCTCAATGGTGAACTACACGAAGAGGTGTTTGTCCAACAACTACCTGGTTTTGAAGATCCAGAGTATCCGGACCGTGTTTACCGATTAAACAAGGCCTTGTATGGTCTACATAAAGCCCCGAGAGCTTGGTATGGCACGCTCGCCGACCATCTGACTGATACTGGCTTCAAACGAGGGACTGTTGACTGCACTCTATTTCATAAAACTGTTGGTGATGGTCTTCTCCTAGTTCATTTATGTTGGTGATATTATTTTTGGGTCTAGAAACGACACATTGTGTAAGGAGTTCGAGAAGTCCATTAAAACAAAGTTCGAGATGAGTTCGATGGGGGAGATGAATTTCTTTTTAGGGTTGCAGGTTCACCAGTCTGCTAACGGAATCTTCATTCACCATACTAAGTATGTGAACGACGTCTTGAGCCGATTCAAGATTTCTGCCGGAAAAATCCCTTCTATTCCTCTCCCCGTGGGTCACAATTTATCACCGGATGAATTGGAGGATACCTTGATCCTACCCTCTATCATGCCATGATCGGTTCTTTAATGTATCTAACGGCTTCTCACCCTAATATTATGTTTTCTGTTTGTCTTTGTGCTAGGTATCAAGCAAGTCCACGAGTGACTCACCTAGCTGCGGTCAAGAGAATTCTTAAGTATTTGAGGGGAAATTCAGATATCGAGTTGTGGTACCCCAAGGATGATACTTTTGATGTTACTGCTTATTCCGACTCGGACTATGGAGGTTGCAAGATCAACTTCAAATCAACGACTGCAGGATGTCAATTTTTAGGAAATCGGCTTGTTTCCTGGCAGTGTAAAAAGCAGACAACGGTCTCCACTTCAACCGCCGAAGCTGAGTATGTTGCAGCCTCGAGTTGCTGTTCCCAGGTTTTGTGGATACAACAACATCTCCGCGACTACGGTTTGAAGTTTCTTACTACTCCTATTCTGATTGATAATTCTGCTGCAATTTCTATCACAAAAAATCCTGTACAACATTCGAAAACGAAACATATCGAAATTCGATATCACTTTATATGGGATTGCTTTGAGAAGAAGTTGATTGACCTTGAGAAAGTACATACTGACTTTCAGAGAGCCGATCTGTTTACCAAAGCTTTTGACAAAACATGTTTTAAATTTTTGCTTGGCTTAAACGGATTGAAGACCCTTGCTGATATCCTTAAACAAGAATGACAATCTTTATTTTATGTTATTTCCTTTAAAATTTATTTTGGTTTTAGGGGGTGAAAATCTAGAAAATACAAAAAGATTGTGTTTTTCGTTTTTATAGATAAAACCCAAAAACATTTTTATATTCTTAATCCAAAAACATTAGAAAATTCAGAAAAATCAAAAATATTGTGATTTCGTTTATTTAATGTTTTCCTTTAAAATATTTTGAAAAACCAAAAACATTTTAAAATTTGAAAATCTAAAAAGAATGTATTTTTCAGTTTGTACAAAAAAAAATTGAAAATCCAAAAAGAATGTATTTTTCAGTTTGTACAGAAAAAATCCGAAAATCCAAAAGGAATGTGAAGTTTATTTTGTTTATAAGAATATTGAAAAAGACAAAAATATTGTGTTTTTAAAGTATGTATAGAGAAAAACCAAAAAGATTTTTGCATGCGTTTGCTGAAAATTATGTCAATTATCTACATTTGACGGACATGTACGTGTATATGTTTGGTCCTGACATTTACCTGTAAATGTTCAGGTTAGCCATTTACCTGATAATGGAAAATAGTTGGGGCGTTCGTTATGCGTTTTTAGATTATTTTCTCGCTGAAAATTATGTTGGTTGTTTAAGGTTGTGAAGCAAGCTTGCATGTCTTGGTCCTATTATTCACTTGTTGAATTGATAGAACAACCATTTATTAATAGACTTAAGTTAACTGGGGCGATTAAATTTATCTTTATTTTGTTTTATGCTCTTCAAAATTTTGAGTTTTTTGAAGCAAAAAGGGAAAATGATAGTACATTGATTATCTTGACTCCAAGTCCAGCAAGAAGTAAGCTTAAAAGACTGTGTGCTTAATTGCATTGGTGCATTGGTAGGTCTTAAAAAAACCAAGTAGAGTAAAGTATGTGATATAAACATAAAGAAACGCCAAATTGAAAGGGGTGTTAGTCTCTAGCAAAAGTCTCGGTGAGGCTGGCCGAAATGTAATAACCAGTCATACTCAAGCCTTATAGTTGTTGATCTCCAAAAATATAATAAAGCAAATAACAAGCGTTAGGATTCTGGACACTGTGAGTCTTTATGCGGCTTAATCATCTGGGTATTTATAAGCATGAATATTTCACTTGCTTTCTAGAGCAAACCCAAAGTCATTAAACTTGATCACTGCTGTACTCAGTACAAACTTCCAAATTACTGACTTGATCAAAATCCGCTGTTAGTCATACATTTATTCCTCCCTTGCGTGCGTCTTAATACCATTAAGAAACGGACCCCAGGGGATACAATTTATGTAAGCTGACAGATGGACTCGTGCATACTCACTCACAGTAAAGGAAACTTGATGTATTGCTCAACATTTCTACAATTGGTATCAAAAATATTGATCAAACACTATAATGGTTTAAGTCAAGTTGGGGTGATTTGGCAAAAATCAAATTAAGCTTGAACCGAGATTAGAGGCTGATAGTTTCTGATATTCTGTGCTATAATTGAACCAATTAATCATATCACAAAAACACTTGAAAATTTGTTATTAGATTTAAGTGGACAACAATACCAATGACCGACTAACGCCAGTCATAATATCACTGAAATATAAAACTGTGATGGAAGGGCAATTTGGTCAATATGATTCTCTGCTCAAACTCAATAAAAACACAAAAATATGTATTGCTTTTGTTAAAATCATAGAAAAACACAAAAAGATTGTTCAATTTTAAACGGTTCGGATATTTCTTTGTACATACATTCTTTAAAATTGTTATACCAAAACTATTTTATTTTACATATTATTTAAATAATTTAATTTAAATAATTTAATTTACGGTTCGGATATTTCTTTTACATATTATTTAATTAATTTAATTTATGTTTCGTAAAAGTTAAACGTTTTTAAAGTATTCAATTACCGGGATAAAAGGTTCTCGGTAATCCTTTTAAGTTATATCTATTCATTATTTAATTCATTTATTTATTTAAGTTAAAATTAAATAATGATTCTTCATTCGTTAAGAGTTAATTAGCTAAATATGAATAACGAACTAGGTGATTCCTTAGCGAACTACTTTCTTGTTCGCTCACTTAATTCGCTTCCGCACTCTGTAACGAATCATCTCTACTTCGTTATACATATTTAACGAATCAGGATATAAGTCATGTCTGTTGAGGCAACGAATTAGAATAGCGAATTGTCTAATTCGTTAACTTGTCTAATTCGTTAACTTAAAATTTATACGAATCGCTTGATACGTACAAAAGGTGCTTTGGGAATCGTGTAAGGTTATATAAGACAAAGCAAACGAATCGTCTATTCACTATTCATCTTCTTTCTTCAACACTAAGTCACCCTTTTCAAATTTTTTCCACTGATTTTCGATCTTCAAATCTTGACATTTCAAGGATATCATTGTGACACTAAGGTATAAACGATAAAAACGATGTGATTTTCGTCAAAAATGATGGTGTTTTACTACACTAATTCTGGACTTTTGTGTTCAAGGGTTTTTCCGAGTTTTAAATCCTAATTTATGTTTGAAATACTGTGATAATAGAGCTTATTTTTGTGTCAATGTTACCGGAATGTGATTCTGAGACCTTGGGTAGATGTTAATCATCGATTGATTATCGTTTGCTAGGTTGATTGTCCATTAATCAGTTTGGGGTTTTAGCCTCTGTTTAGCTTATTTATTCGTGTTGTTTATATCATGGTGTAAAGCCTCAATCTTCACACCTTGAGCTTCGGATTACGATTCCGAGTTGGATAGACCTATTGCTTTGATTACTCAACGATATGCATGAGTGATTAGCATCTGGTTTGGCTTAGTTGACCGTCGATGTTCTTGGTGATTTTGACTTTGACCAAGAGAGTTAAAGATTAAGCTTTTATGACCATTCGTTAACTTTAGCGAATTTGAACTATTTCGTGTCCCATTCGTTAAAGAATCAAACGAATTAGAATAGCGAATAATTTATCTAACGAATCAGCTGTGGATTCGTCAATTCTTAACGAACTGGTTTCTAGTTCGTTCTCTTTTATAGTAATTCGCTAATTTTAATTCGTTAGCTTATTTACCTGATAGCGAATCACTTGATTCGCTATTGAATAGTAACGAATCAGAGTAATATCTCACACGAATGACATTATTTTTTTAATTGTAATTATTTATTCATTTTAAAGTTACATTTTAATGAAAATAATATTACTCCAACCGTCTAAACGCGTAAATAAATTCCACATATCATATGAAATTAAATACATCGTTTAGAAATACATAGATATCTATATATATGTATATTATCTTTTCATATTACTTATCTTGTGTATATTCATTCAGTAAAATGGCTGATCAAGTGCATCAAGATCCACCAGTTCCTGATCAAAGGCAACAGGAACAACCACCACAAGAACAACCACCACCAGAGCAACCTCCTCAAGAACAACATGACGATGTTATTTTATTGCCGTATGATAAAAAACATAACATATGTGCCTACGTTGACCAAGATGTTGCTGATGTTGTTACTTTTGGAGATATGTTGACTTTTCTAAGAAGATCAGTGATACTTTACGCCATCACTGCTCGACCTAAGGTGTATCTGAGTATTATAAGGCAGTTTTGGGATACTGCTGCGTATGTGGAGGAAGAGAAGCATATTCGAGCCACGATTAATGAAACTCCTATTACAATTGATGTTGAAGTAATTAGGCGTGTGCTTCGATTTGCTGATACTGATGACAATCCGAGTGAATGTGTGCGGTATGGTGGAGACGTTAATAAATCTATGTTGAACAAGAATGGATTATGTCACCATATAAGTATCTTCTCCATGTTCTTATTCACTGTATGAGTGGTCGTCGTGGTGGCTTTGATGAATGTCGACAGAGTTTGCAATCAGCCTTTGTGGCTTTAATCCTCAACAAGCCATTCAACTACTCTGAGCTTGTATTCGATCATTTGACAGAACAAGTTCAGCAGACGAACTAGAAGAAGAAATTTTTAATGTATCCTCGGTTTTTGCAGTTGATTATTCAAGATTTGATACCTAATTTAGCAATTGATCAAACCTTGGTGAATGATAAGCTTCATATGGAACACATGACGACCGATACTGTACGAAGAATGGCGATTTATCGAAAGGCAAGGCTAGCGGATAAACGAATGATTGGTCATATCGTTAATCCTAATTATGTATGTACTTCCGAGGATCGCTAGATTCATGATGATTCAGATTCCGAGCGTGAGGAAGGAGAAGGTGGGAACAATGGTGATGATGGGAATGATGGTAATGATGGAAATGATGGTGATGGCGGTAATGATGGTGGAAATAGTGGTAGTGGTGATGCCGCTCTTAAAGAACAACAAGATGCAGTTGATGCTGCATTAGCTGCCACCATTGCTGCTCAATTAGAAAGAAAGAGAAAAGGGAAGGCAGTGGCAACTGGTGAGCAATCAAAGAAGAGACGTGTGTCTGCTGGGGCTGGTGTAATCATTGGTGTGCCATCACCTCGTCAACCAACGCCTCAAAGCCCGGTAGTGCCAATTACAACTAGCACTCCGGCGATGACCTTGACGACGACGATGGTATCACATGAGCAGTTGGGTATGATACCTTAGTCAAAATTAACTGAAATACCTTTGCCAACTGATACTGTGGCTACAACTCCTCCAACAATATCTCTGAGGCCTCCTCCTCCTAGTGATATCTCATTTATGAGAATTACAAGGCCTCAAGGTCCAATCCAACCAATTCATCCATCATTGTATGCTTTGCCACCAAATCGTCAGACAGAAATGCTTTTAAATCTTTTGCATTTATATGAGAATCAGATGTCTGCTGATCAGTTGAATCAAGAACGCTTAATGGAAAATCAGAAGAAACTTCTCAGCTATGTTTCTTTCTGTCAAAAGGAAACAAAGGCCCTATGTGAGATTGTTGAGTCTCAGGGGGTGAAGATTAAAGAGCAAGAGGATCTGATCTTACAATTGACTTGCAAAGATGATTCTTTGAAGAAGATCAAGAATAATGAGGAAGATCCTGATGATGATGAGTTTGGTGCTGGTGGTGAGCCTAAACAAGCTCAAGACCCTGCGTCTGGTGCGGGTACGAGTTCTGTTGACGATTCAGAGAAACAGATTGTTGTTTATCGTGATTATTCGACTGCTAAACCAATTGAGATGATTGAAGCCGACACGGTAATATTTATGGATGGAACGGGGGTGATTAGAAGTATGGTGAACAAGGATGATATAGAGGTGGGTGAGTTTGTCGACAGGTCTCTGACACGAGAGCAGATTTCCATACTGCTTGGGTTGAATGATGAACAGTCGACTGTGTTAGAAACTGAGCCTGATGTCGAAGTGGTGAATGAGGAAGGTATAGAGGATGATCTGTCTAGTCAAATGAATACAAATTTTATTTACGAAGATGAGGATGTTGAGATGGAAGACGTCACTGCTGAGGAGTATCCTGACTTGTATCAACACACGAACGTTGATCAAGGTGCTCCAGTATTTAATGAACTGACTTTTAAAGCAGCTAAGGATGATTTGGAGAAAATGTCTAAGAGAAAGAAAGTTGTGGATACTCGTTTTGACTCTATTGTGAACCCAACTGATGCTGATATTGCTAAATGGTTCAGTCATAAAGCTGCGGGTAAGATTATCAAGGCGTATCGATTTGTTGATCAAGAACGAAAAGACACAGCAGCTGCATGGGTCAAAGAGAATCAAGTAACTACCTTCAAGACTGTACCCAAGGTTCATGGTGACATCGTCTCATGGCTATACGATTCCGAGCTTAAGGTATGTATAGTTAAATGGGAGAAGGGAGTTCAGTACTACGAGAGGATAATGGATGTTCTTACACTACCGCGTTGGGATGTTCATACCCTCGCGAGGCGTCCATTTATCAATCGTGGTGGCATCCGGACAGCTGAGTGGTTTCATCAACACTTGCTGTTCGAAGTTAATCATAGGTTCAAGTTCTTCAAGCCCCAGGTCCCGAGACGCAAACGCATTGACGAAATTGATCCAAAGACTGGGTGGAAGAAACTTGTTCTTAAAGTAAAACCGCCGAAGACGATGAAGAGAGTGCCGGTGAAGACAATGCCCCAACAAATGCATCTCTCTTTCAACCGATGGTACTGTGACAATCGGACGGGCGAGGCCGTCATTGTACTTGGTAAAGGACTGAAGACTAAGCTTATCAAGATAATCGACCCGATGTGGTTGGTTAATTTATCTGAAACAGACAATGACGTGCTACATAGGAAACAGATTCTGATCGAGCGCATTGAAGACTACGACCTGGCTATGCAATTCCAACGTGTTGTGCGCGTTTGTCATGAAAATGGAATTCATAGTTGCAGAGACTGGCGGTCCAAGCGCTTCAAGTAACTTAAAGACAAAGAGCTCAAGACGAGGGGGTTTCTGTTAGTGCACGGTTTTGCGTCTTGAGTCTTTGTAATTGTCGATTAACGTATTTGTGGTTTAATTAATGTAATAAATTATGATTATTTCATGTAATTCGTTAATGTATAAGGCTAGTTTGCTAAGGATGTTTAGCGAACTAGACTTTAAGTTCAATTGCCTCTGATTCGTTAGGGGATGTTAACGAATCAGGGGGTGTGTCGCCTATTTAATGTATGTAACGAAGTAGGATCTGGTTCGCTAGGGGATGTTAGCGAACCAGTCCTATCTTTTATTTATAGTGAACTCAGTTCACACATAATTTAAGTTTTGAGAGTTTTAATTAACTATATTCTGTCCAAATCCTCTCTCGATCTTCAACCGTAATATTATACTGAAAATATTTAAACATACACAACACCTAATCATACATAATTATGAGTTAGATCTATTGTTAAAGTATTAATCGATTACGTTCAGATCTGAGATCTGTTAGTGTTATTGTTATTGAGATTGATACGATTTCGGGATCCAACAGTACGATCCAATATGCCAGAAACAGTTGTTTCGGCTATGGAATTGGCTGGATACTTAATCAACAGTATGATAAGGTATCAAGAAGAAGAAAAGATGAAGGATAAAGAAACTAAGAAATCATAAGATTCTGGAAAGTTAGAGAATGAGGAAAGTACTCCCAAGTCAGCATGTAAGACTTGTGGAAGAAAACATACTGGAAAGTGTCGACTAGAAAATACAAACAATTGTGCATACTGCAAGAGAGCATGACCCACAATAGAAGAATGTCGTAAGAAGCTAGGAGTATGTTTTACATGTGGAGAAACGGGTCACTTTAAGACTGAATGCCCAAAAAGAAAAGCTAGTCAAGATTAATGAATGACAAGATCACATCAAGGAAATGTCAAGATAGACAAGCTAACTTTTGTATATTAATTGTAACTCGTTCTTTAACGAGAAGTTTTGTAATCAAAGAAGGGTATTTAATTCCCTAAGTTATAAATGAAATATTAGCATATAGATCGTGTTAATACACAAAAATGCTTATATTCATTACCTCTAAAAGACAATAAGAGATCTGGACACCGAAAAGTTTTATTCGGAACTTAGAATGAAAAAGAGATTAACCTATCATCTAGGAAGATGATTAGAAAATATCGTCCAAGAAATACAAGGACAGTATATCATCGAAAAGAATTCGTTCAAGAAATACAACTGACGGAATATTATACTACCTAGAAAGGTTGATCAAAAAGTCAAAGAAAAAGAACTCGAAGATATTCAAGAAAATACAATTGCTAAGTATAGCAAATGAAATTAAGTTAAAGTACAAGACTACTGTTAATATCATTTATCAAGATCAAGGATAGAATGGATTCAATAGACTGAATCTAAATAACAACTTAGTGGAATTGATTCGACAGACTGAATCAAAACAACAATATAGTTAAACGTCAGTAAATGTTTAGAATACAAAACGGTAAGGTAAATAATTAAACACAACTAATCACTGTGTTTAGCAATTTATATTTATTAATGATATTCTGAATTATTGACTGGTTACATCATTCAAAGATGTAAGTTAGCAAGAAAATAAAGACCCTAGTCATTCTAAATACAGATTATAACAACAAGGACAAGATTAGATAGAATCTAATCAACAATCAAAAAGCAAGAACCATTCACTCTTAAACCAACGAATCTCGAGGATGAGATTCATTCCAAGGTGGGAAGGATGTAACATCCCAAAATTTCGATCCAAATTTGACAACTTAGGAAAGTTGAGAGATCAAAAATAATATCAAGACAAGTTATGAGAAAATATTAAATAAGGAAATATAAGAGAAATAAGGAAATTTAAAATATTTCCTAATTAAGTTCTTCCATATTAAGAAAATGGGAAAGGAAACTCCATCCCACGTGGAAGGATGTAAGAAAGTGGAAGCACTTTACTTGGGTATAAATAAGGAATATAAATCCTATCTCACATGGAAAGTGGTAAAGAAATGGAAGCTCTTTATAAGGAAGAGATTTTCCATAGTAATATTCTTTTATGAATATCATGCACCAAGTAGTCCTAGCGGAGGGTGCGTAGCACCCGACGCGCACGCGCTCGGGCGAGGACGAAGACGATGGCGATGGCGACGGCGACGACGAAGGGCGTTGGGCACAATGTGGCGCTTTGATGGCGCACTTTTCACTTCGCACGCTCGCATCACCGCGCATCACACACGTGGCAGACGTGTCAGACCACGTGGCGACACTTGGCAGACGTGTCAGGCTACGTGGCGGCATGTGGCGCGAGCTCAGAAAGGTGAGCGTCGCGGTACGCGACGCCTTTAGAGACGAGCCCATCGCGTACCGCGATGGGACACGAAATTGGCTATAAATAGGAGGGGCTACGGCTAATTTCTCACAACCCACAACCACTCTCTCACTAGAATTTCACTCTCTCTACCTCGGTTTGCGCGCCGAGCATCGTTTTGCGTGCCACCGACCCGACAATCATTATCTTGTAATCTGTGCCAAATACCCGGTGTTTTCCTCGAAGTGCGTACCACCCAAAAGTAACCCGACATTCCTCCTTGAAGTACGTGCAGGACTCGACGACACGTGAACATCGCCTCGATTTGCGTGCCAAGGAAGGTTGATCAAGAACGCCTCGATGAACGTGCGTATTGAGTAGAAGTGCTGCCCGTATAAACTTAGGAATATCTAACTCCGAATACCCGTGCGAGTTAGGGGTTCTACTATTATTTTATTATTTTAAATGGCTTAGACCATAGTCGGGGGTATAGCCTGAACCTTGATTACGATCAAGAATTATATAACTTTTCTTAAGCAAAGGTTATAGTTAAAATAATATTTCTTTAATATTAAGAAATATAATATTCAAAGAGTATAGTTAAATAATGTTTCTTCTTGAAGAAGAAACTCAGTATAGATGTTCTTCCTAAAGAAGAAACGTAACATATAATTGGTAAAATAAAGAAGAGGACTAAAGGTCCAAATGTTTTATATAAACAAACGATTTTATCAAGGTTGAAGTTATACCAAAATAGATTAAAGGTCTAAAGCTAGATCGCTGATCTAGTTATTTATACAAAGGTATTCTCGTACTATAGGTCCGAGCTAACAAAACAAGAAGAAGAGAACAGAAAACAGGAATCAGTGCAGAAACTGATTATAAACAGAAAAGGTTAATACGCCCCAAACCTTTTATATTGAGTCAGAATGTTTGCATAGGATTTACGAATCCTTAAAACTTTGTATACAATAATAAGAAACTGACACTCTGATTAAGAGTATACACGTGTCTGGATCCAAACATACATGGTGACTCGACATTTCCCCGAGGCCATGCATATCATCAACATGCCTCTGAAGGTCTACGGGACTGTTCAGAGAAATGATATTGTGTATATAATTAATTCGATCCCAATTTAGTTGGGTGCCTAATGAGTAGTCACAAAGGTATTATTGTTGGTTTCACAAAGGTATTGAAAAGATATTTTAAGAGTCAGCGTTATTCACCAGCTTTGTGCTGACGTATTTTCCCACCCATGTTACAGGGAAACAAGAAAGGTTAGAACAGACAAGCAAGAAGGAATAGAAGATTGGAGTTATAGTCATTAGATGCTATCTGGTGGCTCAGATATTTTATTTGAAAATATTATAAAAGAGTTATGTTTTATAAACAAATGTATTTGAAATATCAAGCGGGTATTTAAACCCGAGATTTTAATAAGTTTACAATATATATATTTTAAAGACTTCCGCTATAAACCGCAACTCTGATGTATTTGCAAAACAGGTACCAACTTGTGGTCACACACCTAGGCCCTTAGTGAGGGTGTGACAGGTTGGTATCAGAGCCATCAATCTTAGCGAATTAGGTATTTGATTATACCTAGGCTTTGATTAAGTTTTGAAAACTTATTATACAAATGCTGAAACTAGATACGTAGTTGAAAAGTATCAAGAAAATATCCAAAACAGATACGGATAAGATATAAATAAAACGAATAAGATAGGAGCGTCTCCCTATCCCTAAATATAACCTCGCGCAGATGTCCGATTGTCAATCTAGCCAAGGATCATGTCAGCCTCGATCTGGTAAAGGAAAAGGATTTATGGGAACGTCTTTTCTCCTAATTCCTATATCCAGCGATGAAAACTCATGCCAAACCAAAATGGAGGAAGATTCGGATTCATTTGATTCTGACATTCTGTTAGCTCAGATAATTCCAAATCAAAACACATTTGGAGTAGGATCAAGTATATCCAAGAAACCATTAATGACAAAGGGAAAAGAAGTAATAAATTATCCGGAAGAATATATTCGAGAGCATGAATATTTTCCGGTAACTCAAGATCCTTACCTTGCTTGCACTCAAAATGGAGAAACAATGAAAGCAATGAAGGTGGAAGAAAAAGAAAAGGAGATTAGCAAAAAGATCAAGAAAGATAGCAAGATTAAGAAATTAGTCATTCACTGGAAGAAATAAAACCTTAGTAATTGTAGAGAGTATAATTGTAACAAATAAATATGCACTCATGTAACTATAATAAGATGAATAAAAGATATGTTTTGAATTCCTCGAATATTGGACTTATCTTTTAAAATTTTATTATAGTATGTCAAGAGAAGAAAGTGTAAACTCTCATAACAGTCCTCCCAAAAAATCAGGAAACGAAGAAAACATTAATAATAAAGATAAGGATAATGAAATTCCCGCCCAATATGTGGAAGGAATTCAAAAGATGATTAAGGAAGCTGTCAAATATATTTCTATAAATCAAAGTCAACCAAAATCCAGCAAGAAAAGTAAAAGTAAATCTAGAAACAAAGAGGCTCATGATAGCTCTACATCTGATAATAATTCAAAGAATAAGAAACAAAAGAAACGTAAGATCCAAAAAGGATGTAACTTTAAGAACTTTAAAGTTTAAAATCCTAAAAAATTTCATGGAGACTCAGATGGTATAGCCGCTATGAGATGGCTAGAAGAACAAGAATCAATCGTCACCATAAGGAAATGCACTGGTGAAGAAGCTATCCAGTATTCTTCACAAATGTTCAAGGGAGAAGCTCTTGAATGGTGGAACACCCTGATTCAAACCAAGGGTCGAGAAACAATGTATAACTTAAGTTGGGAAACATTCAATGGTCTCATATTAAAGAAATTTTGCCCAACTCATGAAATGGATCGAATTCAAACCGAGTTATGGAATCACAAGGTTGTTGGCACAAATCTTAGGGAATATAATACTAATTTCCTAGAATACTGCTGACTGGTTCCACATCTAGTAACTCCGGAATATAACAAAGTAACTCGTTACATATATGGACTACCAAGAGAAATAAGAGACATGGTACGATCCAATATGCCAGAAACAGTTGTTTCGGCTATGGAATTGGCTAGATACTTAATCAACAGTATGATAAGGAATCAAGAAGAAGAAAAGATGAAGGATAAAGAAACTAAGAAATCAAAAGATTCCGGAAAGTTTAAACCTAAAGTTTAAACCGTAAAAATTCGTTTTTGGTTCGTTTAACTCCTTTCTTGGACCAAGATCCCTTGTATAACCCGTATACATCACTTGATCATGCAAGAATCAGTTTTCATCTTTGAAACCTCATTTTCTTGCAAACAAACTCAAGAAACGAAGATGAACACGTGAATAACTCGATCATTACCTTGTTTTTCTTGCTAGAACTCTCGGTTTTTGGATGAAATTGTTGAGAGGATTTGAAGTTTGTTGAATTGTTGTGTAAAAAAAAGAAATAAGGAATGGGGTTTGGACCCTTAGGTCCGATCGGAATTGATAGGGGGTGGGGTGGGACCCACCTCTTCATTTCTAGCCACACATTCGGATATCGGAGATCTGGATGATGTTTTGGATAATCTGGTTCAGTTCGTTTTTCGGTTAAATGTTTAATTCGGCTTAAAACGAGGCTAAAACGGTCGTTTTTGGCTTAAAATATGAAATTTATATAAAATCGATTTAAAAACTTCAAAAACTTAAACCATGACATTTATTAACTTAAAACATCATATTATTAATAATTGCGCATCTTTTTCGGCTTGATTGATCGTCTCTTGCTCGGTTTGGTATTAAAGTTTTCGTTTAACGTACCGACGTACCATTAAATCGAAAATTCTTTTCTGTGCTTTAATTCACTTATCCCGAAGCTTTAATACTTCGTAACATCACTAAATATTGTATATCTCGTCTATAAGGTAATCCTCGATTCGTTCGGCCTTCAATAACCGTTAATCGGTTAATCGTATTTCCAATACGATTAACTGTATAATCGAGTATAATTCGTACTATGAATCATACATACTCGTATAAACGCATCATAATTCACATATTCATTATTAAATCACACATAAATAGTATATACCGGTTAGGGTATACCTGATTTTGCCGGAATCGTTACATTCTCCCCCCGTAAAAGAAATTTCGTCCTCGAAATTTTACGCGTCGACTACTTCCTTTTGAGGAAATAGATAGGGGTATTTCTTCCGGAATTCGTCCTTTCGTTCCCATGTATATTCTGGGCCTCGATGCGAATTCCATCTAACTTTGACCAACGAAATCTTATTGTGTCTAAGCTGCTTGATTTTCCCGTCTACTATTTCTATGGGTTCCTCTACGAAATTGAGCTTATCACTTATCTGGACACCCTCTAAAGGTAACACCGATGTCTCATCCGCCAGACATCTTTTCAAGTTCGATACGTGAAACACGTTGTGAACTGCACTCAGTTCATCGGGTAGTTCTAATCGGTATGCTACGGGACCGATTTTTGCAGTAATATTAAATGGTCCAATATATCTCGGGGCTAGCTTCCCCGCCTTTCCAAATCTGACTACACCCTTCCAAGGTGATACCTTCAAATACACTTTATCACCTTTCTCAAACGACAACGGTTTTCTACGGGTATCGGCATAACTCTTCTGCCGATCCCGCGCGGCCTTCAGATTGTTCCTAATTTCAAGGTTTTTTCTGGTCGTTTCCTGGACCAGGTCTGATCTAATAACCTGAGTGTCGCCCACTTCAGTCCAGCAGAGTGGTGATCGGCACTTCCGACCATACAATGCTTCGTAAGGCGCTGCCTTTATACTGCTATGGTAACTGTTATTATAGGAAAATTCAACGAGTGGGAGATGTTGATCCCAATTTCCCTTAAAATCCAGTACGCATGCACGAAGCAAATCCTCCAGGGTTTGGATGGTCCTCTCAGACTGACCATCGGTCTGAGGGTGGTAAGATGTGCTTAGATCAATGCGCGTTCCCAGCGCTTCTTGCACAGCTTGCCAAAGATTGGAGGTGAAATGGCTATCCCGATCGGAGATGATTGAGATGGGTATCCCATGACGAGACACAATTTCATTTATATAAATCTGCGCAAGTCTCTCTGTGTTATAATTATTTCTAATCGGGATAAAATGTGCCGATTTGGTTAATCGATCCACGATTACCCAAATTGTATCATGTCCTCGGGACGTCTTAGGGAGATGCGTCACAAAATCCATTGTGATTTGCTCCCATTTCCATTCGGGAATTTCCGGTTGTTGTAACATCCCCGAGGGTTTCTGGTGCTCCGCCTTAACTCTCGCACACGTCGTACACTTACCGACGTACGTTGCTGTATCCTTCTTCATACCCGGCCACCAGTAGAACCCTTTCACATCCTTGTACATCTTATCCGATCCCGGATGTATGGAATATTTCGATCTATGCGCTTCGTCCTTGATTAATTCACGAAGGTCATGGAGGGTCGGGATCCAAATCCGATTTTTGAAATAGAGAATTTCGTCCACGCGCTGTTCGAAATTCTTCTCATTGCCGTAAAGTCCCTCCTTTTCCAATTGATCCTCTTTCAACGCCTCACGTTGAGCGACTCGAATCAGGTCCGAAAGGTTCGACTGGACTATCATCCCCAGTGCTCGCACTCGCAATGGCTTAACCCGATCTTTCCTACTCAAGGCATCGGCTACGGCGTTAGCCTTGCCGGGGTGATAACGGATGTCACAGTCATAATCACTTAACAACTCGACCCATCTTCGTTGCCTCATATTCAGTTCTTTCTGATCGAATATGTGCTGCAAACTTTTATGATCGGTGAAGATGGTGCACTTCGTACCGTAGAGATAATGTCTCCAGATTTTAAGTGCGAAGATAACCGCTCTCAGTTCTAAGTCGTGAGTAGTTTAATTTTTCTCGTGTACTTTTAACTGTCGGGAAGCATAGGCTATAACCTTATTATTCTGCATCAACACGCATCCTAACCCTCTACGCGATGCGTCACAATACGCAACAAAACCATCGTCTCCATCGGGGAGACTTAAAATCAGCGCTTGGCACAATTTTTGCTTTAACGTTTGAAACGCCGTTTCCTGCTCTTCTCCCCATTCATACTTTCGATCCTTTTGAGTCAGGAGAGTTAAAGGTTGGGCGATGCTGGAAAAGTTCTCTATGAATCGACGATAATATCCAGCTAAGCCTAAGAATTGGCGGATTTCCTTTGGCGTTTTAGGCGCTTGCCAATTCTTAATTGCTTCAATCGTACTCGGATCTACGTGTATTCCTTGATGGTTTACAACGTGACCGAGGAATTGAACTTCTTGTAACCAGAAGTTACACTTGGAGAATTTTGCATACAACTTCTCCTGATTCAGAAGCTCTAAAATTATTCTTAAGTGTTGCTCGTGCTCTTCTTTACTTTTCGAGTAAATCAGAATATCGTCAATAAACACGATGACGAATTTGTCGAGATAGGGTTTACAGACTCGATTCATGAGGTCCATGAACACTGCCGGCGCATTTGTTAGCCCGAAAGGCATAACTAAGAACTCGTAATGGCCGTAGCGAGTCCGGAATGCGGTTTTTGAGATATCTTCTTCCTGAATTCTAACCTGATGGTATCCCGATCTAAGATCGATTTTTGAGAAATAGCTCGCACCTTGCAGCTGGTCAAACAGATCATCAATTCGAGGAAGAGGGTACCTATTTTTGATTGTTAACTTGTTCAGCTCCCTGTAATCAATGCACATTCTAAGGCTCCCGTCCTTCTTTTTCACGAATAATACAGGTGCACCCCACGGGGAATGACTAGGACGTATAAATCCTTTATCCAACAATTCTTGCAACTGATTGGATAATTCTTGCATCTCGGACGGTGCAAGTCGGTAGGGTGCTTTAGCAATAGGGCAAGCTTGAGGTAATAAATCGATTCTGAATTCGACCTGTCGGGTTGGCGGTAATCCAAGTTCTTCTGGGAAAACTTGTGGAAATTCGCGTACCACCGGGATATCATCCGCCCGTTTCTCCTCAGAATCTGTGACCGTCAAGCTCGCTAGATACGCCACGCATCCCTGGCGTATATATTTTAACACTTTGAGGTGGGATATAAATGGTATCATTGTGCCCGATTTCTCTCCTTGCACTAACACGTCTTCGTCATCCGACACCCGGATCTTGACGATTTTCTTTTCACAGTTTATTTCCAATTTGTTACGTGCTAACCAATCCATTCCCACTATCACGTCAAAACTACCTAATTCTTCCGGTAATAAGTCAATCAGGAAGGATTGATCGTTCAGGATAAAAGGGCAATTCCGAACTATCTGATTAACTATCATGGTTTAACGTTAGCGACTTCTACGGTATAAGGTTCTATGGTTTCACTAATCGGAAGGTTTGCTATCGATAGGAATTTAACGGAGACAAAACTTCTATCGGCACCTGTATCAAATAATACAGAAGCGTAATGATCAGAGACGAGGAATGTACCTGTCACTACGCTGGGGTCCTGGCGTGCTTCGTTCGCCCCCATCACAAAAGCTCGGCCTCTCGCCGGATTGGACGACGATGCCTGACCCACGGTTTGCCTCCCATTTCCTCCCTGGTTCAGTTTCGGACAGTTTCTCTTGAAGTGATCTGTGCAGCCGCATTCAAAGCAAGCACGGCTGGTGGTCATCATTTGGTTTCCTTGTGGGTTTTGTTGTCGGGCTGGTTGGGTCCTAAATGGCTGCGCACGGATAGGTTGCGGTTGTCGGTTCAGATTGTTCAGGTTTGTCCTACAACTCGGTGCGTAGTTCCCATTCCTGCCACACCGATGGCACACTACCCCCCTGCACTCGCCACCATGCTGGTAACCACATTTTCCACACCTAGGAAACGTCATTGTCTGCGGTTCCTGCCTTCCGCCTGAACTAGTCATGGCGTAGTTCTGGGCAGCGGGCCGAGCACGCTTATTTTGTTGCTTCTCCTGGATCCTATTGTCATACGTACCTCGCTTTCCCTCAGCAGACTCTCCTGCCACCTTCAGTGACCCACTCCTCACGAAATCGTATGTGACAATACCAGCTTGCGTCACCGCACCCTCAAACGTCTGGTGTCCCCCAGAGTTGACTATACTCCTTACTATTGGAGTTAGTCCCCATATATAACGCTCAACCCTCTTTGATTCTGGGGTGACCAACCATGGCACCAATCGCGACAATTCATTAAATCGGTTTGTATAACCCAAGTGGTCTGCCCCCTGCATCTCCAGGTTCCAATATTCGTTTTCTAACTTCTGCAGTTCGTTTTTCGGGCAGAAATGTTCCAGCACAAGGGCCTTGAGTTCTGCTCAGGTCATGCGGTTTGTCGCTGCCTGTCCGCGAGTCTGCACTATTGTGTTCCACCATGTCAAGGCACGGTCCGTGAACGTGCAGGTAGCATACTTAACAACATAATCCTCAGGGCAGTTACTGATGTTCACAACCGACTCTATTTTCTCAATCCACTTAACCAACCCATTGGGTCCCTCAGACCCGCTAAATTCTAGGGGTTTGCACAACATAAAATCTTTAATTGAACATTCCCTTGTTGCAGGAGTCGGTTCAGTGCGGTTCGTTTCTACACTGGGTATAGGGCCATTACTGTCTGTAACGACCACCCTAGGCGGCGCGTCATTACTCGGAATCGGGTTACCGTTCGGTGGAGGATTAACATTTTGTTCCCCAACATTATTGGTGGTCGTTTGATTGCTCGCAGGGTCTGGGTTGGTCGTATTGTTAATACTGGCTGCGATGCGCAATACTATTTCCGGTATCGCCGCCTCTAATTGTCGAGCAATCAGACGACTCACATCCACTTCTGACATTTGAGCTGACCGCTTTGGTGCCATTCTACACAACATTAAGAAAGTACATATAATTAATACAAATTCCAATCTCGATACACAACACATATTCCATTCATTAATAAACATCAGTACATATTAAATAAACATCAGTACACATTACATAAACATCAGCCCATAGATTAAGTTTTCATACATCCGTCCTACATCGGTATCATTTCGACATAACCCGCTATGGGTCAGTGCTTGAATGATACATCAAAAGTATCTACAATGATATCCCCAAAATCGACCCCTTATGGGCTAGTGGCTGTACTATAACTACCCAAGATTCACTCTATGTTAGCATTACCACTAACTGCTTACACAGAGTATCAAAAAGCGGACCCTGACTACTACCACCCTAACATAACTAAACATGGTGGTATACCAACCACACCAACACTGCCACCATCACCACTAACACCGACATCAAACCCCGGATCCGTGTCTCCATCCGGTCAATCATCCACTAGGAGTATGCGTCCTCCCTCCTCAGCTGAGCGATCGCATACTGGCTGTCCAGTATGCAGTCCGCCAAGTGATTCCTCCTCTGAATACCCACTGTCAAGGCGGTGGTGTGCTCATTCATCTGCCCAGTGAGCACTCGGAGCCATGTAGCCTCGGTGGAGGGACGCTCATCCCTCTCCAGCCTAGGGATACCCCACACGGGTGGAGGCACAGGCTCGGGCTGGGGGCGGGAGGACTCGCCCCTGTGGAAAGTAGGTCTGGGTGGGGTAGAGGTAGGTGGGACATAGGGGACACTGAACCGCGCCGTGAGGCGGGGTCCGGGTCTGGGAGGGGTAGGGGTGACCTGTGGTGCGGGTGGGGTGGGGGATCTGGCAACCCTAATAGGGAAGGACAGGCTAGTACTCCTACGGCTAGTCTCACTAGGCTCAGTGCTGGATACTAGGCGTAAGCTCCTAGAGTCCCCGGAATTGGTCTCCTCCGGGTCCTCCTCCACTGACAGACTTCCTGATCTCGACATCCTTACCTGTACACAAGTTATCAAACATATAGTTCCTTCCATAATGTAAATCATAATTAAATTAATATACACATACTTATACAACTTTGTCACACAAAAATATTATCATTTACTTACACATATGTTGCCGATTTTACCTATTAATGTTCCCTGTGACTTCCCCTGAATTCCCTCGTGCGGTCAAGTCTGTTATTATGTTCCGGACCATAATAACTCACTTGTCCATCCAAGTTCATCCAGATCTCGTCACTATAAATTATTAGTTGATATTCAGATCCTATAATACCTGAGCTACTGGTTATATTTTAGGTATCTTTTAAAGACGTCCTAATTCTTTATAACCAATAGCTCTGATACCAAGTTCTGTAACACCCCGTAACCGCAGCGGAAACGTAAACGGGATGCAACAGACACGTCTGATATCAACAGCATTGCTTATAAAGAAAACTCCACTACATTAATTCACATCATATTACATTGTTCCGAGTTTAGTTACCGTCTAGGCGTTACACATAAGTTTTACCAACAGTACATTAACATATTTAATACAAAATGATCACTAAGCTTCCACAAAAGCACGCATCATCAAGCATGTAGCACTTATTCCAGTTTGGGAGTACCTAGAAAGCATGTAAAGAAAACGGGTCAACTACGAATAGTTGGTGAGTTTCACTAATTTAAATAAACATTGACAAATCATTATGATAAATCACATATTAGCGATGTAATTATGCTGAGCCCACAAGTGAAACCTCTGACTATCCACACACAACCCCGTGGCATACTCCGCCCACGAACCTGCCCCAAACCGCTATGTCTAACATTACATAGCAAAAATATATAACAACAAAATAGACATGTGCAACTGGCTGGGAAACATCAGCAAATCCATGCCGGACCAGTTGGGTTTGTTAGACCAATAGTACTATTCACACTCTACTGGCTTTCAGTTAATCACTCGTGTTGCGGGGCCTTACAATGTTAGCAACTCAGACAATTACCATCTTAGTACATTTCCGTACGATTCCCGTATAATAAAATATATATAAATCCACGCAAATCCATGCGTTCAGTATGTATATAAACATTTCAATAGTAACATGCTTTCCGCCCCGGGAAAATATTAAAAACAGTTCAGTAAAAAAGGGGCTCGTGAAACTCACCTTATCGCAAGCAGTAACACAGTATGTGAGCTATTAATCCGGATCTGTAATACGATCCCAAAATTCGTTACTATGCAATCACTATTAATTTAACTTTAACCGTGTTAACCGGTACATCTGGGGACACTGTTAACCCAGTACTGTAACCGTTCCGGGGGCAATGTTAACCCAGAAACACTACTCCGTACTCAGATTGTGATATCGTTTAGAGTTCACTAGTCAAAATTACTATTAGTTGTTTTTCCCGTTTTGCGTGCCTAGCACGGTTATCCGTTTTTTTACGTTTCAAAAATGAGTTTGGTCACACACGGCCCGAAAATAGGTGTTGACTGATAATTTAATTAAAGTTGTGAATTTAGAGCTCGGTTTAGACGCCCCGATTGGCCGTGGGTCCCGTTTCCGTTTTTAGCGTACCGGAAACTGTTGAAATTACTCAAATCATCCGAATTATTTTCGGATGATTTATTTTTACTTGTTTAACTCAGTTATATGAAAATAGTTCATTATTAGGGTTTTTATACACCAGTCAGCTCGCGTATGCGAACTTTACCGGTTTACGCGTTTTAAGCTTTAAAAGTTTGTTTTTGCACCAATAATTATCCGTTTAATCCCGGATCTTGAAATTTTGCACAAATCACTTTTTGACAGCGGGGAATTTTATAAAAATATTTTCAGAATTAATTTTTATATTTAAAATTTATTTATCTATTTTTAAACACCATTTAAACACTAAATATGTCGTAAATACCAAACGACCTTAGAAAAATCCCAAATTTTTCCTGGATGACCCCTGCCATTTACCTAGTCCCCTGTAATTTTTCCAGAACCAAAATCTTCTTTTACATGCCATTTTCACTAAAACCGAGCTAGAAAACCCTAGAACTTGTTTAACCGAAAAGCCTACATAGACTTCTCCAACTGACCTCAAATTTTGTGTGTGACTTATACATGATATAAAAAGCTTATCTGAAATTTTCCAGAATTTTTCATGATATTTAACTATTTTTCACCATTTTTGGCCAAAACCGAGCATTAAATTCACCAAATATTCATCCTTTATCCAAAAATTACCAAATATTCACAGAACTCATATTTTCATGTGTAGATCATCCCTGTAAAGTTTCATGACCTAACTCTAAACACATCACAATCTGTCCAAATTTCCAAAACCGAACATAACCGAATATACCTTTCGTTTTCCGCCACTACAAGCTACAAACTCGTTTTTCCGCCTTATCTACCACTAAAAACAGAACCTACAACCAACATACCACAATACCAAGCAAGTTACACTCACGATCAAGCCTCTTACACTATAGTTTCGGTTATGATTCAAAAACTAAAGTTTAAACCGTAAAAATTCGTTTTTGGTTCGTTTAATTCCATTCTTGGACCAAGATCCCTTGTATAACCCGTATACATCACTTGATCATGCAAGAATCGGTTTTCATCTTTGAAACCTCATTTTCTTGCAAACAAATTCAAGAAACGAAGATGAACACGTGAATAACTCGATCATTACCTTGTTTTTCTTGCTAGAACTCTCGGTTTTTGGATGAAATTGTTGAGAGGATTTGAAGTTTGTTGAATTGTTGTGTAAAAAAAAGAAATAAGGAATGGGGTTTGGACCCTTAGGTCCGATCGGAATTGATAGGGGGTGGGGTGGGACCCACCTCTTCATTTCTAGCCACACATTCGGATATCGGAGATCTGGATGATGTTTTGGATAATCTGGTTCAGTTCGTTTTTCGGTTAAATGTTTAATTCGGCTTAAAACGAGGCTAAAACGGTCGTTTTTGGCTTAAAAAATGAAATTTATATAAAACCGATTTAAAAACTTCAAAAACTTAAACCATGACATTTATTAACTTAAAACATCATATTATTAATAATTGCGCATCTTTTTCGGCTTGATTGATCGTCTCTTGCTCGGTTTGGTATTAAATTTTTCGTTTAACGTACCGACGTACCATTAAATCGAAAATTCTTTTCTGTGCTTTAATTCACTTATCCCGAAGCTTTAATACTTCGTAACATCACTAAATATTGTATATCTCTTCTATAAGGTAATCCTCGATTCGTTCGGCCTTCAATAACCGTTAATCGGTTAATCGTATTTCCAATACGATTAACTGTATAATCGAGTATAATTCGTACTATGAATCATACATACTCGTATAAACGCATCATAATTCACATATTCATTATTAAATCACACATAAATAGTATATACCGGTTAGGGTATACCTGATTTTGCCGGAATCGTTACAGATATGTGTAGTCCTCTCTTTATCTGATATGAGCACCCTAACCTACGACGGAAATGTCCGGACGCAACTGATTACACAGTAGCTCACAAGACACTAACATTAAGATAGTGACAATAACTAATTATTTAATTTTAATATTCAAGTACATCACACAATCCAAACAAAACATTATCCAAATTCAACACAAATAAACTTTAGATAAATGTTCGTTGATATCCTAAATGTATCATCTACTTGCTTCAAACTTCCTTATTCCAAAACTAGTAAACCTGTAACGTGCGTAAAAATAGAGTTTGATCAACATAAAGTTGAGTGAACAATACACGAGTTTAGATTTATTATTATATTGTAAAACAAACAATTCGTATGTGATTATAAATACTTACAACATTAATGATATATAACAATTACCAAACAAAATAGATGTGTACCCTCTTGTTCTAGCACAACGTCAGCTTACCGAGGTAATGTATGCATACTAAATGAGGATGAGGTGGCCCAACCGCCAAACAATAAAAAGTAACACATAACCATATAGCGTGTCATCAATGAGCAATAATCCATAAACGCATAATATTGAATTGTGGTTGGTGAGGTATACATGTAAATAAATAAGCTTGTGTATGGTACGCATGTTACCCCAAAAAGTAAAATATGAAAAAGGGGTGTGAATTACTCATCTTAGAAGGTTGGCGAGCGAAAGAAAATCAAAAAATAAAATAAGCGAGCTGACTGATCCGACACAAAACAATCTATAAATTTAATACGTGAACATATGATTAAAACCGATAATAGTCCAACTGGAGTCATATTAAAATCATTTACGGTTTATGAGTTATGATGAAAACAAGTTTTAAGCGGCTGATGCAGGTCAGGATACAAACAGTGAAAACGGGTTCGGATTTTGGTCCGTCACATCTAAAACATGAAAATAAACATAAAATTCTTCTGGACCAAAAGATAATTTTTACCAGAAGATACGTTAATGGCAAAATCCCCAATTTTAACTTAACATAAACCCTAAAGTGAATTTGATTATATTGGACATCAAAACCCATTAATCCTTTAAAATTGAATGAGAGAGTTTGATGTTATGATGAATTAGAACAACTTTTATGTACAAAGTTACCCAGAATTTAGATTATGACTAGTTGATAATGATTAAAGAGACTTGTTTGACTTTGTTGGTCAACTCTTGAAGAACACCAGATTATGCTTAATTTGTGAGAGAGAATGAAAACAGACGAGTTGTGTGGCAGAAAATAATGATAAAAAATGCTAGTTCATATAGAAAAACCGGTTATACTTTGTGTTATCACCAATTTAGTGATAACTTGTTTAAACTTGAAATGAATGAGATAAACATAAAAACATGATAATGATCTTGTATTTAGTGATAAAATTCGTAGATTTAAGATAGGCATTGATGGGGAATGTTCCAAATGCTTTCTAGTTTGAATTACATTTGATTTGGACAGAGTTTGAGTGATTAAACGAGTAAAAACACGCTTAAATGAGTTGAACCAGCTGCAAAACGAACGGATCTGCAACCAAAGTTTGGTCACGTCGCGCGGCCATGTGAGGCACTCTTATCACGTGGCACGGCAACGTAAAACCTCCCCACAGTTTAGTTTTTTTGGCAAAACTAGTCTCTATGGTTTATAAACTTGATCCTAGTTGATATAACTTGATATTTAAAACACATAAACGAGTTGTAATGATATAAACACATGACAAATGAATAAAATAAACATCCATTAATAAACCAAGACCCGGATGTTAGTACTGGTCGAGTTAAGTGTAACGGAAAAATTGCGGATGTTACACAGTTCTCGAAGCATGCTTGTGTGGACCTTACTGGGGTGTCCCCTCTTGTCGGGCTTAGGGACACCGGGTTTGTTGCTAGGCAGGCGGTGGTAAAGGCAGAAGCAGGAAAAAATACTAAGCACGAAAAGGCATGTGTTGAGAATCAACATGCCTTCACCCCTTTTGCTTTTGATACATTTGGGTCACTCGCCCCCGATGCTGCTACGTTTTTAAAAAGAGTTCATCAGGTCGTGCACAGTAACTCAACGACGCCGAAGAACGATAACTTTGTTTTCAGTAGGATCGGTTTTGCTATTCAAAAGAGGGTGGCGTTGAAGCTTGTTGCCCGCTTACCTGTCTCTCTATTGTAACTGGATCCTTTTTTTTTTTTAGTTAAATGAAAGTAGAAAACTTTTGTTTTCAAAATAGCTTCTTAATGATATCCACCATTCATGCATTTTCACAAAAGAAATGAATCTAATCAAAACGACTAAATTTAAATAAAACTCATCTAAGTCCATATCAGAGCTCTAAATGTTGGAATCTAGGTTTGAAAGTCACGCAATGTTCATTCCACTAAGCCGTTTTCATCAATATCTTACATGCGTAGTAGCTCAAAACGTATGCATGCTTGAAGTAAAATATCTTTTTGAATATTTGTAACACATAAAATGTGTCCTTTAGAGTAAAAGTTAGCAATTGGTGAACTGGTAATATGCAAGCATAAAAGATATAGACACATGGTGATTGGTTAATGGTTATAGTCCTTAAAGTGGCCACTTGCTGTTAAAAACTTTGTAAAGAAGGCAAACTACTTTGTTTTAATTGATGAACGAAATGTGGAATGGTTAAAGGTCAATAACCATTCGATTCACGGTCAATGGATGATCTTACTGCTTTTATTGATTGGCGCGAGTTACAACATAAGTTTGCAAGTATTGTCATGTTCTCGTGTTCATGTTTTTACTTCCACATACTGTGTGCATAAACATCTTTGTAAGTGGAATTTATCTAATAACGTTAAATAAACTATCCCGCACATGATAAATGCGTTTGTTTGGGTTGTGGATCATCCATATGGAGTCAAATGACTCAAACCATAAATTTATATGTAAATGAAATATGTTAGATGCATAAACACAAGGTTGAAATTAGTCAAAAAAATGTATTCAGCGTGTATAGTTCATATAAGTTCAATTTGTCTTGGCATCATGTTTGGTTTAAGGGTTTGGATCTCATGGGATGAGTTGGATGGGTTGGTGGTTCGGTTTGAATGAATAAGTTTGATAATTTATACCCATAAAATTAAAGGGTTGAGTTTTTATTTTTTAACCGATACCCATTTATTTATATATATCTTTTTAATAGTATTGTTTGTGCATTTATATTTAATACTTTAATTGTTTATAAGAAAATATATAGAAAAAGGTTTTACTATTATAGAAAGGAGACTAAAATAAAAAGGTAAATAACTACTAAATAACTATGCTTAAACTTATAGTTAAAAGCAACTTTTATTCCGAAAAACATAAGTTTCTTAATAAAAATCTTAACAACTATCTAAATTATCGTTTTGAGGTAATCGGAATAAGTTTACGTGAGTTGACCATGTTGACTTTTCATTTGCTTAATGCCCGTTGATGTATTGTTACAAGTTGTAGAAGACATTTTCTTGTGAGTAGTTAGATCGCCATAAATTAACATTTCATCAAAATCATTGTTAAGGGTGAGCATATTTAGGGTCGGACCGAAAAACCCGATAACCCGGACCAAAAGAGGCCGAAACCCGGACCTGCAATGCAACATTCGGTTCTTAATCGGGTCATATTTCCCTTGCAATTCGGTTTTGGGTCGGGTATCGGGCGAAGACCAGGGTTACTCGAGATTTTCTGGCCTGACCCGAATTTGTAAGAATACCTGTATTTGTTGGCTTTCCAAGTCTTAGGTGAGAGCTCATTCGAATTTTGAAGACGCCGTCCACGATGACTGGTGTAGAATTGTGAAGGATTTAAAAAAATGGTGAAGAAGAAGATGACGGTAGTCGGAGTGCACATGTAAAAAGTAAATAGTTCCTTTATTATCTTTTCTGTAGACTTGGTTTACGAGAAAGTAAATAGTTCGTTTCCTTTTCTATATTATTTTATTAACACATTGTCAGAAAACCAAAATTTGCATGTTACAAATTAATATATATATTAAAAAGGGAATTAAATCTCTCTCACAAGTTTACTATTCATTTTACCATTCATATTTTAATATTTTATTAATTATTATAACCACTAATTCATTAATTCTAATACCATAAATAAAATTTATAGTTTTTACTTCCTTTATAATTTTTTTTTTCAACTAATTAATATATTTAACCAACTATATTTTAAAACATTAAACTTGGGCAAGTCGGCTTTATATATTTTATTTGTTAGTTAAACGATTTTCTTAAACTTTGCTTTCATATTTTTTTATAGTTCGTCTTTACAATAACTGAATTTTTTTCATGATTTAAAAATATCTCATCATCGCATGGTTTATATTCGCGTTTCAACGTTGCTCGCTTTTAAAATATTTTTTTTGGATTACTAATTGATGTTTAATAATTTGTGTTGGTACCGCTGATACGAACCGAATTTGTGTTGGTTCGCAACTGTAACATGCCGGTCTTTTTAAATCCACATATGATAATTTGTTGTATTTTGGCATTGACAGGTTTATTTCTTTTGTTTAGTTTCGACGTCGTAACTTGATACAGACTGACTTCGCATCAACTTGCAATGAATTTATGGTTTAACATTTTTACTTATATATTTTGTTCAATATAAAGGTCCCGCCGCGAAGCGCGAGTCTAAATCCTAGTACATTAAAAAAAGATGAAAACAGAAGGGTAAAATACAAATGCAAATATGCAATAAATAATGATCACTTGTCTCTTTATTTACTCATTAGACATTTTCAATTTCCTTCTCTTTTTATTCGTAACCTCATCAATTTTTTCAAATCCCCATAGCTAATTGATGTTTTTAATATATTCAAAACACTTCCTTTGAAAAATCTTCAGGCACTCAAAGAACTTACCACCACCTTCGAAGATACTTTTTTAAGACACCATCACCATATTTCTCAAGTTCTTTTGCATGAAGAATTTGGATGCTGATGATTGAGTTGAAGATTAATTAGAGTTTACTCTCAAGGATCCTTATTTCTATTTTCTTGTAGTCAACACCAGTTTAAACACCATCGGGTGTGGTCTTTGATAGCCTACCCAAAGCACCGAACCCGAAATAACCGATACCCGAAATTAATGTTAAGGTACGGTCATCGGGTTTGGTTGGGTCGGGTTTAACCTGGTTCGGTACGGTTATCTTCGTTTGCACAACCATAATCACTGTCACACTCATTTGACACTGATATACAAGATTGCATGTATATTCCCCCTCAAAAGATGTAACTGGGCAGCATCTCAAGCATAATTTGTGCGATTTAACTGATCTCATTCGTTATCAATGTATGTGTGAGGACCCATGAGTCTTTTTGTAACAACTCGGATTTTTCAAATTAATAATTTTATCATTTACCCGACTCGTTTCGATGTTTTGGAAATTTTACCAATAAAATATTCGCGTTTATCAACTTACTGTTATTTGTTATTATATTTAATATATATATATATATATATATATAATAAACTTGAAAATATATACAAATTTAACCCCAAACTATACTTTTACTCGTTTTTGTTTCCATCTTCATATTCTAGGGACTAATTTGCAATATCTACTAAAGTTATTAAAATATATCTAAATAAACAGAAACCCGTATACCCAGACCCTTTAACCCGTATCCAAACCTGACCCATATCTCAAACAGTGACCCGTTAAGTGTCTTGGCCTTTAATCTTCGCGTCTAACTTGGAAAACAGTGACCCGTTTAGTGTCTTGGCCCTTAATCTTCGTGTCTAACTTGGAAATTCTTATGCATGTTTGATTTTTCATATCATAAGCGACCTCACCGACGTTTCTAAATATGTTATATCGATCAATTTGATTCGTATTACTTGATATACCAAGCCGACACAACTCGTGAATCGATTTACATTATAATGAACACCATAATACATACAATCCCGCAGACACAATCCTTACTCCGTCGACATCTAAACCCCTATAACGAATTACATTATAACACACTCTTATCTGCTGTTCTTGATCGTCGTTCAACCGGTTCTGTTCTTACTAAACTAACCTCGTATAAACATCATTAAAGGTAATTAACCATACTAGTTAACTCGTCTTTGTTCCTGGTTTATTAACCCTAAGGTTAACTGGCCAAACGAATTACGTGTTGGCCGATTGTATTTTCTTGGGTTCCTAATTCAAATCTGGGATGTGACTGTCTGTTTATTTGTTAATGCTTATCGTCTTTATACCAAGGAACACACCAGCTCAGTTTGTTGGTGTTGTAACAACTCGGGTTTTTGAATTAATATTGTGTTTTTAAAACCCGATCCAGTGCCTGTTGTCGTTACTCTTTTCCTCGAATCGACGACCTCTTCGATCAACTCCAAGGCGCAACTTGTTTTTCGAAAATCGATCTTCGATCGGGTTATCATCAATTGCGTGTTAATGAAGATGGCATTCCTAAAACCACTTTTCGTACTCGGTATGGACATTACGAGTTCATGGTTATACCATTCGGTTTAACCAATGCACCCGCGGTATTCATGGACCTCATGACCACATTTGCAAACCATTCTTGGACAAATTTGTAATTTTCTTTAACGATGACATTCTCATATTCTCCAAGACCCAAGCTGAACATGAGCATCGTTTACGTTCCGTTCTCGATCTCCTAAGAAAAGAACAACTTTATGCACAGTTCTCAAAATGTGAATTTTGGTTAAAAGAAGTTCAATTTTTGGGTCACGTCGTCAACTAACAGGTATTCATGTTGATCCCGCCAAAATCGAGGCCGTAAAGATTGGAAAACTCCATCCACACCCATGGAAGTCCGATCTTTCCTTGGTTTGGTCGGGTATTATCGGCGATTCATTTTAAACTTCTACAAAATCGCGCTATCCCTCACCACACTAACTCATAAGGGAAAACCTTTTGATTTGGGGATCGAAACAAGAGGGAACTTTCCAAACTCTAAAGCATATGCTTTGCAATGCTCCAGTCTTAACCCTTCCAGATGGAAACAACGACTTTGTGGTATTTTGTGATGCATCCAACCAAGGTCTCGGTTGCGTTCTCATGCAACGAGGTCAAGTTATCACATATGCCTCAAGGCAACTTAAGGTTCAAGAGAAAAATTACACGACTCATGATCTCGAACTTGGTGCCGTCGTTTTCGCTCTCAAAATCTGGAGACATTAAATTTATGGCACGACATGTATTGTATTCAAATGTTAGAACATGAGTTTTGGAGCTTGGAGATGAATGGTGTAGACCACGTGGGATATACTAACCGTTTTAACGAACTTTCTCGCTTAGTACCATGGTTAGTTACTCCGGAAGCTAAACGTATCGAACGCTATATTTGGGGATTAACCCCTGCTGTAAGGAGTATACTCAACTCAGTAGCTCACCCAACATTGGAAAGTGCTGTATCTCAGGCTGGTGTAGTTACTTTTGACCTTATGAGAAGCGGAGTGATAAGGATGCCGGGAGAAATATCAAGTTTAAAACGATCTAATTATGAGAATAGGATGCAAGGGGAACCCTCAAAATAAACGAGCCCGCCCAATTACCCGAAGCTATGCCATGACCAGTTCGAATGTGAAACAAGAAGCTTATAAAGGAACGTTACCGAAGTGTGGGAAATGTAATCTTCATCATATGGGTGAGTGCAAACTGGTAGTATGTGACAAGTGTGGAAGGATAGGACATTACGCCCCAACTGAAGAACCACCACTAATAATGTAAACCGACCACAACAAGCAAACCAACCACCTCGACCTCAGCCAACCTGACCACAACTCAACCAACAAACCCCACCTACCATGAACCTCCGTACATGCTACGAATGTGGTAGTACAAAAAATTTTCGCAGATGCTACCCCAAGCTGAATCAGGGTGCAGTAAGAAGACATAACCAAGCACAAGCATCAACTTCCAATGCAGCTAGGGGACGCGCTTTTGTAATAGGATCGGGTGAAGCGCGTCATGTTCCGAACGTGGTAACAGGTACTTTCTTAGTTTCCGGTCAGTATGCTTCAGTTTTGTTTAATACGGGTGCCGATAGAAGTTTCGTATCTGTTAACTTTTCACCCTTAGAAAATATGCTAGTTAGTGAGCTAACAAAACCATACACTATAGAACTCGCTAACGGTAAGTCTATACTTGTTAACTGAATAGTCCAAAACTGTTCCCCTTATCCTAAACGACCACCCATTTCTTATTGATTTACTTCCAGTGAAATTAGGAAGTTTCGATGTTATAGTCGGTATGGACTGGCTGTCTAAGCATAAAGCTGAAATTATTTGTAAAGATAAGACTGTTAGGATACCTCTTATGAATGATGAGGCAATGATCGTTCAAGGTGAGAAATATGGTACTATGTTGCCTCTCGTATTTCAACTTAAGGCACTAAAGTATTTGCACTAAGGTTGTACATTATACTTGGAAAGTGTAACAGTTAAGGACCCCGATGAAAAACGAAAAGAAGACATCCCAGTGGTACACGGATATTCAGATGTACTTCTCGATGAGTTGCCTGGTTTACCACCAACCCGACAAGTCGAATTACGTATTGACCTAATACCAGGAGCAGCTCCAATTGCTAAAGCACCTTACCGACTTGCACCTTCTGAAATGCAAGAAATGTCCAATCAATTGCAAGAATTATTAGATAAGGACTTTATACGACCTAGTTATCCACCATGGGGAGCACCAATGTTATTTGTGAAAAAGAAAGATGGAAGTTTTCTGATGTGTATTGATTACCGGGAGTTAAATAAAGTAACTATCAAGAACAGATATCCATTACCTCGAATAGATGACTTGTTTGATCAACTTCAGGGAGCAAAGTATTTTTCAAAAATCGATCTCAGATCTGGTTATCATCAAGTAAGAATTCAGGAGGAAGATGTCCCAAAAACAGCCTTCCAAACTTGGTATGGTCACTATGAATATTTGGTTGTGCCGTTTGGATTGACCAATGCACCAGCAATATTTATGGATCTCATGAACCGAGTTTGCAAACCCTACCTTGACAAATTTGTGATAGTGTTTATCGATGACATCTTGATATATTCGAAAAGTAAGGAGGAACACGAGCAACATCTACGGGTAATCTTGGAATTATTGAGGCAAGAAAATTTATACGCCAAATTGTACAAATGTGAATTCTGGTTACAAGAAGTACAATTTTTAGGATACATTGTCAATCAACAAGGAATCCAAGTAGACCCATTAAAATTGAGGCTATTAAAAATTGGCAAGTACCTAAATCACCAAAAGAAATTCACCAATTTTTGGGATTAGTCGGGTATTATCGACGATTTATTAAAAACTTTTTAAGCATTGCCCAACCTTCAACCCTCCTAACTCAGAAAGATCGAACATATGACTGGGGAGAAGAACATGAATTGCCTTCCAAACGTTAAAACAAAAGTTATGTGAATCTCGAATATTAAGTCTTCCAGATGGAACTGATGACTTGGTAGTCTATTGTGACGCATCTCGTAAAGGTTTAGGATGCGTACTGATGCAACGGAAGAAAGTTATAGCATATGCCTCCCGACAATTAAAAGTACATGAGAAGAATTATACAACTCATGATCTGGAATTGTGAGCAGTTATATTTGCATTGAAAATCTGGAGACATTACTTGTCCGACACCAAATGTACCATTTATACGGACCACAAAAGCCTACAACACATATTTGATCAAAAAGAGCTGAACATGAGGCAAAGAAGATGGGTAGAACTGTTAAATGACTATGATTGTGAAATTAAATACCATCCGGGTAAGGCCAATATAGTAGCTGATGCATTAAGTCATAAGGAACGAATTAAACCCCTAAGAGTACAGGCACTTGGAATGATTGTCCAGAATAGTCTTATCGAACAAATTCGCATTGCTCAAGATGAAGCCTTAAAAGAAGATTAATTAGAAAAGGAAGAATTGCACGGGAATGAAAAGAACTTTGAAAAGAAAATTGATGAAATATACTACTTCAAAAATCGAGCATGGATTCCGACTCTTCATGATATTCGAGAATTGATTCTTGATGAAGCACAAGTCCAAATATTCTATTCATTCAGGTACTGATAAAATGTATAAAGACGTTAAAAAACTTTATTGGTGGCCTAGTATGAAGAAGGATATAGCCACATATGTAAGTAAATGCGCGACTTGTGCTCGTGTTAAGGCCGAATTCCCAAAGCCTTCGAGAATGTTACAACAACCTGAAATTTCCCAATGGAAATGGGAACAAATTACCATGTATTTTGTGACACACATTCCCAAAACCTTCCGAGGACATAATGCCATTTGGGTAATAGTAGACTGATTAACCAAATCCACACTCTTCATTCCGATCCGTAACAACTACAATACCGAAAAACTCGCCCAAATTTACATTGACGAAATTCTATCTCGACACGGAGTACCACTTTCGATCATCTCAGACCGAGACAGTCACTTCACTTCACATTTTTGGCAAGCAGTTCAAGAATCTCTGCGAACCCGAATAGACCTAAGTACCGCTTACCACCCCAACAGATGGTCAATCTGAACGAAGAATACAAACCTTAGAAGATCTACTTCGTGCGTGTGTAATGGATTTCAAAGGGAACTGGGATCAACACCTCCCGCTCATTGAGTTCTCTTACAATAACAGTTACCAAAGTAATATACAAGCAGCTCCTTATGAAGCATTATTCGGGCGAAAATGTAAATCGCCACTTTGGGTGATACTTAAATTTCAAGATCCGACTTGATTCAAGAAACAACCGACAAGATTCATAATATCAAACAAAAACTAAAAGACGCCCGTGGCAGACAAAAGAGCCATGCTGATGTTCGTTGAAAACAGTTATCCTTCGTAATAGGTTACAAGGTGTTTCTGAAAGTGTCCCCATGGAAAGGTGTTATAAGGTTTGGAAAGACTGGTAAATAAGCCCCGAGATACATTGGACCTTTCAAGAGTGTTGTAACATCCCAAAGTTTGAATAAATAATATTTTATATATTATCTCTTTGATGGACAAGTTTACTTAAGATGGTAAATCCGATAATAATAAAGGATGGAAAGATAAGTAGGTTAATTAAAGGAAGTAATCATGGACCAAAAAGAAAAGATGGGCCTTAGGTCCATGGACATAAGGGAGTATAAATACCCCCTTAAACCCTAAATCTTTCCATTTATATCCATCTTATCCACCCTATTCTCCCTACACCTCCAAAACACACCCACATATCACAACTCACAGCCGCAAGGAGAGAAAGAAGAACCGAGACCGAAATCGAGCCTCTTGTTGGTAGATCCTAGATATTCAAGCTAGATACACGATTCAATTCCATAATCAAACTAGCTGCGACCTACCAAACGTCTAAGGTATGTTCTTTACGTTTAAAGGTTACGTTTTTATGAACGGTTAGCCATGAAAAGTGAACATAAACTAGATTGGGTCTAGATAAATCATAAAGTTTCAAACTTGATGATTAATATGGACGTAAAGGACTCATGGTTGGATACAGTTCATAAAGGAAACCCTAGATCTAGCCTATAACGTTTTAAACCTAAAGATGTAAGCTATATATCTAAAACGGGCTTTGAAAGTAATAAAGATTCAAGCTTTATGCTAAAATGGGTTAATCATGATAGTGGGGTGGTATTGGATGGTTAAACGGTTAAGGAGGGTGGTTATGATGGTTAAAATTTCATGTTAAACGGTTACCTGAGCCTAGGTAAGGAGATAAGGTAGAAAAAATATGAACTGGAAGCATTAGACACTGGGTTTTCGATCAACGAAGGTTTTCGGTCAATCAAGGTTCTCGGTCAACCAAGGTTTTCGGTCAACCAAGGTTTTCGGTCAACCAAGGTTCTCGGTAAACCAAGGTTCTCGGTCAAACCCGAGTTCTCGGCCAGAACAGGTTTTCGGCCATCAGGGGTCTCTGCTTGGAATTCTCGGCCACCCCATTCTGTTGGGTTTGGGCCTAAATCCAGTTGGGCCCAAATACCATAATGAACAGTTAGGCTAAACCCATATCTAATATAAAGCAAACTGGCCCATTAACTTAGGCTTAGCAACTAAGCCCAACTTAGAAAATAACTTAAAATGTTAATGAAAAATGTGTTAAGACAGTTAATGAAAATAAAATTTTTCCAAGCTGACATGAACCCCGCTAGGGGCTGCCGCCCCTAGAACCCCGCTGCCAGGGGCGCTGCCCCCGGACCCCCGTTCGTTGTGGGTTATATAAAGATTGAAATACGATATGAGTAGTAATAGTTAATTGATACATGTAAATATTATATAGTTAGCCGTGCACAGCTCAAGAGAGGGATTACGATTAACGGTGAACGTAACCGCATTCAGGTGAGTTTCTAGCCTCCTTTCCTTGTTATGTTTTCGGGGCTGTGTGCATACTCGATGTGAATGTTAATACACTTACCTTAAATGATAAGTGTATGTCTTAATGACGATTGTGATAGTTATGTATGTATGCTTGACAGTACGTGAACGACCTTCGGGTATTGCACGTATTGTTAAGGCAAGTATCGTGTAGTATGTATGATATGTGTATGTGAATAAGGAAGTATGTACGACTATGATATGTGTGGTATAAAATGTATGGATATGACAATAAAAGGTAAGGTAAGGTTAAAGGGTTGCATACCCCAATAATATATGCGAAGGTTAAAGAGTTGCATACCCTAATAATATATGTGAAGGATAAAGGGTTGCATACCCTAATAATATATGCGAAGGATAAAGGGTTGCATACCCTAATAATATATGCAAAGGTTAAAAGGTTGCATACCCTAATAATATATGCGAAGGTTATAGGGCGTAATGCTCTTTAAAACGTAAGGTATGGTTATGTAAGTATGAAAGTAATAAAGTATGTACGTATGTATGAAAGTATGAAATATAAGTAAATTAGTAAAGTAATTATTATGTTTCTTTGGATGCATGATTGAAGGTAAGTGAATGTATTGTAGGATATATGATTAACTAGAACTCACTCAGCGTAGCTGACTTTTAGTATGCACGCAGGCGAGTAGAATGAGACAGCTGGTTTTAGCGCGGACACATGGCAGGAGAATAAGGGTCTGGCATCTGAAGACACAAGTTGTTTTTTGTTTAATGTTTTAATATTGAAAGACAAGGGATTGTTTCATGTTTATGATTTGACATGTAATGTTATATGAAAGTTTTATATTCCGCGTAAAGTTTTAATTAACTCTGATATTTAGAACTGCGTTTACGAGTAAATCCAACACTAAAGCAGGGCTACCGGTAATGGGGCCTTACAAGTGTTACCTTACCGACTAAAACTACCCTTAAGAACTGAGCACTCTTCATGATGTGTTTCATGTGTCGAATCTGAAAAAATGTCTGATTGATGAAACGACAATAGTACCACAAGAAGATGTTCAGGTAAATGAAAAGTTAAACTTCATAGAGGAACCAGTGGAAATTGTTGACGGAAAACTAGGAAGTTACGACACAACAAAATCTCATTAGTAAAAGTGCGGTGGAACTCAAAATAAGGACCCGAATTTACTTGGGAATGAAAGGACGAATTCCGAAAGAAATACCCACACCTGTTCCCTAAAAAGAAAACCATTGACACATCAAATTTCAGGAACGAAATTTCTTAACGGGGGGAGAATGTGACATTCGTGACAAAACGAGGTATACCTTATTCGTTACGTAGCGAGTAAACGATAAATCGGTTAATTCGTAGAGATTAAACGAGTAACCGACCAATACTGATTATGACCCGTATATATACTGAGGGGTCATATATGAGTTATATATATATATATATATATATATATATATATATATATATATATATTATAGTGGCTAACATATTGATATTTAGGCCCCAGTACGTTTAAAACCATTTAAACGAAAAAGGTTTCGTTTAACAATACGTTATGACTTTAAACGCAATCGTTACCATCAAAACGAGCATTGTAGCATCCGTCAAGCCAAAAAAGACTTATGGAACACTTATATAAGATGTTTTAAGAAATTCATGAAAATATTTTGGATTTTTACAACGAGTCAGTACGTTTTTCTTATTATACAAAAATGGGCTGAAAAACACTCGTTTTTGCGATGTTTTTCGCACCCAAACTAGTTTTCTTGCGAAAAACCGAACTAAATTTTGGTTTGAGACCAAACTTTGGCACCTAAATTGAGGCGCTAATGGGCCAAAGGGAGGCCCAAAGGCCCCCTTACTTGTGGCCGTCAATGTGGAAGTCCACACACCAAATACTTTATGTTGTTTCTTGAAGCATCTTGAACCATTTTTCACTCAAACTTCAACCTACTCAGTTCCCGGCAGATTTTTTTATTTTTCCCAGCCAAACCCTAGAGGTAACATCAAATTTTCACTCATTTCATACTTGATTAACATCATTTAAACTTGGAAAATTAGGTTTTGATTGGTAATAAACATGTTTAACCATCCAAAAACCCTAAAACCAACTAAAATCATGTTTTGATTTTAAATATGTTTACAAAGAAGAACTATATGTTTGATCTCAGTTAACCCTCACTCACAGATCTCAGTTCTGAGTTATATATATAATTAACACCTAATACGGATCTAGTTCGTAATTGCCATTGATCTTTAGTTAATATGTTATATGTATGTATATATATTAGTTGTATGTATGTGGATAATATTAATATGAATCTTGAGAGAGAATCTGAGCAGAGGTTCGTTAATTAAAAACTCAAAACTTAAATTAACAGTGACAAAGGTCACACTATATATAGAAGATGGACCTAGTTCGTTAACATTCCATAATGAACTAGGGTCCACTTCGTTACATACATTAAACAGAAATAAATCACCCCCTGATTCGTTAAACATCCTTAACGAATCAGGAGGGATATAACTTTGATCTAGTTCGCTAAACATCCTTAGCGAACTAGATATTACATTAACGAACTACAAGGATAAAACATTTGTTTATTGCATAAATAAAACGACAAATACGTTAATGATAAATACAAAGACTCGAGACGCAAAACCGTGCACTAACAGACACCCCCTCATCTTGAGCTCTTTGTCTTTACTTTACTTGAAGCGCTTGGACTGCCAATCTCTGCAACTATGAATCCCGTTCTCATAACATATACGCACCACGCGTTGGAACTGCATAGCCAGATCATAGTCTTCATTGCGCTCGATCAATATCTAATTCTTGTGTAGCACATCGTTTTCGGTCTCAGTTAAATTTACTAGCCACATCGGATCGATGATCTTGATCAGCTCGGTCTTCAACCCTTTACCCAGGACAATGACGGCCTCGCCAGTACGATTGTCGTAGTACTAGCGGTTGAAAGATAAATAAATATGTTAATTCATTTGCTTCACCGGCACACGCTTCATCGTCTTCGGTGGCTTTACCTTAAGTATCAATTTTCTCCAGCCAGTCCTTGGGTCAATCTCATCGAGACGCTTGCGGATAGGAACCTGTGGCTTAAGAAACTTAAATCCATGGTTGACCTCAAATAACAGATGTTTATGAAACCAATCTGCTAATCGATTTCCCCCACGGTTGATAAATGGACGACATGCAAGGGTCCGAACGTCCCAACGTGGTAATGAGAGAACATCAGTTATCTTCTCATAATATTGGACCCCTTTCTCCCATTTAACAATGTACACTTTCAATTTAGAATCAAATAACCAAGAGATAATATCAACTTGAACCTTTGAAACGGCCTTGAATGATGTCATCTGATTGGATTTAGCCAAAGCAACAGCTTCATCCTTCTGTTCTTTATCCACATATCTATACGCGTTAATAATCTTACCAGCTTTCTTATGACTGAACCATCGAAGAATATCATCATCAGTTGGGTTTGCAAGTGATTCAAATCTTGTATCAACGACCTTCTTTCCTCTGGACTTCTTCTCAAGATCGCCTCTTTGACGGTTTCTTCATTAAATACAGGAGCACCCTGATCAACATTGGTGTGTTGAAACAGATCAGGGTATTCCTCAGCAGTCACGTCCTCAACCACAACCTCCTCATTTTCATAAATAAAACCCGAACACATTTCAACATTAGGATCATTTAAGAACTCATCATCATTAATTACTTCAACGTTAACACGGTCAATTCGTCTTCATTCAGACCAAACAAGATAACAATCTGCTCTTGTGTCAGCGACTTCTTAACAAACTGCCCTACGGCTAACTCGTCAGCATTCACAATACTCCTAACCATCTCCTTTTCATCAACAAAAGTAACTGTATCGGCCTTGATCATCTCAATTGGTTTGGCAGCCGAATAATCATGATAAACAATAACCTGCTTGCCCGAATCATCAACAGAACTCGTACCTGCACCAGAGGCTGGGTCTTGAGTTTGTTTAGTCTCACCACCAGCAACAGAATCATTCGGATCCTCATCATCATTCTTGAGCTTTTTCAGCGCATCATCTTTGCACGTAAGTTGCAATATAAGCTCCTCTTGTTCCTTGATTTTCACCCCCTGAGACTCAACAATCTCACGAAGGGCCTTTGTTTCTTTCTGATAGTGAGAAACATAGCTAAGCAGCTTCTTCTAATTCTCCATCATACGTTCTTGATTCATACGATCAGCAGACATTTGATATTCATACAAATGTAAGAGACTCAATACCATACTCATCTGCTGATCGTGCGGTGAAGTAGCAAAGAAGGAGGAACTGGCTGAACTGGACCCATCGGTCGACAGAGCCTCAAAAATGAAATATCTGGTGAAGGCATCATCGTTGGTGTAGGAGGAATCACCGAAGTAGCGGTCGTCGGCCTTGGTATAGGTGATAAGACAGAGTGAGGAATCATACCAAGCTGTGGATCCGAAGTAAGTGTAGTCGTCAGAGTAAGCTCCGGGGTGCTAGTTTGCGGCACCGCCGGGCGTTGAGTTGTGAACGACCTTGGAGGTTGAATTCCAAACGAGATGCCAACCCTAGCCGACACTCGACGCTTAGAAGAGCTTTTAGAGGCTAGCTCTTTCCCCTTTAGTTTGCGTTGAGCTGCAATTGTAGCTGCTAAAGCTGCTTCAACTGCAGCTTGTTGTTCAATAATAGCAGCATCACCATCACCACCAGTACCACCATCACCTCTAGTACCACCATCACCTCCATCATTACCATCATCGTTCCCACCTTCTCCTCCCTCACGCTCGGAGTCCGAATCATCATGGATCCAGCGATCCTCGGGAGGACGTACATAATTAGGATTCACAATATGACCAATCAAGCGTTTGGTCCTTGGTCTCTCCATACGATAGATCTTCATTCGGGCTAGAGTGTCGGCCTTCATGTGCTCTAATTCCAACACATCATCTACCAAAGTTTGATCGATGACCAAATTTGGAATCAGGTCTTGAATAATTAGATGAAGAAACCTTGGATACATCAGGAACTTCTTCTTTTGGACCATTTGCAGACACTGTTCTTTAAAGTGGTAAAAGATCATCTCCGAGAAATTAAACGGTTTGTTAAGAACAAGTGCCACAAACGCCGATTGCAACATAATACGGCACTAATCAAATCCACCCTTACGTCCTCCCAAACAATGAATCAACACATGTAGTAGATATTTGTAGGTCGGGCACAAGCCATTCTTGTTATACTGTGAGTCACCGATGTCACCACCATAAAATACACGACGTAATAGACCTTTGATCAATTTCTTGTCAAACTCACACGGATTGTCAATATTATCAGCAAAACGGAGAACACGTCTAATCACATCAGTATCTATAGTGATAAGAGTCTGATTGATTGTAGCTTCAATGTGGTTCTCAGCTTCAATGTATCTCTCCGTATTCCAAAATTGACGAACGATACTGAGACAGACTTCAGGATTAGCAGTGATAGAGTAGTGAATACCCAAACGTCGGAGAAACTCTAATAATCCTCAAAATACCGCTTCATCTGCAAAATTTGTACCGACAAAAGCACCGATATTGTTATTTTTATCGTACGGTAATAGCGGTATGACTTGTTGGTCTTGTTGCTCAGCAGCTGGTGGATCTTGTTCCATTTGATCAGCCATAATACTGAATAATTATTGTCGAGAATAAGTAACCATTAATTATGATAAAATGAATGTTGTATTGATTTAAATAATTTTAACACTTATTATAAACATAATTAAAATGTCATTCGTTAAAGAATCAGTCTGATTCGTTATAAAGGGTATAACGAATCATCTGATTCGCTATCAAGTAAATGAGTAACGAATAAGAAATAACGAATTACTTTTAAAGAGTAACGAACTAACACCTAGTTCGTTATAAATAACCGAATTAAATTCTAGTTCGTTATAAATTACAATTAATTCGTTATAATTTACCGAATAAGCATCTGATTCGCTACTTAAATTATTCGCTATTCTAGTTCATGTTAGTTACTTAACGAATTGGCGACTAGTGAGTTCCAACTCGCTAAGTATAACCAATGGCCAATAATGGCTTAATCTTTGACTCTCTTTGTCAAGGTTAAAATTGAAATGAACACAGAAGGTCAAACTTGCAAATCGGAAATCAATTGGTCCACAATTATCGATGAGTAGCCAAACAGACGACCGTACAGATCTCGGAAACTCATAGCGATTCAAATGGTATTGCTTTGAGAAGCCAAAACATAAACTAAGGTAATCAAATTAGGGTTTTAAACAATGTATAAACCCCGATAATAATCACACATAATCAACCCGACAATCAGTATTTAAAACATGATTAAGTATTACCAAAGATCTCGGAAATACATTCCGATCATAATGGTAACAATTTTTAGGTCCATTACGATTAACACATTTAAGTTCAAGGAAACTTCAAACATCCGATATCAAAACCTTATAATTAACCCACCAAACCGTTATAAGATTTGACGAAAATGATTACGTTGTAATCAGTATTACCATATGAACTCGAATATATGATCAAAACATAGAAAACTGAAGATCAAAAATTTCGAAAAAAAATTGAGCAGAGTAACTTTGTGTAAGGAAGATGAAGAGTGAATAAAGTGACGAACCACCCTCACATTTCCCTATATAGTCTGACATAACACGCATTCCAATGTAACGAATCAGATGATTCGTTTGAATTTGCACTAACGAATCACCTGATTCGTTAAATTCATTAAACACGTGTCATAAGGAATTAAGTTTAATTCTTGGTTAGTTCGTTAAAAATAAATAACGAATCGGATGTTTTTCGTTAGAGAGTGCGGAAGCGAATTAGGGAACGAACTAGGATGTAGTTCGTTAAAAACAGCCTAATTCGTTATCCATAATTAATGAAACATACCTTTATTTAATTTTAAATAAATAATTAAATAAAAGAATTAATAATAATTAATCAATCAACAAAATTTATAACTAAAAGAATTTATTGAATTACGCATATAACTTAAAAGAATTACCGAGATCCCATATCTTGATAATTGAATACTTTAATATCCGTTTCTCGTTTTGAAAACCAATAACTTAAACGAATTAAATAATTTCAATTGTATCAAGGCAGGAGCTGCTCTCGGTACATCAATTAACTTAAATAATTAAATATTTAAATAATATGTAAACTATAAAAACAAAATCTTTTTGACATTTTTGAAATTTTGTAAAAAATGAAATATTTACCAGAAAATTATCCGAAAAATAAAATGTAAAATAGGAAAACCTTCTTTTTTTGTATGATAATTCAAAAGCAGTACATAATTTTGGATTTTTGTCGAGTTTGAATAGAGAATCATATTGACCAAATTGCCCTTCCATCACAGCTTTATATTTTAGTGATATTGTGACTGGCGTTAAGTCGATCATTGGTATTGTTATCCACTTAAATCTAATAACAAACTTTCAAGTGTTTTTGTGATATGATTAATGGTTCAATTAAAGAACTGAATATCAGAAACTATCAGCCTTTACTCTCGGTTCAAGCATAATTTGATTTTTGCCATATCACCCCAACTTGACTTAAACCATTATATTGCAGATAAAAATTTGAATTTAATAAAGATTTCTTAGCAATGCATTGAGTTTCTTTTACTATGAGTGAATATGCACGAGTCCATCTGTCGGCTTACATACATTGTATCCCCTAAGGTCCGTTTCATAATGGTATTAAGATGCGCGCAAGGGAGGAAGAATGTATGACTAACAACAGATTTTAATCAAGTTGTCTTATGGTATTATGACCACTTAGAAAAATTATCGGATTTTTCGGGAATCGTGTGATATAAACGGGGTATTTATATGTTAATTATAACACATAAAATGAATTTTTATAAATAACTAGTTAAGGATAAAAATTATGAAAATATTTTATAAAATTCTAAAGATTTTACTTTATTTTCATAAAAATTCTCATAATTTATATGTAATTACATAATTAGTTATGATTATTTGAAGATTTAAATTATATATGTTTTAACGAAACCGGTAGTTTTGTGTTTAACGAACTGACTGGTATTTCAAAACATCAAAAGTGTTCAAATATCATAGTTTTGGATGAATTTAATAAAAAGGAACTTTTTACGAGATTTCCGGACATTTAGGGTGAATTGTACGTGCTTTGTATAATCAAACCCGAATTAAAACGGAAACGAACTCTGCAATCAATCCATATACTGAAACTTTGAACTTCATTTATAAATCATATAATTTTATTAAACAGTATGTTTACTTAAGTTTGTGTGATCATACCTATTTTCAAAACGCGTAAACGATCAACTTGGCTAGGCACGAAAAACGATGCAACTGAGCCAAATCTGGTTTTAAACATTTCATAACGTACAACGTCACAATCTAAGACTACTAGCATGTTTTGGGTGTAACAACTATACTCATACTAGTTATACAGCCCGATTTAGTTTAAAGACTGTACTAGTGTTAACCGTACTATACGATTATAGGATACGAGCTATAGTTGAGGCATTAGGCATTATACCTAGTACGCGTGTAATCGATCACTACTATGATAAGGTGAGTTTATTGACCCTACTTTTAAACTGTTTTACGAACTTTTGGGGTGGAAAGCGTGTTTACATATATGTACATACTTGAAAACTTGTGATGGTGTGAATTATCTAAGTACTAACACTTGAAAGTCTCCATAAACAGAAGTGATTAACTTCGTGCCGGTGACATGTGGATAGTACTATTGGTTTGAAAAACCTAACTGACAAGGCCAGAGTGGTATGCCGGAACATGTTAACCCAGTTGCATATTGTCAATTAATCTTATTACATTCTGCTATGTGGTGTTAGACATAGTACATACTTGGGGCAAAGTGGCTGTTAAATGCCAACGGGAGTACATGGGCAAGGGTGACCATGCGTTTTAGCTCGTTTCGGTTTCACTTGTGACTTAGTATAAAAAAATTATGCACATACATACATACGTACATACATACATACGTACATACATACATACATACATACATACATACATACATAAATACATACTGTGAACTTATGAACTCGTATGCTGATTTTCGTTCGTACTTGTGAAACTTGAAACTCACCAACTAAATGTAGTAGATCCATTTTAACATTTTTTTCAGGTGAGCCAAAGTTGGAATAATTGCTACGTGCTCGGTGTTATAAACTGAAGTTGAATCGCTGTAAATAGATACAAGTACATAGTAATGAATAAGAAGTCGAGAACTGGTTATGCGTTTTTCACTTAGTTTGTAAACTTAGTACCAACCAATGTAATATGATGTAAACTAGTTTGTTGAATTTCTTTATAAACAATGTGGTTGATACTAGAGTTATATTTTACATTCCCGTATTACGCTTTCGCAAATGCCTATTCGGGGTGTGACAACTCCTTTGAGCAGGGTTTTAAGTATTTATTTGAATACCCAGATGAAAACCGCATAAAGACCTTTTGGCTCTAGAAACCTAATGCATCCCATCAATACAGGATTTAAGGCCATAAAACCATACACCATTGAAATGTAGACCGTTTAATAGACGCTTAAAACACTTTATTTTTGGTGATCTACTGAAACATAAAGCTTGAGTATGACAGGCTATTACATTTCTGCCTTCATTACCAAGACTTTTGTTAGAATACTAACCCATCTTTCAACATGGTAAATTATGTTTATATCACTTATTCCCTTACTTGTTTGTTCAAAAGCCTACCCATACACCGATCACTAAGCAATAGACTTTTATTCCTCAATTTACCGGATTTGGAACAAGACAATCAGTGTACTATCATTTTCCTTTTATGCTTTAAAACTCATTTTGAAGAGCAATTTTCTATTGTTTTTGAATTTTACAAATTTTTAATATTTTTGGTTTTTATATTTTTTCAAATGTTTTTGACTTTTAAGAATTTTCAAATGTTTTTTTTATTTATCCCAAATCATTATCCCCCTAAAAAAACCATTTAAAATATTTACATACAATAGTTGACTTGGTGAACGTTTACTCAAAGGTCAGAATTCATAACCTCGGGATCACTCACTTCCCCACCGCCCATGATCTTAATACCATTAAGCCCCAACAAATACAAAAATCTGTTTTTATCGAAAGCTTTAGTAAAAAGATAGCTTTTTGTTTGTCGGTGTGAATGTTTTCTACGGTAAACAACTTCTTCTTGTAACAATCACGGATGAAGTGATACCGTATGCCAATATGTTTTGTTTTCGAGTGACTTACCGGGTTCTTAGTTATGGGTATAGTAGTTGTATTATCTACAAAAACAGGAGTCGTAAGAAATTTGAAAACTTAGTCGTATATTAGGATACCAAAGACCGACCCATGGACACCCCTTAATATACCGAAGTATCCGCTTCACCAATGTTAGGTGAGAAACCCCTGGACTGGATTGATATCGGGCACACAAACACGTCGGATACATGATGTCTAGCCTTGAAGCAGTATGATACATGAGGGAACCAATCATAGAACGGTAGAGTGTTTCATCGATCTTTTCTCCAGTGGGTTCAGGACCAATTCCATGATTTAGCGGGATAGGAGTGCTACTCGGCGATGAGTCAGCAATATTGATTTTTTCGAGGATATCGCTTACATATTTTGTCTGGTGAATAAAAATCCCATTAGACCCTTGTTCGACATGCAATCCCAAGATAAATTTCAGCTCTCCCATAGCGCTCATTTTAAACTTCGACTTCATAAAAACCTCAAAATCTATGCACAACACATCATTCGTTGACCCAAAAATGATATCGTCCACATAGTCCTGGACTATCAGCATATGACCATCTATGTCCTTTGTGAAGAGTGTACAATCCATAGTGCCACGAACATAGCTGTTGTTTAACAAATGTTTAGACAAGGTGTCATACCAAGCTCTCGGGGCTTGATGAAGACCATAAAGCGATTTGTCAAGCGGATACACTTTGTCTTTGTGAATAGGATTGACAAACCCTGGTGGTTGTCTTTCAAAGACTTCTTCACCCAATTTACCATTCAGGAAAGCAGACTTAACATCCAACTGGTAGACCTTGAATCCTTTCGAAGATGCAAAGGCCAAGAAAATTCTAATTGCTTCAAGTTTAGCAATGGGATCACAGACTTCGTTAAACTCGATTCCTTCCCTTTGATTATAACCAAGAACCACTAATCGAGCCTTGTTTATGACAATTATACCATTTTCTTCCCTTTTGCACTTGAAAACCCATGAATGCATTGTTTACCATCTGGTAGATCCAAAAGTTTCCATACCCTAAGCTTTTCAAATTGCAACAATTCTTCTTGCATTGCATTTACCCAACTCTCTCCAGGCAATGCTTGTTTTTATGTCTTCGGTTCAATTTGTGATATAAAACACTTGAACGAGAACCAGTTCTGAAGATGAGCGACTTGAGTATACTAAGACTTTGGTCAATCTGACTTCTAGTACGAACTCCAGAATGAAGATCTCCAATAATATTTTCTTTCGGGTGATATGATAAAGTTTGAGGCATAACTTCATTAGGAACTATCACATCATTAGGAACATTCGTGAAATTTTCATCATTAGCCAACTCATCAAAAAGCACAGGATCAAAAGTAACATGATCAACAATAGGTGTTGATTGAATCAAAGACTCAATCACATCATTGTGATCTTAACCATCATCGTCAAAGGAAGGTGTAGCCAGAGTGTCATCAACATGGTCGTCAACATCAGGTGCCGGATCTTCATTAAAGATTGGAACTTCTTGTGTAGTATTGTCTTCAAGAAGAGCTTCACCAAAATATTATTGAAATAAAAATGTGGCCATCTCATTAGTAATTTCTTTTAAAGGAAATGAGAAACAACTCCATAAGCTGTCATAGTCAAACATCCATGAATCGCCTTTTCTTTGAATAGGAGTAGCGTTTCTTTGACAGTCCACATGTTGTACTTGCATAATCCGGTTGATGCTAGGTAAGAATACCCGTCTTAAAGGACTAGTATAATCCACAAAAAAACCCACCACAAACTTAGCACCAAATTTACCATCAGGATCCAAGATAGTACATTGAGATCCAAACGGCTCAAGCCACTTCAAATTAGGCTTACGTCTATTAAGTAGCTTAAAACAGTTTTTGAAAAACTTGTTTACCGTTAGAACACGGTTAAGTGTGTAACAGGTCGAGGAAACAACTTTTGACCAAAAACAAACAGGTAATTTCCAATCATCCAACATCGCCCTAGCTGTTTCAATCAGTGTCCTATTCTTTCATTCAGCAACTCCATTTTGTTGTGGAGCACTAAACTCATGAAGAATACCATGCTCGTTACAGTATTGAAGCATATGGTTGTTTCTGAAGTTGGTACCATTGTCGCTTAAATTTCTTCGGATTGGAAAAATTATATAACATCTCAAGTTTCTTGAACAAAATCATCAAGTTGTCAAAGGTCTCATCTTTCGATCAAGAAACATCACCCACGAGAAGCATGAGTAATCATCACCGACCTCCAGACAATAAAGTTCCCCGGTGATACTTTAGATATTCACAGGTCCAAACAAATACATGTGAACTCTCTCGAAAGGTAAGTTGATTGAATAGAGAGACTTAGTCGGGTGCGACTTCTTCTTTTTTTTAGCCTTCTTACAACTCAGACAATCAATACTCAAAGAAAATCCCTTGACGTTTACCCCTTCAACTGGTTGGTTGTGAACAAGATAATTCATCTTATGAACATTGATGTGACCCATTCGACGATGCCATAACACCGACTCCTTTCCAGACGCCTTGGTGACAAAACACTGTACAATACCTTGATTCGATGATGCAACATTCATGTTAAGCACATAAAGATTATTTTCCCTTGGTGCCTTCATCAAAATCCACTCTTTTGGAATCTTGAACCCATGCTTCAGAATGATACAATCTTGACTTGTAAAGTGTGTTGAAAATCCCTTGTCACAAATTTGAGTGATACTCGGTAAATTATTCTCAAGCTCAGTGATATAACTCACATTTTCGAATATCACTTTTCCATTCGATAAATACCCTCTCCAAAAATTTTTCCTCCTTAATTTCCTAAAAATTCACATATCCTCCTCGAATAGATTGAACATTCTTAAGCAAACGAAGAGTACCAGTCATGTGTTGAGAGGCTCCACTATCCATAATCCAACGTGAGTCATTGGATCTTGAAAGCCCCTTAAAAAATAAGCAATTAGTGAAACAAGAAAACCCAAGCCTTCTTTGTCTGGGGTTGTTTAAATTCTCATAGAAACAATCATCGTAACAATCATCCTCAGAATCAGTAAAAGATTCAACCGATGAGCATGATTTAAATGAATTTGAAGACTTGAATTTTAATGGTTGAACTTCTTTATCTTTTTCACTTTGAGACAAATCAGCTTCAATCTCAGGGGTTGATTTATCAGGTTTATCTTTGATTATTCCCATAACCGCCCAGTTCTGTCAACAAAAATTTTCTACTTGTTAAAACCATCATTTGTCTTACCAATTGAAGATTAACCTACTTCAAAAATCTTTTTGACAAGTTCCTTATCCACATCTCTTTTTAAAATTTTAACAGGAAGAGATGTAGATTTCACAGATGGAACTTTTTCATATGGTTTTTTGTTTACCACATGTTTTCTTTCTTGAGATTGAAAGAATCATTTAGGACATGAATATAACAAATGTTCTTCCTCATTACAACAGAAACCTTCCTCCTATCAACAAAATTTTTAACAGGATGAACATGTATCTCTTGTTTCTCTCTTTCACCTTTGAGAAACTCATCATTATATTGCCTTGAAAAAATAACCTCTTTTTCCTCCTCAAAGGTCTTACCCTTAACAAAGTTAATCTTTTGAAAACCATCTAGTGGTTTTACAGATCCTTGGTTACCCTCCCTGAACCCAATACCCTTTCTTTTATAGTAAACAATGGTTTTAGCAAGTTTTGAATTCTGATTACCAGTTTTAGTACATATTTGATTTTCAGATCTGGTTTTAACCTTTTGATTAATAAATTTATCAATAGTTTCAGACAACACAAATTCTGCAACTTTCTTACCCACTTCACTCTCACATTCAGAACTGTTAAAAGATTTAACATTTTGCTGATCACATGAAACAGATGATGAAACATCATGATGTGGTGAAACAGTCTCCACATTCATCGCCTTAAGAAACCCTTCAGGTTATTTTGGAACATAAGAGCTCCAGATTGGTGGCGGAACAACATGATATTTCAAATCATCCCTTTTGTCCTCAACAGAATGTCTAGGAACGATGTGATCTAGAATATATGATGAGGCGGAATAGCTTTTCAGTTTAGTGTCAACTCTTTCAGATTCAATTTTAATCAATTGAAGTTCCTTTTTTATTTCTGCTTTCTCATCTGCATGCCTATTGATAGCAATTTGTTTATCTTTTACTGTGTGAGTTAACATATAAATTGTTTTCTCATCTTGTAGGATTTTCACCCACAAGCTTTTCTCACACTTTTGAAGTTTTTCAATAGCTTCTTTAACTCTTTTATAATCTTAAAACATGTTATCATAATATGTTTTTAGTAAATTAATGATAAAATCTTTTTCATCACAAGTTTCACAATAGATCAACATTAGTAGAGAATTTTACCTGTCCAGCCATGAAGTCATGATTTGTAGACTCTACTTCAACATCAACTATCGCTGGAACTTCTTCAGTCGGCATAATTTCATAATTCTTCTCTTTAACTTTGTAGCTTCAAGAACTTCATCAGTCGATTCATACTCATCCTATTCATCATCAGTTCCAAAGTCAATCTTTCCATGTGGAACTTCCTCACCATTGAACCATCCTACAAACTTTCAAACACGTCAGTAGGTAAAAATGATTTAAAGAATTCATTTGGAATCATACCTTTCTCATCATTACATGCATTTAAACAACATACCTGTTTTCCGGATTCCTTATCAATCATCTTAGCAACATTAGCACGGTGAACAACCGAATTCCAGTTAAAACCCTAATCCAATTGTGCATGAAACGCTTTTGATGACGAAGCTTCATTCTTCTTGGACGATTCAACTTATATAGGAGATCTCCGATGATAGATGGCTTGATGATTGTAATCCCTACCAAACGGATTAGGACTAGCATCACCAACTTCTGGATTCATTCATTCTCTCTTGAAATGACCCTTCTTTTTGCATCGAAAACATCAGACCTTTGACTTATCAAATACAAGTTTAGCAGTCATTCCATCAAGAAAATTCTTATCAGTTATTTCTCTAAATATTTGAGCCCTTCTCACAACACTTGCCATGCACCAACGAATGCCAAGCATTTCCATCTCCTCAGTATCAATTTGGTCATAATCTTCTTTGGTCATATTGTTGTTACCATTGGGCCCAGCAATCAAACACTCATATGACTCAAGGACGGATCCTAGGAAACCCATATGTTGAACATTTTCAACTGTCAGTCCATTGTTATTGTTGATATTAACCGCAATATTTCATTGAACAACATCAGATTGTGGACTAGCGGGCTTTGGTGATTGATCAGGAACAGAAGCAGTTGTTGAATTAGTTCCAGTGTAGGTGCTTGTAAAATGAGGTATGTTGGATGGTTGACTCTATTGAGAATTCTCACCAAAACTACTATTTGTAACATAAGCCGTTTGAATTTTCAGGCTCGGGGCAATCAACGATTCTGATAAGTTAAAATATAACCCAATTGCTTGAGATACTGATGAATTCTTCATCTTCTATTTCTTACGAATCTCAAGCTCGTGTGCTTCCTACTTCTCGATGAATCAGGCCAAAGTCAATCTTGCATAATTGATCGGGTTTGATTGTTGAATCATTATGAAGGTTTCCCAATCATCAGATAAAAAATCAGTAAGCTTGTAAATGTATTCATATTCTTCTTTATCTATTCCCAACCTTTTCATCTCATTCACAAGATGACAATATATTTCAATCAGTTGAGCCATTGATTCACCTTTGACGATTGTGAATATGTTAAACTCTTTCTTTTATAGTGCCATATTTGACTTTCTCATGTCAGGATTCCCTCTATCTTTATTCACAATAAAGCTTCCCATATTGAATAACATGAATCAATGTGTTGTAATAACTGAAAGATCTCAGATTTGATTGATTGTTGAAACTAATTCATCATCTTTCTCTCTCGAATAAATCTTGTCTTGTCAGCTTCAGGAATTTGAGATAGTCTATGACTTGTACCATTCTCATTTCTTGGAATGATATATTCAAGTCAAAGTTCACAGCTTGTACATAAGTTTCAAACTTATCTACCCAACTAGGATAGTCTTCCATCCTATGTTACTTCAGAGGCTTGGTTGATGTTCCCATTTCATTTTCCAAGTTAATATTCTAAACAATCAATGACATGTGTGTCATAAACACATTTAAGTCTTCCATATTTGCAAACTTAGCACAAAAACGAAGAAAATACTGTTCACAACAGGGTATAACTCCTCACAGCGTATAACCTCTTGTTCAACGTATAACCTTCTATCTGGCGTATAACCTTTTATCCTGACAAACTAATGTAATGTATAACAAAATCCATGAGTAACACTAGATTATACGTTTGAACTACTTATATGTACGTGTAACACCATATACGTGAACCACTTATACAGACGGGTAACACCGTATACGTGAACCAGAACATCTTACACGCTGTTCAACTTCGATAATCTGAATCTTGACTTTGAACTTGAATTAATAAAAATCACTCGTGCAAAAATGAATATTAGGTAATAACGAACAAATTCACCAAAGAAATTGAGATTTTATCCATCAATATATGTTTAATTAAAGAATCTGCAATCGGCTATGACTTTGACAAAGTATCTTCAAATCTTCAATAATAACTCATAGAATGTGTTGTAATCAGTAGCGAATATGAGCCTTAAGCTCAGATACCACTTGAAAGTTCATGATCCTGATAATTCAATGCGTCATATACGTGAGAACGTAATGATTAGGATCAATTCAATTATATATGCTATACTAAATGATATTGCGGATTGATATCATAAAGGATTCACAACACGTTCACTTATAATCTCTGATATATTAATATAATAAACTTGATTACAAATCATAACTGTTCCAACTATTTGTAAAATAATGAACATGAAAGCCTATTTATACAGCTACTGATGTGTTGTAAAACACACTTTTTTCCGCACCTTTTATCATTTTAATTGTTTTTATATCTAATATACATTTTTCCTTAACTTTTTTTAGCATGATCTTACATAATTATATCTTTCGTAGGTTATGGGTTTTTTTAAAAGAAAAGCACCGAGTTTTTGCAAGACATAAAGGCCTTTTACGCTCCAATCTTGAAGAACCAAGTTAGAGCCCGACCCAAGCCCATTTGTGTGAAGCTTTGCATGTGTTATACTATATTATAACAATAATAAAAAACCCTAGAAGCTCTAACAAAATTCCGTGAGGCATAAGGGTTGAAAGAAAGAAAAACATAAAACCAAACCTAAGCACCCACTTGTCCGATCGGCAGCTTGGAAAAAAAACAAGAAAACCTAAAGTTTGTTTAGTACATGGAAGAAAAAGAAAAAAAATATAATCAAGAAGGTTTGGTCAAAAGTGGAGACCAGGAGTAGAAAAGAAAAAAAAATAAATCAACTCCAAAGCTCAAAAGAATCCCGATCGCAGCAGCAACAAAGTAAAAGAAAATATATAAACCCTATTGTTTATTCCGATCGGCAGATCCAAGGAAGAGGAAAAAGAAAAGTTGCAGCCAAGAGTACAAGGTTTTTCAAGTGTGTTAAGCTTCCAAGGACAACCAAGATCATCATACTACATCCACGTCTACTTTGGTTTGGTTTATGTTTCATAATTCTCTTGTTTTTGATCTTGAAATAAAATTTCTTTTGCAATTGAGTTAAGGATTAACTTGTGCTTGATTATAATTGATTGTGGATTGATTTTTCATATGATTTAGATGAGTAATATGGTTGTTTTATTAATTATATGCTGTTGTCCAAAAATTATGCTTGGCTAAACTTCTTAGTTCTACCTAGGATTGATGATTATTATTCGGTTTCGATGCGTTGAATGGATTGTTTAGTTAATATGACTTGAATTGCTATTGAAATTATGGCTTAATGATGAATTAGGTTGTGTTTAGTGGCTGCCTTATTATTGATATTATCTCATAATCTCGTGCTTTGATTGTTTGAATTGGTTTTGATTAATAGTTGCATGTTCAAGTCTTTACTTTGTGTTTAGAGTTTGTTTGCGGTAGGTACAACCGTAGGGTTTTGTTGAAATTGTTAATTGATTTATTTCAGTGGGTATGAACATTCTTAGAGACCGAGAGGTGATAATAAGTAAAGTCATCTCATAGCCTTTGCATGCTAGGATTAGGATTGCGCAAGAGCGAGTTCGGTTCTTGTCGGGTTTGGGTTTGTGAGCCGTTAGTTGATCTAGTTTGTGTAATGCTATATTTTTCCTCTATACTTGGTTGTGTAGTATTCATTTCCATTAGGATAGTGTGTCGGTGAGTCCGAGAGGAGAGTCGACATTAGAACATCTTAGTAATTGTTTTTCGGTTTGTTCTTAAAATCAAATAAGTGTAAGTTAGAGTTTGTTAGTTAGACCGAGAGGTGATCTAGCTAGATTGAGCGAACATTAGTTATGTCATCTTTAAATACCGGTGTCCTGAGATCATTCAATCCATTTGCTTGTTAGACCATCAATTTGATTCTTACCTAGGTAGACGTTTTCTCCCTATTCGTTAAAACCTCGTTTAGTTTCATTAAGTGTTTCAGTTAGTCCAGTTAAGTAAGTTTAGTTAATTAAGGTAGTTCAAAGTAATTTAGGTCAAGTAGTTTTAATTATTAAAATAAAATTCAAATATTATTCTTAGGAAGGTCTGTCTAGGGTTTAGTAATCATAGACGTTTTCACGTATCCCTGTGTTCAATACTAGGACTTCTTAGGTCTATACTACTTGTGACCGGTACACTTGCTGGTTGTGTGTGGTGTTATTAGGAGTTTTCATTTTAAATTTAAAGCTTAGTTGTGAGTTCCATAGAAAGAGCACTCTTTAGACACACACCAAGTTTTTGGCGCCGTTGCCGGGGACACGGTTTGAGGCGTATTGAGAACGACTCGAGTTAGGACCTACCTTGTTTGCTACTTGTTTTTCTTTTGCTTTGTTTGTTACATAAAATAGAATAGCTAATTTTAGTTTTTTTTTGTTTATTTTAATAGTTGTATGCGACGTACTCGATCTCTAGGACCACTTGAAACTGAGGGATTTTCCGAACTAGAGAGAGAGTTGTGTGTGAGACGTCGTACCAGACCGTCTTCCAGTTCTTCTTTGTTTGTTGGTAATACATCCTCTTCTCCTACTTTTTCTGAATCTATCATTAGGGATAGGCTTATGGACGACGCACCACAGAGAAGGACAGTTGTAGACCGGGCTCGTCCGGTCGATGCGGCGTGAGATCCAACATCTCTCCACCAGCCATAGCAGTCAACACGAATTGGCAGATTCCATCGAACATTCTTAACACCATCTCACATTCTGCTCAATTTCACGGGTTGGTAAACGAAAACCCGCATTCTCATCTCACTCGCATTACACGTATTTGCGACACTTTTCATATTGCGGGTGTATCCGAAGACGCCATCAAACTCCGCGTTTTTCTGTTATCACTCATTGAACATGCGAGTATGTGGCTTGAGTCCATCCCACAGGCCTCCATATCCACTTGGGTCAGCATGCAGACCCAGTTCTTGAGAAATACGATCCTCCGGCTAAGGCCGCTCGTTTGCGTAATCAAATTAATTCTTTCTAGATGGAGGACAACAAGAGCTTCTACGAGGCATGGGAGAGATTCAAATATTTACTTTATTTATGTACGAACCATGGCCTGCAAGACTGGGTAGTTGTTGAGAAGTTCTATAACGGGGTGACGTACGCGTCACAAAGTATGCTCGACACGGCTGTGGGAGGAAATTTGATGACGATAAAGGATACATATGAGTTCATTGCTTTGTTTAACGGGTTAGCCATGAGTGGATACCAGCGACTACCAGCCAAGAGCACTAAGTCCTTCGATTCCTTATCACACGTGCATTCGGTCTACATGAGCACCGCACTTGCGGCACAAGTTGAGGTATTAGCGAAGATTGTGAAGGAGTTGTAGGTGAAGTGTAAGTTGTGCTAGATCTGTAGAGGAGGGCATGATACGGGTCAATGACCCATAGGTTTCCAGGAGGAGGCGGTAGACTTTGTTAGTAATCCAAACCGAAATCAAAATTATTTCAATTCATATAATTCGGGGTGGAGAGGCAATCATAATTCCAACTGGAGGAATGGAAATCATTCCGGATTCCAGTAGCGTCAGAGTCTATTCCAGGCTTCTGGTGAGGGAGCGGGTAGCAGAGAGAAGAAACCTTCTTTAGAGGAGATGATGGCACAGCAAACACAGATGTTGTCACAGCTCATGACTCGAGAGGATTCCCGTCACAAAGAGACCCAAGAGAAATTTCGGGAGCACGAGCCATTAATGAGAAATCAGGGAGCGTCAATTCAAAATCTCGAGTGGCAGATGGGAGAAATAGCAAGTCGCCTGAATGAAAGGTCTCCAGGAACACTTCCAAGCAATACCGAGCAGAACCCGTAGGGATTCGCGAAGGCTGTGACGACGAGGAGCGGTGCAGGGGCACGTAGCGAGCCCGTGTTTCAGGAGGCAACGATAGGATTCAATGAGCAGCCTTCATTTGATGGAGAGGAGCAGGTGGACGAGTAGATTCAGTTGGAGTCTCCGGCAGCTAAGGTGCATTAGAGGTGCATCACAGGAAGTACAACACATGCCGAAGACCAGCAGTTACCGAACACACCAGCGAGAGTCTATAAACCTAGAATTCCATACCCCGGGAGACTCCATAGGGATAGAGACGAGGAGCAAAACTCCAAATTTCTTGTTCTTTTGAAGCAGCTTCACCTTAACATTCTATTCCTTGAGGCACTCACTCAAATGATGAAGCATGCAAAGTTCCATAAGGATATTCTTTCGAATAAGGAGAAGTTAGCTGAGGTATCTTCCAACCCTTTGAGTGTTAGTTGCTCTGCAGTCTTGTAGAGAAAGTTAACAGAGAAGATGTCTAATCATGTGAGTTTCACGATTCTCTGCATCTTGAGTGACGATATGGTAGTTTATGCGCTGGCGGATCTTGGTGCCAGTATTAATCTTATGCCGTATTCAGTGTATCGCAAGTTGGGTTTAGGCGAGCAAAGGCCTACCAGGATGAGTGTCCAGCTTGCTGATCTTTATAAGAAATACCCCAAGGGGTGGTCGAGAACATGCTTGTTCGTGTCGACAAGTTCATCTTCCTGGTGGAATTTGTCATCTTGGATATGAACGATGATGATAGTGTCCCACTTATCTTTGACCTACCATTCCTTTCCACTGTACAGACGTTGATCGACGTCTGCCAGAGTAAGTTGATTTTGAGAGTTGGGGATGAGAGCGTCACCTTTGATGCTCGACAGTAACTGAAACACCCCAAGTCTGCTGATGAGTCCTTATACTTCATCGATACCATCATGGAACATGTTGGGGAGTTTTTCAGCGAGATTTGTGGAGGATCTGCCTCTGACACCCAGATTCTTGATAGGGAGATTCCAAAGATTGAGATGGTTGCCATGACCGATCAGTCCTTGGATGACGACACCGAGTCACATGGCCCTGAATCTAGCGTGTCTGCTGGGATCGTACGAGATGATCTGATGGACTGACCTTCCGTCGAGAGTCCTCCTTCTTCCTTATAGCTTAAGGATTTGTTTGCCCATCTGGAGTATGCGTTTTTAGATGAAGAGTGAAAGCTGCCGGTTATTATTGCATCTGCCTTGATGGAGGTCGAGAAAAGGAAGTTGTTGAGGTGCTACGTGAGCACAATGAGGCGATTGCATGGAAGATTATTGACATTAAGGGCATCAACCTTTGGTTTTGCACACAAAAAATCCTCATGGAGGATAATTTCAAAACTGTCGTTCAGCCGCAAAGGCGGCTTAATCCGAAGATGCAGGAGGTTGTCAAGAAGGAGATCATTAAACTCCTTAATGAAGGGATCATTTTCCCCATTTCTGATAGTGATTGGGTGAGTCCAGTTCAAGTGGTTCCTAAAAAGGATGGCATGACTGTCATCACCAATGAGAGGAACAAGCTCATTCCTACTAGGACTATGACTGGATGGAGAGTCTGCATCGACTACCGTAGACTGAATGATGCCACCAGGAAAGACCACTTCCCTTTTCCCTTCATTGATCAGATGTTGGAGCGCTTGGCAGGTTAGCAATATTACTGCTTCTTAGATGGTTTCTCCGGGTATTTCCAGGTTCTGATAGCTCCCGATGACTAGGAGAAAACCACTTTTACCTGTCCCTACGGAACTTTTGTCTATAAACGTATGCCGTTCGGATTTTGTAACACTCCAGCCACATTTCAGAGATGCCTGGTGGCTAATTGTCGGACCGGTGCGGGACACGGTTTCCCAACGATTCACGGGGCAACGTGTTAGAGTGCGGAATCCTCTAACACGGCGATTCGGTGGTGATCAACAACGCACGGTTACGATTCCTAAGACGGTTTGACACCTAGGGACGGAGGAAAAGACCGACACGACGAAGATGGGCAGAGAGGATTTTCGGCAGTAGCAGGTTCGTGACTGTGTGTAATGTGTGCTCTCTCTTGTGAAATTTCCTAAGTTTCGTTTATATACCAGGACTGATTCGATCGAATGAGTATCTCATTCGATCGAATGAGTCCTGGTTCGATCGAATCAGTCACTGATTCGATCGAATCAGTTTCTTTTGACATTTTCAGTCCGTTAACTTGGTTTCACGATCGTTATTTTCATATCGAACCCTCCTGATAGAACTGGGGACATACACATGACATTTCATGTCCTAACAAACTCCCCCTTGGAGCCAGTTCTATTTACTTATAATCAATCGAGTACTCTTGCTCGATCGTAACTCCCCCTTGGAGTTATCTCACTCTCTCTTTTCTCAAAGCTAGTGGTGCGCACGTTGCATCCACGAACTCCTTTCTTCATGAAGTTCTCTCAAGATCAAATGGTTCAGTCAGTCAGACTTACCATAGGTTCCGCAAATCCTGAGAAGCTGTCAATTGGAATTTTAGATAAACATTTAAGCACAATCTATCACAATGTTCCAAAACAAATTACAGTCAACTCAAGAACAATTACAATCAGAAGATTAAACCTTGAATTACAACAAGAAACAAAATAAACATGACAATTAAGCTTCAGTTTCTTGTGCATACTTCTTCTGTTGCTCTTTCCAGTTTGATCCTGCATGTATGTCATAGGCAAAGCAAATCCTAATGACATTTCTATACGTTAATGCTTGCTCTCTGTCTTCGGGGGCATAAAGAATCTCTGTCTTGTATAGTGTATAGACATCCTCCCGTGACAAGTTTGTGAGCCACATAGGATCAAATATGCGAATTGTGCTCCAATTTCCATTGTCGTTGAGCACGATAACTGCTTCATGCAGTCTTCCATCATAGTACCAATGCCTGAATGCTTTGTAGAAGTCCTGCTTCATCTTTCTTAGAGGAATCTTCTTCATCGTGAGTGGTGGCATGTACTTCAAGATAATCATTGGCCTGTTGGTGATCGGATCGATCTCCTTTTTACTTGTATATCTCTTTGGCCTCTGTGGAGTGATCATCTTCCATTTTGAGTTGTATTCCTTTCGCAATACACTCTGATAGTACGTGGCAAATGGAGATGAACTGGCGTAAAGCATATCAAGATAGTTCAGACGGTTTAGATCATAAGTAGGAAGAGTCTTCAAGTCAGTGATACGTTGAAAGTACTCAACCCCTTTTTCTCTCTTGATAGCAATGCAATTAAGATCCTTCAGACACGCCCAAGCAATAATCTCTCCTGAAGTTCTACGACCCTTCATCTTATAAGACGTTGTGTGAGGAATGGTCGGCTTTGCTTGTCGTCTGGACCTTATCTTCTCAAGAATAGCGTTGAAAGCTTTCTTGCATTCTTCTGTTTTCTCAACGAATTCGGCTTGATCTGCTTCAGAAGGCTGTTTCATTGTGTTTGACCTTTTGTCAGCCTTCTTCTGTATTTCCTCCTCGGTTACATTTTGGAAGAAACTTGCAGAGTTAGGAAGATTGTCAGTTTGAGACGTGTAGTATTCTGGATATTCTTCCTGTGTCAAGTCTTCCATTTCAACTTCATCAAATTGAGAGGGATCAGCGGCCGTAGATGATGTTGAGTCAGGTGTAGCAGCCGAAGAAGATGTTTGTTCTGTTGAAGGCAAAGCCAGATACTTGCCTGTTTCTTCATTGTATAGCTCAAATATTTGTTCCAGTTCTTCTTCTGTGAAATTGTGTGAAATTTCACCTTCTTCCAAGTCTCCACTTGCGAAGTTTTGCTGCTCATATGGATTGTCCAGTAAAAACGTGAAATATTCCGCTGCTGTTTTTGATTGCAGCGGTTGGACATTAAACGGATCAGCATCACCTGGTTGATTAAAAACCACAATGTAACACAAATTTTAAATAAACATATGTAATATCATAAACATGAAATACAATACCATTACATATGAAACTAAGTTTACACACAAATCATTAATTAAAAAGATTTAACATTTAAGTCGTCACTACATTCACTCAAATTCCTCTTAAATACCTTCACCTCCATCATCAGAAGAGTCCAGTTCGTCTGTGTCCACATCGACATTGGCTGGACCTTCAAGACGAAGAACATCTCCTTTCAGCTCGGTCACTTTTGCTTCAAGGCTTAGATTTGACTCTTTCAGCTTGTTGATCGAAGATCCTTGTTCAGCGACAGTAGCATTTAGCTGACTGTTTTCAAGCCTGAGCATTTCGTTCTCAGCTTGAAGTTTAGCAATCTGCTCATCTCTGAGTCGATTCTGTTCTTCTTGCTCTGTCTTGAACAATAACATCTTCATCATAGCCTTGTGAAGATCAGCAATTTCAGATGCAACCTTTTGAGGTATAGACATTTCCGGTTGAGGTTGAGGAGTAGGTTGTGGTGCTGACTGCGGTGTTGGTGGCTGTGCTGGTTGAGCAGGAGGGGCAGCAGAAGTCCCAACTGATGGTACCATTGAAGGACGTGGTTGATCGGAAAATAAACTCCGATACTTTCTTGTAACCTTCTTCTTCTGCCTCTTTGCAGGCCTTTCTTCAGTCGCATCTATCTCAGCCGGTTGTTTCTCGGCTCTAACTTCTTCACCAGCCTCCAGATCCTCAACATTTAAATACCAGTCAGCCTGTTTTTCCTCTTCTGTCCTTGTGTCTTCCGGGGCCGCCACCTCCTCAGTGTCAGAATCGTCGCTGGATTCCTGATACGGTAAATTCTCGACGTCTGAATCACTGGCAGCATTTCTCCACTTCCTCTTCGGAGGGGCCCTGTAGGACGGATTGACTATATGCCCGAAGCATCGTTTGAGTGGTGGCCTGGTGGGACGTTCTTTGTAGGATTTGAGACGGTTGAGAGTCTCATTCTTCATGTGGTCCAGTTTCACCACATCACCTTCATTTTCTTTCAGTAGACCCGGTGCTTGAGTATCAACTATCATCTGAACGAACCTCGGGTACTGAAGAAACTTCTCGCTCTTCCCTTGTTTCAACGTGATGTTTTCCACCATATGACCAAACGTCATTTGAGAGAAGTTGTAGGGGCGGTTCATCACTAGAGCAGCTACGGTGAACTGCATGCTTTCCCTCAGCTTGTCAAAGCTAGTTCGTTGAGGCCCCAAGCAATGCATCACCACGTGTGCCAGATACTTGAATTCGGGGCACAGGTTGGCTTTGTGAAGCAGACCGGCATTGAGATCGCCGTCATACTTCATTCTTGTCGGACCGGTGCGGGACACGGTTTCCCAACGATTCACGGGGCAACGTGTTAGAGTGCGGAATCCTCTAACACGGCGATTCGGTGGTGATCAACAACGCGCGGTAACGATTCCTAAGACGGTTTGACACCTAGGGACGGAGGAAAGGACCGACACGTGAAGAACGGGCAGAGAGTATTTCAGCAGAGTGGTGGTTCGTGACTGTGTGTAGAATGTGTGCTCACTTGTGAAATTTCCTAAGTTTCGTTTATATATCGAAAACTGGTTCGATCGAATGAGTCTCTCATTCGATCGAACGAGACCTGGTTCGATCGAATCAGTCACTGATTCGATCGAATCAGTTTCTTTTGACATTTTCAGTCCGTTAACTTAGTTTCACGATCGTTATCTTCATATCGAACCATCCTGATAGAACTGGGGACATACACATGACATTTCATGTCCTAACAAACTCCCCCTTGGAGCCAGTTCTATTTACTTACAATCAATCGAGTTCTCTTGCTCGATCGTAACTCCCCCTTGGAGTTATCTCACTCTCTCTTTTCTCAAAGCTAATGGTGCGCATGTTGCATCCACGAACTCCTTTCATCATGAAGTTCTCTCAGGATCAAATGGTCCAGTCAGTCAGACTTACCATAGGTTCCGCATATCCTGAGAAGCTGTCAATTGAAACTTTAGATAAACATTTAAGCACAATCTATCACAATGTTCCAAAACAAATTACATTCAACTCAAAAACAATTACAACCAGAAGATTAAACCTTTCATTACAACAAGAAACAAAATAAACATGACAATTAAGCTTCAGTCTCTTGTGCATACTTCTTCTGTTGCTCTTTCCAATTTGATCCTGCATGTATGTCATAGGCAAAGCAGATCCTAATGACATTTCTATACGTTAAAGCTTGCTCCATGTCTTCGGGGGCGTAGAGAATCTCTGTCTTGTACAGCGTGTAGACGTCCTCCCGTGACAAGTTTGTGAGCCACATAGGATCAAAGATACGAATTGTGCTCCAATTTCCATTGTCGTTGAGCACGATGACTGCTTCATGCAGTCTTCCGTCATAGTACCAATGCCTGAACGCTTTGTAGAAGTCCTGCTTCATCTTTCTTAGAGGAATCTTCTTCATCGTGAGTGGTGGCATGTACTTCAAAACAATCTTTGGCCTGTTGGTGATCGGATCGATCTCCCTTTTACTTGTATATCTCTTTGGCCTTTGTGGAGTGATCATCTTCCATTTTGAGCTGTATTCCATTCGCAATACACTCTGATAATACGTTGCAAATGGAGATGAACTTGCATAAAGCATATCAAGATAGTTAAGACGGTTTAGATCAAAAGTAGGAAGAGTCTTCAAGTCAGTGATACGTTGAAAGTACTCAACCCCTTTTTCTCTCTTGACAGCAATGCAATTAAGATCCTTCAGACACGCCCAAGCAATTATTTCACCTGAAGTTCTACGACCCTTCATCTTATAGGACATTGTGTGAGGAATGGTCGGCTTTGCTTGTCGTCTGGACCTTATCTTCTCAAGAATAGCGTTGAAAGCTTTCTTGCACTCTTCAGTTTTCTCAACGAAATCGGCTTGATCTGCATCAGAAGGCTGTTTCATTGTGTTTGACCTTTCGTCAGCCTTCTTCTGTATTTCCTCCTCTGTTACATTTTGAAAGAAGCTTGCCGAGTTAGGAAGATCTTCAGTTTAAGACGTGTAGTACTCTGGATATTCTTCCTGCGTCAAGTCTTCCATTTCAACTTCATCGAATTGAGAGGGATCAGCGGCCGTGGATGATGTTGAGTCAGGTGTAGCAGCCGAAGAAGATGTTTGTTCTGTTGAAGGCAAAGCCAGATACTTGCCTGTTTCTTCATTGTATAGCTCAAACATATGTTCCAGTTCTTCTTCTGTGAAATTGTGAGAAATTTCACCTTCTTCCAAGTCTCCACTTGCGAAGAATTGCTGCTCATCTGGATTGTCCAGTAAAAACGTGAAATATTCCGCTGCTGTTTTTGATTGCAGCGGTTGGACATTAAACGGATCAGCATCACCTGTTTGATTACACAAACACAAAGTAACAACAAATTTAAGTAAACATATGTAATATCATAAACATTAAATACAATATCATTACATATGAAACTAGGTTTACAAACAAATCATTAATTGAAAAGATTTAACATTTAAGTCCTTACTACATTCACTCAAAATACTCTTAACTACCTTCACCTCCATCATCAGAAGAGTCCAGTTCGTCTGTGTCCACATCGACATTGGTTGGACCTTCCAGACGAAGAACATCACCCTTCAGCTCAGTCACTCTTGCTTCAAGGCGTAGATTTGACTCTCTCAGCTCGGTGATCAAAGAACCTTGTTCATTGATCGAAGATCCCTGTTCAGCGACAGTAGCATTTAACTGACTATTTTCAAGCCTGAGCATTTCGTTCTCAGCTTGAAGTTTAGCAATCTGCTCATCTCTGAGCCGATTCTGTTCTTCTTGCTCTGCCTTGAACAGTAACATCTTCATCATCGCCTTGTGCAAATCAGCAAGTTCGGATGCAACCTTTTGAGGTATGGCCATTTCAGGTTGAGCTTGAGGAATAGGTTGTTGAGCTGACTGCGGTGTTGGTGGCTGTGCTGGTTGAGCAGGAGGAGCAGCAGAAGTCCCGACGGATGGTAACATTGAGGGACGCGGTTGATCGGGAAATAAGCTTCGATACTTCCGAGTAACCTTCTTCTTTTGCCTCTTTGCAGGCCTTTCTTCTCCTACATCTATGTCGGCCGGATTTTCCACGGCTCTGACTTCCTCACCAGTTTCCAACTCTTCTTCATTTAGAAACGAATCAGCCTCCTTTTCAGCTTCGGTCCTTGTATCTTCAGGGACCGCCACCTCCTCAGTGTCAGAGTCGTCGCTTGATTCCTGCAAAGGTAAGTTTTCGACGTCTGAGTCACTGGTATCATTTCTCCATTTCCTTTTAGGAGGGGCCCTGTAAGACGGATTCACCAAATGCCCGAAGCATCTTTTGATTGGTGGCCTGGTTGGACGTTCCTTGTAAGATTTGAGACGGTTGAGAGTCTCATTTTTCATGTGGTCCAGTTTCACCACATCACCTTCGTTTTCTTTCAGTAACCCTGGTGCTTGAGTATCGACAATCATTTGCACGAACCGTGGGAACTGTAGAAACTTCTCACTTTTCCCTTGCTTCAACGTGATGTTCTCGACCATATGACCGAAAGTCATCTGAGAGAAGTTGTATGGTCGGTTCATCACCAAAGCAGCTACAGTGAACTGCATGCTTTCCCTCAGCTTGTCAAAGCTGGTTCGTTGAGGGCCCAAGCAGTGCATCACAACGTGTGCCAAATATTTGAACTCGGGGCACAAGTTGGCCTTATGAAGCAGACCGGCATTGAGGTCGCCGTCATACTTCATACGTGCGAAACATCCTCTTGTTGCAGCAGGATGTAGGGAGGTCGGGTCTGATTCATCATCTTCAAATCCACAGACTTCTCGAATGACCTGGGCAGATATAACAATTGCATGCCCTCTAACGGTGGAGCGAATAACCGACGGCACGACTGTTTTGTCGTGCGTGGCATTCCTCCAAAACTCTTGTTGGATAGACATGATAGGCTCAATAATCCTAGAGATGGGTCCAGAGATCCTCGACCTCTTCAGAAACTTTATCACCGTTGCAAAGTCTTTCCCGTGGCTCGACTTTTCGTCTAGAAAAGCCACGATGTTGTGCTTGATGGACGTTTTGTACGGGACAACCACTTCTGCAACTTCAGCCATTTAAATCTGTAACCATAAACGTGTTAGAACAAACAGATATCGAAACGACTGAATGCGTTTAAACTTTTCAAATTTTCTGGACTGGTTCGATCGAACGAGCAACACATTCGATCGGATGAGCTATTCATTCGATCGAATGAGATCTGGTTCGATTACAGACAATCGAATGAGATAGAATTTCCCATTGACTTCTGATTCGATCGAACTAGTGATCGAATAAGTCACATTCGATCGAACAAGAGACTCGTTCGATCGAATCAACTGATTCGACTCATTCAAGCAAAATCCAGAAATGAAGAACACCCGAACCCGGAAAACTTAAACGATCAAGAACTCGATCAAAACACGGTTAAAAACATGTAAAACTTACATTTTCGTGATCTACGTGAAAAATCGAATAATATGATCGGATCAAAAAGAGGGTTTGAGGAAAATAGATTTGAGAGCAAAAATCCGTAATATATTTCGAAATTAACTGACCGATCGAATAAGTTTGAGTATTTATACTGTTTTTGGACTTATTCGATCGAACGGACTTGTTCGTTTGGACCATTCGATCGAATGAGATTCTTATTCGGTCGAATGAGTCTCTTCGCAACTGTTTGCAATCCTCAACCACTGATTCGATCGAATCAGTTCCTTCGATCGAGTTATTCGATCGAATAGCAACCTATTCGATCGAATGGGGAAACATTTGAAAAAAAATTTTTAAATATCTTATTTCCCGTCCATCGATCGTGATGCCTTTGAACCTGCACGAAAACATAAACTTTTGACACTTGGTTAGTTTTCGTAGACATTTTCCAATCCTGAGAGCTTCGTTCCTACAGAACATATAGATCATAATACATTAGTAACAAATGGAAAAATATCAGGCTCAAACATCTTTGGGTTTTCTTGTCACTTCATTCTTTCTTTCATGCACAGCCTGTTGCACAGATGAACATTTAGCAACCTGCATGAAGTTTTCTTTCATTCCTACACACTGGATAAACATTTAGTAGGAACAGACAGGGATCAGACTACCTGTCACGATGTTTTCTCATCGATTCTCAAACAAACAGAAATAGATAAAATGAGAAAGAAAAAAAAATAAATAGAAATAAAATCCTTTTTTTTGGTTTTTATCAAAATATTTACAGGGAGGGACAGGGATCAGACTACCTGTCACGATGATTTCTCATCAACATTAAAGCAGAATAAAATAAATAAAAATAAAAAGATTAATTCAGAATTAAATTTTTTTTTTTTTTTTTTTTTTTTTTTTTTTTTTTTTTTTTTTTTAATATTCAAACTGAAATAAACAACTGTACAAAATTTTAAAACACATTATTTTTGGTTGAGAAGGATCTATAATAAGAAATCATACAGACGTATATGACTGTCTACTGAGATTTTTTTTTTTTTTTTTTTTTTTTTTTTTTTTTTTTTTTTTTTTTTTTTTTACGAATAAATGAAGTTAAACAAGACATAATGAATATTCTTTTTGTGAGAAAGATCCGAACAGGAATCATACTAATTACGTGACTGTCACACAGATCCGTGTTTAGCTGTATTATGACATAAAGAAACAGGTTGTGAGCATGTAAATAACTTAAAATGGTTTTCATCGTTTCTGTGATACGAGTTAGGTTCAATTATGTCTCAAAATTTAAGTGGGTATCAACTCAGAGATTATGATGCCTCCTATCTATTCTCAAAGCGTATTTGGCTTTCCCCAAGTCACCCCGAATTGACCTTGACCCATAGTGTCTGATTAAAGTTGTAAGTGTCTTCATCTGCTTCCCGTTTTCTTTCTTTCTTACTCCATGATTGAGAAGTCTTGACATTGTTAACTCTAGAATGTTTCAATCACTCATAATGTAATTTTTTTTATTTTATTTTATTTTTTTTTTTTTTTTTTTTTTTTTTTTTTTTTTTTTTTTAACATAGACTTCAGAGTAGTAAACAATTGCAAGTCCCGAATCTGGATCACTGCAGTTTCTTCACACACTATCTTTACGGGAATCAGAACACTTATGGGCTCGTGTATGACTGGGTAATCGCTTTTCTGCCTATCATTCGGAAAGATATATATGAAGACATACAAAACTCTTAAGGAGTTTCCACGTAAAATCGAGTAGATTTAGTTTGTATCACATCTACTTTTACGCACCATAAAAAGCTACCATGACACACAATGACCGTTCTAAAGCCTTTTAAGCCTAATAACTTCACTAGTTAAGCACACAGAATCAGTGTATCTATCATTTTCCAAGGTTGGATCAATTTCTCATTTTCTGAATATATATGAATGTCTTTTAAAACATATAACGTTTAAATTATTTCGCCCCGATCAAGTCAAAGTCTTCAGGTAAACGGCTATCCTGAAGATCCAATGGATCAACTGGACCGACCACATACGAGTATGTGTCCTTCTAACTAAGTATAACCGACTATTTTTCAGCGAAAGAATAAAGACCCATCAAAACCCGCCCCGATCACTTTCAGTCATCTGGTTAATGGCTATCCTCATAATCTACTAGTAGAAGTAAGGACCAACACACATCCGAAAATGTGTCCATCAAACTGAGGTAACCGACATAATTTTAAGCGATAGTGATGTATAAAAATTTAATATTTGGGCTCTGAAAATAAGCTGTACAGACATAACAAATCTTTTTGATGTCTCAGTATGATAGCGTCTGTGTACTATCACCTTTCTTGAACAAGATCAACTTCTCAAAATTTTGAAATTTTTTAATGTTTTTGGGTTTTTGTATTTTATATTGTTTTTGGTTTTTCTTGAAACCTTTCTCCCCCTAGAATTTATAAAAAACAAAATCTTTTTGGACTTTTTCAAATTTTTAAGAAAAGAAAAAATGAAAACAATTTAAATGATATCTTCAGGAACATCATCTGATATACGTTTAACGCCGTTGATCTCTAGTAAATATAAAAACCGTGGTTTATCAAATGCTTTAGTGAAGAGATCAGCGCGTTGTTCCTGAGTGGGGATTTTTATCACATCGATTAACTTCTTTTCGTAGCAATCACGAAGGAAGTGATATCGAATTTCGATGTGCTTCGTTTTGCTAAAATGGACCGGATTTTTGGTAATTGAAATTGCAGCAGAATTATCAATATATATGGGAGTAGTAGAACATTCAATACCGTAGTCACGCATTTGTTGCTGAATCCAAATAACTTGAGAACAGCAACTGGCAGCCGCAATATATTCCGCCTCAGCTGTTGAAGTGGAGACTGACGTCTGCTTTTTGCATTGCCACGTTACTAAACGACTTCCAAAGAACTGACATCCTGCTGTTGTTGATTTGTAATCGAGTTTACAACCACCATAGTCCGAATCACTGTACGCATGTAGATCAAAGTTATCATCATGAGGATACCAAAGACCCCAATCTGGAGTACCCTTCAGATAACGCAAAATTCTTTTGACTGCAATCAGATGGGAGACCTTCGGCTTTGACTGGTAACGTGCACAGAGACACGTAGCAAACATTATGTCTGGCCGAGAAGCAGTCAGGTACATTAGAGATCCGATGATCCCTCTATAGTGAGTTGGATTGATCAATTCACCCTTCTCGTCAGGATTAATCCCGTGATTAACCTCTAAAGGAGTTCCCTGTGAAGAAGAACTCAACATCTCAAACCGTTTCAAGATGTCATTGACGTATTTTGTCTGGTGAATGAAGATACCGGAATCTTTTTGATCAACTTGAAGTCCTAAGAAGAACTTCATCTCACCCATGGAGCTCATTTCAAATTTTTCTTTCATCACTTGTTCGAACTCCTTACAAAGTGTTTTATTCGTGGACCCGAAGATGATGTCGTCCACGTACACTTGTACCATAATTAGATCTCCTTCTTTTTCTTTTGAGAATAGTGTGCAGTCAATGGTTCCCCTTCTAAACCCGTTGTTCAGAAGGTGTTTGGATAGTTCTTTATACCAAGCTCTCGGGGCTTGGTGAAGACCGTACAAAGCCTTGTTGAGCAGATAGGCTTTGTCCTTGTGATATGGGTCTTCAAAACCTGGAGGTTGTGCCACATATACGGTCTCTTCGATGTGACCGTACAAAAAGGCACTCTTGACGTCCATTTGATATACTTTGAATTTCTTGAAAGATGCATACGCCAAGAACATCCGGATTGCCTCCAAACGAGCAACCGGAGCATATACCTCATTGTAGTCTAGGCCTTCGATTTGCCTAAACCCTTGGACCACCAGGCGGGCTTTGTTGCGAACAATCACTCCACGATCGTCACGTTTACATTTTAGTACCCACTTAGTGCCAATTTTCTTCTGTCCTTTGGGGAGATCCACCAGCTTCCACACACCAAGTCTTTTAAACTGCAATAATTCCTCTTGCATGGCTGAGACCCAGTTGGAATCTTTCAGCGCATCGGTGGTGCTGTGTGGTTCTTCTTGTGCTAAGAAGCATTCATGGGCATTAAGAGCAACTGATCCTGACTCCATCATTTCTGTGTAGAGACCAAAATTCAGCTGTCGCCGAGTTTTGACACCCTGTTGAAAGTCCCCTATAATGTTGTCTTGTGGATGATCACGTTCAGTCCTAACAACCGGATTGTCAGAAACGACAACATTTTGTTCCAAGTTAGTTAAGTTCGGCTCAGGAACTGGAGCGTATTGTGGTGCCTCTGAAGTAGACGTTAGAGGCTGATCTGCATTCGGCACTTCTTGATTTGACGATGAAGGTTGTGACGTAACCTGAGTTGGTGCCGATTGTACATCATCTGCTGGAGATTCATCTTCAGATTCAGATTCGGAAGATTCTTGAACTTGATCGCTAGACTCTGTGGAGGAAGATGATGACGGACCAGGATGAGTTGAAGATTGCAAAGATTCATCAGGAGGTGCATTTTGCGCCTCATACATCATTTGAATAGCAATCTCATACAGATTGAATGACTTGAACAGTTTGTCATAATCAAACAACCAGTCTTCTCCTGTCCCCTTGGCTGGTTCTGTGTAGCGTTGAACATCGACATGGTACCATTCTTCAACTAATTTTGTTGTTCTGTTGAAGACCCTTTTGAGAGGTATGCTGTAACCCAGAAAATAGCCGTTGATGATCTTCTCCTCGAACTTATTATCGACTTGCCTTTTAAGTAACGTGCAAAGAGCCCCGAATGGTTCCAGGTGCTCTAAGTTAGGCCTTCGTCGTTGAAGAAGCTCGAAACTTGTCTTGCCGTGGCGCTTGACGATGCCTACCCGATTTAATGTGAAACAGGCGTTGGCAATTGCCTCACTCCAAAACGTAACAGGTAACACTGAGTCGGCTAACATTGTTCTTGCTGTCTCGATTAACGTACGATTTTTCCTTTCAGCAACCCCGTTCATTTGTGGAACATATGGGGCACTGAACTCCTGAACGATCCCTTTTTCTTTGCAGAAATTTTCAACATTCGCATTTTTAAATTCTGTACCGTTATCTGACCGCATTCTTCGAACCTTCAGATTGTATTGAGACTCAATAGTTGTAACCAGCAGTTGTATACACCCAAACGTTTCTGATTTTACTTTCAAGAAAAACACCCAAGAGAATCTAGAATATTCATCAGTAACCACTAGACAGTATGAGTGCCCAGAGATACTTTTGACGCTTATTGGGCCAAAAAGATCCATATGAAGGAGTTCCAACGGAATATCAATTGAGTGGAAACTCTTAGACTTGTGGGACCTTTTTATCTGCTTTCCGGCTTTGCACTTCACACATGAATCAGGGAGACGAAAACTTCTCAGATTAACTCCCTCAACTAGTCTGCGGTGCACAAGCTTGTTCATGTTCCTGACATTTATGTGTCCCATCCGTCTATGCCATAAGACAGTATCACGTTCGGATGCCTTGGACACGAAACATGTCGCCGTTGGAGACGTTGACCCTGCCTTAGCCATATCCAGAATGTAAAGATCACTCTGGCGTGCAGCTGACATTAAAACCTTGTCTTCAGGAAAGTTGAAATCCTTAGGCAAGATGTGGCAATCTCGGTCGTCAAACATAACTTTGAAACCTTTGTCGCAGATTTGACTTATCGACAACAGGTTGTTCTCCAACTCTTTGATGAAATTTACTTTCTCAAACGAAATTCGCCCATTAGACACCATTCCTTGGGCCGTGATATAACCTCCTTGATTTCCTGCAAAGGAAACTGCACCTCCTTTTATTTGTCTGACACTTGAAAGGAGATTCATGTTTCCAGTCATGTGCCTGGAAGCTCCTGAGTCTATGATCCACATGTTGAATCTTGGATCATATAGAGCAACCTGCACACAAAAACAAAAGGTTTAAATATCATTGGAAACCCAAGCCCTTAAGGTCTTGGGTTTTCCATCTTCATCACGAATGAACAATTCAATCCATTTACCCTCATTAACACTGTTTTCAGATTTGACGTTGTTATCAACAGTGTTAGTTTTCTTAGGTTTCCAAAAGTCAGTCTTCTTCTCAGCATGTTTGAGATAGCTGGTTGAAGACTGAGTTTCACTTGTCGAAGTGGAAACACTTGGATCTGAGGGGTTTGGGGATTGGTGTGGTGAGGTTGGCTGAGGTTTCCGAGGAGAAACCGACCTCGGTGTGTGAAACCGTTCTTGACCTTGAATGTCAATGGTCGGTCGCCTCCTAGGAGGTGACTTGACATACCTCGGATCCGGAGTCGATATGTACTGCTTAGGATCCGTGTATTTATAGCAAAATCTTGCTATATGCCCTACCTCTCCACACGAAAAACAGTAGTTTCTCCCCCTTTGACTTGGTGGAGAGAAATAACTCTGGTTTTGTCTGTTATCATAGTACCCCCTGGATTTGACATTTTGGGGTGGAGTTTGTCTAGGAGGGTGTTTTGGGAAATTATGTTTTTCATTAACGTTACCCTCCTTTACAAACTGGGTACTATGTTCCACATAGACTTTCTCAGATTTAGGATTAAACTTTTTCTTCTGAGAACTTCTTGTTGTTGTTGCCTTTGACTTAGATGGTGGTGGGCCCGATTTAGTTGTGGAACCTAAGTCTGTGGCATCAACATTTTGGTTGGACTCAGGAGCCGGGTCAATGACTTCTTTACCCTTAGACTTAGAAATTTGGTTTGTGTCCTCGGGTATATAATCATTTGATTCATCATCCGGCACAGCTCCTGGTGTGCTTGAAAATTGATTCAGGATCGGGGGTGGGACATTGTTATATCCCACGCCTCTTTCCTTTTTGCCTCGGAACTCGGGAATGATGTGTTCTAATAAATAAGATGAATTTGAGTAACTTTTTAATTTGAAATTCAATGATTCAAAATCAGCTTTCAAGTTTTCCAATTCTTTTTTCAAAACATTATTCTTATTTATGTGAAAATTGATAGAGTCTTGTTGATTCAGAACACATATTTCAAGTTCCTTGTTCTGACGCTTAAGGCTATCAATCTTTTCTTTAAAAACAGACTCTTTCTGCTTCCAAGCCTTATTCTGTGCAAGCGCGTCAGTCAGTTCCATTAAAGATCTTGAGGCTGCTTGTTTGTAAGCCTCGAGATCTTCAATTCTCTCTTTTAGAGATTGAATTTCTTGTTCATACAATTCACATTTTAAACATTTAACATTTTCTGGTTTGGGAGTTGATGGGTTAGAACTTACCTTGGCATTTGATGTCTCTGCCATGAATGCAAAGCAAAGATTCCCAGCTTTTTCCAGAAACGATGCAGAAGTTGCTTTAGACTCTACTTCGTTGACTTCTTCAACTTTAGCAGCCTCTGCGGGAATTGTCGAACATGGAGATGTTTGAGGAACATTTGACTCTTTTTCGTGATCCTCCTTAATCTCCAAAGATACCACTTCAACCTCAGGTTCTCCTTCATGGACTTCAGCAGCTGGTTCATCGACAGTATATTCTTCATTGGTCGAGGAAACAACAGACTCTGTTTCAGAGTTTTCATCTACTACTGTGACATCAGCCATGTTGATGCTCAAGTTCCATGTCTCGCCTTCATCCCCTTGAACTGCAAGAGCAGTTTCGTTGTTGATGTCGACGTTGTTTGCTGCGGTTTGATTTTGAGGGACCAGTTGTCTCTCAAGGTTGACAGTTGCAGCTGCTGCAGCAGGAGTGGATGATGATGAAGTGGTTCGGAAGGGATATTGGTGACCTTCCCTTCTTGGCTTCGAGCACTCCTTGGCAAAGTGACCAAGTTCGCCACAGTTGTAGCATTTTACTTTGTTTTTATCAAAGCCGAACTTGGATTTGTTGTTTATTGAGAGGGCCTGACCTGTTTTCTTCGTCCACTTTCTGGCCCTTCGGAACGCACTGCCAAGAGCCCACATAATGTCTATGCGTTCCATATCATCTTCGTCAAGCTGTTCATAGTCATCGCTGTCCAGATGACTATTTCCTAGCTTACCCGCCACCATTAAACTGTAGGACTCAATTATCGTGCCTAGAGTTGCCATGTGTTCTTTGGCAACCTCCACTGTTACTGTTCCCAAGCCTTCAGTATTCAACGTTGCTTTCTCCGTTGACTTGGGTCCGGAGTTAGTACTTGAGTTTCCAGAAGTTGATAGTGGGACGGAAGATCTCGTTTCAGTCCCCTTTGATTGATTTGACGTTGAGGAGACAAAAGCAGTCTTCATCGGAGCATGATCAGTTGAATCTGACAAAGGAGGTTTTGACATGTAAAGTGATTTGTCAGAAGTTGATCTCGGTTTTCTGGAAGAGGCTCTTAGTTCAGCCTCTTCGTGTCTGATTTCTTTAATAAAATCAGACAGGAGAATCGTCTCCAGCTGATGACTTCTTCTCATTACTGTCAGGAAGGTGCTCCAGCTAGGTGGAAGTCCTTGTGCAAGACATCTAACTTTCTCAGTCCCTGTAGTTTTGACGTTATAGGACTTGAGTTCTGACATTAGATGGTAAAATCTCGACAGTAACGACTCAATATCTTCTCCCGACTCTGGACTAAACAGATCAAATTCACGCTTGAGCTCCCGTGCGTGAATTTCTCTAAGGGAATCAGATCCTTCACATCGGTCAACCAGTGCGTTCCAAAGAGTTGACGCTGTAGTAAACTGGTTAAACTGATGAAAAAGATCAGTGGAGAGTGCTTGTGATAGTAAGGAGAAGGCTTTCTTCTCAGCATCGAAGGCTATCTTTTGTTCTTCAGATAGCCTAAAGTAACTCAACGACTCACCATCATCATTCGTTGGATGCACCCAACTTGTCTGGACAGCTTCCCAAAGTCCAGGATTTACACCTGTTATATGAATTTGAAATCTTGTCTTCCAGGTTGTAAATTCGTTTAAAGTCATTAGCTTTGGTGGCTTGTTATAGCTTCCCGATTCAGAATCACTTTCGAGAATCGATTGAATCCTCTTGTTGGTACTCGAACTTGAAGCCATTTTTGATCCTTTGGTTAACTTTGAACTGTTGATCGAATGAGTCTGGTTCGATCGGACGAGTGCCTTATTCGATCGAATATGTTCTGATTCGATCGAATGTCTCTCTGGAAAACCGAACTGATCTTCTGAAAGTTATTCGATCGAATGTGTAACTGGTTCGATCGAATGGGTTAACAGATTCGATCGATTGAGTGTATGGTTTGATCGAACGGGTTCTGACAGTCGAATAAGACAGTGATCGAATGGACGGATCGAATGTGTGACTTATTCGATCAACTGGAGACTGGTTCGATCGAATGAACGAATCTGGTTCGATCGAATGAACTTGGAGTATTTCTAGGCGGGAAAAACTGATTCGGTCCAAGTTCAAACTGGTTCGATCGAATAGGAGGGCTATTCGATCGAATGAGTTCCAAAAATAGACTGGTTCGATCGGAAAATCTGGAAATTCCAAAATTAGGAGATTTTGACGGATTTTCGAATTTTGAACCACAAACACGAATCTTAGAAGATCAAGGAGCAAAGTAAGATCAAAATGAGACTTTTAACACAAAAACAGATGAACACCAACCAAAAAACGGATCAAACACACCAAAAACACGAAGAACACGAAGAACGCGAAGAACGTTCTTGACGAAACTCGAACTTTTAACACACTTTTCCAAGATCAAAACACCAAAATATGACAATTTTAACAGTTTTTGACAAGAACACGACGAACACCAAGATCAAAAACACCAAAAATTCGGAATTTTCCGGCAAAAATTACGATTTTCACGAGAAAAACACGAATTTCACCACAAATCTAACGTGAATCAAGAACCAAAGGCTCTGATACCACTTTGTCGGACCGGTGCGGGACACGGTTTCCCAACGATTCACGGGGCAACGTGTTAGAGTGCGGAATCCTCTAACACGGCGATTCGGTGGTGATCAACAACGCGCGGTAACGATTCCTAAGACGGTTTGACACCTAGGGACGGAGGAAAGGACCGACACGTGAAGAACGGGCAGAGAGTATTTCAGCAGAGTGGTGGTTCGTGACTGTGTGTAGAATGTGTGCTCACTTGTGAAATTTCCTAAGTTTCGTTTATATATCGAAAACTGGTTCGATCGAATGAGTCTCTCATTCGATCGAACGAGACCTGGTTCGATCGAATCAGTCACTGATTCGATCGAATCAGTTTCTTTTGACATTTTCAGTCCGTTAACTTAGTTTCACGATCGTTATCTTCATATCGAACCATCCTGATAGAACTGGGGACATACACATGACATTTCATGTCCTAACAATTCTTGCGAAACATCCTCTAGTTGCCGCAGGATGTAATGATGTAGGGTCTGATTCTAAGTCTACAAAGCCGCAGACTTCTCGGATTACCTGGGCAGATATTACGATGGCATGCCCTCTGACCGTGGAGCGAATAACCGACGGCACGACTGTTTTGTCGTGCGTGGCATTCCTCCAGAACTCTTGTTGAATTGACATTATAGGCTCAACGATCCTCGAGATAGGTCCAGAAATCCTTGACCTCTTCAGAAATTTGATAACTGTTGCAAAATCCTTCCCGTGGCTAGACTTTTCGTCCAGGAAAGCCACGATATTGTGCTTGATAGACGTTTTGAATGGAGCAACCACTTCTGCAACTTCAGCCATTGAATCTGTAAACTTAAACGTGTTAGAACGAACAGATATCGAAACGACTGAATGCGTTTAAAATTTTCAAATTTTCTGGACTAGTTCGATCGAACGAGCAACCCATTTGATCGGTTGAGCTATTCATTCGATCGAATGAGATCTGGTTCGATAACAGACAATCGAATGAGATAGATCTTATCATTTACTTCTGATTCGATCGAACTACTAATCGAATAAGTCACATTCGATCGAATAAGAAACTCGTTCGATCGAATAGACTGATTCGACTCATTCAAGCAGAAGCCCGGAAATGAAGAACACCCGAACCCGGAAAACCAAAACGACCAAAAACCCGATCAAAACACGGTTAAAAACAAGTAAAACTTACATTTTTGTAATCTACGTGAAAAACTGAATAAAGTGATCGGATCAAAAAGAGGGTTTGAGAAAAACAAATTTGAGAGAGAAAATCCGTAATATTTTTCGAATAAATCTGTCCGATCGAATAAGTTTGAATATTTATACTGTTTTTGGACTTATTCGATCGAGTGGACTTGTTCGTTTGGATCATTCGATCGAATGAGATTCTATTCGATCGAATGAGTCTCTTCACAACTGTTCGCATTCTCTCACACACTGATTCGATCGAAACTGTCCATTCGATCGAGTTATTCAATCGAATAGCAACCTATTCGATCGAATGAGGGAAAACATTTGAAAAATAATTTTTTTTTTTTTTTTTTTTTTTTTTTTTTTTTTTTTTAATTTCTTATTTCCCGTCCATCGATCGTGATGCCTTTGAACCTGCACGAAAACATAAACTTTTGACACTTGGTTAGTTTTCTTAGACATTTTCCAATCCTGAGAGCTTCGTTCCTACAGAACATATAGATCATAATACATTAGTAACAAATGGAAAAATATCAGGCTCAAACATCTTTGGGGTTTCTTGTCACTTCATTCTTTCTTTCATGCACAGCCTGTTGCACAGATGAACATTTAGCAACCTGCATGAAGTTTTCTTTCATTCCTACACATTGGATAAACATTTAGTAGGAACAGACAGGGATCAGACTACCTGTCACGATGTTTTCTCATCGATTCTCAAACAAACAGAAATAGATAAAATGAAAAATAAATAGAAATAAGATCTTTTTGGTTTTTATCAAAAAATTTACAGGGAGGGACAGGGATCAGACTACCTGTCACGATGATTTCTCATCAACATTAAAGCAGAATAAAATTAAAAAAAATTAATTCAGAATAAAAATCTTTTTTTTTTTTTTTTTTTTTTTTTTTTTTTTAATATTCAAACTGAAATAAACAACTGTACCAAAATTTAAAACACATTATTTTTGGTTGAGAAGGATCTATAATAAGAAATCATACAGACGTATATGACTATCTACTGGGACTTTTCGAGATTTTTCATCAATTTTTTTTTTTTTTTTTTTTTTTTTTTTTTTTTTTTTTTTTAACAGAATATACGAAGTTAAACAAGACATAATGAATATTCTTTTTGTGAGAAAGATCCGAACAGGAATCATACTAATTACGTGACTGTCACACAGATCCGTGTTTAGCTGTATTATGACATAAAGAAACAGGTTGTGAGCATGTAAATAACTTAAAATGGTTTTCATCGTTTCTGTGATACGAGTTAGGTTCAATTATGTCTCAAAATTTAAGTGGGTAACAACTCAGAGATTATGATGCCTCCTATCTATTCTCAAAGCGTATTTGGCTTTCCCCAAGTCACCCCGAATTGACCTTGACCCATAGTGTCTGATTAAGGTTGTAAGTGTCTTCATCTGCTTCCCGTTTTCTTTCTTACTCCATGATTGAGAAGTCTTGACATTGTTAACTCTAGAATGTTTCAATCACTCATAAGGTAAATTTTTTTTTTTTTTTTTTTTTTTTTTTTTTTTTTTGAATGTTACATAGACTTCAGAGTAGTAAACAATTGCAAGTCCCGAATCTGGATCACTGCAGTTTCTTCACACACTATCTTTACGGGAATCAGAACACTTATGGGCTCGTGTATGACTGGGTAATCGCTTTTCTGCCTATCATTCGGAAAGATATATATGAAGACATACAAAACTCTTAAGGAGTTTCCACGTAAAATCGAGTAGATTTAGTTTGTATCACATCTACTTTTACGCACCATAAAAAGCTACCATGACACACAATGACCGTTCTAAAGCCTTTTAAGCCTAATAACTTCACTAGTTAAGCACACAGAATCAGTGTATCTATCATTTTCCAAGGTTGGATCAATTTCTCATTTTCTGAATATATATGAATGTCTTTTTAAAAAAAATAACGTTTAAATTATTTCGCCCCGATCAAGTCAAAGTCTTCAGGTAAACGGCTATCCTGAAGATCCAATGGATCAACTGGACCGACCACATACGAGTATGTGTCCTTCTAACTAAGTATAACCGACTATTTTTCAGCGAAAGAATAAAAACCCATCAAAACCCGCCCCGATCACTTTCAGTCATCTGGTTAATGGCTATCCTCATAATCTACTAGTAGAAGTAAGGACCAAAACGCATCCGAAAATGTGTCCATCAAACTGAGGTAACCGACATAATTTTAAGCGATAGTGATGTATAAAAATTTAATATAAGAAAAATGAAAATAAGCTGTACAGAAATAGCAAATCTTTTTGATGTCTCAGTATGATAGCGTCTGTGTACTATCACCTTTCTTGTAACAAGATCAACTTCTCAAAATTTTGAAAATTTTTTTTAATGTTTTTGGGTTTTTGTATTTTATATTGTTTTTGGTTTTTCTTGAAACCTTTCTCCCCCTAGAATTTATAAAAAAACAAAATCTTTTTGGATTTTTCAAATTTTTAAGAAAAGAAAAAATGAAAACAATTTAAATGATATCTTCAGGAACATCATCTGATATACGTTTAACGCCGTTGATCTCTAGTAAATATAAAAACCGTGGTTTATCAAATGCTTTAGTGAAGAGATCAGCGCGTTGTTCCTGAGTGGGGATTTTTATCACATCGATTAACTTCTTTTCGTAGCAGTCACGAAGGAAGTGATATCGAATTTCGATGTGCTTCGTTTTGCTAAAATGGACCGGATTTTTGGTAATTGAAATTGCAGCAGAATTATCAATATATATGGGAGTAGTAGAACATTCAATACCGTAGTCACGCATTTGTTGCTGAATCCAAATAACTTGAGAACAGCAACTGGCAGCCGCAATATATTCCGCCTCAGCTGTTGAAGTGGAGACTGACGTCTGCTTTTTGCATTGCCACGTTACTAAACGACTTCCAAAGAACTGACATCCTGCTGTTGTTGATTTGTAATCGAGTTTACAACCACCATAATCCGAATCACTATACGCATGAAGATCGAAGTTGTCATCATAAGGATACCAAAGACCCCAATCTGGAGTACCCTTCAGATAACGCAAAATTCTTTTGACTGCAATCAGATGGGAGACCTTCGGCTTTGACTGGTAACGTGCACAGAGACACGTAGCAAACATTATGTCTGGCCGAGAAGCAGTCAGGTACATTAGAGATCCGATGATCCCTCTATAGTGAGTTGGATTGATCAATTCACCCTTCTCGTCAGGATTAATCCCGTGATTAACCTCTAAAGGAGTTCCCTGTGAAGAAGAACTCAACATCTCAAACCGTTTCAAGATGTCATTGACGTATTTTGTCTGGTGAATGAAGATACCGGAATCTTTTTGATCAACTTGAAGTCCTAAGAAGAACTTCATCTCACCCATGGAGCTCATTTCAAATTTTTCTTTCATCACATGTTCGAACTCCTTACAAAGTGTTTTATTCGTGGACCCGAAGATGATGTCGTCCACGTACACTTGTACCATAATTAGATCTCCTTCTTTTTCTTTTGAGAATAGCGTGCAGTCAATGGTTCCCCTTCTAAACCCGTTGTTCAGAAGGTGTTTGGATAGTTCTTTATACCAAGCTCTCGGGGCTTGGTGAAGACCGTACAAAGCCTTGTTGAGCAGATAGGCTTTGTCCTTGTGATATGGGTCTTCAAAACCTGGAGGTTGTGCCACATATACGGTCTCTTCGATGTGACCGTACAAAAAGGCACTCTTGACGTCCATCTGATATACTTTGAATTTCTTGAAAGATGCATACCCCAAGAACATCCGGATTGCCTCCAAACGAGCAACCGGAGCATATACCTCATTGTAGTCTAGGCCTTCGATTTGCCTAAACCCTTGGACCACCAGGCGGGCTTTGTTGCGAACAATCACTCCACGATCGTCACGTTTACATTTTAGTACCCACTTAGTGCCAATTTTCTTCTGTCCTTTGGGGAGATCCACCAGCTTCCACACACCAAGTCTTTTAAACTGCAATAATTCCTCTTGCATGGCTGAGACCCAGTTGGGATCTTTCAGAGCATCGGTGGTGCTGTGTGGTTCTTCTTGTGCTAAGAAGCATTCATGGGCATTAAGAGCAACTAATCCTGACTCCATCATTTCTGTGTAGAGACCAAAATTCAGCTGTCGACGAGTTTTGACACCCTGTTGAATGTCCCCTATAATGTTGTCTTGTGGATGATCACGTTCAGTCCTAACAACCGGATTGTCAGAAACGACAACATTTTGTTCCAAGTTAGTTAAGTTCGGCTCAGGAACTGGAGCGGATTGTGGTGCCTCTGAAGTAGACGTTAGAGGCTGAACTGCATTCGGCACTTCTTGATTTGACGATGAAGGTTGTGAAGTAACCTGAGTTGGTGCCGATTGTATATCATCTGCTGGAGATTCATCTTCAGATTCAGATTCGGAAGATTCTTGAACTTGATCGCTAGACTCTGTGGAGGAAGATGATGACGGACCAGGATGAGTTGAAGATTGCAAAGATTCATCAGGAGGTGCATTTTGCGCCTCATACATCATTTGAATAGCAATCTCATACAGATTGAAAGACTTGAACAATTTGTCATAATCAAACAACCAGTCTTCTCCTGTCCCCTTGGCTGGTTCTGTGTAGCGTTGAACATCGACATGGTACCATTCTTCAACTAATTTTGTTGTTCTATTGAAGACCCTTTTGAGAGGTACGCTGTAACCCAGAAAATAACCCTTGATAATCTTCTCCTCGAACTTATTATCAACGTGCCTTTTAAGTAACGTGCAAAGAGCTCCGAATGGTTCCAGGTGCTCTAAGTTAGGCCTTCGTCGTTGAAGAAGCTCGAAACTTGTCTTGCCGTGGCGCTTGACAATGCCTACCCGATTTAATGTGAAACAGGCGTTGGCAATTGCCTCACTCCAAAACGTAACAGGTAACACTGAGTCGGCTAACATTGTTCTTGCTGTCTCGATTAACGTACGATTTTTCCTTTCAGCAACCCCGTTCATTTGTGGAACATATGGAGCACTGAACTCCTGAACGATCCCTTTTTCTTTGCAGAAATTTTCAACATTCGCATTTTTAAATTCTGTACCGTTATCTGACCGCATTCTTCGAACCTTCAGATTGTATTGAGACTCAATAGTTGTAACCAGCAGTTGTATACATCCAAACGTTTCTGATTTTACTTTCAAGAAAAACACCCAAGAGAATCTAGAATATTCATCAGTAACCACTAGACAGTATGAGTGCCCAGAGATACTTTTGACGCTTATTGGGCCAAAAAGATCCATATGAAGGAGTTCCAACGGAATATCAATCGAGTGGAAACTCTTAGACTTGTGGGACCTTTTTATCTGCTTTCCTGCTTTGCACTGCACACACGAATCAGGGAGACGAAAGCTTCTCAGATTAACTCCCTCAACTAGTCTGTTGTGCACAAGCTTGTTCATGTTCCTGACATTTATGTGTCCCATCCGTCTATGCCATAAGACAGTATCACGTTCGGATGCCTTGGACACAAAACATGTCGCCGTTGGAGACGATGACCCTGCCTTAGCCATATCCAGAATGTAGAGATCACTCTGGCGTGCAGCTGACATTAAAACCTTGTCTTCAGGAAAGTTGAAATCCTTAGCCAAGATGTGGCAATCTCGGTCGTCAAACATAACTTTGAAACCTTTGTCGCAGATTTGACTTATCGACAACAGGTTGTTCTCCAACTCTTTGATGAAATTAACTTTCTCAAACGAAATTCGCCCATTAGAGACAATTCCTTGGGCCGTGATATAACCTCCTTGATTTCCTGCAAAGGAAACTGCACCTCCTTTTATTTGTCTGACACTTGAAAGGAGATTCATGTTTCCAGTCATGTGCCTGGAAGCTCCTGACTCTATGATCCACATGTTGAGTCTTGGATCATATAGAGCAACCTGCACACAAAAACAAAAGGGTTTAAATATCATTGGAAACCCAAGCCCTTACGGTCTTGGGTTTTCCATTTTCATCACGAATGTACAATTCAATCCATTTACCCTCATTAACACTGTTTTCTGGTTTGACATTGTTGTCAACAGTGTTAGTTTTCTTTGGTTTCCAAAAGTCAGTCTTCTTCTCAACATGTTTGAGATAGATGGTTGAAGACTGAGTTTCACTTGTCGAAGTGGAAACCTTTGAATCTGAGGGGTTTGGGGATTGGTGTGGTGAGGTTGGCTGAGGTTTCCGAGGAGAAACCGACCTCGGTGTGTGAAACCGTTCTTGACCTTGAACGTCAATGGTCGGTCGCCTCCTAGGAGGTGACTTGGCATACCTCGAATCCGGAGTCGATATGTACTGCTTAGGATCCGTGTACTTATAGCAAAATCTTGCTATATGCCCTACCTCTCCACACGAAAAACAGTAGTTTCTCCCCCTTTGACTTGGTGGAGAGAAATAACTCTGGTTTTGTCTGTTATCATAGTACCCCCTGGATTTGACATTTTGGGGTGTAGTTTGTCTAGGAGGGTGTTTTGGGAAATTATGTTTTTCATTAACGTTACCCTCCTTTACAAACTGGGTACTATGTTCCACATAGACTTTCTCAGATTTAGGATTAAACTTTTTCTTCTGAGAATTTCTTGTTGTTGTTGCCTTTGACTTAGATGGTGGTGGGCCCGACTTAGTTGTGGAACCTAAGTCTGTGGCAACAACATTTTGTTTGGACTCAGGAGCCGGGTCAATGACTTCTTTTCCCTTAGACTTAGAAATTTGGTTTGTGTCCTCGGGTATATAATCATTTGATTCATCATCCGGCACAGCTCCTGGTGTGCTTGCAAATTGATTCAGGATCGGGGGTGGGACATAGTTATATCCCACGCCTTTTTCCTTTTTGCCTCGGAACTCAGGAATGATGTGTTCTAATAAATAAGATGAATTTGAGTAACTTTTTAATTTGAAATTCAATGATTCAAAATCAGCTTTCAAGTTTTCCAATTCTTTTTTCAAAACATTATTCTTATTTATGTGAAAATTGATAGAATCTTGTTGATTCAGAACACATATTTCAAGTTCCTTGTTCTGACGCTTAAGGCTATCAATCTTTTCTTTAAAAACAGACTCTTTCTGCTTCCAAGCCTTATTCTGTGCAAGCGCGTCAGTCAGTTCCATTAAAGATCTTGAGGCTGCTTGTTTGTAAGCCTCGAGATCTTCAATTCTCTCTTTTAGAGATTGAATTTCTTGTTCATACAATTCACATTTTAAACATTTAACATTTTCTGGTTTGGGAGTTGATGGGTTAGAACTTACCTTGGCATTTGATGTCTCTGCCATGAATGCAAAGCAAAGATTCCCAGCTTTTTCCAGAAACGATGCAGAAGTTGCTTTAGACTCTACTTCGTTGACTTCTTCAACTTTAGCAGCCTCTGCGGGAATTGTCGAACATGGAGATATTTGAGGAACATTTGACTCTTTATCATGATCCTCCTTAATCTCCAAAGATACCACTTCAACCTCAGGTTCTTCTTCATGGACTTCAGCAGCTGGTTCATCGACAATATATTCTTCATTGGTCGAGGAAACAACAGACTCGGTTTCAGAGTTTCCATCTACTATTGTGACATCAGCCATGTTGATGCTGAAGTTCCATGTCTCGCCTTCATCCCCTTGAACTGCAAGAGCAGTTTCATTGTTGATGTTGACGTTGTTTGCTGCGGTTTGATTTTGAGGGACCAGTTGTCTCTCAAGGTTGACAGTTGCAGCAGCTTCAGCAGGAGTGGATGATGATGAAGTGGTTCGGAAGGGATATTGGTGACCTTCCCTTCTTGGCTTCGAACACTCCTTGGCAAAGTGACCAAGTTCGCCACAGTTGTAGCATTTTACTTTGTTTTTATCAAAGCCGAACTTGGATTTGTTGTTTATTGAGAGGGCCTGACCTGTTTTCTTCGTCCACTTTCTGGCCCTTCGGAACGCACTGCCAAGAGCCCACATAATGTCTATGCGTTCCATATCATCTTCGTCAAGCTGTTCATAGTCATCACTGTCCAGATGACTATTTCCTAGCTTACCCGCCACCATTAAACTGTAGGACTCAATTATCGTGCCTAGAGTTGCCATGTGTTCTTTGGCAACCTCCACTGTTACTGTTCCCAAGCCTTCAGTATTCAACGTTGCTTTCTCCGTTGACTTGGGTCCGGAGTTAGTACTTGAATTTCCAGAAGTTGATGATGGGACGGAAGATCTCGTTTCAGTCCCCTTTGATTGATTTGACGTTGAGGAGACAAAAGCGGTCTTCATCGGAGCATGATCAGTTGAATCTGACATAGGAGGTTTTGACATGTAGAGTGATTTGTCAGAAGCTGATCTCGGTTTTCTGGAGGAGGCTCTTAGTTCAGCCTCTTCTTGTCTGATTTCTTTAATAAAATCAGACAGGAGAATCGTCTCCAGCTGATGACTTCTTCTCATTACTGTCAGGAAGGTGTTCCAGCTGGTTGGAAGTCCTTGAGCAAGACATCTAACCTTTTCAGTCCCTGTTGTTTTGACATTATAGGACTTGAGTTCTGACATTAGATGATAGAATCTCGACAGTAACGATTCAATGTCTTCTCCCGATTCTGGACCAAACAAATCAAATTCACGCTTGAGCTCCCGTGCGTGAATTTCTCTAAGTGAGTCAGATCCTTCACATCGTTCAACCAGTGCGTTCCAAAGAGTTGACGCTGTTGTAAACTGGTTAAACTGATGGAAGAGATCGCTTGAAAGTGCTTGTGACAGTAACGAGAAGGCTTTCTTCTCAGCATCAAAGGCTATCCTTTGATCTTCAGACAGCCTAAAGTAACTCAAAGTCTCACCATCATCATTTGTCGGATGCACCCAAGTTGTCTGAACAGCTTCCCAAAGTCCAGGATTCACACCTGTTATATGAATTTGAAATCTTGTCTTCCAGGTTGTAAAATCGTTTAAAGTCATTAGCTTTGGTGGCTTGTTATAGCTTCCCGATTCAGAATCACTTTCGAGAATCGATTGAATCCTCTTGTTGGTACTCGAACTTGCAGCCATCTTTGTTTCTTTGCTTTAACGTTGAACTGTTGATCGAATGGGTTTGATTCGATCGGATGAGTGACCTATTCGATCGAATGTGTTCTGGTTCGATCGAATGTCTCTCTGAAATACAGATCTGATCTTCTGAAAGTAATTCGATCGAATGTGAATCTGGTTCGATCGAATGGGTTGAGAGGTTCGATCGAAAGAGTTTCTGGTTCAATCGAACGGGTTCTGACAGTCGAATAAGACAAAGATCGAATCGGCGGATCGAATAAAAAACTTATTCGATCGAATGGTGACTAATTCGATCGAATGAACAAATCTGGTTCGATCGAATGAACTAGGCGTAATTCTCGGCGGGAAAAAACTGATTCGGTCAAAGTTTAAACTTGTTCGATCGAATAGGAAGGCTATTCGATCGAATGAGTTCCAAAAATAGACTGGTTCGATCGAAAATTCTGGAAATTCTAAAATTAGAAGATTTTGACGGATTTTCGAATTTTGAATCAAAAACACGAATTTTGAAAGATCAAGAGGCAAATTAAGATCGAAATATGACTTTTAACACAAAAACAACTTAAGACCAACCAAAAAACGGATCAAAACCACCAAAAATACGAAGAACACGAAGAACGCGAAGAACGTTCTTGACGAAACTTGAACTTTTAACACACAATTCTAAGATCAAAACACCAAAATATGACAATTTTAACAGTTTTTGACAAGAACACGACGAACACCAAGATCAAAAACACCAAAAATTCGGAATTTTCCGGCAAAAATTACGATTTTCGCGAGAAAAACACGAATTTCACCACGAATCTAACGTGAATCAAGAACCAAAGGCTCTGATACCACTTTGTCGGACCGGTGCGGGACACGGTTTCCCAACGATTCACGGGGCAACGTGTTAGAGTGCGGAATCCTCTAACACGGCGATTCGGTGGTGATCAACAACGCACGGTTACGATTCCTAAGACGGTTTGACACCTAGGGACGGAGGAAAAGACCGACACGACGAAGATGGGCAGAGAGGATTTTCGGCAGTAGCAGGTTCGTGACTGTGTGTAATGTGTGCTCTCTCTTGTGAAATTTCCTAAGTTTCGTTTATATACCAGGACTGATTCGATCGAATGAGTATCTCATTCGATCGAATGAGTCCTGGTTCGATCGAATCAGTCACTGATTCGATCGAATCAGTTTCTTTTGACATTTTCAGTCCGTTAACTTGGTTTCACGATCGTTATTTTCATATCGAACCCTCCTGATAGAACTGGGGACATACACATGACATTTCATGTCCTAACACTAATATCCACGATATGATCGAGGACTCCATGGAGGTGTTTATGGATGATCTTTCTGTATTTGGGAGTTCCTTTGATCATTGCCTTTCAAATCTTGAGAGAATGATGGCCCGCTGCCTTGACACAAACCTAGTCCTTAACTGGGAGAAGTGTCATTTCATGGTACGCGAGGACATTGTTCTGGGGCATCGGATTTCAAGTGCGGGGATAGGCGTTGACTAAGCGAAGGTCGAGACCATTTCTAATCTTCCCCCGCCCACTTCTGTGAGATACATCAGGAGTTTTCTAGGTCATGCCGGGTTCTCCGCCGCTTCATCAAAGATTTCTCTAACATCACGAGACCCATGAACAAACTTCTGGTGAAGGATGCTCCATTCGTTTTTTCTAAGCATTGTATCAAGGCGTTTGATCTTTTGAATGATAAACTCGTTAACGCCCTGATCATGATTGCTCCCGAATGGTCGTTACCATTCGAGTTGACGTGGGACGCGAGCGGCTTTGCAGTCGGAGCGCTTCTTGGTCAGCGGAAGGATAAACACTTCCATCGGATTTACTACGCTAGCCAGACCTTAAATGGCGCATAAGAGACTTATACCACCACCGAGAAAGAGCTCTTATCTATGGTGTTTGCTTTCTATAAATTTAGGTCCTATCTAGTTCTGTCCAACACGATTGTGTACACGGATCATGCTGCTATTCTATATCTCATCAGCAAGCATGATGCTAAGCCTCGTCTTATCTGATGGATCCTGTTGCTTCAAGAGTTCGATATTGAGATCCATGACAAAAAGGGGGCTGAGAAAGTGTCGGTCGATCATATTTCGCGTCTAACGGGTACCCCCCGAAGATGTCTTACCAGCAAAAGAAGAAATTCTTTGCTGATGTTAAGTTTTACCTATGGGACGGCCCGTATTGTTTCCGTATCGGTGCTGATCTGCTGATCAGGAGGTGTGTTGCTGCTAAGGAGGGTTGGCAGATTCTGAGCCATTTTCATGTAGGACCGATGGGAGGTCACCATGGTGCGAGTTCGATGGCGAAGAAGGTGTTTGATTATGGTTTTTAATGGCCTTCAATTTTTAAGGACGCGCATGCGTTTGTGAGGAGATGTGATCGTTGCCAGCGTGTCGGCAACATCTCGTCGCCAAATGAAATGCCCTAAAATGCTATTCAGGTTTGTGAGGTTTTCGATGTGCGGGGCATTAATTTCATGGGACCATTTCCATCTTCGCGTGGGAACAAGTACATACTCGTGGCCGCCGATTTTCCTTCAAAGTGGGTTGAGGCCAAGGATTTACCCAAGAATGATGCCCGAGTTGTAGTCTGGTTTCTTAAGAGCCTTTTTTCTTGTTTTGGTGTCCCGAAATACCTGATCAGTGATCAAGGTACTCACTTCTGCAATGTGCAGATGGAGAAGGCGTTGCAGTGCTATGGGGTCGCCCATTGGCTTGCGACCGCTTACCACCCACAGACTAGTGGGCAGGTGGAAGTGAGTAATCGGGGAATCAAACATATTCTTGAGAAAACAGCTGGTTCGTATCGTCGGGATTGGTCCGACAAATTGGATGATGCTTTGTGGGCCTTCCGTACAGAATAGAAAACTCCGACCGGCTCCCCGCCGTTTCAGATGATTTATGGGAAGGCTTGTCATCTTCCTGTTGAGTTGGAGCACCGTGCTTCATGGGCCCTCCAGAGGGTTAATCTTGATTTGTCCACCGCAGAAGGCACTCGTTTCCACCAGTTGCATGAGTTATAGGATCTCCAGGATCACGCGTACGCGCAGCCGTTTAGGTAAAAGGAGCGAACAAAGGAACTGCATGACAGAAAGTTGAAGGATAATAAGTAGTTCAAGTGTGGGGATCCGGTTTTATTGTATAACTCCCGGTTGAGGTTATTCTTGGGAAAGTTGAAATCCGATGGTCGGGATCGTTCATAGTCACTAAGGTATACCCGTATGGCACTATTGAGATATAAAATAAGAGCGGGAAATTTAAGGTCAACGGTCACATGTTGAAGCACTACATAGGCGAGCTGGTTGCTGATCAGACAGTCGAGGTATTCTACCTAGACCTACTCACCGAGGCGTAGACGTGTCAGATGCATCACTCGGGAGATGGACCGAGTTGTAGAGTGTGTATTTTGATTTTCATTATTATCTGTATTATTTTTTTTATTTTTATAAGTTAAAAAAATAAATAAAAAAAATACAAAAACACAAAAATTTGTTTATTTCTTATGTTTTTGTTTTCTGTTTTGTACGACACAACATGCGAGCGATTTTGAGTTATTGTAGGTATTATTATGCACAAGGTAGCTCTGGCGGCGTTTTGGAACTGGTTCTTCCGTGGTTGCAATCGCGAATGAAATGCTATACGGTCGTTCGATTGATACACAGTTGGTGAAGATTCTGCATATAAACCATGGGAGTAACCCGTTCTCTGTTTTATTCTTGAAAATTTTAAGTTTTATTTTTATTTTATTTTATTTTATTTCTTTTACTTGTTCTCATTGATGACGATTTCGTTCTAAGTGTGGGGATGGGAGTTTATATTACCTAGTTGTTACTTAAGTTTGATGGACATATACTTGTATATGTTTTCGCACTCTTTATGTTGGTTACTTAAGTTTGATGGACATATACTTGTATATGTTTTGTCCTGTTATCTACTTGTAGAAATACGAGATAACCATTTACCTGAAAACTGAAAGTGACTAGGGCGACTGTTGTGTGTTTTGTTTAATTCTTTCGCTGAAATTTATGTCGGTTACTTAAGTTTGAGGGACATGTAGTTTTATCTATGTTTGGTCCTGTTATCAACCTGTATACATACGAGGTATCCATGTTAATGCACGGTTTTGGTGTCCGTAGCAATCAGATAAGTTATAGATAGTCTAGTCTGTTTATTTAATGTAAAATGACCCATTCGTTATGGATTGTATAGCGAATGAGGTCCATTCGTTATTTAACTAGATTAATCGTTATGTTATTACCATTCGCTAAGAAGGCATAACGAATGGTGTCTCATTCTTTACTAAAGTATAACGAATGAGGCTAACTTAATGAATGGAGCTGATGACCTATAAATAGGCAGCTCATGTTCATAATTTAGAGAGAGATCTAGGCCATAATTTATTCTATCCATAAATTATTATACACCATAATGTATTCATTCCTTAATTATCAATAAAGAATTATCTAAAGTATAGATCTCGTGTTTTCTCGTATTGATGTGTCGGGTTAGCGGCTAGATCTTGGCTCGTAGGATGTCACTCAATTGGTATCAGAGCAGACGGCTGCTCTTGATGCATCGATTAAGGTATGTATCTGATCAGATTGTTGTTTATCATGTTCTTCAAATTCCGGTTACTGTTTTGGTCAGATTTGAATTAAATTACGGTGCTATTGATGAAATTGTGGGTAGATTCGTGTTCATTGAGGTAATATGAAGCTTCCAATGTAATTTGGTGTTAAATTATGGTGTATTGAAGGATTCACCATTAAAGAGCAAGGTACTGTTTGATCATATTCAGATCAAATCAGTGGTTGTTAAGTTAATTAGATGATAGATTCGTGATTAGAATGAAAATCCCAGTCTTTGTATGTAATTATGTTGGTTAATTATGGTGTTATGATGAATCTACCATTGAAGAATCTTGGATGTGCAAATTCCGATGAAGATAACAATATTTTCCGGCGTTATAACTGTTTTATCCTGCGAAACGCGCTTTCCGGTGACATTTCAGATCCAACAACCCAATTCGTTAACAAATTAAGATAATTCGTTAAGTTAATGGTAATGAATGAAGGTAATTCGTTACGTGTGTAACGAATGAGTGACTGGTTGACGAATGGATTAAGTTAACGAATGGAGAGGCCATTTGTTAAAAAAAAATTCACATTATTTGATTGTTCGTTTTTACTAAATCTCGGGTTTATTTATTCTCAATTATGGCTGACGAAGTTGTCCAGGAAGTTCCAGTGGCTAAGCAACAACCAGTACAACAACCACAAGAGCCAGAACCTCCACTGTTGCCGTTTGACAAGAAGCATAATATATGTGCTTTTGTTGGAACGAATTTTGCTGACGAAGACTTGTTTCATGATATTCTAGCCTTTATACGCCGATCTCGTATAAGCTATGCCGTTACAACAAACCCGAAGATCCGTTTTAGGTTTTGGTAAAACACGTTTTAACTTTTTTCTTGGTTTATATGGATTAAAAACTCTTGCGGATATTCTTAAACAAGTATAACTATCTTTATTGCATTTTTGTTTATTTTTTCTTCATTTATTTTATTTTTTGGGTTTTGGGGGTGAAAATGAAAGTACAAAAATATTGTGATTTTGTTTGTATAGAGAAGATCCAAAAACATTGAAAATGAAAATACAAAAATATTATGATTTTTTTATTTAAAATATTTTGAAAAATTCAAAAACATAAAAAATTTGAAAAATAAAAAAAATTGTGTTTTTATGTATGTACAGAGAAAAACCAAAAAGATTTTTTCATACTTTCGCTTAAATTGTGCCATTTACTCATATTTGAAGGACATATACTTGTATATGTTTGGTCCTGATTTTTACTTGTAAATATTCAGGTTAGCCATTTACCTGATAATTGAAAGTAGTTGGGGTGACTGTTGTGCGTTTTTAATTTATTCTCTTGTTGAAAATTATGTCGGTTATTTAAGTTTGTGGAACATGCATGCATGTTTTGGTCCTATTTTCTACTTGTGGATTGATAGGATAGCCGTTAATCTATAGACTGAAGTGACTGGGACGATTGAATTTATTTCAATTCTCCTCAAAGAAATAAGCAAACAGAGAAAATTATAGTACATTGATCATCTGGTCCTATATACAGAAAGAAATAAGCTTAAAAGACTGAGTGCTTAATTGCATTGGTGCATTGATAAGTCTTAAACAAGCCGTTAGAGTAAGGTATGTGATATAAACATAAAGAAACGCCAAATTGAAAGAGGTGTTAGTATCTACCAAAAATCTCGGTAATGATGGCAGAAATGTAATAGCCCGTCATACTCAAGCCTTATGTTTGTCTGATCACCAAAAACACATAAGATTGAATAACAAGCATTCAAGTTCTTGACATCGTGAGTCTTTATGCGGCTTAATTATCATGGTATTCATATGCATGAATATTTCAAATGCTTTTAGAGCAAACCCAAAGTCATTAAACTTGATCACTACTGTGCATCCTACAATTTGAATTACTGACTTGATCAAAATCCGCTGTTAGTCATACATTGTTCCTCCCTTGCGTGCGTCTCAATACCATTAAGAAACAGACCCTAGGAGACACAATGTATGTAAGCCTACAGATGGACTCGTGCATACTCAATCAAGGTAAAAGAATCTTGGTGCATCAATAAAAAATATCTATAAAATTCAAAATTTGATCGACAGCATAATGGTTTAAGTCAAGTTGGGGTGATACGGTAAAAATAGAATTGAGCTTGAATCGAGATTAGAGGCTGATAGATTCTGATATTCTGTGCTTTAATTGAACACTTAATCATATCACAAAAGTACTTGTAAGTTTGTTTAAGATTTAAGTGGACAACAATATCAATGACCAACTTAACGCCAGTCATAATTTCGTTGAAATATAACATTGCGATGGAAGAACAATTTAGTCAATATGATTCTCGGCTTAAACTCACCAAAAATACAAAAATATGTACTGCTTTTGAAAAACATAAAAAAAATACAAAAACATTTTGTTTTCTACTTTATGTTTGCTTTTCAGGTTTATCTGTAAATATTTTGAAAAGAAAAGGAAAAGTATAAAAAAGATTTTCATTTTTAATTATTCTTTTAAATATTATTTAATCTTTTTTAAGTTATTTTTATGTTATGTGTTTTTAAGCTTAAAACACGTTAAGGTATTACCTTTCACCATGTTGGGTATGATCCGTAAGGTAAAGTTTATCGGGACACGCGTTTCGTTATTTTACTTAATTCATTATTTAATTCTTTTAAAATTAAATTGAAAAGGACTTTAATGATCAATTCGCTACCTGTCTTGATAACGAATGGGGTTATTCTGATAACGAATTCCCTCAATTCGTTATCCTTAATTCGCTTCCGCCGCTCTGTAACGAATGACCCAATTCGTCATCTAATAATTAACGAATTAAGCACGAAATACCCCTAGTTCGTTATCATTTCGTGATAAGTTTTAACGAATTACTCATTCGTTATCACGTCTTACGAATGAGATAACGAATTAGCTAATTCGTTAATTTTGATTCAACGAGTCAGCTGATTCGTTGTCTTGGGATGTGTGCTGATTCGTCCTATATAATGAACATGTCACACTCCAATTAGGTAGTTGCGGAAGCGTAAAACGGGAATGTAACAGATCATACTGGTATCAACAACATTGTTTATAAAGAAATTCACAAACTAATTTACATTATATTACATGGGTTGGTACTATATTTACAAACTAGATGAGAATCACATAACTGGTTTACGAGCTTTTTATTTAATATTATATATCTGCGTCTATTCACAGCTACTCAACTCTCCTTCTAACACCAAGCACATAAGCAAATCATTCCACTTTCGTTTTACCTGAAAAGCATGTTAAAACGGGTCAACTACGTCTGAGTTTCAAGTTTCACGAGTATCAACGAAATCAGTATACGAGTTCGTAAAGTTTACAGTGTGTATGTATACATGTATGTGTATGATGTATTATACTAAGCCACAAGTGAAACCGAAACGAGCTAAAACACATGGCCACCTCTGCCCATGCACTCCCGTTGGCATTTAACAGCCACTTTGCCCCAAGTATGTACTATGTCTAACACCACATAGCAGTATGTAATAGGTTTAAATGACAATGTGCAACTGGGTTAACATGTTCCGGCATACCCCACCGGCTTTGTCAGTTGGGTTTGTCAAACCGATAGTACTATCCACACGTCACCGGCACGAAGTTTATCACTTGTGTTTGTGGGGACTTGTCAAGTGTTAGTACTTAGATAATCCACATCATCACACGTTTTCAAGTATATAAGTATATGTAAACATGCTTTTCACCCCAAAAGTTCGTAAAACAGTTTAGAAAGTGGGGGTCGTGAAACTCACCTTATCGTAGTTCGCATGGAAATTATGTATCAATAAGTCAGGTGCCTCGCTTATAGCCTGATTCCTATAAACGGTATCGTATCGTTAATACTAGTATAGTGTTCAAGCTAAGTCGGGCTGTATAGATAATTTGGGTATAGCTGTTAGGCCCAGAACATGACCATAGTCTTAGATTGTGACGTTGTATACTATGAAATGATTAAAACTGGATTTGGCTCAGTTTCACCGTTTCCCGAGCCTAGCCAAGTTGATTGTTTATACATTTTGGGATTAGGTAATATCACATAAACTTAAGTAAATATATTGATTGATAAAATGATTTGATTTATGAAAGAATTTTAAGGTTTCGGTATCTGGTTTGATCGCAGGGTTCGTTTCCGTTTTCACATGGGTTTGATTATACAAAACGCGCACAATCCACCTGAATTGTCCGGAATTCTCGTAAAAAGCTCGTTTTTATCAATATCATTCAAAAATATGATATTTGACCACTTTTGATATTTTGACATACCAGTCAGTCCGTTAAACACAAAACTGCAGGTTTCGTTAAAACAATTATAATTTAAATCTTTGATTAATCATAACTAAATATGTACTTATATATAAATTATGTAATTTTTTCTAAAAATACATTAACACATGGAGAATTTTATAAAAATATTTTCAGAAATTTTATGATTAATTATATATTTATAAAAATTCATTTAATATGTTATAATCGTTTAATAAATGGCCCGTATATATCAAAAGACCTCTGAAAAATCCGATAATTTTTACAAATGGCCTCAATGATATTACATAGCCCCTGCAAAATCTCCAGAACCTAACTCTTTTGACAAAATGCCTTTTTGTGCGTTTTTCGGCTGTTAAGATTCGGTTAAATCATAATTGCACAAACCATACATAGGCATTTCCAATGACCCCCAAACTTTACCAGTGATCTTACCAACACATATTAATCTCCAAAACCAAGTTTCATAATTTTTCAATATGTTTAGCTATTTTTCACAATTAAACCCTCATAAACGGAAATAAATTCACCAAATATTCTCCGTTTATCGAAAAATTACCAAATTTGAACAGGGACTAATTTATATGATCTCTAATGTCCCTGAAAATTTTCCCAAGCTAACAACAAGCACGTCACAACCTAATACTAAACTGCCCTTAAACGAGTGTTACGGGTTTACCTTGTCGGTTTTCGATGAGTTTTGCTAGCTTAAACGACTATCCGGGTCTCGGGTTGCAAACTCAGTGTATCTACATATCATATAACATCAAATCAAGCATAAATCATCCATGTGACAGCCTTGATAATTAGGGTTTCGGTTTTGGGTTCAAACCGAACTTTCAAACCGTAAAAACGTTGAATTCATGTACTAATCCGCGTTTTTGACCAAAAAGTATATGTTCCTGGTTTTTAAACATGTTTAACATCAAAACAAGATTTTACTTGATTTTTATGATTTTTGGATGGTTAAACATGTTTAAAACTAATCAAGGATTAATTTTTCATGGTTAAACTATGTTAATCATGGTTAAAAATCAAGGAAAAATCACTAATTACCTTAGGGTTTTGATGAAACTTGATGAAGAAGAATATGTCTGCTGATCACTGGAAATTTTTCTTTAAAAATATCTTCTTAATATTTTTTTATATAACAGATACTAGAAAGGGGTGGGCTGTCCCCTTTGGCGGCCGCAAGGATATAAGGGCCCATTGGCCTCATTTTGGCCCAATGGTGCCTCGGTTTTCGTGCCACGCGTAAAAGTCGATCTAAAATTTAGTTCGGGTTCGGTTTTTCGCAAGAAAACTGGTTCGAGTGCGAAAACCAGCGCGAAAACGAATGTTTTTCAGCCTAGTTTTGTAAAATAAGAAAAACGTACTGACTCGTTGTAAAATTCCAAAATATATTCACGGATTGCTTAGAACATGTCATATAAGTGTTTTATAAATCATTTTCGGCTTAACGGATGCTACAATGCTCGTTTTGATATTAACGATTGCGTTTAAACTTATAGCGTATCGATAAACGAAACCTTTTTCGTTTAAAGAGTTTTAAACGTACTGGGGCCTAAATATCAATATGTTAGCCTCTATAACATATATATAACTTGTATATAACCCCTCAGTATGTATACGGGTCATAATTAGTATCGGTCGGTTACTCGTTTAAGCACTACGAATTAACCGATTTATCGTTTACTTGCTACGTAGTGAACATAGTATACCTCGTTTTGTCACGAATGTCACATTCTCCCCCCATTAAGAAATTTCGTCCTCGAAATTTAATGTGTCATCGGTTTTGTTTTTAGGGAACAGGTGTGGGTATTTCTTTCGGTATTCGTCCTTTCGTTCCCAAGTATATTCGGGTCCTTGTTTTGAATTCCACCGAACTTTTACCAATGAAATTTTGTTGTGCCGTAACTGTTTGGTTTTCCCGTCTACAATTTCTACTGGTTCCTCTACGAAGTTGAGCTTTTCGTTGATCTGAACATCTTCCAGTGGTATTATTGTTGTTTCATCAGTCAAACACTTTTTCAGATTCGATACATGAAACACGTCGTGAATAGTACTCAGTTCTAAGGGTAGTTTTAATCGGTAAGCTACGGGACCAATTTTTGCAATAATCTCAAAAGGTCCGATGTATCTCGGGGCTAGTTTACCTGTCTTTCCATATCTTATAACACCCTTCCATGGCGATACTTTTAAGAACACCTTATCACCTATTTCAAAAAATAACGGTTTTCTGCGAACATCAGCATAATTCTTTTGTCGGTCGCGGGCAGCTTTCAATTTTTGCTTAACCTGGTGAATCTTATCGGTGGTTTCCTGAATCAAATCTGACCTTGAAATTTGGGTATCACCCATTTCCGTCCAACATAGTGGTGACCTACATTTTCGCCCGTATAAGGCTTCATAAGGTGCTGCTTGTATACTACTGTGAAAACTGTTATTGTAAGAGAATTCAATGAGCGGGAGATGTTGATCCCAATTCCCTTTGAAGTCCAGTACACAAGCACGAAGTAAATCTTCTAAGGTTTGGATGGTTCATTAGGATTGACCATCGGTTTGGGGATGGTAAGCCGTACTTAGGTCGATTCGGGTTCCCAAGGCTTCTTGTACTGCTTGCCAGAAATGTGAAGTAAAGTGACTGTCTCGATCTGAAATAATCGAAAGAGGTACTCCGTGTCGGGATACAATTTCATCGATGTAAATTTGAGCGAGTTTTTCGGTGGTGTAGTTGTTACGGATGGGAATAAAGTGTGCGGATTTGGTTAATCGGTCAACAATTACCCATATAGCATTGTGTCCTCGGGAGGTTTTAGGAAGGTGCGTCACAAAGTCCATGGTAATTTGTTCCCATTTCCGTTGTGGGATTTCGGGTTGTTGTAACATTCCCGAAGGTTTTTGATATTCCGCCTTCACCCTTTCACATGTTGCACATTTACTTACATACACGGCTATATCCTTTTTCATGCCAGGCCACCAGTAAAATTCTTTAACATCTTTATACATCTTATCAGTACCTGGATGAATAGAATATTTGGATTTGTGTGCTTCATCAAGAATAAGCTCGCGGAGTTTATGAAGTGTAGGAATCCACACCCGGTTTTTATAATAGAATATTTCATCAATTTTCTTCTCTTTCCCATGTAGTTCTTCCTTCTCTAACTGATCTGCTTTTAAGGCTTCGTCTTGTGCAACACGAACTTGTTCGGTTAGGCTACTTTGAACAATCATTCCGAGTGCTCGTACCCTTAGTGGTTTGACTCTGTCTTTTCGGCTTAAAGCATCAGCTACTACGTTGGCCTTACCCGGATGGTATTTAATCTCACAATCATAATCATTTAACAGTTCTACCCATCTCCTTTTTCTCATGTTTAGCTCTTTCTGATCAAATATATGTTGTAGGCTTTTGTGATCAGTATAGATGGTAAATTTGGTGCCATACAAGTAATGTCTCCAAATCTTCAATGCAAAGCTAACTGCTCCTAATTCCAAATCATGGGTTGTATAATTCTTTTCATGTACTTTTAATTGTCGGGAAGCATATGCTATTACTTTCTTTCTTTGCATCAGTACGCATTCTAAACCTTTACGAGATGCGTCACAATATACCACCAATTCATCAGTTCCATCTGGAAGGCTTAATATTGGAGCCTCACATAACTTCTGTGTTTAACGTTTGGAAGGCCATTTCTTGTTCTTCTCCCCATTCATACGCTCGATCTTTTTAAGTTAGGAGGGTTAGAGGTTGGGCAATACTTGAAAAGTTTTCAATGAATCTTCTATAATATCCGGCTAGTCCTAAGAATTGGCGAATTTCTCTTGGTGACTTAGGCACTTGCCAATTCTTAATGGCCTCAATTTTACTTGGGTCTACTTGGATCCCTTGATGGTTCACAATTTGCCCCAAAAACTGTACTTCTTGTAACCAAAATTCACATTTGGACAACTTTGCGTATAACTTCTCTTGCCTCAATAATTCTAAGATTTCTCGCAAATGTAGTTCGTGTTCCTCCTTACTTCTCGAATATATCAAAATGTCACCGATAAACACTGTCACAAACTTGTCAAGGTAAGGTTTGCAAACTCGGTTCATGAGGTCCATAAACACTGCAGGTGCATTTGTCAACCCAAACGGCATAACCAAGAATTCATAGTGACCATACCGAGTTCGGAAAGCTGTTTTTGGTACGTCTTCTTCCTGAATTCTTACTTGATGATAACCAGATCTAAGATCAATTTTTGAAAAATACTTCGCACCCTGGAGCTGATCAAACAAGTCATCAATTCGAGGTAAGGGGTATCTATTCTTTATAGTCACTTTATTCAATTCCCGGTAATCAATACACATTCGAAAACTCCCATCTTTCTTCTTTACAAATAACACTGGTGCTCCCCACGGTGAGTAACTAGGTCGGATAAAACCCCTGTCCAGTAATTCTTGTAACTGGTTGGACAGTTCTTGCATTTCAGAAGGTGCAAGTCGAGAAGGTGCCTTAGCAATGGGTGCTGCTCCCGGTATCAAGTCAATACGGAATTCAACTTGTCGGGTCGGTGGTAAACCAAGCAACTCATCGGGGAATACATCTGAATACTCCTGTACCACTGGGATGTCTTCCATTCGTTTTTCCTCGGGTTCCTTAAATGTTACACTTGCCAAGTATAAAGTACAACCTTGGTGTAAATATCTCAATGCCTTAAGTTGAGATACGAGAGGCAGTACCGTACCAGATTTCTCACCTTGAACAATCATAGCCTCATCATTCGGAAGAGGTATCCTAACAGTCTTATCCTTACAGACAATTTCAGCTTTGTACTTAGATAGCCAGTCCATACCGACTATAACATCGAAACTTCCCAATTCCACTGGAAGTAAATCAATAAGGAATGGGTGGTCGTTTAGGATAAGGGAACAGTTTCGGACTATTCGGTTAACGAGTATAGACTTACCGTTAGCGAGTTCTACAGTATATGGTTTTGTTAGTTCACTAACCGGCATATTTTCTAAAGGTAAGAAGTTAACAGATACGAAACTTCTATCGGCACCCGTATCAAACAAAACTGAAGCATGCTGACCCGAAACTAAGAATGTACCTGTCACCACATTCGGATCATGACGCGCTTCACCCGGTCCTAACGCAAATGCGCGTCCCCTAGCTGCGTTGGAGGTTGATGCTTATGCTTGGTTTTGCCTTCTCGCTGCACCCTGGTTCAGATTGGGGCAGTATCTCCGAAAGTGTTCCGTACTGCCACATTCATAGCAGGCACGGAGGTTCGTGGTAGGTGGGGTTTGTTGGTTGAGTTGTGGGCGGGTTGGTTGAGGTCGAGGTAGTTGAGTTGATTGCGGTAGACGGTTAACAGTGTTGGTGGGGGTTCTACAGTTAGGGGCATAGTGTCCAGTTCTTCCACACTTCTGACAAATGATTGGTTTGCAATCACCCACATGATGAAAGTTACACCTTCTGCACTTCGGTAATGTCCCTTTATAGGTCTCTTGTTTTACATTAGAACTGGTCATGGCATAACTTCGGGTATTCGGACGGGCCTGTTTGTTTTGAGGGTTTCCTTGCATTCTTGTCCCATAATCAGTTCGTTTTAAACTGGTTGTTTCACCTGGCATCCTTATCACTCCACTTCTCATCAGATCAAAAGTAACGACACCCGTTTGAGATACAGCACTTTCTAATGTCGGGTGGGCTACTAAATTCGCTATACTTCTCACAGCAGGGGTCAGTCCCCAGATATAACGTTCAATTCGCTTCGCTTCCGGTGTAACTAACCACGGAACTAAGCGGGACAGTTCGTTAAAATGATTCGTGTATCCCACATGGTCCGCTCCTTTCATTTCCAGATTCCATAACTCGTGTTCTAACCTCTGAATCTCACTTTTAGGACAAAAATGCTCTAGCATGAGGGTTTTTAATTCAGTCCATGACATACGATTAATAGCATCTTGTCCCCTTATTTGGACTACCGTATTCCACCACATCAGCGCTTGGTCTAGAAACATACTGGTAGCAAATTTGACTACGCGGTTCGGTGGACACTCACTGATATTAATTACTGATTCGGTCTTTTCTATCCATTTGACCAGCCCGCTAGGTCCTTCAATACCCTTAAACTCAATCGGTTTACATGATGTAAATTGTTTATATGAGTACTCCTGACGTGGGGGTTCTCGGTTATTATTATTGTTATTATCGGTATTGGTCCGAGTACTATCATTATTAGTTGTGTTAACAACCGGTACAGGGTTTGGGTTCGGGATATTATCAGGGTGCACAACAGGTTCTGGTTTCCCAGTGACATTCATAGTTGGGCGAGTGTTATTATTATTTATGACATTATCAGTATTCACCGGGGTAGTAACACCCGGGGCTACATTAGTGTCCGGCGGATGTGTATTAACAGTGGCCGTGGTGGTGCTCCTAGGTTGATTAACAGTATTGTTAGCATGTATGCCTGCAGTGACTTGTGCTACGATTGTTGGTATCACTGCTTGTAGTTGACGAGCAATCATTGCGGCCACTTCCGCCTCAGACATAGGGTTTGCCTTCTTCGGGGCCATTCTATTAAATAATCAATTATATAATAATTAATATCGTCTCACTATAACCAGCACAACTTTACGATATTACAATTTCACAACACACAACTATGCCAAAGAAAACACATTTGTATTAATTATAATCATTACTGTACATATGCATCCAAAATTAGCGCATAGGCTTAACCTGGTATAGGCCAGCGCCTGTATATGCGTATCAAAATTTGTCACTAAGTGATATGTAGACTTAACCCGACAAGGGCCAGTGCTTGAAATAGTACTAAACCACAAACAACTCCCAAGTCAGCCCAACACGCTGTAACAAAATGCTGCTTGGGATATCAAAATACTATATACATAAGGCTATACTACTATGTCCTATCCATTCTTTGTAACATGAAGCCACAACCAAACAACAGCAGCCACTAGGGCTGCATTAACCGCTAAACATACTCCTAGTAGTATCATTGCCCGATCCTGACGCCTGTGGCTGTGAGCACTGGATCTTTGCACAATTCTGATTTCTTGCTGCATGTACCACATGTGATCTTGCATATCATGTCTATGTTGGTTTAGGTTATTTATCGAATGTGATTGTTCTACGATCTGATCAGTCGCTAAACCTAACCATGCTGAATCAGAATGACGAGGTGGCTCGGGTACCGGGGCGGGTAAACCCCAAGTAGGAATAGGTATCTCAGTGACCTGGACACGTGATGTTTCTCCCCTATGGTACGTAGATCGAGGTGGGGGAGAGGTGTGCTCTGGTGGCCGCACTGAAATACGAGCGGTTCGACGGTTTCTAATAGTGAGTGGGGGTACTGGTGTATGCTGTACGGGTGGAGTAGTGGATCTAGGTGCTCTAATCGGTGAATGATAAGCACTAGTAGCTCCCTGTCCTACAACATTCCTAGGGGATTCCCTAGGGGGATAGGTGTCACAACGGTAACCAGATAAGTCGGGTTGACCTGAGGGTACCTCGTGGGGAATTACCGCATCTGAACCTTCTTCCATTTCCTCTGATTCCTCCCCAGTTTCCTCTTCTGGATCCTCCTCCTCCTCCTCAGACCATGTTGGTAGGGTATTAGATAAACGATCAGTAGATCTTGACATATTCCTGCACAATGGTTAGTAATAAGAATAATATCCTTCTATATTAATCATAGTAAAATACATGTAGGTATTTATACACATAAGCACAAATAATCGTTTTTATACACAGATATTTATTTATTATTATATTTTATACACATATCTTGCTGTTTTTACCTATTCGATTGTTTATTGACTTCTTCTCGAATTTCCTCGTACAAACAAGTCTGTTATTACGTTCCGGACCATAATAACCCACTTGTCCATTCGCGTTCATCACGAGAATCATCAGCGTATATTATTTAATATTATTTTATTCCCAGAGTTAATCGAGCCTACGGTTATCTTAGGGTATCCTAAGGGACATCCTAATTCTTTATAACCAATGGCTCTGATACCAACTTCTGTCACACTCCGACTAGGTAGTTGCGGAAGCGTAAAACGGGATTGTAACAGATCATACTGGTATCAACAACATTGTTTATAAAGAAATTCACAAACTAATTTACATCATATTACATGGGTTGGTACTATATTAACAAACTAGATGAGAATCACATAACCGGTTTACGAGCTTTTTATATTATATATTTGCGTCTATTCACAGCTACTCAACTCTCCTTCTAACACCAAGCACATAAGCAAATCATTCCACTTTCGCTTTACCTGAAAAGCATGTTAAAACGGGTCAACTATGTCTAGTTGGTGAGTTTCAAGTTTCACGAGTATCAACGAAATCAGTATACGAGTTTGTAAAGTTTACAGTGTGTATGTATACATGTATGTGTATGATGTATTATACTAAGCCACAAGTGAAACCTAAACGAGCTAAAACACATGGCCACCTCTGCCCATGCACTCCCGTTGGCATTTAACAGCCACTTTGCCCCAAGTATGTACTATGTCTAACACCACATAGCAGTATGTAATAGGTTAAAATGACAATGTGCAACTGGGTTAACATGTTCCGGCATACCCCACCGGCTTTGTCAGTTGGGTTTGTCAAACCGATAGTACTATCCACACGTCACCGGCACGAAGTTAATCACTTGTGTTTGTGGGGACTTGTCAAGTGTTAGTACTTAGATAATCCACATCATCACACGTTTTCAAGTATATAAGTATATGTAAACATGCTTTTCACCCCAAAAGTTCGTAAAATAGTTTAGAAAGTGGGGGTCGTGAAACTCACCTTATCGTAGTTCGCATGGAAATTATGTATCAATAAGTCAGGTGCCTCGCTTATAGCCTGATTCCTATAAACGGTATCGTATCGTTAATACTAGTACAGTGTTCAAGCTAAGTCGGGCTGTATAGATAATCTGGGTATAGCTGTTAGTCCCAGAACATGACCATAGTCTTAGATTGTGACGTTGTATACTATGAAATGATTAAAACTGGATTTGGCTCAGTTTCACCGTTTCCCGAGCCTAGCCAAGTTGATTGTTTATACATTTTGGGATTAGGTAAGATCACATAAACTTAAGTAAATATATTGATTGATAAAATGATTTGATTTATGAAAGAATTTTAAGGTTTCGGTATCTGGTTTGATCGCAGGGTTCGTTTCCGTTTTCACATGGGTTTGATTATACAAAACGCGCACAATCCACCTGAATTGTCCGGAATTCTCGTAAAAAGGTCGTTTTTATCAATATCATTCAAAAATATGATATTTGACCACTTTTGACATTTTTACATACCAGTCAGTCCGTTAAACACAAAACTGCAGGTTTCGTTAAAACAATTATAATTTAAATCTTTGATTAATCATAACTAAATATGTACTTATATATAAATTATGTAAATTTTTCTAAAAATACATTAAGAAATGGAGAATTTAATAAAAATATTTTCAGAAATTTTATGATTAATTATATATTTATAAAAATTCATTTAATATGTTATAATCGTGTAATAAATGGCCCGTATATATCAAACGACCTCCGAAAAATCCGATAATTTTTACAAATGGCCTGAATGATATTAAATAGCCCATGCAAAATCTCCAGAACCTAACTCTTTTGACAAAATGCCTTTTTGTGCGTTTTTCGGCCGTTAAGAATCGGTTAAATCATAATTGCACAAACCATACTTAGGCATTTCCAATGATCCCCACACTTTACCAGTGATCTTACCAACACATATTAATCTCCAAAACCAAGTTTCATAAATTTTCAATATGTTTAGCTATTTTTCACAATTAAACGCTCATAAACGGAAATAAATTCACCAAATTATCTCCGTTTATCAAAAAATTACCAAATTTGAACAGGGACTCATTTATATGATCTCTAATGTCCCTGAAAAGTTTCACAAGCTAACAACAAGCACGTCACAACCTAATACTAAGCAGCCCTTAAACGAGTGTTACGGGTTTACCTTGTCGGTTTTCGATGAGTTTTGCTAGCTTAAACGACTATCCGGGTCTCGGGTTGCAAACTCAGTGTATCTACATATCATATAACATCAAATCAAGCATAAATCATCCATGTGACAGCCTTGATAATTAGGGTTTCGGTTTTGGGTTCAAACCGAACTTTCAAACCGTAAAAACGTTGAATTCATGTACTAATCCGCGTTTTTGACCAAAAAGTATATGTTCCTGGTTTTTAAACATGTTTAACATCAAAACATGATTTTACTTGATTTTTATGATTTTTGGATGGTTAAACATGTTTAAAACTAATCAAGGATTAATTTTTCATGGTTAAACTATGTTAATCATGGTTAAAAATCAAGGAAAAATCACTAAGTACCTTAGGGTTTTGATGAAATTTGATGAAGAAGAATATGTCTGCTGATCTCTGGAAATTTTTCTTTAAAAATATCTTCTTAATATTTTTTTATATAAAAGATACTAGAAGGGGGTGGGCTGTCCCCTTTGGCGGCCGCAAGGATATAAGGGCCCATTGGGCCTCTTTTTGGCTCAATGGTGCCTCGGTTTTCATGCCACGCGTAAAAGTCGGTCCAAAATTTAGTTCGGGTTCAGTTTTTCGCAAGAAAACTGGTTCGAGTGCGAAAACCAGCGCGAAAACGAGTGTTTTTCAGCCTAGTTTTGTAAAATAAGAAAAACGTACTGACTCGTTGTAAAATTCAAAAATATATTCACGGATTGCTTAGAACATGTCATATAAGTGTTTTATAAATCTTTTTCGGCTTAACGGATGCTACAATGCTCGTTTTGATATTAACGATTGCGTTTAAGCTTATAGCGTATCGATAAACGAAACCTTTTTCGTTTAAAGAGTTTTAAATGTACTGGGGCCTAAATATTAATATGTTAGCCTCTATAACATATATATAACTCGTATATAACCCCTCAGTATGTATACGGGTCATAATTAGTATCGGTCGGTTACTCGTTTAAGCACTACGAATTAACCGATTTATCGTTTACTTGCTACGTAGTGAATATAGTATACCTCGTTTTGTCACGAATGTCACAGAACAGTTGAGAACGATTCAACTCATTCATTCAAAAACCTTTCTTCTTCCTTAAGCGAAACTCTGCCCAAATTTTTCAGAAAAACCGACCTTCACAAAACCCTATTTTGAGCATCAATTAGAAACGTTTAGATATAGATGATCAAAAGGTACTACTTTTCGTTGAAATGCATGGCCAGTTAGAGGGTCATGGGATTGATTTTGATGTCGGCATTAACCTATAAAATAAACCTTCATTAAACTAAGCTATACTCAAATTTAATCATCATGGGTATTCTACAACGATTATCGATGTGTTTCCGAGATGACTAGTGTATTATATAAATCATTACACCGTGTTACATGGTGTAATTGATTCCGGGTTGCATATTTGACTTTCAGTGTTCATCTCAATTTTGACTTTGACTCCTGTTAGTCAAAGCTGTAAATTATTGATGACCATTCATTATAAATTAACGAATGGACCCTCTTTCGTGTCCAATTCATTATGCATCGGATAACGAATCAACTCCTTCATAATTTTGATAACGAATTACATCTCATTCGTTCTTTAATTCGTTATGTAGGATCCCGATATGGATCTATCCGCTAATACGATACATCGATTATGTATAAGATCTAAACGTTAAATTATTACTTTATTGATAAATATGTAAAGAATACATTATGGTGGATGGAAATAACTTATGGAGAGCATAATTTAGATCTAGATCTCTCTCTAAATATGTACACCTAGAAATGAGCATGGATATGCCTATTTATAGGCTAAATTACCAGTTCGTTACCTTATGTCTAATTCGTTATATCTTCATAAACGAATTAGACTCCATTCGTTATGAATCCATAACGAATGCTGATAACTTAACGAACCGACCTTCATTCGTTATATTACATAACGAATGGGCTTATAAACTTAACTAACTAGCCTAGATTACTAACGAATGGACCCATTCGCTATACAATCCATAGCGAATGGCCATTTTACAATAAACAAACAATCTAGACTATGTATACATTATTCGAATGCTACGGACAACAATTTCGTGCACTAACAGACACCCCCTTTTCCGTAGCTATCGAATAATTTAATCTTGAATACTTTAACTGCAAATCACCAGTCACAAACCGTGCACTAACAGACTCCCCCTTGACTGATGATTTTCGGGCTTGTGCAGACAAACAATCTTTAAATCTTTTTTAGCAAACCAATAACTTGTAGCTTCTCATATTAGATCCCCCCCTCAAAGTGAGCAACTCTTGGAGATCATCCCAATCATCCACTGGCGTATGATATGGTTCAATCTTTTAACAATCAGCAGAAAGTCATCAACTATCTGTCAGCACCGGTAAAGAAAACATATCTTTACGTTTAACCTCGTCACACATCTTCATGAACAACTCGATCATTCAACATCTTTCACTTCGGTTTTCCCTCTCTTGATAAAGAGTATCCAAATATACTCTTTGAAGCTCTTCCACATCTCATTCGCAAGGATGCACTAATGTTTGGGCATATGATTCAGAGTTCCAACCTCCGTTAATAAACCCCAAATGATCAAATTCTTCAATCTAATGACAAGACTCGTATGTTCTTCAATAAGATCAACCCATTCGAGAATCGTCCCCCTCAATAGAAGTAATCCGCCATATACTCGTAGCCAACATAGTCAGGATCAAAGTCCCTCAGAAAGAAGTAAACAGACAGACACTCGTATCCCACATAGTCACGTTTCAATCTTGAAAAAATCAATCACCAATTGAAAAACAACTGCAGTCTTGAACTCAGTTAAACGTAGCTTTACTAGCATGAATTACCACCCGAATTGCAGTAATTTTTTAAGAAACCTTGCAAATGTAGGAAGATACAAGCCTAATAATCTCAAATGAAAGTATTATCTCCCCCTTTTCTTGACAAATTCGGCAAGGTCTTAAATAATCTTCAAAGTTCACAAACAAACACACTACTCCTTAAATTACACGAGATCTTCCTCTCGGCCAGCCGAAACGCATAAACAGTCAGCCGGAAAATATATTACCAAAATTTGCACGAAGAGTCTCCAATACATTAGGAACATCCTAGAAAATTTTCTATTAAGAAAATTTTTCCGATTTTCCGCCAAAAATTCATCGAAATTTTTCGAAAAATAAATATTAACGCCAAAATTTTAAAAAATGAAATCTCACTTACGAGGAGCATTCAGGAAAAAATTTGCGCAAGAAAATTTTCCCGCCGTTACGGATCTAGCCGCTAATACGATACATCGATTATATACAAGATCTAAACGTTAAATTATTACTTTATTGATAAATATGGATGAATACATTATGGTGGATGGAAATAACTTATGGAGAGCATAATTTAGATCTAGATCTCTCTCTAAATATGTACACCTACAAATGAGCATGGATATGCCTATTTATAGGCCAAAGCACCAGTTCGTTAACTTATGTCCAATTCGTTATATCTTCATACACGAATTAGACTCCATTCGTTATGATTCCATAACGAATGATGATAACTTAACGAACCAACCTTCATTCGTTATATTACATAACGAATGGGCTTATAAACTTAACTAACTAGCCTAGATTACTAACGAATGGACCCATTCGCTATACAATCCAAAGCGAATGGCCATTTTACAATAAACAAACAATCTAGACTATGTATACATTATTCGAATGCTACGGACAACAATTTCGTGCACTAACACGTTATTTTTTTGGGGGTGATTCGTTATGCGTAATTCATATCTTGGGTCCATATTTGGTGGTTTGTACTTAGTTCTAGTTAATTGGTTATGGTTGTATGTGATATATGTAAACCGAGATCCTTAAAGGATCTCGGTGGGCTTTGGGCTTAACTTGGGCATGGTTGTTAGCTTTCCTATATATAGAGAATATGTGTATAGGGTTTAGAGTTGTTCACGAGAGCAGAGAGTGAGCAGAACTAGATTGTTTTTCATTCCTAGTCATTGTGATCGTGTATTGTAAGTGCTTAAGCACCCGACGTATTCTTAATATACGTGAGTTTTGAAGCAAACTTGTGTTAGTTCCGTGTGCTTACTCGTGTTCTTGAATCACCGAGTGTTGGTATTTTGGACTAATATTCGTTTTATTGATATCATAATTGTAGTGATCCAGATTCGGGACTTACAATTGGTATCAAAGCCTTGGATGAATTCAGGCTCGTTATTGTGATATTAACAGATGCAGATGCTGAAGTTGCTGATTATGTTCTAGGAAAGATTCTGAAGATCTTGAAAGCATCAGTCTAAGGGAGAGATTATTGGGTCATAAATTGGTTAGACTGACGCATATCAAAAGGCCACGACATGATCAAGACTAAAGTGATGCAAACGAAGACGGGTTGAAGAATTACATTGGTGCAATACCGAAATCCCTATGGATTTCGGTTAGGCTAGTCAGGAGTGAAATAAACAATAACTAAGCTACAAACCAAGGGGGAGATTGTTGGGTCCATATTTGGTGGTTTGTACTTAGTTCTAGTTAATTGGTTATGGTTGTATGTGATACATGTAAACCGAGATCCTTAAAGGATCTCGGTGGGCTTTGGGCTTTACTTGGGCTTGGTTGTTAGCTTCCCTATATATAGAGAATATGTGTATAGGGTTTAGAGTTGTTCATGAGAGCAGAGAGTGAGCAGAACTAGAGTGTTGTTCATTCCTAGTCATTGTGATTGTGTTTTGTAAGTGCTTAAGTACTCGACGTATTTCTAATATACGTGTGTTTTGAAGCAATTCCGTGTTACCCTACTTGTTAACTCGTGTTCTTGAATCACCACGTATGGGTATTCCGCACCTATACTTGTTATATTGATATCATAATTGTAGTGATCCAGATTCGGGACTTACATCATGGTCTTGCATAGATAACGAATTAAGCAATTCGTTATAATGAAGTACCTAACGAATTAGTCAAGAATTTTTAACGAATCACACTTGGACTTATTTTGAAAATACAAAATTAATTTTAACAAAAAAATCACATTATTTGATCGTTCGTTTTTACTAAATCTCGGGTTTATTTATTTTCAGTTATGGCTGATGAAGTTGTCCAGGAAGTTCCAATGGCTGAGCAACAACCAGTACAACAACCACAAGAGCCGGAACCTCCACTGTTGCCGTTTGACAAGAAGCATAATATTTGTGCTTTTTTTGGAACGAATTTTCCTGACGAAGACTTGTTTCATGATATACTAGCCTTTACATGTTGATCTCGTATAAGATATGCCTTTACACCAAATAGTCGCCGAGGTGAACAAGAAGCCAGTCGTAATTACAACTAAGGTTATACGACGAGTGCTGTGGTTTGATGTCAACATGGATAACCCATGTGAATACTATAAGTGGTTGTTCCGGGGATTGTTCAGTTGTGTGTTCTATGCGGGTGCTCTCGATCGTTCCATGTACCACAAGGCTAACTTGTGCCCCACGTACAAGTATTTATTACAAGTGCTTATTCATAGCCTTGGGGGACGTAATGGTGGATACGACGAATGTCGAACCATGTTACAATCTGCATTCATCGCCTTGATTTTGAACAAGCTATTCGATTTCTCGGAGATGATCATCTATCATCTCAAGGAAAACTGCTTGGTCAAAAACCGACGTGCAATAAATTCCTTATGTATTCACGTTTCATCCAGTTGCTCGTTCAAGATTTGATTCAAGATTTGAGATTGATTCGACGCTTTGAAACGGCGTGCTGAAGTTGGATCCTATGACTGCTGATACATTAAAGAGGATGAAGCAGTATCGACAAGAGACGCCAAGGACCAAACGTTTGATTGGTCATCTATCAAATCCGGTGTATGCATGTCCTTCTGATGATCGTTGGATCCACGATGATTCGGATTGCGAACGTGAAGTGGCTCCAGGTGGGAACGAAGGTGGTGATGATGGAGATGATGATGGCGATGATGGTCAAGGTGTTGACCAACGGCGATGATGGTCAAGGTGTTGACGACTACGCTTACGTCAGATCCTAGGCTTGGTATGATTCCTCAATATGTTTTATTTTCGATACCAAGGTCTACTGCTGTTACTTCGGTGATTCCACCAACACCGACCATGATGCCGACTCTTCCTATGGATGTCTCATTTATAAGAATTAGTCGTCCTCAAGGTCCTGTGCAGCCGGTACCTCAGTCATTTAATGCTTTGCCCCCGGAAAATCAAATGAACATGCCCTTGAGTTTGATTCATCTATATGAGAATCAAATGGCAGCCGATCGTCAATTAATCAAAGGCGTATGATGGGGTTTGTCTCTTGTTTTCAAAAAGAGACAAAAGAGCTTCGTGAGATTGTCACGGCTCAGGGGGTGAAGATTAAAGAACAAGAGGATCTCGTTTTTCAGCTTACGTGCAAAGATTATGAACTAAAGAAGCTGAAGAACGACGATGATGATCCTGACGCTTCAGGTGCTGGAGACAGTGAGCCGAAACAAGCTCAAGGCTTATCCTCTGGTGCTGGTACAAGCGGAGGTGGAGGCAATGATAAACAACTGGTGGTTTATCATGACTCGAAAGAAGCTTAACCAATAGAGTCGGTCAAAGCCAACACCATTCTGTTCATGGATTTCAAGAAGGGCATAGTGATGAGTTCTGCCATCCTTGATGAGATCGAAGAAGGTCAGTTCGTTGATCAGTCCCTAACGCGTGAATAGATTGCTTTACTGTTGGGACTGAATGATGAGGAACTGGATGCTTTGGAAGTAGAGGAGGACGTAGAGGTGGTAAACGACGAGGAAGTGTTACTTGACACGACTGTTCCTCATATGAATATGTTGTTTATTTATGAAGATGAGGAGATAGAGATTGAAGATGTGACAGAAAAGGAATACCCCGATCTTTATCAACGATTTAATGTTGATCAAGGTGTCCTACCTTTACAGAAGAAAACATCAAAACTGTTGAAGATCATACGGGGAAGGTTTCGAAGAATAAAGCCAAGATGTTGGAACGTGATGCTGATCCGACTGAGGCTGATATTCTGGGTTGGTTCAAGTACCGGATCAAACGGGCTCGGAAAATTATTGAGGCGTACAAGTACGTTAACGAAGAACAGAAACTGGACGCAATCGCACGTGCTAAAGTTAATCAAAATACAACATTCAAATTCGTATCGACTGTGAAAGGTGATATCATTTCCTGACTAAATGATTCTGAGTTAAAGGTCTGTATCGTCAAGTGGGAGAACGACATTCAATATTATTAGAATATCAATGACGTTCCCTCACTACCGCGTTGGGATATTCGTACCCTCGCGAGTCGTCCTTTCATTAATTGCGGTGGAAATCATCAAGCAGAATGGTTTCACCAACATTTACTTTTCAAGGTAAAACATGGTTTTAAATTCTTTAAGCCATAGATTCTATCCATAAACGTATTGACGAGATTGATCCTCGTACTGGATGGAGGAAACTCGTGCTTAAAGGAAACCTCCGAAGACGATGAAGTACGTACCGGTGAAGACAGTTCCACAGGGTCTTCACCTAACGTTTAATAGTTGGTAATATGACAATCATACCGGTGAGGCCGTCATTGTACTGGGTAAAGGCTTGAAGACCAGTTAGAGTTATCGACCCGATGTGGCTCGTTAACTTATCTGAAATGGACAATGATGTGCTGTTCAAGAACAAGATTTTGATAGAGCGCCATGAAGACTACAACCAAGCTATGTAGTTCCAGCGTGTCGTACGTGTATGTTACGAGTTCGGGATTTATAGTTGTCGAGATTGGCAGAGAAAGTGCTTCAAGTAATTTAAAGACAAAGAGCTCAAGACGAGGGGGAGTTTGTTAGTGCATGGTTTTGTTGTCTCGAGTCTTTGTGATTTATCGGTTGTAATTTATTATTATTATTATAATGTAAGGGTATTTATGGAAAAATAGTTAGTTCGTTAATGTATAGGCTAATTCGTTAAGGATGTTTAACGAATGGACTGTAATTCGTTATGTATGTTCCCATTCGTCATGGAATGTTGACGAATGGGGGCATAACGAATTAGTTATTCGTTATACTTTCTTTTGTATGTTGTAAGTTAACGAACTGGAGCCAATTCGTTACGGGATGTGTAACGAATTGGTCTCCATCGTCTATTTAAGGGCTTTTCATGCCCACATAATTTAAGTTTTTGAGTTTAATTATACCGAACTGCTGCTGAAATCCTCTCTCGATCAAATCTTCACTAAAGTATTACTGATATACCTATTACAATTACTAATATATATAATTAAAATCATATCATAAACTAGATCCTAAGGTATTAGATCTAATCTGATTATCTATATTGATTATATCTATACGATTATTACGTGTTTACAATCCATTTACCCGAAAACTGAAAGTGACTGGGGGCACCGAATTTTTTTAAAAAAAGTTAAAATTTTGTTTTTAAAAATGTCCTTTGAAATTTGTTTTTGTTCTACGTTAAGCAGGAAATGATATTATTATCGTTGTGTTAACAAGATCTTGTAACTTTTGGGATGTGTCGGTAGGCCCAACTAGCTTTGATAGTCTTCTTTAGCATATTTAATATGCCTAATAATTTGAGAAACGGTGAAACCGAATTTCGATGCTTAGGGAGGATTACAATAATCTAATAAAATTGAGATGGTAAGACTTAGATGCATTCAAACCAGCACACCACCACAATGTCCATCTCTTTACGAGCTTAGAAAATAGTTATACTTATTTAGGAAAAAAAAATATTGCGAAAGCATGAAAAAAAATATAGAAAAGAAAGTACAAATAAAAGATGCAAAAAGAATCCAAAAATAGTAAAAGAGGCCAAAGATGCACATACTAGACGGGGCTGAGAGTTTACGCGTTGCTAAGGGGATAGTGACTCTGAGGTTATCGCAATTAGGGCTCGAGGTTCTTAGTCAATAAATATCAAATTAGGGAATTATAGGACAAAGTCCAATAATATTTAGGAATAGCTCGTACAGCCTCCACATGACCATCCATCCATCAAATTTCACCGAGTGCATCTACTTAGTTCCATCAATGAGTCCTTGGCTTATAGTGATTTGTCGAACCAGTTTTTTTCGACTCTAGTTTTTCCAGCTCTCTTTGTCTGAGATGGGGTAGGTGTAGCCGTTGCTCTTGAACTTAAAACGCTTAATGCAATTGGGGGCTTGATTGGTTGGTGGCTGGGTTTAAAGTGGACAAATATACCGGCAATCGCGGTCTATATGTCAAGCTGTTTCTATTATTTTAACAATATTAAATAATCTGGGAGTTTGTTGTTTTCACTTGGTTATGATCCTCTGTAGATTTCTTTTTCAGGGACGAAAAAGTCTTAAGTGTGGGGATGTTTGATGTGTTGTAAAACAAACTTGTTTTCCGCACATTTTATAATCATTTTAAATGTATTTATATCAAATATTTAATGTTCCTTAACTTGTTTTAGCATGATCTTACATAATTATATCTTTCGTAGGTTGCGGGTTTCTAATAAAGAAAAGAACCGAGTTTTTGCAAGACATAAAGGCCTGTTACGCTCAAATCTTGAAGAACCAAGTTAAAGCCTGACCCGAGCCCATTCGTGTGAAGCCTTGCATGTGTTATACCATATTATAACAATAATAAAAAAAACCTAGCAGCTCTAACAAAATTCCGTGAGGCATAAGGGCTGAAAGAAAGAAGAAAATAAAACCAAACCTAATCACCCTCTTGTCCAATCGACAGCTTGGAAAAGAAAGAAGAAAACATAAAGTTTGTTTAGTACAAAGAAGAAAAAGAAAAAAAATATATAATCAAGAAGGTTTGGTCAAAAGTGGCGACCAGGAGTAGAAAAGAAAAAAAATAAATCAACTCCAAAGCTCAAAAAAATTCCGATCGCAACAGCAACAAAGAAAAATATAATAATATAAACCCTATTGTTTATTCCGATCGGCAGATTCAAGGAAGAGGAATAAGAAAAGTTGCATCCAAGAGTAGAAGGTTTTTCAAGTGTGTTAAGCTTCCAAGGACAACCAATATCATCATACTACATCCATGTATACTTTGGTTTGGTTTATGTTTCATAATTCTCTTGTTTTTTATCTTGAAATTAAATTTCTTTTGAAATTGAGTTAAAGATTAAGTTGTTCTTGATTATACTTGATTGTGGATTGATTTTTCTTATGATCTGGATGAGTAACATGGTTGTTTTATTAAGTATATGCTGCTGTCCAAAAATTATGCTTGGCTAAACTTCTTAGTTCTACCTAGGTTTGATGATTACTGTTCGGTTTTGATGAGTTGAATGGATTGTTTGGTTAATATAACTTGAATTGCTATTGAAAGTTTGGTTACATGATGAATTAGGTTGTGTTTAGTGGATGCCATATTATTGATATTATCTCATAATCTCGTTATTCGATTAGTTGAATTGGTTTTGATTAATAGTTGCATGTTTAAGTCTTTACTTAGAGACCGAGATGTGATAAGAAGTAACGTCATCTCTTAGCCTTTGCATGCTAGAATTAGGATTGCATGAGAGCAAGTTCGGTTCTTGTCGGGTTTGGGTTTGTGAGCGGTTAGTTGATCTAGTTTGTGTTAAGCTAAATTGTTCCTCTAACCTTGGTTGTGTAGTAATCGACTGTGAAGTTTATTTTGTTTATAAGAAAATTGAAAAAGACAAAAATATTGTGTTTTTAAAGTATGTATAGAGAAAAACCAAAAAGATTTTTGCATGCGTTTGCTGAAAATTATGTCAATTATCTACATTTGAAGGGCATGTACGTGTATATGTTTGGTCCTGACATTTACTTGTAAATGATCAGGTTAGCCATTTACCTGATAATGGAAAATAGTTGGGGCGTTCGTTATGCGTTTTTAGATTATTTTCTCGCTGAAAATTATGTCGGTTATTTAAGTTTGTGAAGCATGCTTGCATGTCTTGGTCCTATTATTCATTTGTTGAATTGATAGAACAACCATTTATTTATAGACTTACGTTAACTGGGGCGATTAAGTTTATCTTTATTTTTGTTTTTATGCTCCTCAAAATTTTGAGTTTATGAAGCAAAAGAGAAAATGATAGTACATTGATTATCTTGACCCCAAGTCTAGCAAAAAGTAAGCTTAAAAGACTGTGTACTTAATTTCATTGGTGCATTGGTAGGTCTTAAAACAACCAAGTGTAGGACCGATTCGGGACTCGGTTTCCCAACGATTCACGGGGCAACGTGTTAGAGTGCGGAATCCTCTAACACGGCGATTCGGTGGTGATCAACGGGCACGTAGGTACGATTCCTAAAGGGGTTTGACGCCTAGGATTGGAGGAAACGACCAAGAACACGAAGAACAGTGGAGAGAGTTTCTGTAGGCTGCTGGTTCGTGAGTGTGTAATCTGTTCTCTGCATGTGAAATTTCCCAAGTAACGTTTATATACCGAAGACACATTCGGTCGAATGAGATACTCATTCGATCGAATGAGATCTGGTTCGATCGAATGAGATCTGGTTCGATCGAATCAGTCACTGATTCGATCGAATCAGCTTCGTTTGACATTTTCAGTACGTTAACTTGGTTTCACGATCGTTGGTTTCATGTTGAACCAACCTGATAGAACTGGGGACATACATGTGACATTTCATGTCCTAACAAACTCCCCCTTGGAGCCAGTTCTATTTGCCTGTAACCAATCGAGTTCTCTTGCTCGATCGTAACTCCCCCTTGGAGTTATCTCACTCTCTCTTTTCTCAAAACTAGTGGTGCAAACGTTGCAACCACAAACTCCTACCTTCATGGAGTTCTCTCTTGATCAAATGGTACAGTCAGTCAGACTTACCATAGGTTCCGCATATCCTGAGACGTTGTCAATTGGAATTTTGGATTAACATTAAGCACAATTGTATTAGATTTGTAAAATTGACATTAAAGCATAATCTATCACAATATTCCAAATCATATTTCAGTCAATTCAAAACAATTACAATCAGAAGATTTAACTTTGAATTACAACAAGAAACAAGATAAACGAAAGACATGACAATTAATCTTTAGTTTCTTGGGCATACTTCTTCTGTTGTTCTTTCCAATTTGATCCTGCATGTATGTCATAGGCAAAACAAATCCTAATGACATTTCTGTACGTTAACGCTTGCTCTATGTCTTCAGGAGCATAAAGAATCTCTGTCTTGTACAACGTATAGACATCCTCCTTTGACAAATTTGTGAGCCACATTGGATCAAAAATACGAATAGTGCTCCAGTTACCATAGTCATTGAGCACAATAACTGCCTCATGCAGTCTTCCATCATAGTACCAATGCCTGAATGATTTGTAGAAGTCCTGCTTCATCTTTCTAAGAGGAATCTTCTTCATTGTGAGTGGTGGCATGTACTTCAAAATAACTTTTGGCCTGTTGGTGATCGGATCGATCTCCTTTTTGCTTATATATCTCTTCGGCCTTTGTGGTGTGATCATCTTCCATTTTGTGTTGTACTCTTTTCGCAATACACTCTGAAAATACGTGGCAAATGGAGATGAGTTGGCGTATAGCATATCAAGATAATTCAGACGGTTCAGATCATAAGTAGGAAGGGTCTTCAAATCAGTAATACGTTGAAAGTATTCAACCCCCCTTTCTCTCTTGACAGCTACGCAGTTAAGATCCTTCAGACATGCCCAAGCGATAATTTCTCCTGAAGTTCTGCGACCCTTCATCTTATATGACGTTGTATGAGGAATGGTCGGCTTCGCTTTTCGTCTGGATCTAATCTTCTCAAGAATAGCATTGAATGCTTTCTTGCATTCCTCGGTTTTCTCTAAAAAATCGGCTTGATCCGCTTCAGAAGGCTGTTCCATATTGTTTGACCTTTCGTCAGCCTTCTTCTGTATTTCCTCCTCTGTTACATTTTGGAAGAAACTTGCAGAGTTAGGAAGATCGTCATTTTGAGACGTATAGTATTCAGGATACTCTTCCTTTGACAAGTCTTCCATTTCAACTTCATCAAATTGAGAGGGATCAACGTGTGAGGGATCAGTGGCCGTTGATGATGATGAATCAGGTGTAGCAGCAGAAGAAGACATTTGTTCTGTTGGAGGCAAAGCCAGATACTTGCCTGTTTCTACGTTGGATAATTCAAACATTTGTTCCAATTCTTCTTCTGTGAAATTATGAGAAATTTCACCTTCTTCCAAGTCTCCACTTGCGAAGTTTCGCTGCTCATTTGGATTGTCCAGTAGAAACGTGAAAAATTCTGCTGCAGTTTTTGATTGCAGCGGTTGGACATTAAACGGATCATCATCACCTTCACCTCCATCATCTGAAGAGTCAAGTTCGTCTGTGTCCACATCAACATTTGATGGACCTTCCAAACGTAGAACATCTCCTTTCAATTCGGTTACTTTCGCCTCAAGGCTTAGATTTGACTCTCTTAGTTCCTTGATAGAAGAGCCCTGATCAGCGACAGTCGCATTCAGCTGACTGTTTTCAATTCTGAGCATGTCGTTTTCGGCTCGAAGTTGGGCAATCTGCTCATCTCTCAGTCTATTTTGCTCTTCTTGCCGTCTATTCTGCTCTTCTTGCCGTCTATTCAGCTCTTCTTGCTCAGTCTTGAACATGAACATCTTCATCATAGCCTTGTGAAGATCAGCTATTTCTGTTGCAACCTGAGGAGGTATAGACATTTCAGGTTGAGGTTGAGTAGTCGGTTGTGGTGCTGATTGTGGTGCTGGTTGCTGTGTTGGTGGCGGTGCTTGTTGAGCGGGAGGAGCAGCAGACGAAGTCCCAACTGATTGTAACATTTGAGGACGTGGGGGATCAGAAAATAAACTCCGATACTTCCTTGTAACCTTCTTCTTTTGTCTCTTCGCAGGCCTTTCTTCGCCCGCAACATCCTCAGCCCTAACCTCACCAGCAAAGTGCACATCCGATGCACTTGCTTCATCACCAGCATCCAGAACCTCAACGTTAAAGAATGAATCAGCCTCTTTTTCGGCATCTGTTCTGGTGTCTGCCGGTACCGCTTCCTCCTCAGTGTCAGATTCGTCGCTGGTTTTCTGATAAGGTAAGTTCTCGACTTCTGAATCACTGGCAGCATTCCTCCACTTCCTCTTCGGAGGAGCCTTGTAAGACGGATTTGTCACGTGCCCAAAACACCGTTTGTGTGGTGGTCTTGTGGGGCGATCCTTGTAAGATTTTAAACGGTTGAGGGTTTCATTCTTCATGTGGTCCAGTTTCACCACATCACCCTCATTTTCTTTCAGTAGACCCGGAGCTTGACTATCGACGATCATTTGCACAAATCTCGGGTACTGTAGAAATTTCTCGCCATATGGCTGAAGGTCATCTGCGAGAAGTTGTAGGGGCGGTTCATCACTAATGCATCCATTGTGAACTGCATGCTTTCCCTCAATTTGTCAAAACTTGTTCTTTGAGGCCCTAACCAGTGCATCACCACGTGTGCCAGATATTTGAACTCTGGACACAGATTGGCTTTATGGAGTAGACCGGAATTCAGGTCACCATCGTACTTCATTCTTGCAAAACATCCTCTGGTTCCAGCAGGATGTAACCCAGTAGGATCTGAATCAGCATCAGCAAACCGACAGACTTCCCTGAGGATTTGGGCAGATACAACAATTCCGTGCCCTCTAACATTGGAGCGAATTACCGACGGCACAACAGTTTTGTCGTGCGAGGCATTCCTCCAGAATTCCTGTTGAATTGACATAATGGTTTCTACTACCCTTGAGATAGGTCCGTGAATCCTGGACCGTTTCAGGAATTTGATCATTGTTGCAAAGTCTTTCCCATGGCTTGCCTTTTCGTCGAGAAAGGCTACTATGTTGTGCTTGATTGATGTTTTGAAGGGAATGAAAACTTCTGCAACTTCAGCCATTTTATCTGCAAACATAAACGTGTTAGAACGAACAGATATCGAAAAGACTGAATGCGATTAACATTTTCAAACATTCTGGACTTGTTCAATCGAATGAGCAAAGATTCGATCGAATGAGCTACTCATTCGATCGAGTGAGCTACTCATTCGATCGAGTGAGATCTAGTTCGATCACAGACGGTCGAATGAGATAGATATCATCTTTGACCTCTGATTCGATCGAACTACTGATCGAATAAGTCTCATTCGATCGAACAAGAGACTCGTTCGATCGAGTAGACTGATTCGACTCCTTCAAACTCAGCCCAGAATCTGCAGAAACCCGATCGACATTTTCGATCGTTTAAAGATACGCAACACACAGATAGCACCAGTTGAAGTTTATAAACATGTATCAACATCAAACTACAAGACTTAAACGATTAAAAACAGTTCAATATCAGTTTCGTTCTAAAGTCCGTTTCCGAGAACTAAAACGACCAAAAACATGATCAAAACACGGTTAAAATCCAAAAAAACTTACATTTTATTGATGTACGTGAAAAATCGAATAAGATGAATGGATCAAAACGAGGGTTTTGCGTAAACAATTTTGAGAGTAAATTTCCGTAAATTTTTTCGAATAATACTGACCGATCGAATGAGTCTGAGTATTTATACTGTTTCTGGACTCATTCGATCGAATGGACTTGTTCGATTGAACCAATCGATCGAATGAGAGTCTATTCGATCGAATAGGTCTCTCGCAACACTTCTCATTCTCACAACAGCTGACTCGATCGAATCGGCTCATTCGATCGTTTTACTCGATCGAATAGCAACATATTCGATCGAATGAGGGACAAACTTTGGAAAAATAAACTTCTAAACTTTTTATTCCCTGCCATCGATCGTGGTGCCTTTGAACCTGCAAGAAAACATAAACTTTTGATACTTGGTTAGTTTTCTTAGACATTTTCCGATAATGAGAGCTTAGTTCCTACAGAACATATAGATCATAAGACATTAGTAAACACACGGAAAAATATCAGGCACAACCATCTTTGGGTTTCCATTGTCACTTCTTCTTTCTTTCATGCACAGTCGGTTGCGCAGATAAACATTTAGCAACCTGCATGAAGTTTTCTTTCATTCCTACACACTGGATAAACATTTAGTAGGAATAGACAGGGATCAGACTACCTGTCACGATGATTTCTCATCGATTTTCAAACAAACAGAACTAAATAAAATGAAAAATAAATAGAAATAAAATCTTTTTTTTTTTTTTTTTTTTTTTTAAGTATTTACAGGGAGGGACAGGGATCAGACTACCTGTCACTGGATGATTTCTCATCAACATTAAAGCAGAATAAAAATAAAAATAATTCAGAATAAAGATCTTTTTGAATTTTTTTTTTTTTTTTTTTATAATATTCAAACTGAAATAAGCAACTGTATAAAACTTAAAATACAATATTTTTGGTTGAGAAGGATCTATAATAAGAAATCATACAGACTTATTTGACTATCTACTGAGACTTTTCGAGATTTTTCACATGTTTTTGATTTTTCTTAATAAAAGAGTATATAATATTAAACTAGGCATAATGAACATTCTTTTTGTGAGAGAGATCCGAACATGGGATCAGTACTGACATTGTAGCACTCAGTAAGTTCAATATAATTTCTTTTTGGTCGATACATATTACCAATGCGATTATGGGTATATTTGTCCATTTAAACTTAAACAAACATCCTCTCGTCTGTCAATGACCATTTGAAATTGCTTGTGATCACAGCTATGTATCCCACCATATTTTGATTGACTCATGTAGGACCTCACAACATATTGAACAGTCAAATCGGCGCATCTTATTTTGACAAACGACCATAAGCTTATAGGATCCCCTTTGTTAGCTTTTCATCAAATATTGTTGCTTTTCTCATTCTTGCGAATTTAATTAGCAACTTGATGATTTTATCATGTTTTCGCATACGTGTTCGGTATTCATCTACTTGTCCCAAAATCATTTATTTTATATTTTTTTCAGGAGATATCCAAGTTATCAGCGCTGTCCAGGTCGATACTTACGTATCACAGAGGGAGATAATAACTTTAGATATACCAGTATGGAAGAGCGCTGTCCAGGTCGATACATACGTATCACAGAGGGACATCATTCCAAAACCGGTGGAGCATAAGATATTTAATACAGATATCCAAGTTATCAGCGCTGTCCAGGTCGATACTTACGTATCACAGAGGGAGTTAATAACTTTAGATATCACAGCATGGAAGAGCGCTGTCCAGGTCGATACTTACGTATCACAGAGGGAGATCATTCCAAGGCCGGTGAAGTATAAAATATTTAATACTCCTCCTTAATCAACGTTTAAAGCATTTGATTTAGAAGGGACTTTCGATGAAAGCAGACCTGCAACACGAAGATCTAACATTCTTTAAGAATTTAGCTTTTGGGGGAACCAATTTGGGCCGATGGTAATTCGTGTACGCGTGATAAGACATATCCTCAATTGATATTGGTCTTTAGACAGTGACGTCTCGTCAATTTATCTTAGATGTACACCCATAGCTGACAATCTAAATGATTTAGATAGGTCAAATCCAGACTCAATTCAGTAAGATAAGCCTACCAATATATCACATTAGTACTATGCATGACCAATTTTTCACTTTATATCTTTTTAACATCATGCTACTGTCAGTGTGCCATCACTTCCCAAAGGTTGGATACAATTTCTCATTTTCTGAATATATGAATGTTTTTGGATAAAAAAAATTTTAAATTATTTCGCCCCGATCAAGTCAAAGTCTTCAGGTAAACGGCTATCCTGACGATCCAATGGATCAACTGGACCGACCACATACGAGTATGTGTCCTTCTAACTAAGTATGAACGACTATTTTTCAGCGAAAGAATAAAAACACATCATAAACCGCCCCGGTCACTTTCAGTCATCTGGTTAATGGTTATCCTCATAATCTACTAGTAGAAGTAAGGGCCAAACATATCCGAAGATATGTCCTTCAAACTGAAGCAACCGACATAATTCTAAGCGATAGTGACGTTTTTTTTTTTTTTTTTTAATATAAGGAAAATGAGAATAAGCTATACAGAAATAAAAATCTTTTTGATGTCTCAGTATGATAGCGTCTGTGTACTATCATCTTTCTTGTAACAAGATCAACTTCTCAAAATTTTAAAATTTTTGATGTTTTTGGGTTTTTGTATTTTATATTGTTTTTGGTTTTTCTTGAAACCTTTCTCCCCCTAAAAATTATAAAAACAAAATCTTTTTGGATTTTTCAAATTTTTAAGAAAAGAAAAAATGAAAAACAATTTAAATGATATCTTCAGGAACATCATCTGATTGACGTTTAACGCCGTTGATCTCTAGCAAATATAAAAACCGTGGTTTGTCAAATGATTTAGTGAAGAGATCAGCGCGTTGTTCCTGAGTGGGGATTTTTACCACATCGATTAACTTCTTTTCGTAACAGTCACGAAGGAAGTGATATCGAATTTCGATGTGCTTCGTTTTGCTAAAATGGACAGGATTTTTGGTAATTGAAATTGCAGCAGAATTATCAATATATATGGGAGTAGTAGAACATTCAATACCGTAGTCACGCATCTGTTGCTGAATCCAAATAACTTGAGAACAGCAACTGGCAGCCGCAATATATTCCGCCTCAGCTGTTGAAGTGGAGACTGACGTCTGCTTTTTGCATTGCCACGTTACTAAACGACTTCCAAAGAACTGACATCCTGCTGTTGTTGATTTGTAATCGAGTTTACAACCACCATAGTCCGAATCACTATACGCATGTAGATCAAAGTTATCATCATGAGGATACCAAAGACCCCAATCTGGAGTACCCTTCAGATAACGCAAAATTCTTTTGACTGCAATAAGATGGGAGACCTTCGGCTTTGACTGGTAACGTGCACAGAGACACGTAGCAAACATTATGTCCGGCCGAGAAGCAGTCAGGTACATTAGAGATCCGATGATCCCTCTATAGTGAGTTGGATTGATCAATTCACCCTTCTCGTCAGGATTAATCCCGTGATTAACCTCTAACGGAGTTCCTTGTGAAGAGGAACTCAACATCTCGAACCGTTTCAAGATGTCATTGACGTATTTTGTCTGGTGAATGAAGACACCGGAGTCTGTTTGATCAACCTGAAGTCCTAAGAAGAACTTCATCTCACCCATGGAGCTCATTTCAAATTTTTCTTGCATCACTTGTTCAAACTCCTTGCATAGTGTTTTATTCGTGGACCCGAAAATGATGTCGTCCACGTACACTTGTACCATAATGAGATCTCCTTCTTTCTCCTTTGTAAATAACGTGCAGTCGATCGTTCCTCTTCTAAACCCGTTGTTCAGAAGGTGTTTGGATAGTTCCTTGTACCAAGCTCTCGGGGCTTGGTGAAGACCGTACAAAGCCTTGTTGAGCAGGTAGGCTTTGTCCTTGTGATTTGGGTCTTCAAAACCTGGAGGTTGTCCCACATATACGGTCTCTTCGATGTGACCGTACAAAAAGGCACTCTTGACATCCATCTGATATACTTTGAATCTCTTGAAAGACGCATACGCCAAGAACATCCGGATTGCCTCCAAACGCGCAACCGGAGCATACACCTCATTGTAGTCTAGGCCCTCGATTTGCCTAAACCCTTGGACCACCAGGCGGGCTTTGTTGTGAACAATCACTCCACGATCGTCGCGTTTACATTTGAGTACCCACTTAGTGCCAATTTTTTTCTGTCCTTTGGGGAGATCCACCAGCTCCCACACACCAAGTCTCTTGAACTGTAATAATTCTTCATGCATGGCTGAGACCCAGTTAGCGTCTTTCAGCGCATCGGTGATGCTGCGTGGTTCTTCTTGTGCTAAGAAGCATTCATGGGCATTTAGCGCAACTGATCCTGACTCCATCATTTCAGTGTAGAGGCCAAAATTCAGTTGTCGACGTGTTTTGACACCCTGTTGAATGTCCCCTATAATGTTGTCTTGTGGATGATCACGTTCAGTCCTGACCACCGGATTGTCAGGAACGACAACATTTTGTTCCAAGTTAGTTAAGTTCGGCTCAGGAACTGGAGCGGTTGGTGCCTCTGATGTAGACGTTAGAGGCTGATCTGCATTTGGCGCTTCTTGATTTGACGATGAAGGTTGTGGAGTAACCTGTGTCGGTGCAGATTGTACATCATCTGCTGGTGATTCATCTTCAGATTCAGATTCGGATGACTCTTGAACTTGCTCGCTAGACTCTGTGGAGGAAGACGATGATGGACCAGGATGAGGTGAAGATTGCTGTGATTCATCAGGAGGTGCATTTTGTGCCTCATACATCATTTGAATAGCAACCTCATACAGATTGAATGACTTGAACAATTTGTCAAAATCAAACAACCAGTCTTCTCCTGACCCCTTGGCTGGTTCTGTGTAGCGTTGAACGTCGACATGGTACCATTCTTCAACTAATTTTGTTGATCTGTTGAAGACCCTTTTGAGAGGTACGCTGTAACCCAGAAAATAGCCGTTGATGATCTTCTCCTCGAACTTATTACCGACTTGCCTTTTAAGTAACGTGCAAAGAGCTCCAAATGGTTCCAGGTGCTCTAAATTAGGTCTCCGTCGTTGAAGAAGCTCGAAGCTTGTCTTGCCGTGGCGCTTAACAATGCCTACCCGATTCAATGTGAAACAGGCGTTGGCAATTGCCTCACTCCAAAACGTGACAGGCAACACTGAGTCTGCTAACATTGTTCTAGCTGTCCCGATTAACGTTCGATTTTTCCTTTCAGCAACCCCATTCATTTGTGGAACATACGGGGCACTGAACTCCTGAACAATACCTCTTTCTTTGCAGAAGTTTTCAACATTTGCATTCTTAAACTCTGTCCCATTATCTGAACGCATTCTCCGAACCTTCAGATTGTACTGTGACTCAATAGTTGTAACCAGCAGATTTATACACCCAAATGTCTCGGACTTTGCTTTCAAGAAAAACACCCAAGAGAATCTCGAATATTCATCAGTAACCACTAGACAGTATGAGTGCCCAGAGATACTTTTGACGCTGATTGGGCCAAAAAGATCCATATGAAGGAGTTCCAATGGAATATCAATCGAGTGGAAACTCTTAGACTTGTGGGACCTTTTTACTTGCTTTCCCGCTTTGCACTGCACACACGAATCAGGGAGACGGAAACTTCTCAGATTAACTCCCTCAACTAGCCTGTTGTGCACAAGCTTGTTCATGTTCCTGACATTAATGTGTCCCATCCGTTTATGCCATATGACAGTATCACGTTCGGATGCCTTGGACACAAAACATGTCGCCGTTGGAGACGATGACCCTGCCTTAGCCATATCCAGAATGTAGAGATCACTCTGGCGTGCGGCTGACATTAAAACCTTGTCTTCAGAAATGGTGAAATCCTTAGCCAAGATGTGGCAGTCTCGATCATCAAACATAACTTTGAAACCCTTGTCGCAGATTTGACTTATCGACAACAGGTTGTTCTCCAACTCCTTGATGAAATTAACCTTATCAAACGAAATTCGCCCATTAGAAACAATTCCTTGGGCCGTGATGTAACCACCTTGATTTCCTGCAAAGGAAACAGCACCTCCTTTTATCTGTCTGACACTGGATAGGAGATTCATGTTTCCAGTCATGTGCCTGGAAGCTCCTGAGTCGATGATCCACACGTTGAATCTTGGATCATACAGAGCAACCTTGGCATCATTTGACGTCTCTGCCATGAACGCGAAGTAAAGATTCCCTGCTCTTTCCAGAAAAGATGCAGACTTTGCTTTTGACAGTACCTTGTTGACTTCTTCAACAGTAGCATCTTCTGCAGGAATTGTTGAACTTGGAGATGATTGAGGAACATTTGACTCTTTTTCTTGATCCTCCATAATTTCCACTGATGACACCTCAGTTTCATGCTCTCCTTCATTCATTTCAGTAGCTGACTCCTCGACAACGTATTCTTCATCAGTTGAGGAATCATCAGACCCAGATTCTGAGTCTCCATCCACAATGGTGATGTCAGCCATGTTAATGCTGAAGTTCCAGGACTCGCCTTCATCACCTTGAACAGCAAGAGCAGTTTCATTGTTGATGTTTGCGTTGGTTGCTGCTGTTTGATTCTGAGGGACCAGTTGTCTCTCATTGTTGACATTTGCAGCGGCTGCAGCAGGAGTAGATGAAGTTGAAGTAGTTCGGAAGGGATATTGGTGACCTTCCCTCTTTGGTTTAGAGCACTCCTTAGCAAAATGACCAAGTTCGCCACAGTTGTAGCATTTAACTTTTGTTTTATCAAAACCAAACTTGGATTTATTGTTGATTGAAAGAGCTTGGCCTGTTTTCTTAGCCCACTTTTTAGCCCTACGGAACGCGCTGCCAAGTGCCCACATTATATCGATGCGTTCCATATCATCTTCATCTAGCTGTTCATAGTCATCGCTGTCCAGATGACTGTTGCCAAGTTTACCAGCCACCATTAAACTGTATGATTCAATTATTGTGCCTAACGTTGCCATATGTTCTTTGGCAACTTCCACCGTTACCTTTCCCAAGCCTTCAGTGTTTAACGTTGCCTTTTCAGTTGACTTGGGTCCGGAGTTAGAACTTGAATTTCCGGAATTTGATGTTGGTGGTGCAGAAGATCTCGTTTCGGTCCCCTTAGATTGATTTGACATTGAGGAGACAAACGCAGTCTTCATTGGAGCATGGTCATTTGAATCTGACATTGGAGAGTTTGACATGTACAGCGACTTGTCTGATGTTGCTCTGGGTTTCCTGGAGGATGCTCTTAATTCAGCGTCTTCCTGTCTGATTTCTTTTATAAAGTCAGAAAGAAGAATCGTCTCCAATTGATGACTTCTTCTCATCACAGTCAGGAAGGTGTTCCAGCTTGTTGGGAGTCCTTGAGCGAGACATCTAACCTTTTCAGTCCCTGTTGTTTTGACATTATAGGACTTTAGCTCTGACATAAGATGATAGAACCTTGACAGCAACGATTCAATGTCTTCTCCGGATTCTGGACCAAACAAATCAAATTCACGCTTTAGCTCCCGTGCGTGAATTTCTTTAAGTGACTCAGATCCTTCGCATCGTTCAACCAGTGCGTTCCAAAGAGTTGATGCTGTTGTGAACTGATTAAACTGATGGAAGAGATCGCTGGAGAGAGCTTGAGACAGTAAGGAGAAGGCTTTCTTCTCAGCATCAAAGGCTATCTTTTTTTCTTCTGACAGCCTAAAGTAGCTCAGGCTTTCACCATCATCGTTTGTAGGATGCACCCACGATGTCTGAACCGCTTCCCATAGTCCAGGATTCACACCTGTGATATGAATCTGGAATCTTGTCTTCCAGGTAGTAAACTCATTGAGTGCCATCAACTTTGGAGGCTTGTTGAAGCTTCCAGATTCTGAATCACTCTCAAGGATTGATTGGAACCTTTTGTTTGTACTTGAACTGGCAGACATGGTTGCTTCTTTGCTTTAATCTTTGATCTTTTAAACGAATGTGATCGAGTGAGTTCTGATTCGATCGAATGTGTTCGATATTCGATCGAATGTGTGTTGATTCAATCGAATGACTGACTGATTCACTGTTCTGGTCTTCTGAAGGTTTTTCGATCGAATACAATCTAGTTCGATCGAATGAGGTGACAGGTTCGATCGAATGGATGTCCGGTTCGATCGAACGGGTTCTGGCAGTCGACTAAGAAAGAGATCGAATGGGTGGATCGAATCTGAGACTTGTTCGATCGACTGGAAGCGGGTTCGATCGAAAGGATGAACTTATTCGATCGAATGGATGAACTGATTCGATCGAATGGACTTGGCGCAGATCACGGCGGGAAAAACTGATTCGGTCAAAATTCAAACTGGTTCGATCGAATAAGAGGCTTATTCGATCGAATGAGTTCCAAAAATACGACTTGTTCGATCGGGATTTATGGAATTTCCAAACTTAGAAGATTTGACCAGATTTTCGGTTTAAAACTCACTAACACGAATCCAAGTTGATTTGGAAGCAAAATATGACTCTTTTAAGTGTATTAACACTCAAACAATTAACCAACCAAAAAAAATGGATCAAACGATTAAAAACGAAGAACACGATGAATGTTCTTGATAAAACCCGGAATTTTAACACCAAATCTTGAGATCAAAAACCAAAATATATGACTTTTATGAGTTTTTGATAAGAACACCAAGAACAAAACACTAGTTTTCGAAAATTTTTCAAGCAAAATATATGATTTTCACGAGAAAAACACGAATATCACCACGAATCTTTCGTGAATCAAGAACCTTAAGCTCTGATGCCACTTTGTAGGACCGATTCGGGACTCGGTTTCCCAACGATTCATGGGGCAACGTGTTAGAGTGCGGAATCCTATAACACGGCGATTCGGTGGTGATCAACGGGCACGTAGGTACGATTCCTAAAGGGGTTGACGCCTAGGATTGGAGGAAACGACCAAGAACACGAAGAACAGTGGAGAGAGTTTCTGTAGGCTGCTGGTTCGTGAGTGTGTAATCTGTTCTCTGCATGTGAAATTTCCCAAGTAACGTTTATATACCGAAGACTCATTCGGTCGAATGAGATACTCATTCGATCGAATGAGATCTGGTTCGATCGAATGAGATCTGGTTCGATCGAATCAGTCACTGATTCGATCGAATCAACTTCGTTTGACATTTTCAGTACGTTAACTTGGTTTCACGATCGTTGGTTTCATGTTGAACCAACCTGATAGAACTGGGGACATACATGTGACATTTCATGTCCTAACACCAAGTAGAGTAAAGTATGTGATATAAACATAAAGAAACGCCAAATTGAAAGGGGTGTTAGTCTCTAGAAAAAGTCTCAGTGAGGATGGCAGCAATGTAATAGCCTGTCATACTCAAGCCTTATATTTTTTTGATCAACCAAAAATAAAATAAAGCAAATAACAAGCTTTGAGGTTCTGGACACTGTGAGTCTTTATGCTGCTTAATCATCTGGGTATTCATATGCATGAATATTTCATTCTCTTTTAGAGCAAACCCAAAGTCATTAAACTTGATCACTGCTGTACCTAGTACAAATCAAAATTACTGACTTGATCAAAATTCGCTGTTAGTCATATATTTTTCTTCCCTTGCGCGCGTCTTAATACCATTAAGAAACGGACCGCAGGGGATACAATGTATGTAAGCCAACAGATGGACTCGTGCATATTCACTCATAGTAACAGAAAATCATTGCATTGCTCATAAACTTTTGTAAAAACAAATTTTGATCAACAATATAATGGTTTAAGTCAAGTTGGGATGATATGGCAAAAATCAAATTAAGCTTGAACCGAGATTAGAGGCTGATAGTTTCTGAAATTCTGTGCTATAATTGAACCAATTAATCATATCACAAAAACACTTGAAAGTTTGTTCTTAGATTTAAGTGGACAACAATACCAATGACCGACTTAACGCCAGTCATAATATCGCTGAAATATAAAACTGTGATGGAAGGGTACTTTGGTCAATATGATTCTCTAAACAAACTCAACAAAAACACAAAAATATGTACTGCTTTTGATAAATCATAGAAAAACACAAAAAGATTGTTCATTTTTTTAAATGTTCGGATACTTCCTTGTACATACATTCTTTAAAATTTTTACAAAATACCAAAAATATTCTATCTTTCTTTCTTTACATATTATTTAATAATTTAAGTTATGTTTCGAAAACGTGAAACGTATTGTTAAAGTATTCAATTATCGGGATAAAAAGGTTCTCGGTAATTCATTTAAGTTATATTTATTATTTATTTAATTCATTTAATTATTTAGGTTAAAATTAAATAAATTTTTCATTCATTAAAAGCTAATTCATTAAGTATAGATAACGAACTAGGTGATTCTTTAGCGAACTAATTTCTAGTTCGCTCATCTATTTCTGTCACACCCTCAAAATCCACTAACGGAGTTTTACCGTCAGAGGGTGTGAACTGGCAGGATCGGAATCATTAGTTATAACCAAACCAAAGAAAAACGTTTAAATGAAAGTAAGTGCGGAAGCGTAAAACCTTAATTCAAAAGTTGCGTCACGCAGGACGACTTAAAACCAAATGTAACTGTTAAAATTAAGTTTGCAGAATAAAAGTGTTTTCATTAATGCATGCTCCTAAACCGCGCGCCCGCCTCGGCTACCTGAGAATAACATACTAAAAGTGTCAACACAAGGTTGGTGAGTTCACAAGTAAAATAAGATAAATCGTTTAGCGTTTTGCGTAACCTCGTTACGACGTTTAAATGTTGCGTAACCCCGTTACGACGTTTGAGTGTGTAACCACGTTACAGCGTTTGAGTGTGTAACCATGTTACAGCGTTTAAGTGTGTAACCACGTTACAGCGTTTAAGTGTGTAACCACGTTACAGCGTTTGAGTGTGTAACCACGTTACAGCGTTTAAGTGTGTAACCACGTTACAGCGTTTAAGTGTGTAACCACGTTACAGCGTTTAAGTGTGTAACCACGTTACAGCGTTTAAGTGTTTTGCATTACCAGATAGTGTTATGTCAAATTATATATCGATAGGTAGCTAATCTATACAACAAGTATCGCTAAGTGGTTCGCGACCGAAGCTGACTGTTTATCAAGTGCCCGTCACCAGGTCCTCCAGACCATGGTAAGTGTTAGCCAAAATTTACACCCACTCAACCTCCAGTTGAGCTTAGCGTCGGGTGGGGTTTGTCAAACCCAGTAGTACTACCCAAAAGTGACTCGCTATTCCAAATATTAACCGGTCCGATGTGTGGGACTTCAAATGTTACGTATGCCGCTTAGCCTTTACAAGTGATATATAATTTATAACAAAATCTTTCATATGCGTTTATCTCAGAAAATATGTTTATCGGAGTATGTTATCTCCCCCAAGTGAAAAACGTTTGAAAGCAGTTTAAGAGTGGGGTAAGTGAACTCACTGTTTGCGAAGAATATCCGATCTAGATCACCGAGTGATGCGCGTCGTAGAAAACTCTCTAGCGTTCTAAAATAACAAAGAGATTTTCTAAGTGTCGGAATGTTTAACGAGTCTCTAGACTCGGCACATAATACCTATGCACGTAACATGTTTCGTGTTTCGTTTGTGAATCGTGTGTGACTTAAACAAGTAAAATTGTGATACGATACATGAGTGAGCAATTACTTTCGTGTCACGTATTAATAACATACTTATTAGCAATTATTCCCGTAGGGGCATTTTGGTCAACAAACAAAGACTAACTAACCATTATTCCCCATAAGGGCAATTTGGTCAATTCATGGCATTCAACTAGCAACTATTCCCCGCAAGGGTATTTTGGTCAAAATACAACAATTATATAAAAACTATCATATTTCATGCATTCCTATACAACTCAGCAGCTAGTTTCGTTATGACAGAATTTCTACTTGAAAGATTGCACTAGTTTACCGATTATAACATCTCAATTAATTTACCAAAAATTACCACAGGAGCATACATATCTTAGGTTTCCAGAACATCTTTTATCTTATTTTTATTCCATATAGATTGTTCATAATGATCAAAACATTACAGCTAACTTATATCAGTCAGATTCATGCACATCAGAATATTATTTGCAATTCCCGTTAAACGAAAAATCCAATAAATGCAAGACCACTTGGGTTTGGTTCCTAACTCAGTGAGTCAACTTCCAGAAGTGGAACCAACCCAATTGGTCTCGTGGTTCATGAGATATAACATTTACAACATAACCTAACAGCAGGTCTAACAGCTCAGCTTTGCATCACGTTTTTGTAAAATCATAAAAGTATACTTCCACTTATCCAAAAATTACGAATTTATACTTCATAGAAACTAGACTCAACCTAGTTTACTGCAGTACCCACAATCTCAATCAATTTTCAAGTTTACACTTCGTTACAGTCAGTTAAACATCGTATATACATTCTGTCCAGAATCTGTTCACATCAAAACTCAACATAATCACAACCTATGAACTATCATGCATCCATATAACCCTCTAGACACTATAACTACTATCCATGCATATCAATCACACCATACATACAAGATTAGGGTTTGTGTTTTAATTCAAATCAAGAACAACAATCAATCATGTATCAATATCAATCTAGTTATTAATCTATTATCCAACTAACAAGAATCCTAACAATCATATTCATGCAATAATCGGCCGATTTAGGGTTTTCACATAACCCATCAAACATCAAATTACACAATCAAAGAGGTAAGAGATGATCAAGTATACCTTCCTAGCACCTAGTTCTTGGATTAATCTCTTGATTTGATGTGTATGTGTGTGTGGTGGTGGACGGCAGCCGTGGATCAAGAGAGGGAGAGAGAGCCGATCGGGATTTAGGTTTAGGATAATAATAATAAGTTAGGGTTTAGTTTAGGATATATTTATAAGCAAACAAGTTACACTCTAGTCCTTCTACTTTCAAGTGTTGTTTTTCTAGAACATTCTATCCTAACTTGCACATAATCATGACAATAATATAACACATAATCATGACAATGATATAACACATAATCCTAACACATAGTTATCACATCATTAGTGTTTTAGTGTGCTTCGTTTATTCCTCGATCGTTTGCGTTTCGGTGCAAATCCCGAAAGACTACTACACATGTAGTAAGTGCTAAGCGTCATTTAAACCCTAGTTTAAATGTAATGAAGTATGCGTTATAGATTCAACGATCTTAAAGTTTGAATTAACGGAGTTGAGTTAACGAGGTTAACCTGGAATTGGCGATTGTCACATCATTCCCATGTTAAAGAATTTTCGTCCCGAAAATTTGAGTCAAGTCGTGATGAGAGCCTGAAAAAAAGTAAGAAAGATTTTCAGTTTGTCATATCATCCCCTAGTAGAAAGAAATTTCGTCCCGAAATTTAGTTCATACCTCCGGTGATGTTTGACGGTTTGCCGGGTTTCGCGGTTTTCGGTGTTTGGTTAGCCCTTCAAAAAGGTGAGGATACTTTTTCATCATGTGATCCTCGCGTTCCCATGTGAACTCCGGTCCACGTCTCGAGTTCCAACGAACCTTAACGATTGGAATTTTGCTGCGTTTGAGCGTTTTGGTTTCCCAATCCAAAACCTCGACTGGTTCCTCAATGAACCGTAACTGTTCATCAACTTGTAGTTCCTCCAACGGGACTACTTGGGTTTCATCAGATAGGCATTTCTTCAAATTTGATACGTGGAATACATCGTGTACGCCACTGAGTTCTGTTGGTAGGTCCAGTCGGTACGCCACCGGACCAATGCGCTCAGTTATCCGGTACGGACCAACATATCGTGGGTTGAGTTTGTTTCGCTTACCAAAGTGAACCACACCTTTCCAGGGTGAGACTTTGAGTAACACTCGATCGTTTACTTGAAATTCGAGAGGTTTTCGGCGCTTGTCGGCGTAACTCTTTTGGCGATCTCGTGCTGCTGCCATGCGATTTCGGATTTGAACAATCTTTTCCGAGGTTTCGAGTACCAGTTCCGGACCAGTGATTTGGCTATCACCCACCTCTGCCCAGCAGAGTGGTGATCGACACTTCCGTCCGTACAGCGCTTCAAATGGCGCTGCCTTAATACTTGCGTGGTAGCTGTTATTATACGAAAACTCTACCAAGGGTAAGTGGGGTTCCCAACTTTTTCCGAAATCTAAGACGCATGCACGCAACATATCCTCCAGGGTCTGAATAGTCCGTTCACTTTGCCCATCCGTCTGAGGATGGTATGCGGTACTCATATCGGGACGTGTGCCCAGTGCGCTTTGCAGCGACTTCCAAAAGTGTGAGGTAAAACGAGAATCTCGATCGGAAATGATCGAGACAGGCACTCCGTGTCTCGACACTACTTCCTTCATGTAGACACGAGTCAGTCTTTCCATTTTGTCTGTTTCCTTAATCGCTAGGAAGTGCGCCGATTTAGTCAACCGGTCAACGATCACCCAGATGGTATCGCATCCCGTCGGTTTTTTAGGCAAACCCGTAATAAAGTCCATTGTGATGTGTTCCCATTTCCACATTGGGAGTTCCGGTTGTTGCAGTAGACCAGATGGTTTCTGGTATTCTATCTTGACTCTGGCACAAGTCAAGCATTTGCTCACGTAGGTGGCAATGTCGGCTTTCATGTTCGGCCACCAGTAAAGTTCCTTTAAATCATGATACATTTTATCTGAGCCAGGGTGGATAGAATATCGGGACTTGTGAGCTTCGTCCATCACTAGAGTTCTCAATTCTCCGTATCGTGGGACCCAAATCCGGTTCTCAAAATATCGGACCCCGTCCGATCTGGTTTCAAGTTGCTTGCTCATGCCCCGCATGAGTTCCGATGGAAGATTATCATCTTTCAACGCTTCCAGTTGCGCATCGCGAATCTGATCGGGTAAGCTGGCATGAATCGTAAGTTGCAATGCTCTCACCCGTCTGGGTTTATCTGTTTATTTTCTGCTGAGGGCGTCGGCCACCACATTGGCCTTGCCAGGGTGGTACTTGATGGCACAATCGTAATCTTTAAGCAGCTCGACCCAACGACGCTGTCGCATGTTCAGCTCCTTCTGATCGTAGATATGTTGGAGACTCTTGTGGTCGGTGTAAATGGTAAACTTGGTACCGTACAAGTAATGCCTCCATATCTTAAGAGCAAACACTACAGCTCCGAGTTCCAAATCATGGGTCGTGTAGTTCTTCTCGTGAACCCGTAGTTGTCTAGAGGCGTAGGCTATAACCTTCTCGAGTTGCATCAGCACACAACCGAGACCTTGTATAGATGCGTCACAGTGTACCTCAAAATTTTCTGTTCCCTCGGGGAGGGCTAAAATAGGGGCGCTACAAAGCTTGGTTTTCAACAGTTGAAAAGCGGATTCTTGTGCGTCACCCCAGTTGTACTTAGTGCCCTTGTGAGTCAAAGCGGTGAGGGGTTGAGCAATCTTTGAAAATCCCTCGATGAAACGCCGATAGTAGCCGGCCAGTCCTAGGAATTGTCGCACCTCAGTCGGAGTCTTAGGTGCTTCCCAGTTTTTGATGGCCTCTACCTTACCGGGATCGACATGGATACCATTCTCGTTGATCACATGTCCTAAAAAGTGAACCTCGCGAAGCCAAAATTCACATTTCGAGAGTTTAGCATACAGTTGTTCCTTCTTCAGTAGTTCCAGAATTATCCTTAAGTGCTCTTCGTGGTCAGTCTCGTTCTTGGAATAGACGAGAGTATCATCGATGAAAACAATCACGAACTTGTCGAGGTACGCCTTGCATACTCGATTCATGAGATCCATAAATACGGCTGGTGCGTTGGTTAGGCCAAAAGGCATAACTAAAAACTCGTAGTGACCATACCGTGTTCTGAAAGCCGTCTTTGAAATATCTTCTTCGCGCACTCTCACCTGGTGATAACCGGATCGTAGATCGATCTTCGAGTAGTAACTCGATCCCTGAAGCTGGTCAAACAAATCATCAATTCGGGGTAAAGGATAACGGTTCTTGACCGTCATCTTGTTCAACTCCCGGTAGTCGATGCACATTCGGAAAGTCCCGTCTTTCTTTCGGACAAACAAGACAGGGGCTCCCCATGGCGATGAGCTAGGTCGGATAAAACCTTTATCCAACAAATCTTGCAACTGGGTGGACAACTCCTGAAGTTCCACCGGTGCGAGCCGATACGGGGCTCGTGCTATGGGTGCTGCACCGGGTGTCAACTCGATCTGAAATTCGACTTGACGAATAGGAGGGAGTCCAGGTAAATCCTCCGGGAAAACTTCCGGAAAGTCTCGCACAACCGGTATGTCTTCAATTCGTTTCTCCTCCGCGGGTTTCTCAACAATCTGCGCCAAAATTGCCGGATGACCCTTTCGTAAATACTTCTGTGCCTTCAAAAGGGTAATAACGCTGGTGGTCATGCCGCTTCTCTCGCCTCGGACCGAAATGATCTCGCCAGAAGGGGTGGTAATATGGACTATCTTATCATGGCATATAATCTCCGCTCGGTTCTCGGATAACCAGTCCATGCCGACAACGACATCGAAACTACTAAGCGTAAAAGGAATAAGGTCGATGTCAAAGACATGACCTGACAGTTTCAACTTACATCCCGCAAGTATATGAGTTGTTATTACAGTTTTACCGTTAGCTAATTCAACAGGAAACTTAGCGTCTAACGGGGTTGGAGTAAGGTTTAAAAGTTGGCTAAAGGCCTTTGACACAAAACTCCTATCAGCTCCAGTGTCAAACAAAACAGAAGCAAAACAATCGTTTACAGGGAACTTACCAGACACCACATGCGGATCTCTGCGGGCTTGACCCGATCCAATCACAAACGCTCTTCCTTTGCCATTTCCTCCACCGTTACTGCCACTTCCATTGCCCCCATTGTTGTCATTATGTTTCAGCTTGGGGCAATCCTTCCGGAAATGACCTTCCTGTCCACATTCAAAACATCCCTTAGTCTTCATCGGTGGCTTAGGAGCACCCTTCGCCGCAAGGTCTCCTCTACATTCCTTCGCTTGGTGACCTATCTTTCCGCATCTTTGACACTTGACACGGTCACACTGACCAATATGATGAAAGTTGCACCTGTTGCACTTTGGATATTTCCCAACATATCCGCTCGAAACCTGCCCGCTACCGTTGTTGTTGTTGTTGTGATTCTGAGTGTTGAAACTCCGAGTAAATTCGGGCTTACGGTAGTGGTGTTGCGGTGGGAGGTTTGAGGATGAAGATCTGGTGTTGTCAAACTTTCTCTTCCCGCTGTTCGGGTTGCTGTTGTTGTTACTGTTGCTGACGTGGTCATTACTCGGGTTGTCACGGGTTTTAACAGTCGAACCCCTCGGTGGTAACGCACCCTGGGTCACAGCCTGATCCGTCAGTTTGTGAGCCAAACGGATCGCTTGTTGGATCGTGGCTGGTCTGGAAGACGTCACCATACCCTGAATCTGTGGTGCTAACCCATCAATGTACATCTCTATTCTCTTGCTCGGCGGATCCACCATCCGCGGACACATCACTGCCAACTCGTGCGAACGAGTAGTGTAGGCTTCAATCTCTGAACCCACCATTTTCAACGACCAAAACTCCGACTCTAACTTCGAAATTTCTTCCCTCGGACAGTACTCCTCTCGCATCATGTTTTTGAACTCCTCCCAGTTCATCGCGTTAGCCAGTTCCAATCCAAGAATTTGCACATCTGCACATCGTCTGGGGACACCTCTGAGTGTGCCTCTGGCTCAGCCGGTTCTTCCTCCGGTTCTCCTTCGGGTTCCTCCTCGGGATCTTCCTCGGGATCCTCCTCAGGCTCCTCTTCGGGATCTTCTTCAGGTTCTACTTCAGGCTCTGCCTCGGGCTCGGCCTCAGGTTCTGCTGCGTTCTGAGCAAGTTGCATTTGTAGGTCATCGCAACGCTTGAGTGCTATTTCGGTTCGGGTCCTTGCTTCTTGGAGTTGCTCATGCAAGTCTATCATCTCGGCTTGCATCTTCATCATAACCTTCGTTTGTTGCTTACTAGTCTCTTGCATTTCTTTCATTGCCGCTGCCATGCGGGCAATCTCCTCCTGAGTCTCGGTTCCGTCTTTTAACAGTCTGGAAACATTCTCTCTCGTGTAGCGCATGTAACCCACATCACGCTCCAAACAAGAAACGACAGCTGCGAGAACTCGCTCCACAGGTTCGGTTATGGGTGGTAGGGTGTTAGGGTAAGCAGGGTGGTTCGGGTGAGGCAATGGGGGAACTTGTTCACGGTAGACCATACGTCTGATCATGTTGGGGTACCATTCCCAGCTAACGTCGTTGTCATACAAGCCTCCGGATAGGCGGTACCTCTTCGGTGCAGGAGCTTCGAGTTCCGGGACTACGCGGGGTGGCGAGGCAGTAGGTAACTGCGGTTCCTTCCCGTGAGCATGCGTCATCGAATCGGATGATGATGAGGGTGGCGTCGACATTTCTACAGGTAGGCCGGGTATATGCGCGCGTATGAGTAAAGGAGGTAAAGAAATAAGATTTCAAGACTACACAAACCTATGCAGTGCGTATCATTATAACTAATGGGTCGTCGCGGTTATAGTCTAGTATGCATGCAGTTTCTAGTTCGCTATAACCAATGGCTCTGATACCAATCTGTCACACCCTCAAAATCCACTAACGGAGTTTTACCGTCAGAGGGTGTGAACTGGCAGGATCGGAATCATTAGTTATAACCAAACCAAAGAAAAACGTTTAAATGAAAGTAAGTGCGGAAGCGTAAAACCTTAATTCAAAAGTTGCGTCACGCAGGACGACTTAAAACCAAATGTAACTGTTAAAATTAAGTTTGCAGAATAAAAGTGTTTTCATTAATGCATGCTCCTAAACCGCGCGCCCGCCTCGGCTACCTGAGAATAACATACTAAAAGTGTCAACACAAGGTTGGTGAGTTCACAAGTAAAATAAGATAAATCGTTTAGCGTTTTGCGTAACCTCGTTACGACGTTTAAATGTTGCGTAACCCCGTTAAGACGTTTGAGTGTGTAACCACGTTACAGCGTTTGAGTGTGTAACCATGTTACAGCGTTTAAGTGTGTAACCACGTTACATCGTTTAAGTGTGTAACCACGTTACAGCGTTTGAGTGTGTAACCACGTTACAGCGTTTAAGTGTGTAACCACGTTACAGCGTTTAAGTGTGTAACCACGTTACAGCGTTTAAGTGTGTAACCACGTTACAGCGTTTAAGTGTTTTGCATTACCAGATAGTGTTATGTCAAATTATATATCGATAGGTAGCTAATCTATACAACAAGTATCGCTAAGTGGTTCGCGACCGAAGCTGACTGTTTATCAAGTGCCCGTCACCAGGTCCTCCAGACCATGGTAAGTGTTAGCCAAAATTTACACCCACTCAACCTCCAGTTGAGCTTAGCGTCGGGTGGGGTTTGTCAAACCCAGTAGTACTACCCAAAAGTGACTCGCTATTCCAAATATTAACCGGTCCGATGTGTGGGACTTCAAATGTTACGTATGCCGCTTAGCCTTTACAAGTGATATATAATTTATAACAAAATCTTTCATATGCGTTTATCTCAGAAAATATGTTTATCGGAGTATGTTATCTCCCCCAAGTGAAAAACGTTTGAAAGCAGTTTAAGAGTGGGGTAAGTGAACTCACTGTTTGCGAAGAATATCCGATCTAGATCACCGAGTGATGCGCGTCGTAGAAAACTCTCTAGCGTTCTAAAATAACAAAGAGATTTTCTAAGTGTCGGAATGTTTAACGAGTCTCTAGACTCGGCACATAATACCTATGCACGTAACATGTTTCGTGTTTCGTTTGTGAATCGTGTGTGACTTAAACAAGTAAAATTGTGATACGATACATGAGTGAGCAATTACTTTCGTGTCACGTATTAATAACATACTTATTAGCAATTATTCCCGTAGGGGCATTTTGGTCAACAAACAAAGACTAACTAACCATTATTCCCCATAAGGGCAATTTGGTCAATTCATGGCATTCAACTAGCAACTATTCCCCGCAAGGGTATTTTGGTCAAAATACAACAATTATATAAAAACTATCATATTTCATGCATTCCTATACAACTCAGCAGCTAGTTTCGTTATGACAGAATTTCTACTTGAAAGATTGCACTAGTTTACCGATTATAACATCTCAATTAATTTACCAAAAATTACCACAGGAGCATACATATCTTAGGTTTCCAGAACATCTTTTATCTTATTTTTATTCCATATAGATTGTTCATAATGATCAAAACATTACAGCTAACTTATATCAGTCAGATTCATGCACATCAGAATATTATTTGCAATTCCCGTTAAACGAAAAATCCAATAAATGCAAGACCACTTGGGTTTGGTTCCTAACTCAGTGAGTCAACTTCCAGAAGTGGAACCAACCCAATTGGTCTCGTGGTTCATGAGATATAACATTTACAACATAACCTAACAGCAGGTCTAACAGCTCAGCTTTGCATCACGTTTTTGTAAAATCATAAAAGTATACTTCCACTTATCCAAAAATTACGAATTTATACTTCATAGAAACTAGACTCAACCTAGTTTACTTCAGTACCCACAATCTCAATCAATTTTCACGTTTACACTTCGTTATAGTCAGTTAAACATCGTATATACATTCTGTCCAGAATCTGTTCACATCAAAACTCAACATAATCACAACCTATGAACTATCATGCATCCATATAACCCTCTAGACACTATAACTACTATCCATGCATATCAATCACACCATAAATACAAGATTAGGGTTTGTGTTTTAATTCAAATCAAGAACAACAATCAATCATGTATCAATATCAATCTAGTTATTAATCTATTATCCAACTAACAAGAATCCTAACAATCATATTCATGCAATAATCGGCCGATTTAGGGTTTTCACATAACCCATCAAACATCAAATTAAACAATCAAAGAGGTAAGAGATGATCAAGTATACCTTCCTAGCACCTAGTTCTTGGATTAATCTCTTGATTTGATGTGTATGTGTGTGTGGTGGTGGACGGCAGCCGTGGATCAAGAGAGGGAGAGAGAGCCGATCGGGATTTAGGTTTAGGATAATAATAATAAGTTAGGGTTTAGTTTAGGATATATTTATAAGCAAACAAGTTACACTCTAGTCCTTCTACTTTCAAGTGTTGTTTTTCTAGAACATTCTATCCTAACTTGCACATAATCATGACAATAATATAACACATAATCATGACAATGATATAACACATAATCCTAACACATAGTTATCACATCATTAGTGTTTTAGTGTGCTTCGTTTATTCCTCGATCGTTTGCGTTTCGGTGCAAATCCCGAAAGACTACTACACATGTAGTAAGTGCTAAGCGTCATTTAAACCCTAGTTTAAATGTAATGAAGTATGCGTTATAGATTCAACGATCTTAAAGTTTGAATTAACGGAGTTGAGTTAACGAGGTTAACCTGGAATTGGCGATTGTCACAATTTCGCTTCCGCACTCTGTAACGAATCACTTCTACTTCGTTATACATATTTAACGAATCAAGACACGATTCATGCCTTGATCGCTACTCTGACGTAACGAATTGGAATAATAAATTACTTAATTCGTTATTGAAAATTCAAACGAATCAGGTTGATTCGTACAAAGCGTGCCTAGGATAGTGTGTAAGGTTATATAAGACAGATACACGAACCGTCCCTTCACTATTCATCATCTTTCTTCAACCTAAAGCAACCCTTTTCAACTTTTCTCTGAATTATTCGACCTTTGATTTTCGAACTTTCAAGTATATCATTGTGTTGCTAAGGTATAGACGATCATATCTATGTTATTTTCGTCAAAAATGGTGTTATTTGAATAGACTAATTATGTATATTTCTGTTTTAAGGGTTTTCCGAGTTTAAAACCCTAATTTATTTATGATATACGGTGTTTATATAGTTGATGCATAATCATTTGTGATCGGAATGCGATTCCGATACCCTTGGTAGACTTTAATCGAAGTATGATTCTTGTTTGCTGGGTCGATTGGGTGTTTATAGTTTCGGAGTTTCTATACTCTGGTTCACCTATGTTATTTCTTGGTCTTGAGCCTCAATCTCAATATCATGTGTTTAGTTATGTGTTTCCGAGTTCAATACATCTAAGGTTTCGGTTATCAGACGATAGTTATGGATTAATTGAAGCTGGGTTTGTGTGTTAATTGTTGGGGTTCATATTAATTTTGACTTTGACTGTATGGGTCAAAGATCAAGTCTAACTTCTTTACCATTCGTTAACCTTAGCGAATTGAAACTGCCACGTGTCCAATTCGTTAAGGAAATACATGAACTAGCTCAGCGAATCACTTTCTCAACGAATCAACATACGGATTCGCCAAATGTGTAACGAACTAGACTTTAGTTCGCTAATATTTATAGTTAATTCGCTACAGCTAATTCGTTATTGTATTTACATGATAGCGAATCACTTGATTCGTTACGGGATAGTAACGAATCAGAGTGATAATCACACGAATGACATTTATTTTTCTTTATTTAATAAAATTTAAATTACCTTTTAAATTCAATAAATTAGTTCAACCGTTTAAACACGTAAATACATTAATTACACACGACATATTATACATTTATATTACTAATTCATGTTCTAAATTTTATTCAGTAATAATGGCTGATCAAGTAAATCAAGATCCACCGGTTGCTGATCAAGGGCAGCAAGAACTACCACCACAAGGGCAACCACCTCAAGAACAGTAGGACGATGTTGTTTTATTACCTTATGATCCAAAACACAATATATGTGCTTATATTGATCAAGATATTGCTGACGTTGATGTGTTCAGAGACATGTTAGCATTCTTATGACACTCGGTGATGCGTATGCAATTACTGCTCGACCTAAAGTGTATCTGAGTATTATTAGGCAGTTTTGGGATACTGCTGAGGTTGTTGAGGTGGAAAACCACATTCGATCCACGATAAATCAAACAATTATTACAATTAATGTGGAAGTGATTCGCCGTGTGCTCCGTTTTGATGACAATGATAACTATCCAAGTGATTTTGACAAGTAGTTGATCAAGGGCTTGTTTACTGGTCTGCGATATGGTGGGAACATTGATGACTCTATGCTGAACAAGAATGGCTTATGGCCACCATACAAATATCTTCTCCATGTTTTAATTCATTGTATGAGTGGTCGTCGTGGCGGTTTTGATCAATGCAGAAGTAGTATACAGTCAGCTTTCGTTGCTCTTATTCTCAACAAGCCGTTTAACTACTCTGAGCTAGTTTACGATCATCTGAAAGAACAAGTTCAGCAAACACTTCAAAAGAAGAAATTTTTAATGTATCCTCGCTTCTTATAGCTGATCATTCAAGACTTAATTCCCAATTTAGCTATTGATCAAACTCTAGTGAATGATGTGCTTCCTATGGAACACATGAAAGCTGATACCGTTCATAGAATGTTGATTTATAGGAAGGGGAAGCCAGCGGATAAACGACTGATTGGACATATCATTAATCCTACTTATGTATGTCCTTTCGAGGATCATTGAATTCATGATGATTCAGATTCCGAGCGTGAGGAAGGAAAAGGTGGGAACGATGGTGATGATGGAGATGATGGTGGTAATGAAGGTGGAAATGGTGGTAATGGTGATGCATCTCTTAGAGAGCAACAGGATGCAGTTGAAGCTGCATTAGCTGCAACTATTGCAGCTCAACGAGAAAGAAAGAGAAAAGGCAAGGAAGTGGCAACTGGTGAGCCATCAAAGGAGAGACGTGTATCTGCTGGGGCTGGAGTAATCATTGGTGTGCTTCAGCCTCGTCAAACAACACCTCAACGCCCGGTAGTGCCAATTACAACTAGCACTCCGGAGATGATTTTGACGACGATGATGGTTCCACATGAGCAGTTGGGTATGATTCCTCAATCAGCGTTAACTGAAATACCTTTGCCGACTGCTACAGTGGCTACAGCTCCTCCAACAACATCTATGAGGCCTCATCCTCCTAGTGATATCTCATTCAAGAGAATTACAAGGCCTCAGGGACCAATCCAACCAGTTCATCCATCCTTGTATGCTTTCCCACCAAATCGTCAGACAGACATGCTTTTAAATCTTTTGCATTTGTATGAGAACCAGATGTCTGCTGATCGGTTGAATCAAGAACGCTTAATGGAGAATTAGAAGAAACTAATCAGTTATGTTTCTTTCTGTCAAAAAGAAACTAAGGCCCTACGTGAGATTGTTGAGTCTCAGGGGGTGAAACTTAAAAAACAAGAGGATCTGATCTTGCAATTGACTTGCAAAGATGATGCTTTAAAGAAGATCAAGAATGATGAGGAAGATTCTGATGATGATGAGTCTGGTGCTGGTGGTGAGCCTAAACAAACTCAAGACCCAGCTTCTGGTGCGGGTACGAGTTCTGTTGATGATTCGGACAAACAGATTGTTGTTTATTGTGATTATTCGGCTGCCAAACCAATTGAGATGATTGAAGCTGACACGGTAATATTTATGGATGGAAAGAGGGTGATTAGGAGCATGGTGAATGCTAATGAAATTGAAGTTGGTGAGTTCGTTGATAGGTCCCTAACACGAGAGCATATTTCCATACTGCTAGGGTTAAATGATGAACAATTAACCTTGTTAGAGACAGAGCCAGATGTTGAGGTGGTGAATAAGGAAGGTTTAACAGATGACCCATCTATTCAAATGAATACGGAGTTTATTTATGAAGATGAGGATGTTGAGATGGAAGACGTCACTGCTGAGGAGTATCATGACTCGTATCAACACACAAACGTTGATCAAGGTGCTCCGGTATTTAATGAGAAGACTTTTAAAGCAGCAGAGGATGATCTGGAGAAATAACTAAGGGAAAGAAGGATGTGGATACTCTCTTTGACTCAATTGTGAACCCAACTGATGCTGATATTGCTAAATGGTTCAGACATAAAGTTGCGGGTAAGATTATCAAGGCGTATCGATATGTTGATCAAGAACGGAAAGACATAGCAGCTGCATGGGTCAAAGAAAACCAAGTGACTTCCTTCAAGACTGTATCCAAGGTTCATGGTGATATCGTCTCATGGCTATATGATTCCGAGCTTAAGGTATGTATAGTTAAATGGGAAAAGGGAGTTCAGTACTACGAGAAGATAATGGACGTTCTTACACTACCGCGTTGGGATGTTCGTACCCTCACGAGGTGTCCATTTATCAATCGTGGTGGCATCCGGACAGCTGAGTGGTTTCATAAACACTTGCTGTTTGAAGTCAATCATGGGTTCAAATTCTTCAATCCCCAGGTCCCGAGACGTAAACGTATTGACGAGATTGATCTAAGGACTGGCTGGAAGAAACTCGTCCTTAAAGTAAAGCCACCAAAGATGATGAAACGAGTGCCGGTGAAGACGATGCACCAACACATGCATCACTCGTTCAACCGCTGGTACTATGACAATTGTACGGGCTAGGCCATCATTGTACTTGGTAAAGGACTGAAGACTGAGCTTATCAAGATAATTGACCCGATGTGGTTGGTTAATTTATCGGAAACAGACAATGACGTGCTACACAGGAAAAAGATTCTGATCGAGCGCAATGAAGACTACGACCTGGCTATGTAATTCCAACGTGTTGTGCGTGTTTGTCATGAAAATGGAATTCATAGTTGCAGAGACTGGCAGTCCAAGCTCTTCAAGTAACTTAAATCCAAAGAGCTCAAGACAAGGGGGTGTCTGTTAGTGCACGGTTTTGCGTCTTGAGTCTTTGTAATTATCATTAACGTATTTGTTTTATGTTTAATGTAATAAACAATTTAAGTTTTTCTAAATGTAATGTCTAGTTCGCTATAGTTGTGTAGCGAACTAAGACTTAAGATTATTCCCTCCTGATTCGTTAGGGGATGTTAACGAATCAGGAGTTGATTCGTTAGTTTATTTTGTTATTTATGTATGTAACGAAGTAGTGTCTGGTTCGCTAGGGAATGTTAGCGAACCAGACCTATCTTCTATATATAGTGAACCCCTGTTCATGTTTTAAGTTAAGTTTTGAGATAATTAATGAAGTGATGTCCAATTACTCTCTCTCTCAGTCTTCATCTTAATCTTATACTACTAATATATACTGATAATACATATATACACATATAACACTTAATCATATGTAATTATGAGCTAGATCTATATTAAGGTGTTAATCTATTATATTCAGATTTGAGATCTGTTATTGTTATTGTTACTGGATCGATACACCGGGTTCCAACAGAAATACCGTTGACTAGAAACGCACATGTCACGACTTCAGGAATATGTCTGGCCTGTTCTTGAGTAAGCATATAGGCCCTTGTCCTTGGCCTCCCTTGTTCAGCATCTTTTTTCTCACTTCCTCCAGCTTCACCACTCGTACAAGTCCTCGCCAAGTGACCTTTGCCCGCACTTATAACACGTGGGCTTTGCATGGCAATCCTGAGCAAAGTGCCCAATCTTACCACATTTGTAACAAGAATTTGACCTTGATCTGCATTCCCCCACCATGGGACTTCCCACACTTATGGCACATATCAGACCCAGTGCCCCACTTGCACTCGCCAGCGTGCATCTTCCCGCAAGTCCTACATGACCTATTCTCCCACACTTTCTGTCGCTTGGTAGGAACAACCCATTTCTTCATTTTCTTCTCTTCTAACACCACATGGTCCACAGCCAGGTCATCTTAAACCATCTCTGTGAGTTCCACAGCAGAGTCAAAGGTACCTAGTCTACTTTTCCTGACTAAGGTGCGGATGTTCTGTTGAAGCCCTCTGAGGTAGCATTTGATTCTTTTGGATTCAGTATTCATCATGTCAGGCACCAACCTAGACATGCGGTTGAATTCAGTAGTGTACTCGCGGTGTGTCATATTACCTGGCTTCAAGTTTAGAAACTTCATCTCAGCCCTCTCCACCACAGCATCAGCACATAAACGTTTCATAACCATCTCCTTCAGGTCATCCCACTTCAAGGTCTTCATCTCTTCCCGACTCATCCTCTGCTCCACACTTTCCCACCAGTACATAACTTGATCCCCAAATGACTGAGTGCCATTGATGCGTGTTTAATGAATTCCCATTTTAAATAACTCACAAATAAGCTTTAAATTTATAAACGAAAATCCTAACGAATCCACACACAACCGGCAAGTGTACCGATCACTAATAGTATAGACCTAAGGAAGTCCGAGTGTCGAACACATAGACACGTGAAAACGTATTTAGTACTTAACCCTAACCAAGAATCACCTAAGAATAATATTTTTAATTGATTTTTAATTATTAACTAATTAACCTAACTTACTTTAACTAACTTAATTGACTAAACTTAACAAGACTAGACGAAACTTTGAGAATAAGACTTATCAATGGACAAAACGTCTACCTAGGTAAGAATCCTATTGAAGGTACAATAAGCTAATGGATTGTAGAATCTCACGACACCGGTATCTATGTATGATACAACTAAGGTTCACTCAAGAAAGCTAGATCACCTCTCGGTCTCACTAACAAACCCTAACCTACACTTAGTTGATTTTAAGAACTAACCGGGTTACGAATTGTTAAAGTGCTCTAATGTTGACTCTCCACTCAGTCTCACCGACACACTACCCTAATGGAGACGAATACTATGCAACTAAGGATAGAGGAACAATTTAGTTTAACTTATACTAGGTCAACTAATCGCTCACAAACCCAAACCCGACAAGAACCGAAACCATTCTCGCGCGATCCTAATCCTAACAAGTAAAAGCTATGATACGACCTTACTTCCTATCACCTCTCGGTCTCTAAGAAGGTGCCTACCCGCTGATTTTAACTAATTAATATACCCACTTAAACCCTACGGTTGATCACCCCGCAAAAAATTTCTAAACACAAACTAAAGAGTTCAAACAAGCTAAAATTAACCAAAACCGATTCAATCAATCAAAGCAAGAGGTAATTGAGTATAATTAATCAAAACACAGCCACTAAACACAACCTAATTCAATGTTAAACCAAACTTTTCATTAACAATTCAATTCATGATCATCAACAATCCAATTTACTTACTAAAACCTGACAATACTCATCTAACCTAGGTAGAACTAACTACTTTAGCCTAACATTAACTTTGGACAACAACTAATACTTAAGTTAAACATTATAAACATCAATATAAACATAAGTAAACTTATTCAAGATTCAACAACAATCAAACACAAGTCAATCTTCAAGTTACTTGCAAAACAATCCAAAGTAAAAGATCAAATTAACTAGTTAAGTATCTTGAACAAAAACACAAAGTTTATGAGTGATTACTTAAGATTAGAGCTGAAACAAACGATGAGGGATGATGCCTAGCTGATTTACCAACCTCATTTAGCCTCCTTCTTCCTCTCCTAGCCGTCCTCTAGCTGCCACAAATCTTTTTCTCCTCCCTTGGCTAGTGCTGAGTTACGATCGGACCTATGGCATAAGTTAGGGTTCTTTTTTTTATTTTACTTAATATAATATGAATGTAAGGCTTGGAACTTGTGGGCTTGGGTCGGGCCTTGAGTTGTAGTTTTCAAACTTTATCAAATAAGCCTCTGGAGTCTCCAAACTTTACTCTTTTTTCCTTAAAACACAAAACCTAGAAGTAATCAATCCAACTTTGTAAAATTAAGCAAAAACAATCCAAAACTCTTAATAATTAGACTAATAAGCAATTAAACCATGATAAAATGATACGGAAAGTAAGTGTTTTTTACAAAACATCAAACATCCCCACACTTAAGTCTTTTTCGTCCCTGAAAAAGTAATCTACACAGGATCATAACCAAGTGAAAAACAACAAACTATCAGATTATTATCATTTTCAAAGCATAAGAAACAACCTGACATATTGACCGCGATTGCCGATATTGTTTTCCACTTAAACCCAGCCACCAGCCAATCAAGCCCCCTTTTTGCATTAAACATTTTAAGTCCAAAAATTAAGGCTAAACCTACCCCATCTCAGACAAAGAGAGCTAGAAGATTAGAGTCGAAGAAAACTGGTTTGACAAATCACCATAAGCCAAGGACTCGTTGATAGCACTAATTAGATACACTCGGTGAAATTTGGATGGATGAATGGTCATGTGTTGGTCTTATGAGCTATTCCTAAACACTATTGGACTTTGTCCTATAAATTCCTAAATTCATATTTATTGACTAAGAACCTTCGAGCCCCAATAGTGTATCCTCAAAGTCACCATCCCCAAGGTAACACGTAAACTCTAGGTCCCGTCTAGTATGTGCATCTTTGGCCTCTTTTACTAACTTTAAACAATGCTTCTTTTGTTGGGTTTTATACAAGCTTATCAAAGTTCAAGTTAACCATTTTAACAAGAAAACGCAACGGAAGCTTAGATTTTAAAACTTGTTATGAACATACCATTATGTTAAAATTAAAACCCAATGAACAAGGATCAATATTACAAGAACAATATGCTCACAAAATGTAAATGTACCTCCTTATACCTTATAGGATGATGTAGGTTGTTGAAGGGGATGATGGATGAAAGGCAAGCCTCCAAAGAAGAAAACCTCAAGAGAGTGATACCCCAAGCCTTTTGCAACAACACCAAGTTATTTGCTAGGATTCTTGAACACCAAAACAAGCTCACAAAACCCCTTTTTTTTTCTGCTGCTGCTGCCGTGATTAATTAGGGAGAAAGAGAGAGTTTTTAAGCTTGATTATCCTTGAAAGGATTCAAAAACAAGACCCAAAATGCATGTGTGTTGAATGGAGGAACATAAAAGGAGAACCAAAGAGTATCTTGGTCTTTGATTGGGCAAAACCACCACCCCCACATGGGTGGCCGGTTTTGTTATGTTTCCTTTTTTTTTTTTTTTTTTGTTTTGTGTTTTAACATTTAAAACATCTCCATTCATTTTATAAAACTCATTTTCATAAAATGTGCATACATCTATTTAATTATTTAACCAATTAAATAATTAGTTTATATAAACAAATTATCCAAATAATTTATTTGAATCCTCAAGTGTGTTTGTTTAGAAAACCAATTTTCTAAACACGTAGTGTTCGGTATTCATTTAAATGATCAAATCGTTAAAAGAATACATTTGGTGTCGTCTAGCTTGTTATTGGGTATGACCCGACTTGGACCAAACACAGTTAGCCACATTAGTATAAGTATGTGTCTCGGGCATACGTAATTCCAACAATCTCCCACTTGCACGAGATACATAGAAAATTAATGCAAGTGGTGAATACCGCCTAACAACAGTTCACCACCCCTAATGTGTTTGACGAAGTGCCATTCAATAACATCATCCCTTCAAGTTCCTTACTTGATATGATTTAGGTGAATCTATCATTATATCCCTTTGTTGCTAGATGTCATGTTGGATCTAAGAGACATAGGTGATCATTCTCTTTTCAATTCAACTTTATCAGGCCTTAGACATCTAAACTCTCAACACATAAGAGGAACAAATTCCGTCTTGACTGTATACGCCTCTCACTATCACTTTATACTCCACCCGAGCTCATCCTTATGTACCATCTTTTACGAATAGCGAAGGGGAGAGTCAAAGTGTAATACTCGGTGAAAATCAAGACCCAATATACATCTCAGGTCTAAGGATAATATGAAATTCTCCTTTACTCAAGATTACTAATGATCAAGTCAATCGACTCCATGTAGTAATATTGAGAGCGGGTCAGTCCAATATTTGTATCCCATAAATATCTATGAACTTTGGCAGCAAACCTATGCTCCATATTCATTCCTTATGAATATCCACCAATCCTAGTTCATAATAGTCTTGCTTCATATTTGTTCCCACAAATGTGATCGACTACGGACTTTTAGAATAAGATAACTTATTCATGGATTAAACATGCAAAATTAGAATTTAACTCAAGATTCCATAATCATATAAAAGAGTTAAATTACAAAAGTCTTTTAAACTTTAATACAAAATAGATCAAATCCAATTACTAGAATATCGAAGTCCTAAGCCACTCGCATGACGCTCATGTTTCGGTCTTTCTAGGAGCTTCGTGAATGGGTCCGCAAGATTTTGATCAGTTCCAACTTTGCGAATACATATCTTTCCCTTTTCAACTTCATCCCTTATGTAGTTGAATCTCCGCTCTATGTGCCTTGTCTTTTGGTGCGAACGAGGTTCCTTGATTTGTGCAATCGCACCCTCGTTGTCACAAAAGATTTCTAGGGGGTCTTGAATGGAAGAGACCACCCCTAGATCAGTAATGAATTTCTTCAACCATGCAGCTTCCTGAGCTGCCAATGAAGCGGCGATGTATTCTGATTCTGTAGTGGACAATGCTACCACTTCCTGTTTTGAGCTCTTCCAAGAGACAGCTCCTCCATTAAGAGTGAACACATACCCAGATTGTGATCGAGAATCATCTCGATCAGTTTGGAAGCTCGCATCCGTGTAACCTTTTATAGCGAGTTCCTCCTCACCAGATCCATATATCAGAAACATATCCTTAGTTCTCCTAAGGTATTTCAATATGCTCTTAACAGCCATCCAATGACTGTTTCCTGGATTCTGTTGGTATCTGCTTGTCATGCTCAAAGCGCATGACACATCCGGTCTAGTACATATCATCGCATACATGATGGATCCTATAGCAGAAGCATATGGGATTTGTTTCATCGTCTCTTGCTCACCCTTTGAGCTTGGACATTGAGCTGAACTCAATATGGTCCCTCTTTGAATAGGTACAAAACCTTTCTTGGAGTTTTCCATCTTGAACCTTTTCAAGATCTTATCAATGTATGTACTTTGGTTCAAACCTATCAAGCGCCTTGACCTATCCCTATAGATCTTTATTCCCAAAATATAGGCAGCTTCACCTAGATCCTTGATGGAAAATCTACTTCCAAGCCAAGCCTTAACGCTTTCCATGGTTGGAATGTCATTTCCAAATAGTAGAATGTCATCGACATACAATACTAAGAATGTAATTATACTCCCACTAGCCTTTTTATACACACAAGCCTCATCAGCGTTTTTGATGAACCCAAAACTTTTGATTTCTTCATCAAAACGATGATTCCAAGTTCTAGATGCTTGTTTCAATCCATAGATTGATTTCTTTAACTTGCATACTTTATTAGGATGTTTTGGATCGACAAAACCTTCAGGCTGAACCATATAGACATCTTCCTCAAGATATCCATTTAGGAAAGCGGTTTTGACATCCATTTGCCAGATTTCATAATCATAATGTGCAGCTATGGCAAATAATATCCTAATAGACTTTAGCATTGCCACAGGCGAAAAAGTTTCATCATAATCAACCCCTTGAGTTTGAGTGAAACCTTTAGCTACAAGTCTTGCTTTATAAGTATCCAAGTTTCCATGCATATCGGTTTTCCTTTTGAAAACCCACTTACTTCCAACAGCTTTGGAGTTGAGTGGTGGTTCAACCAATTCCCAAACTTGGTTGTCATACATGGATTGCATCTCAACGTTCATGGCTTCAAGCCATTTGTCACAATCATTCTTGGACATTGCATCACGGTATGTGGTTGGTTCATCCGAATCTACCACGTAGCAACCTTCTACAAAAAATCCATATCTTTCGGGTGGATTGCTAACTCTACCAGATCTGCGAACGTTTTGTGTGTTTTGATCAACCACTTGATCACTTTCAACAACCTCTTGTTGAGTGCTAGTATCAACCAATTGTGTATCATCTTGTGATTCTTGATCCTCATCAAATTTCACTGTTCTACTATTAGTTCCTTCCTTAAGGAACTTAGTTTCCAAGAACTTACCCTTTCGAGCAATAATAACATTTTGCTCACTAGGATCGTAAAAGTAATATCCTATATCATCTTTAGGGTAACCAATAAAGATACACTTAGTGGATCGGACTTCTAACTTGTTTGGGGTGTATTGCTTTACATAAGTTTCACAACCCCAAACTTTTAAGAATGATAGCGATGGAGCCTTTCCATGCCATATTTCAAAAGGTGTCTTCTCCACTTTCTTGGTTGGAGCCATATTCAATATGCGAACAGCGGAAAGTAAAGCATAGCCCCAAAATGATAGAGGTAAAGTGCTTCTAGCCATCATCGATCGAACCATATCTAATAGGGTACGATTTCTCCTTTCAGACACACCATTATGTTGTGGTGTTCCAGGTGGAGTAAGTTGTGAAATAATTCCACAACTCTTAAGATGATCTTGAAAAATACCACTTAGGTATTCACCTCCTCTATCACTACGAAGTACTTTGATTGTGGTTTTGAGTTGTCTTTCTACTTCAGCTTTGAAGTCTTTGAACATTTCAAAAGCTTCATCTTTGTGTTTCATTAAGTACACATAACCATATCGACTATAATCGTCAATAAAGGTAATGAAGTATCTTTCACCATTCCTAGTCATTGGTCTAAAAGGACCACATACATCCGAATGTATGATACCCAATAATTCTTTTGACCTTTCAAAAGTTTTATTAAAGGGTTGCTTTGTCATTTTGCCTTGTAAACAAGATTCACATACATCAAATGAATCAAACTCATTGGTTTCTAGAATACCACTCTTGCGAAGAGTTTGCATGCGATTCTTGCTTATATGTCCAAGGCGACAATGCCAAAGATAGGGATCACCCAAGTCCTTCTTGAGTTTCTTGGTGTTGACATTATACATTGAACTACTATGTGACATACCACTTTGATCTATTTCATATATACCATTCATGGGTATAGCTTTAAAATAAAATATGCCATTCATCAAAACATGAATATCATAATCCATAAATTTAAAATCAAAGCCACATTGTTTCAAAAGGGACACGGAAATAATGTTTCTCCTTAACTTAGGAGCATACAAAACATTCTTCAAAATTACTTCCAAACCACTTGGAAGCTTTAACAAGTAGTCTCCTTGAGCTTGGACTTCAACTCTTGCTCCATTGCCCATAAAGAGACTAATGTCCCCTTTGTTGAGTTGTTTATTTCTTTTGAACCCCTGCAACAAATTGCAAATGTGAGTTCCACATCCGGTATCAAGTACCCATGTATTTGAAGAAATAACATTTAGTTCAACATATATAGTAAAGATAATACCTGAGGTATGCCCCGCATCCCTCTTATCTTTTAATGCATTGAGATAGGTCGGACAATTTCTTTTCCAATGACCTATCTCTCCACACTCAAAGCATGGATCTTGCGTCGCAACCTTTTGCTTCTTTTCCTTCGGTTTGTAGGGCGTAATGGCTTTTCTCTTTCCCTTTCCTTGGACGTGGCCCTTGCCCTTAGCAACACTTGCTTTGGGTTTGGAGTTATGTCCCTTTTTGCCTTCATTGATTGTTAGAACGGGTAAAACCTTTTTACCCATTCCCGCTTCGGCCGTTCTTAGCATTGCGTGAAGCTCACCAATGCTTTTGTCCCATCCATTCATGTTATAATTTATGACAAAAGTTTCAAACCTTTTGGTCAATGAGTTGAGGATCAAATCCGTAGCCAACTCATTAGACACGGGACAATTCAACCTATTTAGCTTTTCAATGTAGCTTTTCATCTTTAGGACATAAGATGAGACGCTTTGGGTTTCCTCCATACGACATGCATGAAACGCTCGAACCGTTTCGAAACGTTCCGCTCTAGCTTGTTGAAGGAACATTTCCTTCAATTGAGTTATCATGTCGTATGCCCCATGATGCTCGAAATCCTTTTGGATTTCGGGAATCATAGTTGCTAACATGAGGCAAGAGGCTTGTACCGAATCTTTGGTGTACTTGACCCAATCGTAATAAGCCTCCTCATCTTCCACGTTAGGCTCGTCGGGAATGGGATCGTCTAAGACATATGATATCTCTTCTTGCTTGAGAACTATTCTCAAGTTGCGATACCAATCCATAAAGTTATTATGGTTTAGACGATCCTTTTCAAGGATGGTTCTTAAGGATAGGTTACGGGTGTTATGGGTAGAGGTGTTTGCATTGTTAGCGGCCATCTACAAAATTTAACAAAGTTTTATTTAGTATTATAAACAATTTTAATTATTAATACCCTTTTATTCCAAATTTTAAAATAATAATTAAATTCTAGAATCCAACGATAAATCAAATTTCGGTTAGGTGACCTTTATCCCGTTATTTGATTTTAACAAGGTAGTCAACCTTGACGATTGCAACCCTTTGCAACTTCTAGAGGTATGGGACCATTCGAAATCCTTATTTCGTGTTGGCATGTTTATCCCATCAACACCATTGGACCCCATGCTTAGGTGACCTTTATCACATGGTTTCCAATTCAAGTCGTCCTACTTGTATAAACATGTAAGATTAACATACAAGTGGTTAGGTGACCTTTATCCCACAAATATGTTAATATTACCCTAAGTATATTAGTTTGCTCAAAATGGTTAGGTGACCTTTATCCCATTTAAAGTTCCCTAATACGTTAAGTGTCATACAAAAGGATGGTGTTAGACTTGTTTCCTTGGTAATTATGAAAAAGGGATTTTTAAAGTTTTCCAATATTCTAGTTTGAAAAACATTATGCCATATTCTAACATGCATTTAGTAATATGGCGATTTTGAAAACCAATTTTCAAGGTTCTAGTTATAATAAAACCAATTTTATTATATGTGAGTAATCGCTTAGTTTTAATAAACCCATTTTATTAACTAATTGACGCGATATTACCAAATATATATTAGAACCCGTTTTATGCTAGTTGTCGTTCCTATGTGACGGTTTGGATATCCTAATATCTATCAACCACACATTACATAAAGTAAAACAAACAACCAAGCATACATGCAAAATATAGTCATAACCGAGAACCGCTAAGTTTGACCATACTTGTTAGCCGAAACAAGTATAGGTCATAAGTCTCACCTAAGGGACAAAACATGACACAAGGATGGAATGTTGACTCCCACTTGATCTTGCATCCAAATGCTTCAAGTATCCTTTCCAAGTTGTTGTGTTCTTGTTGGGCTTGTAAATGGGCTCCAAACTTCCAAAAGTCTTCTTGGGCCCAAGAGTGAAATTTATGGGCTTAATGGGCTTGAATCCCATGATGGGCCGGTGAGGCCCAACAAGCCCAAAATTTGGTCCAAGGCCCAAATCCACCAATTCTTGCATCTTCAATTTTTTACAAAATGTATCCTAATACATATTTTTCTAAAACAAAGAAAATGCAACTAATCTATTTATTACATACCAACTTATGAATAAATAAATTACACAAGCCTAAAATATGAATTATTACAACCATATTGAATAATAAATATAACCAACATACACATAACAACAATCAACACATCCAAGGTCTCGGTTTCGGTTATGACACATCCAAACATACCAAATGTTCTAAGCATGCAACCTAAGCAACCATTGCCCAAAAACATCAAAAGGAATCGGCCCCCCCCCCCCCCAAGAGGCTACGGCCCAAAACCCCCCCCCCCCCAAAAATGCAATTTTGAACATGCAAATGTTAATAATGGTTTCCTAAGATCTTTCCATGCATGTCAAGATCTTACAAAACCATGGGGGTTAAATCCACCAAAATTTCGGACCCCTTTTTCACCCATGAAAAAACCCGAAATTTATGAACATGCAAGGAGCATAAGTCCTTGTAACCGGCTCTTGATGCCATTGTTGGGTTTTATACAAGCTTATCAAAGTTCAAGTTAACCATTTTAACAAGAAAACGCAACGGAAGCTTAGATTTTAAAACTTGTTATGAACATACCATTATGTTAAAATTAAAACCCAATGAACAAGGATCAATATTACAAGAACAATATGCTCACAAAATGTAAATGTACCTCCTTATACCTTATAGGATGATGTAGGTTGTTGAAGGGGATGATGGATGAAAGGCAAGCCTCCAAAGAAGAAAACCTCAAGAGAGTGATACCCCAAGCCTTTTGCAACAACACCAAGTTATTTGCTAGGATTCTTGAACACCAAAACAAGCTCACAAAACCCCTTTTTTTTTTTCTGCTGCTGCTGCCGTGATTAATTAGGGAGAAAGAGAGAGTTTTTAAGCTTGATTATCCTTGAAAGGATTCAAAAACAAGACCCAAAATGCATGTGTGTTGAATGGAGGAACATAAAAGGAGAACCAAAGAGTATCTTGGTCTTTGATTGGGCAAAACCACCACCCCCACATGGGTGGCCGGTTTTGTTATGTTTCCTTTTTTTTTTTTTTTTTTGTTTTGTGTTTTAACATTTAAAACATCTCCATTCATTTTATAAAACTCATTTTCATAAAATGTGCATACATCTATTTAATTATTTAACCAATTAAATAATTAGTTTATATAAACAAATTATCCAAATAATTTATTTGAATCCTCAAGTGTGTTTGTTTAGAAAACCAATTTTCTAAACACGTAGTGTTCGGTATTCATTTAAATGATCAAATCGTTAAAAGAATACATTTGGTGTCGTCTAGCTTGTTATTGGGTATGACCCGACTTGGACCAAACACAGTTAGCCACATTAGTATAAGTATGTGTCTCGGGCATACGTAATTCCAACATCTTTAGCATTATAAAATAGATAAATAAATGTTAAATATAAAAAAATTAATTCTGGAAATATTTTTATAAAATTCCCCACTGTCAAAAAGTGAATTGTGCAGAATTTCAAGATCCGAGACTAAACGGATAATTATTTGTGCTAAAACAAACTTTTAAAGCTTAAAACGCGTAAACCGGTAAAGTTCGCATAAGCGAGCTGACTGGTGTATAAAAACCCTGAAAATGAACTATTTTCATATAATTTAGTTAAACAAGTAAAAATGAATCATCCAAAAATAATTCGGATGATTTGAGTATTTTTAACCTATTTAACAGTTTCTGGTACGATAATGACGGAAACGGGTCCCGCGGCCAATCGGGACATCTAAACCGAGCCCTAATTTCACAACTTAGTTAAATTATCAATTAACAACTATTTTCGGGTCGTGTGTGACCAAACTCATTTTTGAAACATAAAAATGGATAACCGTGCTAGGCACGCAAAACGGGAAAAATGACTAATAGTAAATCTGACTAGTGAACTCTAAACGATATCACAATCTGAGTTCGGTGAAGTGTTTTTGGGTTAACATTGCCCCCAGAACGGGTACAGTACTGGGTTAACTGTGTCCCCAGATGTACCGGTTAACACGGTTAAAGTTATGTTAATAGTGATTGTATAGTAACGAACTTAGGGATCGTATTACAGATTTGGACTAGTAGCTGGAGTATTGTATTACTAAATTGCCTACGATAAGGTGAGTTTCACGAGTCCCTTTTTTTCTGAATTGTTTTCAAATATTTTCCAGGGCGGAAGCATGTTGCTAATAAAATGTTAAATACATACTGAACGCATGGATTTGCGTGTATTTATAAATATTTGATTGTACGGGAATCGTATGGAATGGGTACATTACTGGGTTAACAGTGTCCCCAGATGTCCCTGGAAGTGTTTCTGGGTTAACATTGCCCCCCGGAATGGGTACAGTACTGGGTTAACAGTGTCCCCAGATGCCTCTAGAAGTGTTTCTGGGTTAACATTGCCCCCGGAATGGGTACAGTACTGGGTTAACAGTGTCCCCAGATGTCTCTAATATATGATTATCATAATGATTTATCACTGTTTATTTAAATTAGTGAAACTCACCAACTATTCGTAGTTGACCCGTTTTCTTTACATGCTTTCTAGGTACTCCCAAACTGGAGTAAGTGCTACATGCTTGATGATGCGTGCTATTTGTGGAAGTTTAGTGATCGTTTTGTATTAAATATGATAATGTAATGTTGGTAAAACTTATGTGCTATCGCCTAGACGGGAACTAAACTCGGAACAATGTAATATGATGTAAATTAATGTAGTGGTGTTTTCTTTATAAGCAATGCTGTTGATATCAGATGTGTCTGTTGCAACCCGTTTACGTTTCCGCTGCGGTTACGGGGTGTTTCAGAACTTGGTATCAGAGCAATTGGTTATAAATGAATTAGGATGTCTTTAAAAGATACCTAAAATATAACCGGTAGCTCAAGTATTATAGGATCTGAATATCAACTAATAATATATAGTGACGAGATCTGGATGAACTTGGATGGACAAGTGAGTTATTATGGTCCGGAACATAATAACAGACTTGTCCACACGAGGGAATTCAGGGGAAGTCACGAGGAACATTAATAGGTAAAATCGGCAACATATGTGTAAGTATATGATAATATTTTTATGTGACAAGGTTGTATAAATGTGTGTATATTAATTTAATTATGATTTACATTATGAAAGGAACTATATGTTTGCTAACTTGTGTACAGGGAAGGATGTCAAGATCACGAAGTTTATCAGTAGAGGAGGACCCGGAGGAGATCAGTTCCGGGGACTCTAGGAGTTTACGCTTAGCTTCCAGCACCGAGCCTACTGAGACTAGCCATAGGAGTGCTAGCTTGTCCTCCCCTGCTAGGGTAACCAGATCCCCCACCCCACCCGCACCACAGGTCACCCTTACCCCTCCCAGACCCAGTCCCCGCCTCACGGCGCGGATCAGTGCCCCTTATGTCCCACCTACCTTTACCCCACCCAGATCCACTTACCACAGGGGCGAGTCCTCCCGCCCCCAGCCCGGGCCTGTGCCTCCACCCGTGTGGGGTACCCCAGGCCGGTGAGGGATGAGCGTCCCTCCGCCGAGGCTGCATGGCTCCGAGTGCTCACCGAGCAGATGAATGAGCACACCACCGCCTAGACAGTGGGTATTCAGAGGAGGAATCACTTGGCGGACTGCATACTGGACAGCCAGCATGCGATCGCTCAGCTGAGGAGGGAGGACGCATACTCCCAGTGGATGATTGACCGGATGGAAACACGGATCCGGGGTTTGATGGCAGTGTTAGTGGGGATGGTGGTAGTGTTGGTGTGGTTGGTATACCACCGTGTTTAGATCATGTTAGGGTGGTAGTAGTCAGGGTCCGCTTTTTGATACTCTATGTTAGCAGTTAGTGACGATGCTAACATAGAGTGAATCTTGGGTAGTTATAGTACAGTCACTAGCCCATAGGGGGTCTTTTTTTTTGGGGATACCATTGTAGATATTTTGATGTATCATTCAAGCACTGACCCATAGCGGGTTATGTCGAAATGATGCCGATGTAGGACTGATGTATGAAAACTTAATCTATGGGCTGACGTTAATGTAATGTGTACTGATGATTATGTAAAATGTACTAATGTTTATTAATGAATGGAATATGTGTTGTGTATCGAGATTGGAATTTGTATTAATTATATGCATTTTTCTTAATGTTGTGTAGAATGGCACCTAAACGGTCAGCTCAAATGTCAGAAGTGGATGTGAGTCGTCTGATTGCTCGACAGTTAGAGGCGGCGATACCGGATATAGTATCGCGCATCGCCGCCAGTATTAACAATACGACCAATCCAGACCCTGCGAGCAATCAAACGACCACCAATAATGCTGGGGAACAAAATGTTAATCCTCCACCGAACGGTAACCCGATTCCGAGTAATGACGCGCCGCCTAGGGTGGTCGTTACAGACAGTAATGGCCCTATACCCAGTGTAGAAACGAAACGCACTGAACCGACTCCTGCAACAAGGGGATGTTCAATTAAAGATTTTATGTTGTGCAAGCCCCTAAAATTTAGCGGGTCTGAGGGACCCAATGGGTTGGTTAAGTGGATTGAGAAAATAGAGTCGGTTGTGAACATCAGTAACTGCCCTGAGGAGTACATTGTTAAGTATGCTACCTGCACGTTCACGGACCATGCCTTGACATGGTGGAACACAATAGTGCAAACTCGCGGTCAGGCAGCGACAAACCGCATGACTTGGGCAGAACTCAAGGCCCTTGTACTGGAACATTTCTGCCCGAAAAACGAACTGCAGAAGTTAGAAAACGAGTTGTGGAACTTAGAGATGCAGGGGGCATACCACTTGGGTTATACGAACCGATTTAATGAATTGTCGCGATTGGTGCCGTGGTTGGTCACCCCTGAGTCAAAGAGGGTGGAGCGTTATATATGGGGACTAACTCCAGTAGTAAGGAGTATAGTCAACGCTGGGGGACACCAAACGTTTGAGGGTGCGGTGACGCAAGCTGGTATTGTCACATACGATTTCGTGAGGAGTGGGTCACTGAAGGTGGCAGGAGAGTCTGCCGGAGGAAAGCGAGGTACGTATGACAGTAGGACCCCGGGGAAGCAGCAAGACAAACGTGCTAGGCCCGCTGCCCAGAACTACGCCATGACTAGTTCAGGCGGAAGGCAAGAACCGCAGAAGTGAACGTTTCCTAAGTGTGGGAAATGCGGTTACCACCATGGTGGCGTGTGCAAAGAGGTGGTGTGCCACCGGTGTGGCAGGGAGGGACACTACGCACCGAGATGTAGGGCAAACCTGAACAACCTAAACCGACAACCGCAACCTATCCGTGCGCAGCCAGTTAGGACCCAACAAGCCCGACAACAAAACCCACAAGGAAACCAAATGATGACCACTAGCCGTGCTTGCTTTGAATGCGGCAGCACAGATCACTTCAAGAGATACTGTCCGAGACTGAACCAGGGAGGAATTGGGAGGCAAACCATGGGTCAGGCATCGTCGTCCAATCCGGCGAGAGGCCGACCATTCGTGATGGGTGCGAACGAAGCACGCCAGTACCCCAGCGTAGTGACAGGTACATTCCTCGTCTCTGATCATTACGCTTCTGTATTATTTGATACAGGCGCCGATAGAAGTTTTGTTTCTGTTAAATTCCTATCGATAGCAAACCTTCGGATTAGTGAACCCATAGAACCTTATACCGTAGAAGTCGCTAACGGTAAAACCATGATAGTTAATCAGATAGTTCGGAATTGCCCTTTTGTTCTAAACGATCAATCCTTCCTGATTGACTTATTACCGGTAGAATTAGGTAGTTTTGACGTGATAGTGGGAATGGATTGGTTAGCACGTAACAAAGTGGAAATAAACTGTGAAAAGAAAATCGTCAGGATCCGGGTGTCGGATGACGAAGAGGTGTTAGTGCAAGAAGAGAAGTCAGGCACAATGATACCATTTATATCCCACCTCAAGGTGTTAAAATATATACGCCAGGGATGCGTGGCGTATCTAGCAAGCTTGACGGCCACAGATTCTGATGAGAAACGGGTGGATGATAGCCCGGTGGTACGCGAATTTCCACAAGTTTTTCCAGAAGAACTTCCTGGATTACCGCCAACCCGACAGGTCGAATTCAGAATCGATCTATTACCTCAAGCTGGCCCTGTTGCTAAAGCACCCTACCGACTTGCACCGTCCGAGATGCAAGAATTATCCAATCAGTTGCAGGAATTATTGGATAAAAGATTTATACGTCCTAGTTATTCCCCGTGGGGTGCACCTGTATTATTCGTGAAAAAGAAGGACGGGAGCCTTAGAATGTGCATTGATTACAGGGAGTTGAACAAGTTAACAATCAAAAATAGGTACCCTCTTCCTCGAATTGATGACCTGTTTGACCAGCTTCAATGTGCGAGCTATTTCTCAAAAATCGATCTTAGATCGGGATACCATCAGGTTAGAATTCAGGAAGAAGATATCCCAAAAACCGCATTCCGGACTCGCTACGGCCATTACGAGTTCTTAGTTATGCCTTTCGGGCTAACAAATGCGCCGGCAGTGTTCATGGACCTCATGAATCGAGTCTGTAAACCCTACCTCGACAAATTCGTCATCGTGTTTATTGACGACATTCTGATTTACTCGAAAAGTAAAGAAGAGCACGAGCAACACTTAAGAATAATTTTAGAGCTTCTGGATCAGGAGAAGTTGAATGCAAAATTCTCCAAGTGTAACTTCTGGTTACAGGAAGTGCAGTTCCTCGGTCACGTTATAAACCATCAAGGAATACACGTTGATCCGAGTAAAATTGAAGCAATTAAGAATTGGCAAGCGCCTAAAACGCAAAAGGAAATCCGCCAATTCTTAGGCTTAGCTGGATATTATCGTCGATTTATAGAGAACTTTTCCAGCATCGCCCAACCTTTAACTCTCCTGACTCAAAAGGATCGAAAGTATGAATGGGGAGAAGAGCAGGAAACGGCGTTTCAAACGTTAAAGCAAAAAATTGTGCCAAGCGCCGATTTTAAGTCTCCCCGATGGAGACGATGGTTTTGTCGCGTATTGTGACGCATCTCGTAGAGGGTTAGGATGCGTGTTGATGCAGAATAATAAGGTTATAGCCTATGCTTCCCGACAGTTAAAAGTACACGAGAAAAATTACACTACTCATGACTTAGAACTGGGAGCGGTTATCTTCGCACTTAAAATCTGGAGACATTATCTCTACGGTACAAAGTGCACCATCTTCACCGATCATAAAAGTTTGCAACACATATTTGATCAGAAAGAACTAAATATGAGGCAACGAAGATGGGTCGAGTTGTTGAGCGATTATGACTGTGACATCCGTTATCACCCCGGCAAGGCTAACGTTGTAGCCGATGCCTTGAGTAGGAAAGATCGGGTTAAGCCATTGCGAGTGCGAGCGTTGGGGATGATAGTCCAGTCGAACCTTTCGGACCTGGTTCGAGTCGCTCAACGTGAGGCGTTGAAAGAGGAACAATTGGAAAAGGAGGGACTTTACGGCAATGAGAAGAATTTCGAACAGCGCGTGGACGAAATTCTCTATTTCAAAAGTCGGATTTGGATCCCGACCCTCCATGATCTTCGTGAATTAAACATGGACGAAGCACATAGATCAAAATATTCCATACATCCGGGATCGGATAAGATGTACAAGGATGTGAAGGAGTTCTACTGGTGGCCGGGTATGAAAAAGGATATCGCAACGTATGTCGGTAAATGTACGACTTGTGCGAGAGTTAAGGCAGAGCACCAGAAACCCTCGGGAATGTTACAACAACCAGAAATTCCCGAATGGAAGTGGGAGCAAATCACGATGGATTTTGTGACACATCTTCCTAAAACATCCCGAGGACATGATGCAATTTGGGTAATCGTGGATCGATTAACCAAATCGGCACATTTTATCCCGATTAGAAATAATTATAACACAGAGAGACTTGCGCAGATTTATATAAATGAAATTGTGTCTCGTCATGGGATACCCATCTCAATCATCTCCGATCGGGATAGCCATTTCACCTCCAAGCTTTGGCAAGCTGTGCAAGAAGCGCTGGGAACGCGTATTGATCTAAGCACAGCTTACCACCCTCAGACCGATGGTCAGTCTGAGAGGACCATCCAAACCCTGGAGGATTTGCTTCGTACATGCGTACTGGATTTTAAGGGAACTTGGGATCAACATCTCCCACTCGTTGAATTTTCCTATAATAACAGTTACCATAGCAGTATAAAGGCAGCACCTTACGAAGCATTGTATGGTCGGAAGTGCCGATCACCACTCTGTTGGACTGAAGTGGGCGACACTCAGGTTATTAGATCAGACCTGGTCCAGGAAACGACCAGCAAAATCCTTGAAATTAGGAGCAATCTGAAGGCCGCGCGGGATCGGCAAAAGAGTTATGCCGATACCCGTAAAAAACCGTTGTCATTTGAGAAAGGTGATAAAGTGTATTTGAAAGTATCACCTTGGAAGGGTGTAGTCAGATTTGGAAAGGCGGGGATGTTAGCCCCGAGATATATTGAACCCTTCAATATTACTGCAAAAATCGGTCCCGTAGCGTACCGATTAGAACTACCCGATGAATTGAGTGCAGTTCACAACGTGTTTCACGTATCGAACTTGAAAAGATGTCTGGCGGATGAGACATCGGTGTTACCCTTAGAGGGTGTCCAAATAAATGATAAACTCAATTTCGTAGAGGAACCCGTAGAAATAGTAGACGGAAAAATCAAGCAACTTAGACACAACAAGATTTCGTTGGTCAAAGTTAGATGGAATTCGCAACGAGGCCCAGATTATACCTTGGAGCGAAAGGACGAATTCCGGAAGAAATACCCCCATCTATTTCCTCAAAAAGAAGTAGTCGTCGCGTAAAAATTTCGAGGACGAAATTTCTTTTACGGGGTAGAATGTAACGATTCCGGCAAAATTAGGTATATCCTAACCGGTGTATACTATGTATGTGTCATTTAATAATGATTGTGTGAATTATGATGCGTTTATACGAGTATGTATGATTCATAGTACGAATTATACTCGATTATACAGTTAATCGTATTGGAAATACGAATAACCGATTAACGGTTACTGAAGTCCGAACGATCGGGGATTGCACTATAGACGAAATATATAATATTTAGAGATATTTACGAAGTATTAAAGCTTCGGGATAAGTGAATTAAAGCACAGAAAAGGATTTCGAATTAATGATACGTCGGTACGTTAAACGAAACCTTTAATACCAAACCAAGCAAGAGACGATCGATCAAGCCGAAAAAGATGCACAATTATTAATACTATGATGTTTAAAGTTAATAAATGTCATGGTTTAAGTTTTAAATCGGTTTTATATAAATTTCATTTTTAAGCCGAAAAACGACCGTTTTAGCCTCGTTTTAAGCCGAATTAAACGTTTAACCGAAAAACGAACTGAACAAGATTATCCAAAACATTATCCAGATTACGAGAATCTGAATATGTGGCTTAAAATGAAGATGTGGGTCCCACCCCACCCTCCAATATGGTCCGATCAGACCATCTATCTTCATTTCATTTCATTTTTCTTTTTTACAACAACATATTCAACAATCCCTTCATCCTCTCAATAATTCCATCCAAAAACCGAGAATTCTAGCAAGAAAAACAAGGTAATGATCGTGTTCTATACGTTTTTATCTTCGTTTCTTGAGTTCTCTTTCAAGAAAATGAGGTTTCCAATTGAAAAAGGGTGAAAACCCGAGATGGAACCGATTCTTGCATGATCAAGTGATGTATACGGGTTATACAAGGGATCTTGATCAAGTGATTTGGACAGATTGTGTTTCGTGTAGAGTTAGGTCATGAAATTTTACAGGGATGACCTACACATGAAAATATAAGTTCTGTGAATTTTTGGTAATTTTTGGATAAAGGATGAATATATTTGGTGAATTTAATGCTCGGTTTTGGCCAAAAATGGTGAAAAATAGTTAAATATCATGAAAAATTCATGAAAATTTCAGATAAGCTTTTTATAACATGTATAAGACACACACAAAATTTTAGGTCATTTGGAGAAGTCTAAGTAGGCTTTTCGGTTAAACGAGTTCTAGGGTTTTCTAGCTCGGTTTTAGTGAAAATGGCATTTAAAAAGGGATTTTGGTTATGGAAAATTTACAGGGGACTATGGAGATGGCAGGGGTCATCCAGGAAAAATTTGGGATTTTTCTAAGATCGTTTGGTATTTACGACATATTTAGTGTTTAAATGGTGTTTAAAAATAGATAAATAAATGTTAAATATAAAAAAATTAATTATGGAAATATTTTTATAAAATTCCCCACTGTCAAAAAGTGAGTTGTGCAGAATTTCAAGATCCGAGACTAAACGGATAATTATTTGTGCTAAAACAAACTTTTAAAGCTTAAAACGCGTAAACCGGTAAAGTTCGCATAAGCGAGCTGACTGATGTATAAAAACCCTAAAAATGAACTATTTTCATATAATTTAGTTAAACAAGTAAAAATGAATCATCCGAAAATAATTCGGATGATTTGAGTGTTTTTAACCTATTTAACAGTTTCCGGTACGATAATGACGGAAACGGGTCCCGCGGCCAATCGGGACATCTAAACCGAGACCTAATTTCACAACTTAGTTAAATTATCAATTAACAACTATTTTCGGGTCGTGTGTGACCAAACTCATTTTTGAAACATAAAAATGGATAACCGTGCTAGGCACGCAAAACAGGAAAAATGACTAAAAGTAAATCTGACTAGTGAACTCTAAACGATATCACAATCTGAGTCCGGTGAAGTGTTTCTGGGTTAACATTGCTCCCAGAACAGGTACAGTACTGGGTTAACTGTGTCCCCATATGTACCGGTTAACACGGTTAAAGTTATGTTAATAGTGATTGTATAGTAACGAACTTAGGGATCGTATTACAGATTTGGACTAGTAGCTGGAGTATTGTATTACTAAATTGCCTACGATAAGGTGAGTTTCACGAGCCCCTTTTTTTTCTGAATTGTTTTCAAATATTTTCCCGGGGCGGAAGCATGTTGCTAATAAAATGTTTAAGTACATACTGAACGCATGGATTTGCGTGTATTTATAAATATTTGATTGTACGGGAATCGTATGGAATGGGTACATTACTGGGTTAACAGTGTCCCCAGATGTCCCTGGAAGTGTTTCTGGGTTAACATTGCCCCCGGAATGGGTACAGTACTGGGTAACATTGTCCCCAGATGCCTCTAGAAGTGTTTCTGGGTTAACATTGCCCCCGGAATGGGTACAATACTGGGTTAACAGTGTCCCCAGATGTCTCTAATATATGATTATCATAATGATTTATCACTGTTTATTTAAATTAGTGAAACTCACCAACTATTCGTAGTTGACCCGTTTTCTTTACATGCTTTCTAGGTACTCCCAAACTGTAGTAAGTGCTACATGCTTGATGATGCGTGCTATTTGTGGAAGTTTAGTGATCGTTTTGTATTAAATATGATAATGTAATGTTGGTAAAACTTATGTGCTATCGCCTAGACGGGAACTAAACTCTGAACAATGTAATATGATGTAAATTAATGTAGTGGTGTTTTCTTTATAAGCAATGCTGTTGATATCAGATGTGTCTGTTGCATCCCGTTTACGTTTCCGCTGCGGTTACGGGGTGTTACATTTTAATATTCAGTCGCCCCAGCCACTTTCAGTTTTCGGGTCAATGGCTATCCCGTACATCTACATGTAGAAAGCAGGACCAAACATATACAAGTATATGTCCCTCGAACTTATGTAGCCGACATAATTTTCAGCAAAAGAACAAAACAATTTTTATATTTGTATTTAAAAAAAATCTACAACTAAGTAAAATAAATTTCCATCCCCACACTTAGAAAGAAATCATCCTCGATGAGAACAAGTAAAAGAAATAAAATAAAATTAAAACTTAAAAATAAATTAAAACTTAAAATAGCAAAAAGTAAAATAGAGAACGGGTTACTCCCTTGGTTTATATGCAGATTCTTCATCAGTTGTGTATCAATCGAACGACCGTATAGCATTCCATTTGCGACCGCAACCTCGGGAGAACCAGTTCCAAAACACCACCAGAGCTATCATGAGAAAATCTATAACATGTACTGAGCAAAATCGCTCGCATATAGCGGCGTACAAAACTGAAACACAAGTAATAAACATATTTTTGTATTTTTATGATTTTTTTTTGATTTTTCTATAATAAAGAATACTCCCTAAAATCGGTCGACTCGAATGGAGATTGAGTAAGAGTGGCTTTTAGTAAGGAGAAATTCTAAACATAAAATAAAATAAAAGAAACAAAACTTTAAAGCTCGGGCTGCCTCCCGAGAGCGCTTAGTTTAACAGGTCCTCAGCCTGACCCCAAATCTCAATTTTAATCAGGTGGCTTCTCCTTTATCCGTTTCCCACTCGACCCATTTCGTTTTATTCGTTTACTATTAGTTGGGAAAAACTCACCAGAAAAATCTAGAGAGATTTTGAAAAACTGAAACGGGTAGGACCACCAAGACTTATACTTACCAGGACCAAACTTTATACGAGTCGTGTAATGAAGGAGGATGTCATATTTACTGTGTGTCGACTTTTTATGTTGTTTCGTATGTCGTATCCTCAACTTCAAGTTCGTTTGATCCAAGTATACATGTTCCCTCTTCTGTGGTGTCTCTCTGAAAATTAATCTTTCTATTCCTTCAATGTCACCTCCCGGGTCAAATTGCATATCATCTACTTCCATAGAGGTATCCTCCACAAGCTCTTCATGACAACCCTCAATATCCAAGACAACCACATTCGCCTCTTTAATCAGTTCAGACTTTTTATGTTCTCCTTCTAAATCCTCAATCATATCATTCTCACAGGACAAGTGTGATGCATCAAGTGGATCTGTTTCATGGCCGGGTGGATTGTCACCTTCTTCATCCAATGAGGACAAATGCTCCTCCTCTATCTCTTCCCCCACTCTTGAATCCTCAATCTCACTTAGGGGTTCGATAAGCGTTTGACTCGGAGATGGAACATATACCGAGTCATTCACAATAGCATGCAGTACATCATCCATTATTGCCTCCAATTCTGGGGTGGGCTCTAATATATTTCGCAATGAATCTGTATACCCTAAGAAGTTACCCATCAGGTCATATGCGAAATGGTATGGAGGTTCTACCCAAAGTGATTCGAAATCAGCCTTTCATGCCTCGGTTTCTATCTTCCTTCGCTCATAAGCATCATGTACCCAGTGATCTCCGCCATACACTTTGCACCATTGCGTTCCAACGTGTCGTCCGAACATATTTTCTTTAAAGAACACTCAAAAGAAAAGGATCACGGGCACCAGATAAAAATAGAATAGAATACTTTAAATAAAATTAACCTAAAACTAATCTAATTAAAATAACTAATTTAATCTAAATATTCGAAAATACAATAGGAAAATCTTAATTCGGGCCATTCTCAATATGCCTCTAACCGTGTCCCTGGCAACAGCGCCAAAAACTTGATGCGTGTTTAATGAATGCCATTTTTAAATAACTCACAACTAGGCTTTAAATTTATAAACGAAAATCCTAACGAATCCACACACAACCGGTAAGTGTACCGATCACTAATAGTATAGACCTAAGGAAGTTCGAGTGTCGAACACAAGGACATGTGAAAACGTATTTAGTACTTAACCCTAACCAATACTCACCTAAGAATAATATTTTTAATTGATTTTTAATTATTAACTATTTAACCTAACTTACTTTAACTAACTTAATTGACTAAACTTAACAAGACTAGACGAAACTTTGAGAATAAGACTTATCAATGGAGAAAACGTCTACCTAGGTAAGAATCTTATTGAAGTTTTAATAAGCTAAATGATTGTAGAATCTCACGACACCGGTATCTAAGGATGACACAACTAAGGTTCACTCAAGAAACCTAGATCACCTCTCGGTCTCGATAACAAACCCTAACCTACACTTAGTTTATTTTACGAACTAACCGGGTAACGAATTGTTAAAGTGCTTTAATGTTGACTCTCCTATCGGTCTCACCGACACACTACCCTAATGGAGACAAATACTACACAACCAAGGATAGAGGAACAATTTAATTTAACTTAAACTAGGTCAACTAATTGCTCACAAACCCAAACCTGACAAGAACCGAACCCACTCTCGCGCGATCCTAATCCTAACAAGTAAAAGCTATGAGATGACCCTACTTCCTATCACTTCTCGGTCTCTAAGAAGGTGCCTACCCGCTGATTTTAACTAATAAATATACCCACTTAAACCCTACGGTTGATCACCCCGCAAACAATCTCTAAACACAAAGTAAAGAGTTCAAACAAGCTAAAATTAACCAAAACCGATTCAGTCAATCAAAGCAAGAGGTAACTGAGTATAATTAATCAAAACATAGCCACTAAACACAACCTAATTCAATGTTAAACCAAAATTTTCATTAACAATTCAAGTCATGATCATCAACAATCCAATTTACTTACTAAAACCTAACAATATTCATCTAACCTAGGTAGAACTAACTACTTTAGCCTAACATTAACTTTGGACAAAGGCTAATACTTAAGTTAAACATCATAAACATCAATATAAACGTAAGTAAACAAATTCAAGATTCAATAACAATCAACACAAGTAAATCTTCAATTTACGTGCAAAACAATCCAAAGTAAAAGATCAAATTAACTAGTTAAGTATCTTGAACAAAAACCCAAAGTTTAAGAGTGATTACTTAAGATTAGAGCTGAAACAAACGATGAGGGATGATGCCTAGCTGCTGTACCAACCTCCTTTAGCCTCCTTCTTCCTCTCCTAGCCGTCCTCTAGCCGCCATAAATCTTTTTCTCCTCCCTTGGTTGCTGTTGAGTTCCGATCGGACCTATGGCAGAAGTTAGGGTTCTTTTTTTTATTGTACTTAACATAATATGCATGTAAGGCTTGGAACTTGTGGGCTTGGGTCGGGCCTTGAGTTGTAGTCTTCAAACTTGATCAAATAAGCCCCTGGAGTCTCCGAACTTTATTCTTTTTTCCTTAAAACACAAAACCTACAAGTAATCAATCCAACTTTGTAAAATTAAGCAAAAACAATCCAAAACTAATCTAATAAGCAATTAAAACATGATAAAACGATACGAAAAGTAAGTGTGTTTTACAACACATCAGCCATAACCTATCGCTTGGTCGGGACGGCACTCGCTAATTCGGATAACCTTTTCCATTGTGGTTATCCATTAGAGAGTAGCGATTGCGTCTCCCAAGCAAGTTAGCTTCGGCGGGTCACAACCCTTGAACGACTTGTAGTTACACCCGCCTCAGCCTATTCCTGTCATCAACCTTCACTGATCAAACTTCTCTCTAGCCACCCTCCTTCATCATCTATCTTACTCTTTTCCCCTGACTTCTCCGCAGTCCTCGCATGACATCCCGCGGACTTTTCAGGATTCAAGTTCTTCACAGCAACTGATACCGCTTGAGCAATGGCAGCTTGAACAGCAGGGTAAAGTTGATACCCTTCGTTGTTACTCGGATTTCGACCAGCTGCACTGCCTTCTCCCTCAGTGTTAGTAACTGATTTTACCTAAGAATCTCGGTCAACGCATAGCCTACCACGACGTCCCGTACGTCCTCCCCTTCCAGCAACTTCCCTAGATCCATTCATTCGTATTCTATAAGGAAACACAAATGTCATTATTAAAGGAACCATTTAGTACAAGGATAGTAAGGATAACAGGTAATAACAGTGGCCAGCTGTGATTAGCTGATCACGTTACTCTCCATGTCCTATACACTTCCCATTGGGAGTCCACTTGTGCTAGTTCTACTTCTAACAATTAGACAATCAAACAATTCATATCATCATATACTCCTATCCCTAGAAATTAAGCTTGCATTCATACATTCTTTATTTAGTAACTAAGCTAACATCATACATCGTTCTCTAGAAATTAAGCTAGAATTCATTCATCATTCTACTTTACATGTGAAATTAATCACATATTTTACCTTTTCTTAGCTTGCTTGAGTGACTCATGGCTTTATTGAACTGGCATCTTCTTTCTTTTCTTACTCAAATCCCATTCTTTGTTCGAGTCTAAGCATGTAGGATGCTTAATTCTCTCGAAATTATGCTCTGATACCAACTTGTAAGGCCCCGTTACCGGTACCCTACATTAGCGTTGGATATACTTATAGACACTTCTAAATATTAGAGTTAATTAAAAATTTTGCGGAATAATAATAGTCAACCATTCATTACAAACATCCATAACTTGTCTTTTAAAAGCATAACATAACATATAATATCAAACATCATAACAGATCTTCAGATGCCAGTCTCTTCCAATCCTGCCATGTGCCTCCCTCAAGCCAGTTGTCTAAGTCGATTAACCTGCGTGCATATTAAAGTCAGCTACGCTGAGTGAGTTCTAGATAATCTGACGACATACAATACATTCACATACTTACATATGCACCCGAAGGTACATACCTTCATATTTACTTACATATACTTACATACATACTTTCATTCATACATATACGTTTTAAAGAGCATTCCGCCTTATTACCATCGCCCATATTATTAGGGTCGGTTCCCTACATTCGCCGATATTATTAGGGTCGTTCCCTACATTCGCCTATATTATTAGGGTCGGTCCCCTACATTCGCTGATATTATTAGTGTCGGTTCCCTATGTTCACCGATATTATTAGATTCGGTTCCCTTTATAACCATTCCTTCCATACTTTTCTATACATTCATAATTATAACTTCCATACGTACATACATCATCTATATATCATATATATATCAATCATATCTTTAATCTATCCATTGACGATTCATGCAACATCCAAAGATCGTTCATGCATCGTCAAGCATTCATTCATACTTAAATCATAAGAGACATATACTTACCACTTAAGGTAAGTGTATTAACTAATCACATCGAGTATGCACACAACCCAGAAAATATAACAAGGAATGGGGCTAGAAACTCACCTGAATGCGGTTACGTTTACCGTTTACGGTTATTCCTTTCTTTAGTTGTATTCGACTAACTAAATAACAATTATACGTATCAGTTAACTATCACTACCCATATCTCCTTTCTAGTTTAACTATAACCCTCAACGTACGGGGGACCGAGGGCAGCGCCCCTGGCAGGGTCAAGGGGGCAGAGCCCCTGGAAATTCTAATTTATTATTTTATTTGCTAACTCATAAGGTTCGAGGGCTTCTTTGTAATTTATCCATTATTTTCTAAGTCCAGGAACCTTTCTGTCATTCTTTCAAACTTAATTCGTTATCCAGTGCGTTAACGGATGAGGTTCATTCGTTACTCCTTAACTTATAACGAATTGACCCTCAAAACGAATTGGTCCTTATTACGAACTGGTCTTTATAAAGAATTAGGGTTAGGTCAGAGAATGTCAAAAACATTCCCTGACATCCTTAAATCCGCGCGGCCGCCGCCGTGCCGGAAAACCGTGCGGTGGCCTGAAAAACGTATTTTGCACTATTTTTCACCATTTTTCATCCCGTTTGATCCATATCCAAGCTAGGGTGACCCCTAAGCTCGTCTTTTGACCGGTTTATACCCGATTCCATCCGGATCTCGTGACTTTAATGGTTTAGGGTGTCGGCTCGTCGTTTCACGACTAGATCTAGTGGGTTTGGATCCATAAGGTATCATAACATTATTACCTCAGATAGATGCTAAATTTTTTTTGGTTATTTTGGCTAGAGAGAAGAGAAATATGAGAGATAGCTTACGTGTGTGTTTTGGATGGTGTGTGGAATGGGTGAAATGGATGGATTAATGAGTAGTTTATGTTTATATATTATGGGTCATGGGGTTAAGCCCATGGTTTTTTCTTACTTCCTTTTTTAATCCAAGTCCATAACACATATCTATTTTACCCAACATTAGCCCGACTCATAATAACTCATACTTTATTTTATTAACCGAAATAAGAAAACGGGTTGTTACAAAGCTGCTAGCCTAGAAAACTGTAAGGTGATAGGGTATTGATAGATCTTTATTGGTCAGGATTGCTAGATTTAGTTTCTAGGTTTGATCGTCAACTTAGTCTATTAAGTCAATTGAGTCTGCTTAGCTATACTTGATTTCTGTGCTCTAAGGTAGGATTTCGTCATAAAGATACTTAAACATAAATTATTAAATAACCGTAAGGAAGTTTAATTCATAAAACTGGTGTGCCTTAAAACTTGTTAGAATTCCATATGTGTCTTCTTGAAGTTCAAGGGTCCTGTTCGGGTATCTGGAGAGGGTTTATTTTACGATCCCAGTTCCGTAACTTAAGTTTCCTAGTTAATTGAGTGCCGTAACTTAGGGAATTCTTGACTAGGTTGTTATCTTTATCATTTGAATTAATCAAAGTATTTTTAATAGTTTCTTAATATTTTATTCAATTAGGGTTTTAAATTTATTATTAGAATATTTATTAGGTTTAAGTAATCATGGTGTTTTATTATTATTTAATTAAATTAGGGTTTACTTTATAGTTTATTAGTATTTAGTTTAAAACTCCCCTCAAACATTATTATTAATAGTCGTGTCTTAGTCGAGTCTAATTAGCTAGTTTTGTAATTTATAGAGTCTTGTAGGTTCGATATCCGGACTTACTTAGCTGTATTAGAGTCGACCGATACACTAGTCGGTTAGTAGTTTAAGAGTCAAGAGTATTACTTAGTGTATAGTTTAGCGTAATTTTAGTTAATAATTATTTGACTACTTTTAGAACCTCAACTCTCAAAAACATTTTTGCACTCTTTCGCTTAAAATTATGCCAGTTACTCAAATTTAAAGGACATATAGTTGTATATGTTTGGTCCTAATAATTACTTGTAGATATTCGTGATAGCCATTTACCGGAAAATGGAAAGTAACTAGGGCGACTGTTGTGTGTTTTTATTTAATTCTTTCGCTAAAAATTATGTAGGTTATTTAAGTTTGTGGAACATGTTTGCATGTTTGGTCCTGATATCTACATGTAGATCTATAGGATATCCATTTATCTATAAACTAAAAGTGACTGGGGCGACTGAATTAAAATGCTCCTAAAAATGAGTTTTGAAGCAAAAAGATAAAATGATAGTATATTGATCATCTAGTCCAATATCTAGAAAGAAATAAGCTTAAAAGGCTGAGTGCTTAATTGCATTGGTGCATTGATAGGTCTTAAACAAACTGTTAAGGTGAAGCATGTGATATAAACATAAATAACTACCAAATTGAAAGAGGTGTTAGTCTCTTCCAAAAATCTCGGTAATGAAGGCAGAAAGGTAATAGCATGTGATACTCAAGCCTTATGTTTGTCTGATCACCAAAAACAAAAATTTATAATAAAATGTATTTAGTTTATGGTTAACTCTTCAATGGTGTATGACTTTATGGCCTTAAATCCTGTATTGATGGGTTGCATCCGGTTTCCGGACACGGTGAGTCTTTATGCGGCTTAATTATTTGGGTATTCATAAACATGAATATTTTAAAAGCTTTTAAAGCAAACCAAAGGTAATTAAACTTGATCATTATTGTGCATCGTACAAATTAATTAATGACTTGATCAAAATCCGCTGTTAGTCATGCATTGTTCCTCCCTTGCGCGCTTCTCAATACCAGTAAGAAACGGACCCCAGTGGATACAATATATGTAAGCCTACAGATGAACTTGTGCATACTCATTCACAGTAAAGGAAGCTTGGTGTATCGCTTGATAATGTGGGTATAACTTGTAGTGGGGATTATGAGCTGAGATTGTTTAGTTTTCAAATCTATAAAATCTTTATTTTGATTAGCAGCATAATGGTTTAAGTCAAGTTGGGGTGATATGGTAAAAGTCAAACTAAGTCTGAACCGAGATTAGAGGCTGATAGTTTCAGATATTTTGTGCCCTTATTGAAAATTAAATCATATCACAAAAATACTCGAAGGTTTGTCATAAGATTTAAGTGGATAACAATATCAATAACTGACTTAACACCAGTCATAATAACGCTGAAATATAAAACTGCGATGGAAGGTAAATTTGGTTAATATGATTCTCTGCTCAACTTACAAAAATATGTACTATTTTCATAGAATAGTTTTCATATCTGGTTTTATTTTTTGTGCTTTTTAATTCAAAAATATTCAGAAATCCAATAATATTATGTTTTTCTATTTTTTTTCTGCTTTATGTTTGATTTTCAAGCTAAATGGTACATATTTGAAAAAGAAAATACCAAAAAGATTTTCTCTATTTTATTTAATTGTTTTAAGTTAATTTATTTAACTTATGCGTTTTGAACGCAAAGCATATTAAGGTATTGCATCTTACTCCGAGACGTAAGATTCTTAAGGTAAAGTTCATCGAGACACGTGTTTCGATGCATTATTTAATTCTTAAAATTTAAAATGAAAATTTCCATTTTAAATTGATTATTTAATGGATATTCGCAATATGGATTCATAACGAACAGAACCCATTCGTTGTCTATACTGATAACGATTGTGGGTCATTCATTCTTTATTTGGATAACGAATAGACCTATTCGTTATCATCATTCGCTTCCGCTACACTGATCGTCATTAATATTGATAACGAATGAAGAATGAACCTGAGTTGATTCGTTATGGAATTTTATTTATTATTCGTACATTAACGAGGTTAACGAACGAACCAACGAATATGATCCAATAATTAATTTTGAATTAACGAATGGATCCATTCGTCTGCTTGGGAAAGCGCACAAGTTTTGTCACTTATAATAAACAGGGGGTGAACGAATAGGCTCATTCGTTCACCTCGTTTACAACATTTAAAGAAAAGAACTCTTGCAAAATTTTTCAAGAAATTTCGACCATCACCAAACACACTTGCGTTGATCTTTTAAGATTCCTAAGGTATAAACAGTTAAAACGCAATGTTTTTTGTCGATTTACATCGATGTTTGTAGGGTTAATTAGTCAATTCTTTAACCGGGTTTAAATTATGAACAAAAATCATATTAATAATGTATTTTTACCTTAATGGTTTGTAACATCCCAAATTTGTAAAATAATAGTAAACATATTATTTACTTACGGTGGGAAAATTTGCTTGGATTATAAAGTAAGGAAGATAGACCAAGGGCTCAAGCCCATGACCCATAATATATAAACTATTTCCTTTCCTTTATTACATTCATTCACCCATTCTATACACCACCTAAAACACACACTTAGCTATCTCTCATCATACTTTCTTTCTTTAGCCGAAATCACCCAAAAGAAGAACCTATCTTGACCCGAGGTAATGATAGTTTGATATTGTAAGGATCCAAACCCGATAGATCTAGTCGTGAAATGACGAGCCGACACCCTAAACCCTTAAAGTCAAGAGATCCGGATAGAATCGGGTATAAACCGATCAAAAGGGATCACCCTAGCTCATATCTGGATCAAACGAGAAGAAAAACGGTGGAAACGGTGGTGAAACAAGCGAGATCGCGCTTTTCCGGTGAGATCCCGGTTTCCGGCGATGACGTCGCCGGAGAAGGTGGGTACGAGGAAGGGAATGTTAGGGAATGTTTCTGACATTCTCTAACCTAACCCTAATTTGTTAGCGAGAAAATGACGAACTAATAGTAGTTCATTAAATGGGGGAAATGACGAACAAGCAGTAATTCGTTATCAAAGAATAACCAATTAGATTCATTCGTTAAGCAATTCATTACGTCAGTTCGTTAAGGAAAGAATGACGAATTAACCCCAATCCGTTAAGGCCATTTGTTAAGTAAGGGAAGAATGAACCCCATTCGTTATAGGGTTCATTCGTTAACCAGACCAAATGAAAGAGTCCAATTCGTTACGAAGATTAGTTCGTTAGAAGGGGATCAATTCGTTATGGAGGCAGATTCGTTATAATAGTCAGATCGTTATAAGGTTAATTCGTTTTTAACCCCATTCGTTAAGAACTGGATAACGAACTAGGAGTTTGGTATAATGACAGAAGGGTTCCTGGACTTGAGTAAAAATAGTTTAATTACATGGAAGCCCTTGGACTTCGCTAATTAATGAAAGATACCCTTAAATATTAATGAATAACGATTAACTAACCGGTAAGGATCAATGAAGTAAAACCGACTTAGAGATTAAGACTAAATAACAAAACAGTTAAGAATGGCTAGAGCAGTATTTAATATTGTGTTTATTAATCAGTTAGTCACGCAAAGCTAAAGGGATGAATTACTATTAACAGTGAACGTAACCGAGTTCAGGTGAGTTTCTAGCCCTATTTCCTTCTTATGTTTTCGGGGCTGTGTGGTTACTCAATGTGAAGTGTGAATACACTTACCTTAAATGGTAAGTGTATGATATAGATAATATACAATTTAGTTATTATATTGGAGTTATTAATGAATTCTTTTCGGTGCGTGAAAGATCTTCGGATATTGCATGTATCGCCAAGGAGAGTGATTGCCAAGTGGTTATTATTGTTTATGAATGTTATGATGTGACATGCTTATTATGTAGATGATAAAATGATAGGAAGTGTGTTGTAGACAAGTAGAATAAAGTGTGATAGAAGCGGGGAGGAGTCTAGTAGGGGTGCTAGTGGCATGACGATAATACGTGGGAGGGTAAGACTCTACGCGCCTTCGTTATTAACTGGCATGAAGATAGTACGTGGGAGGGTAAGCCTCTACGAGCCTTCGTTAAATGAGTGGCAATACGTAAGTACGTGGGAGGGCATGCCTCAATGTGCTTCCGTAAACAAGTGGCTAAGCTTTTGGGGTAATAAAGATGTTAGCGGTGAGCTGAGGAGGTTAGATAGATGACTATGTGTCTTCGGGCACGTATATAAATGCATGTAGTGATTGTATGATAAGTTGCTTGATTAACTAGAACTCACTCAGCGTAGCTGACTTTTAGTATGCATGCAGGTGATCAGACTAAAGAGCTAGCATGAGGATGGTACATGGCATGGATTGAACGGTTGGCATCTGAAGATGAAAGAAATGGTGTTTTAAATATGATGTTTTATGTTATGGTAATAAAGAAAAGTTTAAATGTTTTGTAAAATGATTGAAGTTAACGTTTCCGCGAAAGGTTTTCATTAATTCTGATTTGTAAGAACTGTGTTAATGAATAAATCTGAAGTTAAAGTAGGTCTACTGGGAACGGGGCCTTACAAGTTGGTATCAGTGCATAAGTCCGACAGAATTAGGCATCCAACATGCTTAGACTCGAACAGAGATTGGAATTTAAGTAAGAAAAGAAGGAAGACGCCAGTTCAAGATAGCCATGTGTCACTCAAGCAAGCTCAATAAAAGTAAAGGTATGATTAAACAATGTATGTTAATGTTAACTTAATTGCTAAGGAATGGATATATGAATGTTAGGGATAGGATTAATTGATTATCTAATTGATTAACTGCTTAAAATTAGGACTTAGCACAAATAGACTCATAAAGGGAGGTGTATAGGACACAGAAAGTAACGTGATCAGCTAATCACAGCTGGCCAATGTTATTACCTATTAGCCTTACTATCCTTGTACTAAATAGTTCCTCGAGTGATGAAGTTTGTGTTTTCCCTTTTAGAATACGATGGCTGGAGCTAGAGAAGTTGTGAGAGCAGGAGGTCGCACCGGACGTCGTGGCAGGCCTCGTCTTATCCAACAACCTTCGGTAGAAACACCTTCAAACACAAGATACGAAGGAAGCGCAGCTGGGAAAAACCCAATCAACAACGAAGGGTATTAACTTGACCCTGCAGTTCATGCAGCCATTGTTCAAGCTGTCGCCACTACTGTGAAGAACTTGACTCCTAAGGGGTCTGATAGAAGCCAGGGAAGAGCTGAGATGTCTGGGGAGGAGAGTAAGAAGGATGATGAGAGAGAGAATGAGGAATCAAGTGTGGTCAAGTCAGTGAAGGTTGATGATAGGAACGGTTGGCATGGCATGGATTGAACGGTTGGCATCTGAAGATAAAAGAAATGGTGTTTTAAATATGATGTTTTATGTTATGGTTATAAAGAAAAGATTAAATGTTTTGTATCGAATGATTGAAGTTAACGTTTCCGCGAAAGGTTTTAATTAACTCTGATTTATAAGAACTGTGTTTATGAGTAAATCCGACGCTAAAGAATGGCTACTGGGAACAGGACTATGAGTAAATCGTCTACACAACAACGGCCGGTGGTGTCGATTACTACTAGCACCCTGACACTCACATTGACAATGACCATTATTTCCGATCCAAGGCTTGGTTTAATCCTTCAATCTGTGTTATCTCCAATGCCAAGGCCTTCTGCAACATCAACGGTGAAGGTAATGCTCGAAAGATAATAGTTTATCATGATTCGACTGATGTTAAACCTATTGAGTCGATCAAAGCTAACACCATTTTATTTATGGATTATGAAAAAGGGGTGGTGATGAGCAACGCCAACGCTGAAGAGGTCGAGGAGGGTGAAATTGTTGATCATGCCCTGTTTCATGATCAAATTTTGTTGTTATTGGGGTTAAATGATGAAGAATTGGATGGTTTGGAGGCTAAAGAGGATTTGGAGGTTGTAGATGATGAAGAGGTGGTATTTGATACGAGTATTCCACATGGGAATACGTTGTTTATTTATGAAGATGAGGAGATTGAAATGGAAGACGTTACGACAGAGGAATATCCTGATCTTTATCAGCGTTCAAACGTTGATCAGGGTGTTCCAACCTTCACTAAAGACTATGCCAAAGCTGTCGAAGAACCTTTTGAGAGAACAACAAAGAAGAAAGAGAAGATGTCGGAGAAAGAGTCAAGCTCATCTTAACATGATATTGAGAGTTGGTTCAAGAATCGCGACCAAAACACTTTATCTTCAAAGATCATCGAAGCATATCAGTATGTTGATCGAGAATAACAACTGGATGTCATTGCACTAGCCAAAGCCTATCCGAAAACAACATTCAAGGTCGTGCAAACTGTTGAAGGTGACATATACTCTTGGCTTTATGATTCAGAGTTAAGAGTTTGTATTATTAAGTGGGAGAACAACGTCAAGTATTTTCAATATCTTACTGACGTTCTTTCGCTGCTGAGGTGGGATGTGCGGGCGCTCGCCAATCGGCCGTTTATCTACCTTGATGGAAATCGATTAGCAGGATGGTTTCACCAAAATCTGCTCTTAGAGGTCAACCATAAGTTTAGATTTTTTAAACTGCATGTTCCAATCCGTATGTATATTAACGAAATTGATCCTCATCCTCGTACGGGTTGGAGGAATCTCGTTCTTAAAGTGAGGCCACCAAAGACTATGAAACAAGTACCGGTGAAGACTTTTCCGCATAATCTTCGTCTATCATTCATCAATTTACTTACGTTGGGAAAATTTACTTGGATTAGAAAGGATGGAAGATAGACCATGGGCTCAAGCCAATACCTATAATATATAAACCATTTACTTTCCTTTATCACATTCATTCACCCATTCCATACACCACCTAAAACACATACTTAGATCTCTCTCATCCTACTTTCTCTCTTTAGACGAAATCACCCAAAAGAAGAACTGATCCTGACCCGAGGTAATGATAGTATGATATTGAATGGATCCAAACCCGCTAGATCTAGTTGTGAAATGACGAGCCGACACCCTAAACCGTTAACATCACGAGATCCAGATAGAATCGGGTATAAACTGATCAAAAGATGAGCTTAGGGATCACCCTAGCTCATATTGGATCAATCAGGACGAAAAATGGTGGACACGGCGATGAAACAAGCGACATCTCGCTTTTCCGGTGAGATCCTGGCTTCCAGCGATGACGGCGCCGGAAAAGGTGGGTACAAGGAAGGGAATGTTTCTGACATTCTCTGACCTAACCCTAAAGGGAGAAATGAGGAACAAGCAGTAATTCGTTAACGAAGAATAACCAACAAGATTCATTCATTAAGCAACTTGTTATGTCAGTTAGTTACGGAAAGAATGACGAACTAACCCAAATTCATTAAGGCCATTCGTTAAGTAAGGGACGAATGAACCGCATTCGTTATAGGGTTCATTCGTTAACCAGACCAAATGAATGAGTCCAATTCGTTACTAAGATTAGTTCGTTGGAAGGAGATCTATTCGTTATGGAGGCATATTCGTTATAATAGTCAGATCGTTATACGGTCAATTCGTTATTAACCCCATTCGTTAAGCAATGGATAACGAAATAGGAGTTTGGCATAATGACTGAAAGGTTCCTGGACTCGAGTAAAAATAGCTTAATTACATGGAAACCCTTGGACTTCGCTAATTAATGAAAGATACCCTTAAAGGTTAATGAATAACGATTAACTAACCGGTAAGGATCAATTAAGTAAAACCGACTTAGACGATTAAGATTAAATAACAAAACGGTTAAGAATGGCTAGAGAGGTATTTAATATTTTGTTTATTAAACCGTCGGTCGCGCACACTAAAGGGAGGAATAACTATTAACGGTGAACGTAACCGAGTTCAAGTGAGTTTCTATACCCATTTCCTTGTTATGTTTTCCGAGTTGTGTGCATACTCGATGTGAAGTGTGAATACACTTACCTTAAGTGGTAAGTGTATTCTATAGATGATATACCATTTAGTTATTATATTGGAGTTATTTAGGAATGCTTGTCGGTGCGTGAACGATCTTCGGATATTGCATGTATCACCAAAGAGAGTGATTGTTAGGTGGTTATTAGTGTGTATGAATGTTATGAAGTGACTTTCTAATTATGTAGATGATTAACTGATAGGAAGTGTGTTGTAGACAAGTAGAATAAAGTGTGATAGAAGCGGAGAGGAGTCTAGTAGGGGTGCTAGTGGCATGACGATAGTACGTGGGAGGGTAAGCCTCTACACGCCTTTGTTATTAAGTGGCATGAAGATAGTACGTGGGAGGCTAAACCTCTACGAGCCTTCATTAAATAAGTGGAAATACGTAAGTACGTGTGAGGGAAAGCCTCAATGTGCTTCCGTAGACAAGTGGCTAAGCTTTTGGGGTAATAAAGAGGTTAGCGGTGAGGTGAGCAGGTTAGATAGACGACTAGGTGTCTTTGGGCATGTATATAAATGCATGTAGTGATTGTGTGATAAGTTGCTTGATTAACTAGAACTCACTCAGCGTAGCTGACTTTTTGTATGCACACAGGTGGCCTGACATAAGAGATAGCATGAGGATGGCACATGGCATGGATTGATTGGATGGCATATGAAGATGAAAGAAATGGAGTTTTAAATATGATGTTTTATGTTATGGTTATAAAGAAAAGATTAAATGTTTTTGTAACGAATGATTGAAGTTAACGTTTCCGCGAAAGGTTTTAATTAACTATGGTTTGTAAGAACTTTGTTTATGACTAAATTCGACGCTAAAGTAGGGCTTCTGGGAACGGGGCCGTACAAGTTGGTATCAGAGCATAAGTCCGACAGAATTAGGCATCCAACATGCTTAGACTCGAACAAAGATTGGAATTTAAGTAAGAAAAGAAGGAAGACGCCAGTTCAAGATAGCCATGTGTCACTCAAGCAAGCTCAATAAAAGTAAAAGTATGATTAAACAATGTATGTTAATGTTAACTTAATTGCTAAGGAATGGATACGTGAATGTTAGGGATAGGATTAATTGATTATCTGATTGATTAACTACTTAAAATTAGGACTTAGCACAAATAGACTCATTAAGGGAAGTGTATAGGACATGGAAAGTAACGTGATCAGTAAATCACAGCTGGCCACTGTTATTACCTATTAGCCTTACTATCATTGTACTAAATAGTTCCTCGAGTGATGAAGTTTGTGTTTTCCCTTTTAGAATACGATGGCTGGAGCTAGATAAGTTGTGGGAGCAGGAGGTCACACCGGACGTCGTGGCAGGCCTCGTCTTGTCCAACAATCTTCGGTAGAAACACCTTCAAACACAGGATACGAAGGAAGCGCAGCTGGGCAAAACCCAATCAACAACGAAGGGTATTAACTTGACCCTGCAGTTCATGCAGCCATTGTTCAAGCTGTCGCCACTACTGTGAAGAACTTGACTCCTAAGGGGTCTGATAGAAGCGGGGGTAGAGCTGAGAAGTCTGGGGAGGAGAGTAAGAAGGATGATGAGAGAGAGAATGAGGAATCAAGTGTGGTCAAGTCAGTGAAGGTTGATGATAGGAACGGTTGGCATGGCATGGATTGAACGGTTGGCATCTGAAGATGAAAGAAATGGTGTTTTAAATATGATGTTTTATGTTATGTTTATAAAGAAAAGATTAAATGTTTTGTAACGAATGATTGAAGTTAACGTTTCCGCGAAAGGTTTTAATTAACTCTGATTTGTAAGAACTGTGTTTATGAGTAATTACGACGCTAAAGAATGGCTACTAGGAACAGGACTATGAGTAAATCGTCTACACAGCAACGGCCGGTGGTGTCGATTACTACTAGCACCATGACACTCACATTGACAACGACCATTATTTCCGATCCAAGGCTTGGTTTAATCCTTCAATCTGTGTTATCTCCAATGCTAAGGCCTTCTGCAACATCAACGGTGATTCCTCCTACACCTACCATGATACCGACACAACCCTCGGACGTATCATTTATATGAATTAGCCGTCCACAGAGTGCAGTGCAGCCAGGATAAGCTTCATTTTATTCTTTGCCCTTACACATGATATGGATATGCTTTTGCGTTTGATTCACTTAATGAGAATCAAATGGCGGCTGATCGTCAATTTCAAGAACAGATGATGACGAATCAACTTCTTCTGTAGCGGCTCAGGGGTGAAAATGAAGGAGCGAGGGGACCTTATTCTTTAATTAACGTGTAAAGACGAAGCATTAAAGATATTGAAGGACGATGATAAAGATAAAGAACCTGATGCTCCTGGTGCCAGTAGAAATGAGCCGAAATAAGCTCATGGCTCGTTTGTTGCTAGTACGAGTGGTGGTGGTGGTGAAGGTAATGCTCGGAAGATAATAGTTTATCATGATTCGACTGATGTTAAACCTATTGAGTCGATCAAAGCTAACAACATTTTATTTATGGATTATGAAAAAGGGGTGGTGATGAGTACCGCCAACGCTAAAGAGATCGAGGAGGGTGAAATTGTTGATCATGCCCTGTCTCATGATCAACTTTTATTGTTATTGGGGTTAAATGATGAAGAATTGGATGCTTTGGAGGCTAAGGAGGATTTGGAGGTTGTAGATGCTGAAGAGGTGGTATTTGATACTAGTATTCCACATGGGAATACATTGTTTGTTTATGAAGATGAGGAGATTTAAATGGAAGACGTTACGACAGAGGAATATCCGGATCTTTATCAGCGTTCAAACGCTGATCAGGGTGTTCCAACCTTCACTGAAGACAATGCCAAAGCTGTCGAAGAACCTTTTGAGAGAACAACGAAGAAGAAAGAGAAGATGTCGGAGAGAGAGTCAAGCTCATCTTAACATGATATTTAGAGTTAGTTCAAGAATCGCGACCAAAACACTTTATCTTCGAAGATCATCGAAGCATATGGGTTTGTTGATTGAGAAAAACAACTGGATGTCAATGCACTAGCTAAAGCCTATCCGAAAACAACATTCAAGGTCGTGCAAACTGTTGAAGGTGACATATACTCTTGGCGTTATGATTTGTTGGAATACCGTATGCCCGAGACACATAATTAGGTTAATGTGGCTAGTCATGTTTGATCCAAGTCGGGTCATACCCAATAACGAGTTAGACACACACCAATTATGTATTTGTTAAGATAAGATCTATAAGACAAATACAGAACACGATACATTCAGAAATTCGGGTTTCTGAATATTTACTTGAAAGTGTTAAATAAATTAATCGGTTAATTTATTTATTCAAATAATTATTATTGGAATGATTATTTAACTATGTATTCTTTTATAAAATGGTTTATAAAAGATGGGGTGTTTATATATTTTATAAAGTATAAAATAAATAAAATAAAAAAAAAAAAAAAAAAAAAAAAATTATTATTGGGGCCGGTTTTAGGGTGGGCCCCACACCCCACTAACTTGATCAAAATCATTAACATGCAAGCATGGAGGATTGAGTGTTGTACTAGACATAATCCCTAACTCCATACTTCCTTGGTTTTATAAATGATGAAAAGATCAAATATACACAACACTTTTTCAAGTAACCAAAAAACAAAACTTCTTCCTTTCTTTCTTTCTTGTTTACGGCCAAAAGAAAAAGAAGGGCTCGGGTCTCGTTTTTCGTGTTCAAGCTTCCTAGCATAGCTCGGTGTGTGTTGGAGGCTCGGGGTATATTCCGTTTGAGGGTTTTCCTTTGAAAGTCTAGCATTCACATCATCATCTTCTTCAACCTTCCACTAAACTCTTAAAGGGTTAAGATTGTAAGTGTTTATATGCTTTGATAGTTTAGTTATTCCCGTATCATTTGATCCTTGCTTCGGGTTTCTAGTAAATAGATTATTGGTAATCTTGAAATGAATAAACTAGGTTGTTCATATGTTTAGTTTGTCTATCACGTTTCCGCATATATTATAACTAGTTAATCGGTTAACTAAGTTTGTTAAATCCTATAGAAACCCAACAAATGGCATCAAGAGCCGGGATACGGGAAACTAAGCTTCGGGTTCTCGGTTTTTTATTTTCCCCTTGAAAGATTTATACAAAAATTAACATGCATGATATTTTTGTATTTAATCTTGTTATTGTTTTTGGCTTACTTCAAAAAAAAAAAAAAAAAAAAAAACCGAGCAAATGGGCCGAAGCCCAATTCGGGTGAATTTGGGCCGAAGCCCACTTGAAAAAGGGTTATTGGGCTAACCGGTTTTATAAAAATTTTTGGGCCGAGCCCATAAGGATTTTGGGCCGAGCCCATGGGTTTTTATATTGGGCCGGGCCCATAAGTTTTGTTTGGGCCGAGCCCATGCAGTTTTGATTGGGCCGAAGCCCATAATCTTGGTATTGGGTCAAGCCCAAATGGGTTGGGCTAGGCCCGATAAAGGCAAGGGGTTTTGGAACGGGTTCCTATGACATAACGGGTTATGTTTGCTAATACTAGACCGAGCCGTAGACCAATGTGGATGTTTGTTTGTGGTTGATGTTGTGATTGTAGTTAATTATTCAAGTTTCGGTTTGTAATAATTAATTATGGGCAATTTTGTAATTTTGTAATTATTTATTCATATGGGTATGTAATAAATAGGTTATTTGTAATTTCTTTATTTTATAGAAAAAAATGTATTAGGACATTTGATTTTGTAAAATTAAAGAAGATTGCAAAATTGGAAGTTTGGGCCTAATTGGGCCGGGTATGGTGATAATGGGTTTCACAAGCCCATTAAGGGATTCAAGCCCAAAAGGACCTAAGCCCACCAATTGAGCCCAAGTGGAAGCTTATGGAAGCTAAGGCCCAAGTTCAAGCCCAATGGATCACAACAAGGTTGAAGAAGATGCTCGAAGCATTTGGATGCGGGATCGAGTGGGAGCTACAACATCCATGTGTCATGTGTCCCTTAGGATCGGACCTAAGACACACACTTGTTTCGGCTAACAAGTGTGGTCTAACTTAGTGGCTCGTGTCTAGTATAATTGTGTATGCTTGTTAATTGATTGTTTGATTGTGTGGTTGTTAGATATTAGGATATCAACTTCGTCACATAGAATTAATTAACAAAGCATAAAACGGGTTCTAATAATTATCGGTAATTACGTGACACATAGTTTAATAAAATGGATTTATTAACTAGCCGTCTCACGCCCATAATAAAATGGCTTTATTATAAATTAGAATTTTGAAAATGGTTTCAAAATATCATGTTACTAAATGCATGTTAGAACATGATTTAAAGTTTTACAACTAGAATTATTAAAACTAAAAATCCCTTTTTAAATTTAAGGATAATAAGTTAAACACCATCCTTTTGTATAACACTTAACATATTAATAAGCTCTTAGTGGGAAAAAGGTCACCTAACCGCATAGAGTAAATTAACATGTTGAGGTAATATTGGCATAAAATGGGAAAAAGGTCACCTAACCGTTTGTATGTTAATATTACAAGTTGATACAAGTAGGACGACTTAAATTAGAACCATGTGAAGAGGGTCACCCAAGCATGGGGTCTAATAGGTGTTGATGGGATAAACATGCCAACACGAAATATGATTTCGAACCGGTCCCATAAACTCTAGAAGTTGCAAAAGGGTTTGCAATTGTTATGAATAACTACCTTGATAAACCGACAATGGGAAAAAGGTCACCTAACCGGAGTCGGGTTTATCGTTGGATTCTAGATTTTAATTATTAATTATATTTGGTATATATATAAAAGGGTATTAATAATTAAAAAGGTAAAACACTAAAATGAACTTAATTAAAATTCTGCAGATGGCCGCACACGTCGACGACAACATAATCCCTAACGTCCAAAATGTCTCTCTCCGATCTATTCTCGCTAAAGACCGTCTTAACCACAATAACTTTTCGGATTGGTTCCGAAATTTAAGGATAGTTCTAAAACAAGAAAAATTATATCATGTTTTGGAAACACCTATCCCCGAAGAACCGGAAGAGGGTAGTGAGGTCGAATACATGAATTGGGTCAAACTCACGGAAGATTCCATTCAAGTATCATGCCTCATGTTGGCGACTATGGTTCCCGAAATCCAAAAGGATTTCGAAAACCATAATGCGTACGACATGATTACTCAACTTAAGGAAATGTTCCTTAAGCAATCGAGAGTGGAAAGGTTCGAAACGGTTCGAGCCTTGCATGCATGTAGAATGGATGATAATCAACCAGTTTCAACTTATGTACTTAAGATGAAAAGTTACATTGATCGCCTCGCCAAGCTCAATTGTCCCATCTCAAAAGAGCTAGCAACGGATTTGATCCTTAACTCTTTGTCGAAAAGGTTCGACACTTTCGTGTTAAATTATAACATGAACGGGTGGGACAAAACCATTGGAGAACTTCACTCAATGCTTAAAACAGCCGAGGCGAGCATGGGCAAAAGGGTTTTACCCATGTTTGCGATCAATGAAGGTAGATCCAAGAATCGATCTCAACCCAATCTTAAGGCTAAGGTAGCCAAAAGAAAGGGTCCTCCTATGCATCTTAAGGGTAAGGGCAAATCACCGGTTATGGCAAAGAAACAAAAGGTTATGGAACCGAGGGGTCATAAGGATGATCCTTGTTTTGGTTGTGGGGAGACCGGACACTGGAAACGCAATTGCCCGGTCTACCTAAAAGAGCTAAAAGACAAGAGGAATGCGGCGCATACCTCGGGTAATGTCTTTATGATTAATGTTGAGCTAAATCTTATTTCTTCTAACACATGGGTATTGGATACCGGATGTGGAACTCATATTTGCAATTGGTTGCAGGGGTTCAAAAAGAATGAAGACTTAAAGAAGGGCGAAGTGAATCTTTTCATGGGCAACGGTGCAAGGGTGCACGTGGTCGCTAGAGGAGACTTCACTTTATCGCTTCCAAGTGGTTTGGAAGTTGTTTTGAGAAATGTTTTGTATGCTCCTAGTTTGACTAGGAACATTATTTCTGTGCACCTTCTTAGACAATGTAATTTTGATTTTAAATTTGTAAGATCAGAAATGCATGTATCATCTAATGGTATCTTTTATTTTAAAGCTGTACCAAACAACGGTATTTATGAATTGGTTCATGATAATACCTTAAATAGCTCATTATATCAAACTTCTACTAAAAGACTCAAAAAGGATTTGAGTGATTCCTACATTTGGCATTGTCGCCTTGGACACATAAACAAGAATCGTATAAATACTCTCCAAAAGAAAGGTCTTTTGAAAACAAACGAGTTAGGTTCGTTTGATGAGTGTGAATCTTGTATTCAAGGCAAGATGACCAAAGAGCCTTTCAAAGGTACAAATGAAAGGGCTAAGGATTTGTTAGGTATCATACATACGGATGTATGTGGTCCTTTCAAGCCAACTAGTAGGAATAGTGAAAGGTACTTCATTACCTTTACCGACGATTTTAGTCGATATGGGTATGTTTATCTAATGAAACACAAACATGAAGCCTTTGAAATGTTCAAAGAATTTCAAAATGAAGTACAAAATCAGCTCGACCGAACAATCAAGGTACTCCGCTCCGATAGAGGAGGCGAATACCTAAGTGAAGCTTTTCAAAGTCATCTTAGAGATTGTGGAATTATTTCACAGCTCACTCCTCCTGGAACTCCTCAACATAACGGAGTATCCGAGAGGAGGAATCGAACACTGTTGGACATGGTTCGATCAATGATGGCACGAAGCTCACTACCGCCATCATTTTGGGGATATGCGCTACTCACAGCGGCTCGTATTTTGAATATGGCCCCGACCAAAAAGGTGGATCGAATACCCTATGAAGTGTGGCATGGAAAGGTTCCATCCTTTTCATATTTAAGGGTATGGGGATGCATAGTTTATGTTAAACGTGACACCCCAAATAAGCTTGAGGCTCGATCCATCAGGTGTATCTTCATAGGATACCCAAAGGATGATATAGGATATATATTCTATGATCCTAGTGAACAAAAGGTGTTTGTTTCACGCAAAGGATACTTCTTAGAAACTAGGTTCCTTATGGAAGGACCTAGTGAAAGGAGAGTGGAACTTGAAGAGGTTCAAGAATCACTGGATGATACACAATTGGTCGATACTAGCTTTCAACACGAGGATGTTGAAGATGATCAAATAGTTGATCATACACACGTTGCTCGCAGATCTAATAGGATTAGTCGACCTCCCAAGAAATATGGATTTCTTGTGGATGATTGCTACTTGGTCGATTCGGATGAACCGATCTCCTACAAAGATGCTATGTCACAACCTGATTGTGACAAGTGGCTTGAAGCCATGAGCGCCGAGATGCAATCCATGCACGATAACCAAGTTTGGGAATTGGTTGATCGTCCACTTAACTCCAAACTGGTTGGATGTAAGTGGGTCTTCAAAAGGAAGACCGATATGCATGGAAATTTAGATACTTACAAAGCACGACTTGTAGCAAAAGGTTTCACGCAAACTCAAGGGATTGATTATGATGAAACCTTCTCGCCGGTCGCGATGCTTAAGTCGATCAGGATATTATTTGCCATTGCAGCTCATTTTGATTATGAGATATGGCAAATGGATGTCAAAACCGCTTTTCTAAATGGATATCTTGAGGAAGATGTCCATATGGTTCAGCCTGAAGGTTTTGTCGATCCATCTAATCCTGATAAAGTTTGTAAGTTAAAGAAATCAATCTATGGGTTGAAACAAGCATCACGGATGTGGAATCATCGTTTTAATGAAGAAATCAAAGCGTTTGGTTTCGTCCAAAACGGTGATGAGGCGTGTGTGTATAAATGGGCTAGTGGGAGTATAATCATTTTCCTTATTTTGTATGTCGATGATATACTTTTATTTGGAAATGATATACCAAGTATGGAAAACGTTAAAGCGTGGTTAAGTAGTCGTTTCTCAATTAAGGATCTTGGAGAAGCGACATATATCTTGGGAATAAAGGTCTATAGGGATAGACAAAGGAAATTGATCGGACTCAATCAAAGTGCGTACATTGATAAAATCCTGAAAAGGTTCAGGATGGAAAACTCTAAGAAAGGTTTGGTACCTATTCCTAGAGGAACCGTGTTGAGCTCATCCCAAAGTCCTAGCTCTAAGGAAGAGCAGGATAGGATGAAGCATGTTCCTTATGCTTCGGCAATAGGATCTATTATGTATGCAATGATGTGCACCAGACCGGACGTCTCGTATGCTTTAAGCATAACGAGTAGATACCAGCACAACCCAGGTGACAGTCATTGGATGGCTGTCAAGAATATATTAAAATACCTTAGAAGGACTAAGGATATGTTTTTAATATATGGGTCTGGTGAGGAGGAACTCGTCGTAAAGGGTTACGTGGATGCGAGTTTCCAAACTGACCGAGATGATTCTCGATCACAGTCGGGATATGTCTTCATTTTGAATGGAGGCGCTGTCTCTTGGAAGAGTTCGAAGCAGGATGTTGTCGCGTTATCCACTACAGAATCTGAGTACATCGCCGCTTCAATGGCAGCCCAAGAGGCTGCATGGATGAAAAAGTTCATCATGGATCTAGGGATTATCTCTTCCATTCAGGAGCCCCTAGAGATATTCTGTGACAATGAGGGTGCTATTGCACAGATCAAGGAGCCTCGTGCTCATCAGAAAACGAGGCACATTGAGCGCAGATTCAACTACATAAGGGATGAAGTTGAAAAGAGAAAGATATGTATTCATAAAGTTCATACCGATCAAAATATTGCGGACCCACTCACGAAGCTCCTCGATAGGCCAAAGCATGAGGGTCATGTTTGTGCATTAGGACTTCGGTATTCTAGTGAGTGGATTTAATCTGTGTTTAGTGTTTATATAAGAACGAATGTAATGGGTATCTCATGAAATTAATTATGTTTTAATTATTCAATGAGTTATGTTCTATATTTGCATGTTTAATCCATGAATGACTTATGTTGTTCTAAACGTCCGTAGTCGATCATGCTTGTGGGAACAAGTATGAAGGTAAGACTATTATGAACCCGGATTGGTTGATATTCATGTGATGAATATAAGGCATAGGTTTGCCACCAAGGTTCATAGATATTTGTGGGACACAAATATTGGACATGATCCGCTCTCAAGGATCACTGCATGGAGTTAGTGCAACTGATCATAAGTAATCCTTGAGTAAAGGCGAGTATCATTGTGTCCTTTGACCTGAGATGCATATTGGATCTGGTTTCTCATCAAGTCTGATAACTTGACTCTCTTCTTTGTTTTTCGGTAACACGATGACGTAAAAGAAAGAGCTCAGATATCATACGAGATGTCAACAAGGATGTATGCAGTCAAGATGGGATTTGTTCCTCTTATGTGTTGAGAGTTTAGATGTCTAAGGCCTGTTAAGTTAAATCATTGAGAGAATGATCACTCTGTGTCTCTTCGATTTGACAGGACATCTAGTAACAAAGAGATGTAATGATAAGACTTACCTATATCATATCAAGTATGGACTTGAAGGGGATGATGTTATTGAATGGCACTTAGTCAAACACACTAGGGGTGGTGACCTGTTGTTAGGCGGTATTCACCATTAGCATTAACTTCTTATGAGTCACGTGCAAGTGGGAGATTGTTGGAATACCGTATGCCCGAGACACATAATTAGGTTAATGTGGCTAGTCATGTTTGATCCAAGTCGGGTCATACCCAATAACGAGTTAGACACACACCAATTATGTATTTGTTAAGATAAGATCTATAAGACAAATACAGAACACGATACATTCAGAAATTCGGGTTTCTGAATATTTACTTGAAAGTGTTAAATAAATTAATCGGTTAATTTATTTATTCAAATAATTATTATTGGAATGATTATTTAACTATGTATTCTTTTATAAAATGGTTTATAAAAGATGGGGTGTTTATATATTTTATAAAGTATAAAATAAATAAAATAAAAAAAAAAAAAAAAAAAAAAAAAATTATTATTGGGGCCGGTTTTAGGGTGGGCCCCACACCCCACTAACTTGATCAAAATCATTAACATGCAAGCATGGAGGATTGAGTGTTGTACTAGACATAATCCCTAACTCCATACTTCCTTGGTTTTATAAATGATGAAAAGATCAAATATACACAACACTTTTTCAAGTAACCAAAAAACAAAACTTCTTCCTTTCTTTCTTTCTTGTTTACGGCCAAAAGAAAAAGAAGGGCTCGGGTCTCGTTTTTCGTGTTCAAGCTTCCTAGCATAGCTCGGTGTGTGTTGGAGGCTCGGGGTATATTCCGTTTGAGGGTTTTCCTTTGAAAGTCTAGCATTCACATCATCATCTTCTTCAACCTTCCACTAAACTCTTAAAGGGTTAAGATTGTAAGTGTTTATATGCTTTGATAGTTTAGTTATTCCCGTATCATTTGATCCTTGCTTCGGGTTTCTAGTAAATAGATTATTGGTAATCTTGAAATGAATAAACTAGGTTGTTCATATGTTTAGTTTGTCTATCACGTTTCCGCATATATTATAACTAGTTAATCGGTTAACTAAGTTTGTTAAATCCTATAGAAACCCAACATGATTCAGAGTTAAGAGTTTGTATTATTAAGTGGGAGAACAACGTCAAGTATTTTCAATATCTTACTGACGTTCTTTCACTGCTGAGGTGGGATGTGCGGACGCTCGCCAATCGGCCGTTTATCTACCGTGATGGAAATCGATTAGCAGGATGGTTTCACCAAAATCTGCTCTTAGAGGTCAACCATGAGTTTAGATTTTTTAAACTGCATGTTCCAATCCGTAAGTATATTAACGAAATTGATCCTCGTACGGGTTGGAGGAATCTCGTTCTTAAAGTGAGGCCACCAAAGACTATGAAACAAGTACCGGTGAAGACTTTTCCGTATAATCTTCGTCTATCATTCATCTATTTACTTACGTTGGGAAAATTTACTTGGATTAGAAAGGAAGGAAGATAGACCATGGGCTCAAGCCAATACCCATAATATATAGACCATTTCCTTTCCTTTATCACATTCATTCACCCATTCCATACACCACCTAAAACACATACTTAGATCTCTCTCATCCTACTTTCTCTCTCTTGACGAAATCACCCAAAAGAAGAACTGATCCTGACCCGAGGTAATTATAGTATGATATTGTATGGATCCAAACCCGCTAGATCTAGTCGTGAAATGACGAGCCGACACCCTAAACCGTTAACATCACGAGATCCGGATAGAATCGGGTGTAAACCGATCAAAATATGAGCTTAGGGATCACCCTAGCTCATATTGGATCAATCAGGACGAAAAACGGTGGACACGGCGGTGAAACAAGTGACATCTCGCTTTTCTAGTGAGATCCTGGTTTCCAACGATGACGGCGTTGGAAAAGGTGGATACTAGGAATGGAATGTTTCTAACATTCTCTGACCTAAACCTAAAGGGAGAAATGAGGAACAAGTAGTAATTCGTTAACGAAGAATAACCAACAAGATTCATTCATTAAGCAACTTGTTATGTCAGTTCGTTATGGAAAGAATGACGAACTAACCCCAATTCGTTAAGGCCATTTGTTATGTAAGGGACGAATGAACCCCATTCGTTATAGGGTTTATTCGTTAACCAGACCAAATAAAAGAGTCCAATTCGTTACTAAGATTTATTCGTTGGAAGGAGATCTATTCGCTATGGAGGCAGATTCGTTATAATAGTCAGATCGTTATAAGGTCAATTCGTTATTAACCCCCATTCGTTAAGAACTGGATACGAACTAGGAGTTTGGCATAATGACAGAAAGGTTCCTGGACTTAGACGATTAAGATTAAATAACAAAACGGTTAAGAATGGCTAGAGAGGTATTTAATATTTTGTTTATTAAACCGTCAGTCGCGCACACTAAAGGGAGGAATAACTATTAACGGCGAACGTAACCGATTTCAGGTGAGTTTCTATCCCCATGTCCTTGTTATGTTTTCCGAGCTGTGTGCATACTCGATGTGAAGTGTGAATACACTTACCTTAAGTGGTAAGTGTATTCTATAGATGATATACAATTTAGTTATTATATTGGAGTTATTTACGAATGCTTGTCGGTGCGTGAACGATCTTCGGATGTTGCACGTATCACCAAAGAGAGTGATTGTCAGGTGGTTATTAGTGTGTATGAATGTTATGAAGTGAGTTTCTTATTATGTAGATGATTAACTGATAGGAAGTGTGTTGTAGACAAGTAGAATAAAGTGTGATAGAAGCGGAGAGGAGTCTAGTAGGGGTGCTAGTGGCATGACGATAGTACGTGGGAGGGTAAGCCTCTACGCGCCTTCGTTAGTAAATGGCATGAAGATAGTACGTGGGAGGGTAAGCCTCTACGAGCCTTCATTAAATAAGTGGAAATACGTAAGTACGTGGGAGGGAAAGCCTCAATGTGCTTCCGTAGACAAGTGGCTATGCTTTTGGGGTAATAAAGAGGTTAGCGATGAGGTGAGCAGGTTAGATAGACGACTAGGTGTCTTTAGGCACGTATATAAATGCATGTAGTGATTGTGTGATAAGTTGCTTGATTAACTAGAACTCACTCAGCGTAGCTGAGTTTTAGTATGCACACAGGTGACCAGACATAAGAGCTAGCATGAGGATGGCACATTGCATTGATTGAATGGCATATGAAGATGAAAGAAATGGAGTTTTAAATATGATGTTTTATGTTATGGTTATAATGAAAAGATTAAATGTTTTTGTAACGAATAATTGAAGTTAATGTTTCCGCGAAAGGTTTTAATTAACTCTGGTTTGTAAGAACTGTGTTTATGAGTAAATTCGACGCTAAAGTGGGGCTTCTGGGAACGGGGCCTTACAGGTTGCTATCAGAGCATAAGTTAGAGAGAAATAAGCATCCTACATGCTTACACTAGAACAGAGATTGGAATTTAAGTAAGAAAAGAAGGAAGATGCCAGTTCAAAATAGCCATGTGTCACTCAAACAAGCTCAGTAAAGGTATGACTAAACAATGTATGTTAATGTTAACTTAATTGCTAAGTAATGGATACGTGAATGTTAGGGATATGATTAATTGATTATCTGATGGATTAACTGCTTAAAAGTAGAAATTAGCACAAATAGACTCTTAAAGGGAAGTGTATAGGACACGGAAAGTAACATGATCAGCTAATCACAGCTGGCCACTGTTATTACCTGTTAGCCTTACTATTCTTGTACTAAATAGTTCCTTGAGTGATGACGTTTGTGTTTTCCCATTTAGAATACGATGGCTGGATCTAGAGAAGTTGTGGGAGCAGGAGGTCGCACCGGACGTCGTGGCAGGCCTCCTCTTGTCCAATAACCTTTGATAGAAACAGCTTCCAACATAGGATACGAATGAAGCGCAGCTGGGCTAAACCCAAGCAACAACGAAGGGTATCAACTTGACCCTGTGGTTCAGGCAGCCATTTTCAAGATGTAGCCACTGCTGTGAAGAACTTGACTCTTGAGGGGTCTGCTAGAAGCCACGGAAGAGCTGAGAAGTCTGGGAGGAGTGTTAGAAGGATGATGAGAATGAGAAGGAGGAATCACGTGTGGTCAAGTCAGTGAAGGTTGATGATAGGAAAAGAGGCCGAGGTGGCTAAAACAATATGTCCTTCAAAGGATATGACCCACCAAATCTGACGGATTAAGGAGACGCAATTACTACTCTCCAATGGATAACCACTATGGACAAGGTTATCCGCATTAGCGAGTGCCGTGCCGACCAAGCTGTGGGTTATGCTACCCAATCGTTCGGTGACAAAGCAATGTACTGGTGTGAATCGATTGAGCAGAGGAAGAGTCAAGAAGAGATCAAGGCGATGAAGTGGAGGATCTGAAAAAGTTATTTATGAAGAGGCTTTTTTTTATGTCAGTTCGTTAAGCAATTCATTCGTAAAGCAATTCCTTATGTCAGTTCGTTAAGGAAAGAATGACGAACTAACCTCAATTCGTTAAGGTCTTTCGTTAAGTAAGGGACGAAAGAACCCCATTCCTTATAGGGTTCATTCGTTAACCAAACCAAATTAAAGAGTCCAATTCGTTATGAAGATCAGTTCCTTATAAGGGGGTCAATTCGTTATGGAGGCAGATTCTTTATAATAGTCAGATCGTTATAAGGTCAATTCGTTATTAACCCTCATTTAATAAGGACATGATAACGAAGTAGGAGTTTGGCATAATGACATAAAGGTCTCTGGAATTGAGTAAAAATAGTTTAATTACATGGAAGCCCTTGGACTTCGCTAATTAATGAAGGATATCCTTAAAGGCTAATGAATAACGATTAACTAACTGGTAAGGATCAATGAAGTAAAACCGGCTTAGACGATTAAGACTAAATAACAAAACGGTTAAGAATGGCTAGAGCGGTATTTAATATTGTGTTTATTAAATAGTCCGTCGCGCACATCTAAATGGAGGAATAACTATTCACGGTGAACGTAACCGAGTTCAGGTGAGTTTCTAGCCCCATTTCCTTGTTATCTTCTGGGGGCTGTGTGCATACTCGATGTAAAAGTGTGAATACACTTACCTTAAGTGGTAAGTGTATGCTATAAATGATATACAATTTAGTTATTATATTGGAGTTATTTACGAATGCTTGTCGGTGCGTGAACGATCTTTGGATATTGCACGTATCACCAAGGAGAGTGATTACCAAGTGGTTATTAGTGTGTATGAATGCTATGATGTTACTTGCTTATTATGTAGATGATAAACTGATAGGAAGTATGTTGTAGACAAGTAGAATAAAGTGTGATAGAAGCGGAGAGGAATCTAGTAGGGGTGCTAGTGGCATGACGATAGTACTTGGGAGGTTAAGCCTCCACGCGTCTTCGTTATTTAGTGGCATGACGATAGTACGTGGGAGGGTAAGCCTCTACGTGCCTTCGATAAATATGTTGCAATATGTAAGTATGTGCTAGGGAAAGCATCAATGTGCTTCCGTAAACAAGTGGCTAAGCTGTAAGGTTAATAAAGAGGTTGGCGGTGAGGTGAGCAGGTTAGATAAACGACTATGTGTCTTCGGTCTTGTATATAAATGCATGTAGTGATTGTATGATAAGTATCTTGATTAACTAGAACTCACTCAGTGTAGCTGAATTTTTGTATTCACGTAGGTTATCAGACTAAAGAGCTAGCATGAGGATGGCACATGGCAAGGATTGAACGGTTGGCATCTGAAGATTAAAGAAATGGTGTTTTAAATATGATGTTTTATGTTATGGTTATAAAGAAAAGATTAAATGTTTTGTATCGAATGATTGAAGTTAACGTTTCCGCGAAAGGTTTTAATTAACTCTGATTTATAAGAACTGTGTTTATGAGTAAATCCGACGCTAAAGAATGGCTACTGGGAACAGGACTATGAGTAAATCGTCTACACAACAACGGCCGGTGGTGTCGATTACTACTAGCACCCTGACACTCACATGATGAGAATCAACTTAGTCTAATGGGGTATTTATCGTACTGCCAAAAGGAGACCAAGGAGGTGCCTGAGATTGTAGCGGCTCAGGGGGTGAAAATTAAGGAGCATGAGGACCTTATTCTTCAATTAACGTGTAAATACAAAGCGTTAAAGATATCGGAGAACGATGATGAAGATAAGGAACCTGATGCTCCTGGTGCCAGTGGAAATGAACTCAAACAAGCTCACCGCTCGTTTGCTACTGGTACGAGTGGTGGTAGTGAAGGTGATGCTCGGAATATAGTCGTTTATCAAGATTCGACTGATGTTAAACCTATTGAGTCGTTCAAACATCACACCATTTTATTTATGGATTATGAAAAAGGGGTGGTGATTAGTGCCGCCAACGCTGAAGAGATCGAGGAGGTTTAAATTTTTGATCATGCCCTGTCTCGTGATCGAATTTCGTTGTTATTGGGGTTAAATGATGAAGAATTGGATGCTTTGGAGGCTGAGGAGGATTTGGAGGTTGTAGATGACGAAGAGGTGGTATTTGATATGAGTATTCAACATGGGAATACTTCGTTTATTTATGAAGATGAGGAGATTGAAATGGAAGACGTTACGATAGAGGAATATCCTAATATTTATCAGCGTTCAAACGCTGATCAGGGTGTTCCAACCTTCACTGAAGACTATGCCAAAGCTGTAGTAGAACATCTCGAGAGAACAACGAAGAAGAAAGAGTCAAGCTCATCAGAAAATGATGTTGAGAGCTAGTTCAAGAATCACGACCAAAAGAATTTATCTTCAAAGATCATCGAAGCATATCATTATGTTGATCGAGAACAACAACTGGATGTCATTGCACGAGCCAAAGCCTATCAGAAAACAACATTCAAGGCCGTGCAAACTGTTAAAGGTGACATATGCTCTTGGCTTTATGATTCAGAGTTAAGAGTTTGTATTATTAAGTGGGAGAACAACGTCTAGTATTTTCATTATCTTACTGACGTTCTTTCACTGCCGAGGTGGGATGTGCAGAGGCTCGCCAATCGGCCGTTTATCAACCGTGGAGGAAATCGATTAGCAGGATGGTTTCACCAAAATCTGCTCTTCGAGGTCAACCATGGGTTTAGATTTTTTAAACTGCAAGTTCCAACCCGTAAGTATATTAACGAAATTGATCCTCGTACGGGTTGGAGGAAACTTGTTCTTAAAGTGAAGCCACCAAAGACTATGAAACGAGTACCAGTGAAGACCTTTCCGCATATTCTTCATCTATCATTCAATCGATGGTATATGACAATAGAACTGGCAAGGCGGTCATCGTGTTGGGAAAGGGACTGAAGACTAATTTTATACGAGTCATAGACCCAATATGGCTCGTTAATTTATCTGAGACCGACAACGATGTGCTATTTGAGAATAAGATCCTTTTTGAAAGGAAAAAAAATTATGATCGAGCTATGCAATTCCAACACGTCGTACGGGTGTGTTATGTGTTCGGGATTCATAGCTGTCGAGCTCAAGATGAGGGGGTGTTTGTTAGTGCACGGTTTTGTCGTCTCTAGTCTTTGCAATCATCTTTGTAATTAATTATTATTTTAATGTGAAGGGCATTTTAGTAATTAAGTCCCATACGTTATATTATGGCTCATTCATTAAGAATGTTTAACTAATGAGACCATTCGTTGTTTATTATAGTTCATTCGTTAAGGATGTTTAACGAATGAACCTTAATCGTTATTTTTATATGTCCATTCGATAAGGATGTTTAACGAATGAACCTTAGTCGTTATTTATTGTATCCATTGGTCAAGGAATGTTGACGAATGGGGTATAGAGAATGAGTCATTCGCTATACCATTTTGATACTTATGTAATGAAGACAAATGAAGGTCATTTTATACAGATTGGGTTACGAATGGCATTCGCCTTCTATATATAGGTTGTTAAGCCGATTCATAATTTAACGAATCGCATTTCCTCTCTTGTCGTTACTCTTCCCAATCGTCCACTCAACACTTTGTTAATCTATTAATTATAAACATATATATCATATAATTAGATCCTTGGTTCAATTGATATGAAGAAATCAATCGATTGAAGCTCTATTGTGTTCAAACACTTATATTGTTGGGCATGTAACATTTTCTACTCAATAGGTTAAACATGTTTGTGATTCGTGTGTTGAAAAGGATTTTATTATTGATTCATTAAAATCCGACTACAATAATGTGTTTCTTGATTATAAAAGTATTAAAGAAGCTTATGACAAGCTTCAAACGGGTGAGAAAACTTGTGGGTGAAAATCCTACAAGATGAGAAAACAATTTCTATGCTTAAACACACGGTTGAGGATAAACTGATTGCTATGTATAGGCATATTGATGAGAAAGTGGAACTTAAAATCGAATCTTAAAGAGTTGACACTAAATTTAAAAGTTATTCCGCCTCATCATATGTTCTTGATCATATTATACCAAAACCATATGTTGATATTTCAAGTGACGGAAAGGATGATCCGAAATATCATGTTGTACCGCCTCCCATTTGGAGCTCTTATGTTCCAAAAGAACCAGAAGGGTTCTTCAAGGCGATGAATATGGTGACTGGTTCACCACATAATGATATTCCATCATCTCTTTCGTGTGAAGAGCAACCTGTTAAGTCCTTCAACAGCTCTGAGTGTGAGAGCGAGGTGGGTAAGCAAGCAGAACAAGTGTTGTCTGAAGCAAAAATAGAAGCTCAATTAAGTGATAAAACTGGTAATCAAAATTTAAATTTACAAAAATGAGTTTTTATCTTGAAAGACAAAGTATTGGGTTCAAAGAGGTTAAATCCAATGGATTTAACAAAGAGTTTGTAAACCCGAAAAATGGTTTTCGAAAGATTTTTTTTTGTTAAAGGTGAGACCTTTGAGGAAGAGAAAGAGGCCACTTTTAGAAAACAATCTAATGATGAGTTTTATAGACTTAAGGCTGAGAGAGATAGGGAAGAAAATCAAGTTCTTCCAGTTAACAAGTTTGTTGACCGGAGGAAATATTTTTGTTGTAATGAGGAAGGACACTTGTTTTACTCATGTCAAAAATGATTCTCTCATTCCCAATAGAAAAATCATGTAATAAACAAGAAACCACATGTGAAAGTTTCATTTGTGAGACTTAATTCTCCACACATAAATATTTTAAAACGGGTTGTGGAGAAGGAAATGTTCAAAAACAATTTTGAGGTCGGTGAGTCTTCAAAGATATTTTTTATAAGAAAACAAGTTCTGTTGGGAAAAACCGGTTGGTAAAGGGTAAAACAACAGATAAACCTGTTAATTTAACCATTGAGAAAGATAAATATGTTAATTCAAACATTGAAAAGGATGTTAAAACTGAGCCTTCTAATTCTAGTTCGTTTAAATCATGTTCATCAGTTGAATCGTTGACTGATTGTGAATATGATGATTTTGAAGATTGGTTTAATGCTAAAATAAACAACCCAAGACCAAGAAGGCTTGGGTTTCCTTGTTTCACTAATCGCATATTTTTGTAGGGGATTTCAAGATCCAATGACTCGTGTTGGATTATGGATAGTGGAGCCTCTAGACACATGATTGGAACTCTCCATTTACTGAAGAATGTCAAATCTATTCGAGGAGGTTATGTGGGATTTTCGGGAAATCAAGGAGGTCAGGCAGTTGGTGAGGGTACTTTGTCAAATGGGAAGTCAAGAATGTTTGATTCTGAAGCCATGATTCAAGATAACGAATTATTGGGTACTGAAAAAGGCACCGTGGGAGAATGATTTATATGTTCTATATATGGGTGTGGCATCATCTACTCAAGGCACTGTTCAGTGCTTTGTCACCAAGGCATCAGAAAAGGAACCAATGTTATAGCATCGACGGATGGGTCACATAGACATTCGTAAGATGAACTATCTAATTCACAACCAATTTGTTGAAGGGGTAAACGTCAAAGGATTTCATTTGAGTACCAATTGTTTGATTTTTAAGAAGGGTAAACAAAAGAAGAAATCTCACCCGATGAAGTCTATCAATTCATGCAGCTTACCTTTCGAGAGGCTACACAGGGATTTATTTTGTCCAGTGAATGTCCAAAGTGTCACTGGGGAACTCTATTGTTTAGTGGTTACTGATGATTACTCACGCTTCTCGTGGGTGATATTTCTTGAGTCGAAAGATGAGACCTTCGAAAAATTAGTGATCCTATTCAAGAAACTTGAGATGTTATATAAACTGCCGATCAGAAGAATCAGAAGCGACATTGGTCCCGAGTTCATGAACAACCGAATGCTTCAATATGTGATGAGCGTGGTATTCTTCAAGAATCAGTGCTCCTTATACTCCACAACAGAATAGAGTTGCTGAACGAAAGAATAGGAATTTGATTGAGACAGCAAGGGAGATGTTTCCAAAACTACCAGTTAGCTTTTGGTCTGAAGCAGTTGCCTCAGCTTGTTATACTCTCAACCGTGTTCTAACGGCAAAGAAGTACGGAAAAACTTGTTTCGAGTTACTTAATCGACGAAAACTGAACTTGAAGTGGCTTAAGCCGTTTGAATCACAATGTACCGTTCTTGATCCTAATGGTAAATTTGGTGCTAAGTTCATGGAGGGATTTTTTGTTGGTTATGCTAGTCCATTACGATGAGTATTTTGCCTAGCGTTAACCAGATTCTGCAAGTGCAACATGTTGATTGTCAACGTTATGCTACTCCAATTCAAAGAAAGGGCGATTCGTGGATGTTTGACTATGACAGCTTGTGGAGTTGTTTCTCATTTCCTGGAGAGGAAATCACTGATGAAATGGACACACTGTTATTTCAACAACATTTGGATGATGGAATTAGTAAAGAATATACACCACAAGAAGTTCCACTCTTTACTGATGACCCGGCACAAGATGTTGATGATCCGTTTGAAGATACACTAGCTACACCATACATATATCACGTATGGCATACACTTATCACTTAGAATAAGTGTATTAACAAATCACATCTAGTATGCACTCAGCCCCGAAAAAACATAACAAGGAGTGGGGCTAGAAACTCACCTGGATACTGTTGCGTTCGCGTTAATCGCTATTCCCTTCTTTAATTGTGCACGGCTAACCGTTAAATATGCATTCGTTAATTAACCGTATTATTATCTACGTTGGTACTTTAATTAACCAACACATTTCTAAGTTGGGCTTGTTTGTTTAGGCAAGGGCTTAACAACTTGTGGACCTAATTAGACCAGGACCAACTGTCCAGTAAAGCACCTGGACGCGGCAGGGTTCAGGCCCAAACCCAACAGAAATGGGACGGCCGAGAACTCCAGGCTGAGAACCCTCGTTGACCGAGAACTCCCAGGTTTGACCGACAACGCCCGGGTTTGACCAAGAACGCCCAGGTTTGACCGAGAAAGCCCAGGTTTGACCGAGAATGCCTAGGTTTGATGCTTTCAACTTGATTTCCTATCTTAACACCCCTTAACCCAGCTTTAGGCACCCATTTCCTTAATCTCTACAACCTTTTCTACCATTCAATATCATATTGCACCACCTATTAGTTCATCACCAAGATCTAGCCCCTTCTTGGTATAAAGTTTAAACCTTTATCCCTTTCAAACCCAACTTAACTAGATCTCTAACCAACGAGTTGATTAAGTCCATTTTAATCATCAAGTCTGCAACTTTATGGTTTGTCTAGACCCGATCTACTCTAGGTTTGAGTTTCATGACCATTCTTTCATAGAAACATAAACTTTCATATGTAAAGAACATACCTTTTGACGTTTCTAGGCTACGGTTAGCTTTGGTTATGAACAAAAGTCTTGTATCTTGCTTGTATACCCAATACCTATTAATATCTATCTCGGTTTTGGTCTTGGATTTCCTCTTCTTCTTGCGGCCGTGAATGGTGTGTGTGTTGTGATTGTGGAGAGAATAAGATGGATAATATTGATGGAAATGGAAAGGATTAGGGTTTAAGGGGTATTTATACTCCCTTAAGCTCAAGGACCTAAGGTCCATCTTTCCTTTTTGGTCCATAATTAATTCCATATATTTAGCCTACTTATCTTTCCCTCATTACTATATTATTTATTCACTAACTCGGGTAAACTTTTTCCACATAGAATTTAATAATATATTAAATGTTTTTATATAAAATTTGGGATGTTACAAGTCTTCCCTCCTTAAAGAGGTTTCGTCCCCGAAACCTAGCTTATTCCTTGTAAAGGAACATTTCCTATATTCACGCACTTTATTGGATCGTATTTGCTTTCTGGGTTATCCTTTTTACTCCTGACTTGCAGTCATCGAGTGGTGGTCATGTGTTTTACCTATTAAGGTAGCTTGTCCACGAGGCCCTCGATGTACCAAGTCTCGTCTCGTCCTTCCAAGGGACCTTGTTTCATACTATTAACACTATTGTTTAAATGACATTTTATCGTAACGTAAATAATCATTCATAACCAACTCAATGCATTACACGTCGTAGACAAGCATAAGTTTTAAACCTTAACACAAAACAAGTTCTTAGGCAAACATAATTAAAACAAAATAAAGCTTTTGCATAAGAAATTATTCCTTCATCGAGTACTCCTCCCTACAGTTGTCCTAAGTCCTTACCCCCATTCGCACCTCCCGCCTATGATTCCTTGCAATCCCTAGCAATGTGGTCAGCTTTTCCGCATTTGAAGCACTTCGGACGATCAGGGCATTCTCGAGAGTAATGCCCACTCTTTCCATACTGATAGCACCTGTCTATCCCAGTCTTGCATTTTCCATGGTGCACTTGCCACACGTCTTACATGCATCCTTGTTTCCAACCTTAGCCTTCCTCTCATCAGTTGTTGTAACCATATCGCCAGACCGCTTAGCAGAGATAGCCCATTTCTTCTCCTTCTTTTCCTCCACCGCCACATCGTCCTCAGCCAGGTCAGCATAAACCACTCTGCATGCTCGAAAGCCGAGTCAAAAGTAGCAGGTTTATTTGCCCTGACTAACATGCGGACTTTTTGTTGTAATCCCATCACATAACATTTGATTCTCTTAGCCTCAGTGTCAACCATATCAGGCACCATCCTAGACAGTCGGTTGAATTCAGTAGTATACTTGCGGTGTGTCATCTTTCCCACCTTCAGATTCAGAAACTTCATCTCGGCCCTCTCAACCTCGGCATAAGCATATAACCTTTTCATCACTAACTCCTTCAGGTCATTCCATCTCATTGCCTTAATCTCTTCTCGAGTCTTCCTTTATTCCATAGTTTCCCACCAGTACATAGCCTCATCTTCAAATGACTGAGTGGCATAACCCACTGCTTGGTCAGGACGGCACTCGCTAATTCGGATAATGTTGTCCATTGTGGTTATCCATTGGAGAGTAGCGATTGCGTCTCCCAAACCCATTAGCTTCGACGGATCGCAAACTTTGAATGACTTGTAGTTGCACCCACCTCGGCCCCTTCTCCTATTATCAACCTTCACTGACCTTACCACACTCGAGGCCTCCCTCTCCCCTTCATCATCTTTCTTACCATTTCCTACTGACCCATTAGCAGTTCTCCCATGACTTCCAGCAGATCTTTCGGGATTCTGGTTCTTCACAGCAGCGGCTACAGCTTGAACAATGGCTGCATGAACCGCAGGGTCAAGTTGAACCCCTTCGTTGTTACTCGGGTTTCCTCCAGCTGCGCTTCCTTCGTCTCCGGTGTTGGAAGCGGCTTCTACCAAAGGTTGTCGGACAAGACGAGGCCTACCACGACGTCTAGTGCGAACTTCAGTTCCATCAATTTCTCTAGATCCAGCCATTCGTATTCTGGAAGAGGAAGACACAGACGTCATCACTCGAGGAATTATTTAGCACATGACTCGTATGGTAAGTAGTTAATGACATTGATCAAGTGTAATTAACTATTTGCATTACTCCTCAGGTTCTACACACTTCCCTTTATGATTTCACTTGCGCTAGTTTCTACTTCTAAACGGTTAATTAACCAAACAATCAATAAACCCTATCCCTATCGTTCACATGTTCTTTCTTTACAAGTAAGCTAGCGTTATCATACACTATTTAATCATACACTCTACCTTTACCGAGCTTGCTTGAGTGACACATGGCTATCTTGAACTGGCATCATCTTTCTTTTATTACTTAAATTCCATTCTCCGTTCGAGTCTAAGCATGTAGGATGCTTAAATCTCTCGAACTTTGCTCTGATACCAACTTGTAAGGCCCGTTACCGGTGCCTCACATTTGGATGTTGGATTTACTCATAAACACATTTTCAAATATCAGAGTTAAATAAAACTTTCACGGAATATTAAAACTTTCATAAAACATTACATGTTAATTTATAACTTGTCTTAATTTAACATTCTTGTCTTTCAATATAAACGTCAATTAACATTAGAACATCTTGAGTCTTCAGATGCCAGTCTCTTATTTGCCCACCATGTGCCTGCTCAAGTTATCCGTCCCAATCTACTCACCTGCGTGCATACTAATAGTCAGCTACGCTGAGTGAGTTCTAGTTAATCAAGAGACATACAATACATATACATATCATACATACATATATACATCATATCCGACGATACATATCTATACTTAACCAGTTACCTTTCCAACATACATTCATGCATATATACTATTACCTACCTCAGCCTACCGAGAGTATGTTCATAGTTCGCCGTCTATACCAATACTCAAGGTCGTGAACACGTAAAAGGTCCGCAGTCCTTACCTATGTTCACCATTCAAGGCACGTACAAGGTCCGCAGTCCTTCCCTATACCATCCTACATTCACAACACATCCAAGGTCCACAGTCCTTCCCTATGTTTCAACCTAGTTCGTAGCACGTACGAGGTCCACAGTCCTCCCCTATGCTACCACAATACAATTACAACACGTATAAGTTCCGCAGTCCTTGCCTATGCTGGTCTTATTTGAAGTCCGTATAAGGTCCACAGTCCCTAACTATGTTCTCATTTATGATCTATAACATGTATAAGGCCCACGGTCCTTAACTACGCCATTACATGCCAAGTCTATGTCCAACGGAATTTAGAGGGATTTGCCATCCTAACTTACTATGTCAGACGTATAACTCATTTACCATTCCTGTACCTCCATACACGTACTTTGCATATGCAATAATTACATCGTAACATAAGACCACACTAGGCATTCTACACATCATTCATTTACCAATCATACTCCTTGTCGATACGTGCAATATCCGAAGATCATTCACGCCCCTACAAGCATTCGTTCATAACGTTCACACATCATCCATACATTACCTATAACATTCATATCTTTATTTATAACCAGACAGTACACGCAATATCCGAGGATCGTTCGCGTACCGACAAGCAATCATTTTTACCTTCCACATATATCACGTATGGCGTACACTTATCACTTAGGATAAGTGTATTAACTAATCACATCAAGTATGCACACAACCCCGAAAAAAAATAATAAGGAGTGGGGCTAGAAACTCACCTGGATCCTGTTGCGTTAGCCGTTAATCGTTATTCCCTTCTTTAACTGTGCATGGCTAACTGTTAAATATGCATTCATTAATTAACCGTATTATTATCTAAGTTGGTATTTTAATTAACAAACACATTTCTAAGTTGGGCTTGTTCGTTTAGACAAGGGCTTAAGAACTTGTGGACTTAATTAGACTAGGCCCAACTGTCCAATAAAGCACCTGGACCTGGCTGGGTTCAGGCACAAACCCAACAGAAATGGGATGGCTGAGAACTCCAGACAGAGAACCCTCGTTGACCGAGAACTCTCAGGTTTGACCGAGAACGCCCAGGTTTGACCGAGAATGCCTAGGTTTGACCGAGAACGCCCAGTTTTGACCGAGAACGCCCAGGTTTGATGCTTTCAGCTTGATTTCCTATCTTAACACCCCTTAACCCAGCTTTAGGCACCATTTCCTTAATCTCAACAACATTTTCTACCATTCATAATCATTTTGCACCCCTATTAGTTCATCACCAAGATCTAGCCCCTTCTTGGTATAAAGTTTAAACCTTTATCCCTTTCAAACCCAATTTAACTTGATCTCTAACGTTGATTAAGTCCATTTTAATCATCAAGTTTACAACTTTATGGTTTGTCTAGACCCGATCAACTCTAGGTTTGAGTTTCATGACCATTCGTTCATAAAAAAATAAACTTTCATATGTAAAGAACATACCTTTTTACGTTTCTAGGCTACGGTTAGCTTTGGTTATGAACAATAGTCTTGTATCTTGCTTGTATACCCAATACCTATCAATATCTATCTCGGTTTTGGTCTTAGATTTCCTCTTCTTCTTGCGGCCGTGAATAGTGCGTGTGTTGTGATTGTGGAGAGAATAAGATGGATAATATGGATGGAAATGAAAATGATTAGCGTTTATGGGGTATTTATACTCCCTTAAGCCCATGGACCTAAGACCCATCTTTCCTTTTTGGTCCAAAATTAATTTCATCTATTTAGCCTACTTATCTTTCCCTCATTACTATATTATTTATTCACTAACTCGGGTAAACTTTTTCCACATAGAATTTAATAATATATTAAAGGTTTTTATATAAAATTTGGGATGTTACATTTTGTTGTTATTTTCGGGTTTACGCTGGTTGTGTTAATGCGCAGGTAATTACAGGTGTATGCATACTAGAGGCTCTAACAGGTGATCACCGCTAGTCTTTGATCCTGAGATTGAACGAACATTTAGAAGAAACCGAGTCCTACTTAGGGGGAACAAACTTCTTGGTTCTCCTACTGCATTGAACAACACCATGGATTCACCTGTCCCTACTACGGGTCAAATATTGCCATCTACACCTCCACCATTTCCACCTCCACCAAATCCTACTACATACCTACTTCATCAAGTGATGTGAAACCAACCTACACAATTGAGCCCATTAATGCTTAATTCACTTACTCAACATCATCAACATTACCACCTATTTCCAATCTTTTTCCTACCTTTGGTCCATCATCATCCCAACAAACCGACAACCAACCTTTCAACAACCACAATTAAGCTACAAATATCAACCACCACCCTTCATGAAATATTCAAGAACACAAGATGATGGTTATGGTCATGGGTTTGACGGGGAGTTTTTGGGGTATGAAGTGGAAGGTTATTACATCGGAGGTGATGGAATTCAAATGGTGAATCAAGGTAATTTTGATTATGCTCAAAAGCATCAAACGGAACTGGTACAAGAACTCAATAGAAAATCACCACCAGTTGTTCAACAAGTTCAACCACTACTGGTTATTCAACAACAACAAGTTCCACAACAAGTTCTTCCATAAGGGCAACAACAAATTCCTCAACCACAGTTTCAACAATTTGCACCTCCAAGGCCCATATATAGGCAAATGGGTCACCAAGAGTGCCAATGGGGGTACAAAGATGTCATGAAAGAGAGATGGTAAGGGGAATTGATGTTGACTTTCGATCGGTTATCACTAATAATCCATCTCCGGTGGTTATTCCTCAAAATCAACATGGAAGAACATTTGAGGTGAGAACCAATTCACTCCAAAGTTTACCAAAGTATAAGGGTATAGCAACGTAGGAAGCTTAATTTCACTTGGATGTGTATAACTCACTTGGAATTGAAGTTGACTTTCGATCGGTTATTACTAATAATCCATCTCCGGTGGTTATTCCTCAAAATCAACATGGAAGAACATTTGAGGTGAGAACCAATTCACTCCAAAGTTTACCAAAGTATAAGGGTCTAGCAACGTAGGAAGCTTAATTTCACTTGGATGTGTATAACTCTATTTGCAACACGATTGGGGGTCAAGGGTTTCATCGGATGAGGTTAAGTTGGTTCTTTTTCATTTCTCTTTCGAAGATAAGTCGAAGAGATGGTTTTACACATTGCCTTCCGCATCAATTTATATTTGGGCAGAGATGCAACAAAGAATTTTGGAAGAATTTTACATGGCTCAAAAGACTAACGATGCAAGATAAAGTTTGAGAAATTTACAAAAACAATCGGGTGAGATGTTTCATGAAGCATTTGAGCGGTTTAATATGATGATCAAGAATTGTCCTCACCATGGTATTGCTCTTTGGGAATTGTTGAATGCTTTTCATGAGGCGTTGAATACGAAAGATGATCGGGATTGGATGTCGATTACAAAGGGTACATTTGGTACTAATTATGAACAAGATGATTGGGCTTATTTGGATCAAATGTCGGTCACATCAAAGAGAAAGGCCCAAAACGCAGGAAGAGCAAGGCCGGCAATTGGAAGACCACAAGTACATGTCGTGGAAGATGGATGGGTACAAACCACTAATCAAGTAATTGATGTTTGCATGAATTGTAATGAGTTGGTTCATGCAGCGAATGTGTGTATGGTGGGGCAAGTACAAGTGATGGAGATAAGTGCACTTCAAGGTCAAGGTGGAGGTGGTAGATACTATAGCATGAACTCAAACACTTACCACCCCGGGTTGAGAAATCATTCCAATTTTCGTTATGGGAATCCAGCTACTCAATCTAATCCGAATTTTCGAGGGAATCAAGGAAATTATGTTCCAAGCCAAGAATAGAATAATCAAGATTTTCAAAGTAAATTTCAACAAGTGGTAAATGGTCAAAATGTGTCTTAGGGTCAAAGTTCATCAAGTCGGAATGAAGTCATAGATTTGCTTAGGATGATGCAACAAGACATGCAGATGAGAAATCAACTTTATGAAGTGCGCATGCAAAAGGATGAAGTCCATGACAAATCCATCCAATCGTTGACCACTCAAATGGGTCAACTGGCAACCGATGTGGCGAATTTGAAGAAAATCAGCTCGAGCTTAAAGAAGGGGAACAACGTGCATATCAATGCGGTAAGTCTTTTACCTAATTTTGGAATTTCTAGTGTTCAAGTTGATCCAACACCACAATTTGTTGAGGGTGTGGTGGAAGATATTAGTGATGAGATTGAAAATGTGGGTAATTATAAAACAATTTTTCAAAATAAATCTGAATTACAACCGAATGAAACATATTTTTGTGAAAATTGTTCTTGTGATAAATGTTTAAATGAAAAATTAACCAAAATAAGGGATGAGAGGGTTGATAATAATATTATCCCGAGTAAACTTCAAGACCCAGGAGTGCCCTTTTTAACAATCCAAATTGGAGAATTTAAAACTGATCGGGTAGTGCTAGATCTTTGAGCTTGAGTTAGTATCATGCTCGGTAGTTTATATGATCAGTATGAGTTTGTTCTACTACAAAATGTAAACCCATCGTGGTTTTAGCATATCAAACCCATACACTTCCTCGGGGCATGATATATAATGTGATGGTACATGTGGAGGATTTTAGTTAACCAGTTGACTTTTTAGTACTTGATTATGCTAAAAATGTAACTAACAAGCAACCCACAGTCATATTGGGTAGACACTTCCTTGCCACTTCACTTGCAGTGATTAATGGTGCTAAGGGGACAATCGGAATTAAGTGTGGGAATTTTAATAAACGGTTATTGTTATTTGAAAATACTACTGACCCTCTTGTTCACAAGGAAAGCCAGAAGGCGGATTTTGTTAACAAGTGTGTATCCTTGAGCAAGGATCACATGAAAGTGGAATGTTTTGTGAATGGCAAGTCAGTTGAGAAGAAAGAAGTTGAGTATCAACAGAGTGAGAAGGTGGTATAAAAAGGTGGTCGGCCAAGGAAGAAGAAAGTCAGACATCCACCTAATCTAAATGATATAGGGTGGAGGATGAGGATGTTCGGGCTCAACCCTCATTTTCCAGAATATTGGCAACAGTTTCTTGAAAAAGAGCATGCTTATAATGAGAAGGCTGCACGGGAGTGGGCCAGTCACCCACCTCGAATGTCATAAAAGTTTCAAAAAGATGATAATTGTACATTTTATATATTTTTATTTTTATTTTGCTTTATAATTTTCAGATTGTTTGTTAGTAATGGTATTTTAAGCTACCATCTTAGCAAAAATCAAGTGTGGGGAAATTGTTATGGATTTCTCTTCGACACTATGTTGGGGACAACATGGGTTTTTCATGAATGGAAGTGGATTTTAATTAGTAATGTCTTTATTTATTCTCTGAAAGCCATACATTGAGGACAATGTATCCCAAGTGTGGGGATGGGGGAATTTTTCGTTTTCAAATTTAAAAAAAATATATATTTAAAATTAGAAGATAACCGTAAAGCGGTAAGATGGTGGGGTAAGGTTCTGGTCCCTCTTCATGGTCACAATTCCCTAATGGACAAGTTGGCCTATTTGTTTTAGAAAATATGTTGTTTAGTATTCTAGTCAAGGTTAACATGTTTTCGGTACAATAACCTGCATATCATGTCCATATACACTTGTGTATTGTGAAAGTGAAGATTGGTGAGAGATTTGATATTCTCCGATAGAACTTGTGCGCTCAACGCATTTCGAGACCTTAGCTTGGCAAAGTGCAAAAGTGATAGAGGCAATTAGGTTGAAGCCTCTTCTGCATGAGTGTGAGTGTGGGTTTTGGGGGGTTGGGCCTCATACATTACATATATGAGCATGGTTAAAGAGATGGGCGTGAGGGGGGGTTGGTTCCTTTAGAAAACATTATTGGACTTATTATTTTGATTCAATCGAACTCGACGTTAAATTGCGAGATGACCCGGCTTAGTTGGTATTTCTTTGTATTTGTAATTGTTTTAGTACTCATCAATAGGAAGTATTAAGTAATATGTTTACTTTGCAATGTCAAAAAAAAAAGTGTTAGAGATTCAATGTTCAAAGTATTATGTATTGAGTGAAAAAAAAAAGAAAAAAAAAAGAGAAGTTAGTGGTGTATATAGTTGTTTATTTCATTAATAACTTAAATAGTGTCTTGTGTATTAATATGTGAAGTTAGTTTGTTTGTTTGTAATAAGCCAAATCAGATTATTTCATTATTTCACATTATTTCATTAAAAAAGAGAAGTTATTTTGTTTGTAATAAGCCAAATCAGATTGTTTGAGCCACTTTGAATATTCCCTTTCCATACCCTTACACCTAGACCCGTTTTAAGCACTCTTGATTTGCATTTGTGTCAAAACATTTATATAGGTGGATATTTTATTATTGTACAAGCGTATTCTAGGAGAATTGGTTATAATTGAAAATGTGTGAATGATCAACAAGAAGAGAGTTAATGTGTGAAGTTGTGTTATGTGTGGGTAAAAACCAAAATCATGTTATGTTTGATTATAATTCTATGGTTTAAATATAATATCAAGTATACTAGTGCAAACCTACAGTAACGAGGGAATAGGGTATGACTTGGGACCCTGACTAAACCATTATCGTTTGGTACGTGTCACACCCCGACCAAAGGCGGCGGAACATGCCGGGGTGCAACGTGATTGGACAAATACACAAGACACTATTTAAAGTGACAATATTTATTCAACTCATTTTAATTCAACGAATCAGTAATCAACACATCTCGTTCACATAAACAAATGGAATACAAGTAACAATTATATTATTCATTTTACTAATACCCTAATAGTCTTGGTAACGTTTTTGTCAAGTCCTCGAGTCAACAAAAGTCAAACCTGTAACATTTCATAAAATAAAGTTTGTCAACACAAAGGTTGGTGAGCAATTCATAAGTTTGTGCATATAAGTATATAGTAATGAAAAGCCACAAAACTTGTATACAAAAAAATAAATAATAGCAACATTTAGATATGCAAAAGATAAATAGTTCAGATCCTTTCTAAATGGTAACAACCATGTATACTCGGATCATAGTGTCCATGAGGCAACCCGCCTCATGCTAAAAATAGTTATCGTTAATAAGAATACATTAACGACACTCTCCATAAGAGAATACCAAATGGACTCGGGATTTCGTGAAGTCGTTAAGAATACATTAACGGCACCGTGCTATAAGAGAATACCAAATAGTTCACGAATTTATGAATCAACCTTCCAAAAGCGGTAAACACATAAGCATATAATCATGTAAGCATATAACACCAAATCGAGCATTTATTTAAGTAAACTATACAATCACATTTGTGGGTTTAAAGATTCAAGTAAGTAAAGCATTTAGTTTGATAAGTATGAAATGTCACCCCAAAATGGAAGATGAAAAAAAGGTATGAAAATACTCCCCTCGATTGAGGAACCGAGAAATAAATAGATAATTAATGAAGCTCGAACGGTAAACGAACAGATCCGACTTGAAACGATAAACACCTTAGCTAATATAAATAATGTAATATATATTAATGAACTTGATACCATAATGAAACTAAATTGGAAACATTGAACGAGGAGGTTCGGTTGTAAATCGGGTTACCCGTTAGTTTGTTAGTGATTAGGGATTCGTACTTAATTGGTAATTTAAAATAAAATAATAATATTAATAATAAGGATTATGATAATAATAGCTTTAGAACATGTTATATATATATTTATATCTAGATATATAAGATAATGGTGAATATAATATATAATATACTACTCATCGAGAATTTGTTGATAAACTAAAAATAGTAGTTGTAGTAATAATAAATATAAAAATTATTACTTTATTGTTGAAAACGTTATTAATAGATTTATAAGTTTTAATAATAATAATAATTATTATTATCATAATAATTATATGTGCCATATTAATAATAACTAATACTTACAACATTTTAAAACTAGTAGTATTAGTGATAAAAAGGATATAACTCGAGTGATAATGACGTTAAACGACAACTAGGCCCGACATGGGTTTCGGTTCGATAAAGCAAATGGGTAATATTAACAATATTAGATTTTAATAATATTCCTTAATAATCATAGTAATAAAGATAATAATGATAATAATAATGATAATCTATTATTATGAAAATAATGGTAATAATAATAGTTTTGTTAAAAAATAATAACAATGATGATGATAATAATAATAATAATAATAATAATAATAATAATAAATTTTATCTTGTTAATAATAATAATAATGATAATAATAATAATAATAATAATATAATAAATATTAATAATAATAATAATGATAATAAAAATAATAACTATTAATAATAACAATAACAATAACAATAAATAAAATCTAGATAATACGTATAATGTTAACAAAAATAGTGATATTAACTTGAGTAACCCGTTAACGAAAACAAATCGAGGTTGGTCACGGAGAGAATCGAACCCGTGACCTCAAGCTTAATAACTAGCGTACAACCCGAACGAACCAAGATACATTTGTAAATTAAACCCAATATTAAATACCTTTTAGATGTTTATGAGGTCGTCGGAGATTGAAAGTTGCCGGAGATGAAGACACGGAGGGTTTCCGGAGCCCATTCCGGCCGCCGGAGGCGCGCCAGAAAATGCATCAGAGAGAGAGAGAGACGGGGAGAGAGATAGAGAGAGTGACGGGAGAGATAGAGAGATAGAGACACAGAGCCGAGAGTGAGAGAGAGTGTGCGAGAGAAAGGGAGCAGAGAGAGAGGGTGAGGCACGGCGGTGCACCGGCGACGGCTTCTCACCGGAATTCCTAGCTCGCCGAAAAACGGAAACTGAGGGAGGAAGGGAAAGGGGTTTCGGTGGTGGTGTGTTTGCCGGAAAAACAAGGGGTGAAGGTGAGGGGTTACCGGAGAACGTGAAGGGGAAATAAATTGGGGAGTGGTGGTTGTGCATCGGAGGTGGTGGCCGGAATTTGACTTGCCACAGTCTTGCCGGAATCGCCTCGCCGGAAAACGGCTGGCAAGATGGGAGGCGGCTGGGAAGATGTTTATGATGTTAAAGTTAGGTTTAAGGTTTTTTTTATATATGGGTGGGTATAAATGTTACCCCTTTGGCCCCTCAATTTCTAATAATGGTTTAAAACGAGTTTAAATGTTTCCAAGCTTCTAATAACTTTACAAAACTCAGTTTGAACCCCATAAGTTTTTTTTAACAACACTATATTATGACCAACATCGATTCATTTAAGGTCGAGGTCTAAAATAATATTATATAATAATTAAATAAGGTTTTTGGATGTTAAGTCCGGCTTACATAATAAAAGTTTACAAAACGAGTACCACTCAAGACTCAAATTTGACGAATGTCACAGTACGTATGGTGGTTGTAATTCAAAAATAAAAAAAAATATTGTTTAAGGTGTTGCTTATGGGAAAGCAACGGTTAAGTGTGGGAATGTGACTGGTGAACCGTGGTGAAGCCGTTAAGCGAGCTAAAAGATATAAATGCATATGCTTAAACCAATTAATTTCATGGAATTAGCTGACTACGGTTACTCGTATAATTGCATGTAGGAGGAGATAGAGGATGAAATCACGAGAACGTTGGTGAAAACGGAGAAGAAAACGGAGTTGAAAAGAGAAAGATATGAAGGAAACAAGAAAATAAGCAAGAGTTCCGCCGTGGCCCACGGTCAACCCAGCTCAAAAACACCAAAATCCACTCTACCGTGGCTTCCCTAATCACCATAACTGGATCGTGGTCCACGGTCTGGACCGTGGACCACAGTCCGATCTGAAACTGCCGAGTTTGGGCTTATTTTTATGCCCTTTTTGGGATGTCTTTTTATATACTTTTCACTTGGGAACGACTTGAGGAAAATTTGGGAGTGCAAAACACTATTGTGAGTGATTGTTATCAATTGTTTTGGTATTTTATTTCTATGATTAACACTATTGAAGTGATGATGATCTACAAAACCATGGGTGGCTAATTCCATTTGTGATCATCTTGGATGTTAGGTTTAATTGATACACTTTGTTATGCTTGAATTTCTAGAATAATGACTTTGCAATATTTGTTTGGTTTTTATGGTGTTTAATTAATTGTTTGTAAAGTATTGCTTGTGTTTGATCATAATCCAAACCATACGTTCTTGGTGCTATTGGTAATCGAGATATCATGGGAGACTTAGGGTTGAATATTAGTTAATTGATTATTGGGTAACAACTTTGCATTTTATTAATCCAAGTACTTAGTTCCCTTTTATCACAAGCAAGTAATCATGCATGAACTATGTCTGTGTGGTTTTTTCAAGTAAGCATGAACATTGTGTTGATGTAAACCTGAAATCCAAGATGGTCGCTAGTTCTTAATCAATTTATCAAACTTAATAGTTGTTGCAAGTTATTTTATCTCTTTTTAGTAATCATTCCACAAACTCTTTGTGTTCAACGCCCACTTGCTACTATCTATTTAGTTGTAATTGGTTAATTTTTGAGTGAGTCTTTGACCTCACGTCAATACGGTAAACAACATGCTGATATACGGAAAATTGGTTATGAACACTTATCGCTATATATGTTAATCAAGAACGTATATGAAAGAACCAGCGCATAAGTAACATGTATATAGTACACACTTATACGCCCGTATAAGTATTTGACTTATACGCCGTATAAGTCATTACAACGTATACGCCATATAAGTTAAATACTTATACGTTTAAAGTTTCAAACAACGTTTAAACTTGACAACTTTCACTTTCGATCCCGATCCCAAATTAATGACCTTGATGAATCCTCTTGAAATTTTAAATCATAATTTTGAACAATTTTGATTTCAAACAACCATTATCATATTTTCGAACTTAATCAAGTCCAAATTAATGACCTTGATAAATTCACTTGAACATTTAAAACCCAATTTTGAATATTTTTGTCAAAAACAACCACTCGATTTACCACTCGTTTCAGATTCACGGTTTTATAGTTCAGCTTTATTATGTCTAATGTTAAGCCAGTAATTGGTATTGTTGTCCACTTTAACTTTTATAACAAATGATTCAGAGACATCATTGATACGATTAAAGTTCAATTAAGCAAACAATATCATAACATGATTTGATTATAATCTTGATACAGGCTTATTTTGATTTTTACCATGTCTTCCCAACTTGACTTAAACCTTAGAACCAGCATATCAGAACATTTAAAGTTTTTAAATTTGACAATCATAGCAACAGTTATCCACAACAAGGCATACCCCCGTTATCAAGCAATACTCTAAGTTTCTTTTACCATGGATGAGTATGAACAATTTCATCGTTCGGCTTGTAGACATTATATCCCCTGGGTCCGTTTCTTATTGGTGTTAAGGCGCGCGCAAGGGAGGAACAATGTATGACTAATAGCGTGTTTTGATCAAGCCAGTAGTGAAAGTTGTACAATCTATAAAGTGATCAAAGTTTAACGACTTTTCAGGGTTTGCTCTTTGAGCACGTTTTTAAATATACACCGAAATAAATACCCAGATGATAAACCGCAGGATCTCAATGGTTCCAGAAACCTAGTGCATCCCATCAATACAAGATTTAAGGCCATAAAAGCATACATCGATGAAATGTAGACTGTGTACTAGATGCTTAAAACACTTTTATTAACACTTTATTTTTGTGATCTACTGAAACATAAGGCTTGAGTATGACAGGCTATTACATTTCTTCCTTCATTACCAAGACTTTTGTAAGAATGCTAACCCATTTTTCAATTAGGCTAGTTAGGTTTATATCACTTATTCCCTTAGTTGTTTGTTTAAAATCCTACCAATGCACCGAACATTAAGCAATAGACATTTATACTTAGTATTTCCGGTACTTGGAACAAGATTATCAATATACTAACATTTTCCTTTTATGCTTCAAAACTTATTTTGAGTAGCATTTTCTATTGGTTTTTTCTGTTTTACACATTTTTTAATGTTTATGGATTTTATACATTTTCAAATGTTTTTGACTTTGAAGAGTTTTCAAATGTTTATGTATTTTCCCACACCAATTCTCCCCCTAACATCAAAAACCATTTAAAAGAAATATATTTACAAAGAAATGTGACCTAGTGAACGCTTACTCAATGGTCGGAATCCATAACCTTGGGATCACTCACTTTCCGACCTCCCATGTTCTTAATATCGTTATGCCCCAACAAATACAAAAATATGTTTTTATCGATAGCTTTAGTTAAAAAGATCGGCCTTTTGTTCTTCGGTGTGAATTTGGTCTATTGTAATCAACTTCTTCTTGTATCAATCATGGATGAAGTGATATAGTATGTCGATATTTTTATTTTTAGAGTGACTTACCGGGTTCTTAGCTATGGATATAGCAGCAGTGTTATCTACAAAAATAGGAGTAGTAAGAAATTTCAAACCGTAATCGTGCATCAGTTGTTGTGTCCATAAAACCTGATAGCTGTAACTGGAAGCAGCCATATACTCAGCCTCACAGGTAGATAGCGATACATCATCTGCTTCTTACACTTCCATGTCACCAACCTGCTACCAAAGAATTGATAGCCGACGATGGTAGATTAGGCGTTTAGCTTGCAATTTCCATAATTCGAATCACAATACACTCTCAGCTCAAATAAATTGTCTCGAGGATACCAAAGATCGACCTCTGGACACCCCTTTAGATACTGAAGTATCCGCTTCACTAACGATAAGTGAGAGACCCTTGTTATAAGATTGATATCGTGCGCACAAACTCGTCGGATACATGATGTCTGGCCTTGAAGCGGTGAGTTACATGAGGGAACCAATCTTAGAACGGTAGAGTGTTTCGTCAACCTTCTCCCCGGTGGGATCAGGACCAATTACATGATTTAGAGGGATAGGAGTTGAGTCAGCCATATTGAATTTTTCGAGGGTATCTTTGACATACTTTGTCTGGTGAATAAAGATACCATCAGACATATGTTCGACTTGCAAACCCAAGAAAAACTTCAATTCTCCCATAGTGCTCATCTCAAACTTCGACTTCATAAGTTCCTCAAATTCTTTGCACAGAACATCGTTTTTCGACCCAAAGATGATATTGTCAACGTAAACCTGGACTATCAGCAAATGACCATCTACTTCCTTTGTGAAGAGTGTACAATCGATGGTGCCATGAACAAAGCTATGGTCTAACAGGTGTTGAGACAATGTTTCATACCAAGCTCTAGGGGCTTTATGTAATCCGTAAAGAGCTTTTTCGAGCAGATACACCATGTCTTTGTGAATAAGACCGACAAACCCCGGTGGTTGTCCCACATAGACTTCTTCCCCCAATTTTCCGTCAAGGAAATCAGACTTCACATCTAACTGATAAACCTTGAATCATTTCCAAGATGCAAAAGCTATGTTAGAGCATTAATGTCTAATGCTAGGTCTTATGGGCTCATTATGTAATAGTTTGTATTGTAAAGGGCTGAAACTGTCATTTATGTAAACTGTTTGTAGCGTATAAATCACAATCATCCATATAAGACTTACACGGTCGTATAAGTAATATACGCTGACCATGGACTTATACGTGGTATTGTAGCTAGTGTGTGTCTAATAAGTGCTCTTTCTATGGGACTCACAGCTAAGCTTTAAATTTAAAACAGAAACTCCTAATAACACCACACACAACCGATAAGTGTACCGGTCACAAGTAGTATAGACCTAAGAAGTCCGAGTAATGAACACAAGGACACGTGAAAACTCCTATGATTACAAAACCCTAGACAAGACCTTCCTAAGAATAATATTTTTAATTTATTTCTTAATAATTAAAACTACTTTACCTAAATTACTTTGAACTACCTTAATTAACTTAACTTACTTAACTGGACTAACTAAAACACTTAACGAATAGGGAGAAAACGTCTACCTAGGTTAGAATCAAATTGACGGTCTAACAAGCAAATGGATTGAATGATCTCAAGACACCGTATTTAAAGATGACAGAACTAAGGTTCTCTCAAGCTAGCTAGATCACCTCTCGGTCTCACTAACAAACCCTAACTTACACTTAATTGATTTTAAGAACAAACCGGAAAACAATTACTAAGGTGTTCTAATGTCGACTCTCCTCTCGGACTCACCGACACACTATCCTAACGGAAATTTTTTCGATTTTCGGATTTTTCTGTACAAACTGAAAAATACATTCTTTTTGGATTTTCAAATTTTAAAATGTTTTTGGTTTTTCAAAATATTTTAAAGGAAAACATTAAAGAAAAGAAAGCAATCTTTTTGTATTTTTAGGAATTTTTAATGTTTTTGTATTTTTTCTATACAAACAAAAAACACAATCTTTTTGTATTTTCTAGATTTTCACCACCTAAAACCAAATTAAATTTTAAAAGAAAAATGACATAAAATAAAGATAGTCATCCTTGTTTAAGGATATCAGCGAGGATCTTCAATCCATTTAAACCAAGCAAAAAATGAAAACGCGTTTTGTCAAATGCTTTGGTAAACAGATCGGCTTTCTGAAAGTCAGTATGTACTTTCTCAAGGTCAATCAACTTCTTCTCAAAGTAATCCCGTATAAAGTGATATCGAATTTCGATATGTTTTGTTTTTGAATGTTGTACGGGATTCTTTGTGATAGAAATTGCAGCAGAATTATCAATCAAAATAGGAGTAGTAAGAAACTTCAAACCGTAGTCGTGAAGATGTTGTTATATCCACAAAACCTGGGAACAGCAACTCGAGGCTGCAACATACTCAGCTTCGGCGGTTGAAGTAGAGCCCGTTGTCTGCTTCTTACACTGCCAGAAAACAAGCCGGTTTCATAAAAATTAACATCCTGCAGTCGTTGATTTGAAGTTGATCTTGCAACCTCCATAGTCCGAGTCTGAATAAGCAGTAAGATCAAAAGTATCATCCTTGGGGTACCACAACCCGATGTATGGATTTCCCCTCTAATACTGAAGAATTCTCTTAACCGCAGCTAGACGAGTCACTCGTGGACTTGCTTGAAACCTAGCACAAAGACAAACAGCAAACATAATGTCAGGGCGAGAAGCCGTTAGATACATTAAAGAACCGATCATGGCACGATAGAGGGTAGGATCAACGGTATCCTCCAATTCATCCGGTGATAAATTGTGACCCACTGGAAGAGGAGTAGAAGGGATTTTTCCGGCAGATATCTTGAATCGGCTCAAGACGTCGTTCATATACTTAGTCTGGTGAATAAAGATTCCGTTTGCAGACTGGTGAACCTGCAACCCTAAAATGAAATTCATCTCTCCCATAGAACTCATTTTGAACTTTGTTTGCATGGACTTCTCTAACTCCTTACACAACGGGTCGTTTGTTAACCCGAAGATAGTGCCGTCGACATAAATCTGAACTAGGAGAAGATCGTCACCAACTGTTTTATGAAATAAAGTGCAGTCGACAGTTCCTCGTTTGAAGCCAGTATCAGTCAGATGGTCGGCAAGCGTGCCATACCAAGCTCTCGGGGCTTGATGTAGACCATACAGGGCCTTGTTTAATCGTAAACTCGATCTGGATAATCAGGATGTTCAAAACCAGGAGGCTGTAAAACAAACACTTCCTCATGTAGTTCACCATTGAGAAAAGCACTTTTAACATCCATTTGATAGACCTTGATATTTTTTATAAGCTGCATATGCCAGGAAGATTCGAATCGACTCTAATCTTGCAACTGGAGCATATACCTCTGTGTAATCAATAACCTCTTGCTGATGAAAACCTTGCACCACTAGACGTGCTTTGTTTCTGACAATCACCCCTCGATCGTCTTTCTTACACTTAAATACCCACTTAGTCGAAATCACTTTCTTGACTCTAGCAGGCTTGTCTATTAAATCCCAAACACCCAAACGTGCAAATTCCTGTAATTCTTCTTGCATAGCTTCTACCCAAGAAGGATCTTCAAGTGCCTTACGAGCCGTCGTTGGCTCAACTTAAGATAAAAAGCAAGTGAATTTTGCACGATTTACAATTTCCGATGAATGTAAATCGGTATAAGCACACAATACGTTATTATCACTTGATGAAGCAACTTGATGACGTGTACGAACGCCCACATCAAGTTCTCCAATGATGTTTTCTGCCTCAGTACTGTTTGATTCAGGTGCGAATAGAAGCTTTGTAGCTACGACATTTAGTAACTTAGCAATAATGAAATGTTATCGTGTGCTTGAAACTTTTAAAGTAGAAATCGCGAGAAAGACCTCGGTGAAAATATTGAGAATTGTTAAGGATTGTAAGATAGAGTTAGAGGACATGAGTTCCCTGTTACCCTGTATGTAATGACCTTATGAGGGTTCATGTTTTGGGAATGGATTGGCTATGTGAGTTTGAGGCCAAGATAGTGTGTAAGAGTTGGTTAATAAGGTTAAAATCCTTGGATGGTGGTAGAGTGACGGTTTATGGTGATAAGGAAAGTTCAAGACTTAATGTCATTTCGATGATAAAAGCTGAAGGATTGTTGAGAAGAGGGTGCGGTCCTACCTGGCATATGTTGTCAAGGCTACGACCGAGACGAGAGAAGTGAAAGACGTTCCTATTGTGTGCGACTATCCAGAAGTGTTCCTTGAGGACCTTACGGGGTTGCCACCGGAGCGTGAGATAGAATTCCAGATAGATTTAATACTAGGAGCCCAGCCCGTCGCGAAGCTCCTTACCGTCTAGCGTCGTCCGAGATGAAAGAACTGATGTCCCAACTACAAGAACTCCTAGATAAAGGCTTTATAAGACCGAGTGTTTCCCCGTGGGGGGATGACCGTCGTTTGAGTCATGCAAAAACCTAAATAACCTAAGTAGATAGGTTAAATAAGGTATCGTATCCACCAGAAGCATGTGGTCAATGCAAATCGTGTAAATAGTTTCAATATTATGAAGTTACAGATTTTAGTGCTGATCACACAAGCAATAATTTGAATTTAGAATTAAGCAAATAAATGAGTAACCAAGTTTCATTCAATTAATAAAAGAAAAACACAACCACTACTTCAAGTAAGCAACCTACAGTAATCTCATGCAACCTAACAGATTAATCATTAACGGTTAACTACATACTGATCAACTAGACAAAATCTTAGACATCAACAATCGCTTTACACACGGCACTGGTTATCTAAAAGTTCATGCCAGTATGACTCAGTTAAGAACAATCATATGTTTTATCGTATTCAATATAATCAAAAAGTCCGATGATCAATTATTATAGCAACTGGTAACCAATCGTTCAGATTAATGTAAACCTAAACCGATTGAACACACAGAAATACCAAAGATAAATAATCATAGATCAACCATAAACAATTATACATAAGTGTTCTTAGTCACATGAGAAAACTGAAAGGATTACAAACTATACATTCCCGGGTGACATTCTAAGAGAGTAGTTGAGCCTCGACATCATAAGATCTTCAATCTGGATTATATGAATCATGTATGGACTTTCTGATCGATTGAGAATGGTAGAACGCCTGGCCACAGCAATGGAAATCTCCTTGATTGATAAAAACGAAGTTAGCCTCGAGTTTGATAAATGTGACACTCGTCAATTTCAGGTTAACTCCGTTAATCCAAACTTCGTCAATTCAAACTTAAGATCACTAGAATTATAACGCACATCTCATTACATTTAAACTAGGGTTTTAAATGACGCTCGACAATCACTACACATGTAGTCTTTCGGGATTGCACCGAAACGCAAACGAGTTGACTCAAACCATTGGTGAACAAACGACAAATATCAAACGATAAATACTTGATAATTATGTGTTAACCTATATGTTACTTGATATGTATGTGAAATATTAAACGCAAGAGACGAGAGTTATTGTTTTACACTAGAGTTTGAACAACTAGAAGTAGAGGGACCGTTGTGTAACATTATTAATATTAAATAATAACAAAACCCTACCCCCCTACCCCCTCCCCATAACCGATCGGCCTTCACCCCCTTTCCCTCTCCTTTGGTAGCCGTGAGCACACACACACATACATACAACCTTGTTTCAAGTTTTGTTGAAGAATTAAGGTTCTAGGAAGGTAATTAACAACTACTCTATGCATTCTATGTGTTTAATTTTAATATTGAATGGGTTAATAAAAACCCTAATTCTCGAAATTTATGATTAAGATGAGTTCGGGTTTGATTATATGCTTGATGATGAATTGCTAATGAAATTGATAACTAGTTGTGTTATTGTTGCTTGTTAATCACTTGTTCTTTGATTTTAAACTTTCAAAAAAAAAACCCTAACTTTGTGTGTAATGTGAAATTGATATGCATGGTTGGTTAATCTTGTGTCTAGAGTGTTATATGCATGGATTATGATTCATAGATTGTTGTTATGTTGAGTTTTGATGTAAACTGGTACTGGACAGATTGCAAAATTTATGTTTAGACGACTGTAACTGAATGTTAATTTGGTAATTGGTCTAAATTATTAACACTACAGTGTACTAGGTTGAGTCTAGTTTCTAAAAAGTCCAATTTTGTAATTTTTGGACGTGTAAAAGTTAACTTTTATTATTTTACAAAACTGAAGTGCAAGTCTGAATTGTGAGATCTGCTGTTAGGATGTTTTGAAATTATCATATCTCATAAACTACAAGACTAATGGGTTAGTTCCACTTCTGGAAGTTAACATATTTAGTTAAGAATTTAACCCAATTGGTCTTGCATTAATTGAATTTACCATTTAACAGGAATAGCAAATATCGTTTTGTTGCGCATGATTTAGACTGCTGTGAGTTTACTGTAATGTTTTGGTCTCTGTGAGAAAACTATGTGGAATAAAAATACAATAAAAATAGTTCTGGAAACCTAACTCATGTGTGCTTTTGTGACGATTTTTGGTGAATTAATTGATATGTTATGATCTGTTGAATAGAGTAATCTTTCAAGTAGAAATCTGTCTTGATAAAACTAGCTGCTGAACTGTGTGAAAATACATGAAACGTGTTTGTTAATAGATAATTGCCATGTTTTGACTAAATTGCCCTTGTGGGGAGATAATTTACTAGTAATGTACAATGTTAGTATTTGATGCTTAAGTAGTTGTATACACATGTAACGTGTCACCAACGTGTTTGTAGAGTCCCACATAATTCACAAACGAAACACGAAACGTATCTCATGCATAGGTATTATGTGCCGAGTCTAGAGACTCAATAGTAGTTTAAATACTTTGAGAATCTCATTTTTGTTTTAGAGCACTAGTGAGGATTTTCTTTGACGCGCATCTCTCGGATTTGTTATTGAATTCTTCGCAAACAGTGAGTTTCACGTTCCCCTTTTACTCTTTTAAACGCTTTTTATTTGGGGGAGATAACATACTCCAAACACTTTAGATTTTATTATTGGTTATATATCCCTTGTAAGGCTAAGTGGCAAACAAACCAACTAAAGTCCTTTATAACATTGAACCATTTAATATTTGTATAATAGCGAGTCACTGTTGAGTAGTACTACTGGTTTGACAAACCCCACCCAACTCTAAACTCGACTGTAGGTCCAGTGGGTGTAATCTTGGCTAACACATTACCATGGTCGTGGTTGACATGGTGGCAAGGCATATGATAAACAGTCAGCTTCGGTGTCGAACACTTAGTAATACTTGTTTTATAGGCTAGCGATCTATTGATATATAATTGACTTAACATTATCTGGTAACGCAAACGCAAATGCAAACGCAAACGATTTATTTATATAAACTTGTGAACTCACCAACCATGTGTTGACACTTTTAGTATGTTATTCCCAGGTAGCCGAGGCAGGCGTGCGGTTTAGGACATGCATTCGCTAAACATCATTGTTTTAAAAACTGCTTTTAATTTCTGTCTTGACAACTTGTGTTTTTAAGTCGTCCTGTGTGGCGCAACTGTTTTGGTTTACGATTTACGCTTCCGCATTTTTACTTAAGACTTGATGTCTTGGTTGTTTGAAAACTTTATTTTTGGTGTTTGATTATAACTAATGATTCCGATCATGTTAGTTCACACTCTCTGACGGTAAAACTCCGTTAGTTGATTTTGAGGGTGTGACAGATTGGTATCAGAGCCATTGGTTATAGCAAACTAGAATTTGCATGCATACTAGACTATAACCGCAACGACCCATTAGTTATAATTTCTACGCACTGCATATATATTTTATTTAGTCTTTCGTTATCTTTATCTCTTTACCTCATTCACTCATACGCGCGCCTACACGACTTATCCTGTAGGGATGTAGACGCTACCATCATCATCATCATCCGACCAGATGACTTATGCCCACGAAAAGGAACCGCAACTACCTACCTCATCGCCACCCCGAGTAGCCCCGGAACTAGATGCCCCTGCACAGAAGAGGCATCGCCTATCTGGAGGCATGTACGACGATGACACTAGCTGGGAGTGGTACCCGAATCTGATCAGGCGTACGGTTTACCGCGAGCAAATTCCCCCACTACCTCACCCGATCCGTCCTGCATACCCCAACACCCTACCACCCATAACCGAACCGATAGAGCGCGTTCTCGCAGCTGTTGTTTTCTGTCTAGAGCGTGACGCGGATTTTATTCGCTCGGCGAAAGTTAACGTTCCCGAATTATTAAGAGATGGAACCGAGACTAGGAAAGAAATTTTCCGCCTGAAGGAAGCTGTGAGGGAAGCGCAGGAGGCTAACGATCAACAAATGAAGATAATGAGAAAAATGCAAGCAGAGATGATAGATTTGCAAGAGCAACTCCTTGTGGCGAGATCCCGGACAGAGATAGCTCTAGAGCGTTGTGATATCTTACAGACGCAAATTGCCCAGAATCCAGCAGAACCCGAGGAAGAACCTGAGGATGAACCTGAGGAAGAACCCGAGGAAGATCCCGAGGAGGAACCCGAAGAGGAATCGGAGGAAGAACCGGCTGAGCCGGAGGCACACTCAGAGGTGTCCTCAGACGATGACATCCAAGAATGATAACACCTAGATGGAGGTGTTGTCTCCATCCAAACTACTATTTTCTATGATTTTAAGGATTGGTTTTAAATACTTTGTAGCGAATACAATGGTTTTAATCATGAATTATTATTTGGATTATTATATGGTTGTGATGTGATGTTTGCTTCTTTTATTTTTCTTTCTTACCTACCTTTTATTACATGTATGGTGTGTTGCATATGAAACCAAGAATTCATGTCTAACATTTTATGCTGTGATTCTAGGGGATGGCTGGAAGAAACGCTGGGCATGGTCGCGGTTACATCAACCTAACCGCAGCAGAACTCCAAACCCTATTGAATGACCATGCGGCGGCAGCTTTAGCTACACATGTTCAGAATCAAGCCGGAGGCCCAGCCGGAGCCTGTACTTTCAAGAACTACCTGGATTGCAAGCCCAACTCTTTTAAGGGCACTGAGGGAGCCATAGGTTTCCTGCGTTGGGCTGAGAAGGCAGAGTCAGCTTTCGAGATGTGTAACTGTCCACCCGCCAGCAGGGTTAAGTTCGCTGCTGGGACACTGGAGGATTCTGCCCTCACTTGGTGGAACTCCAATGTGCAAATTCTTGGTTTGGATTTGGCGAACGCTATGAACTGGGAAGAGTTCAAGAATATTGTAACGATTCTGGCAAATTCAGGTATACCCTAGCCGGTATATACTATTTATGTGTTATTTAATAATGAATATATGAATTATGATGTGTTGATACGAGTATGTATGATTCACAGTACGGATTATACTCGATTATACAGTTAATCGTAGTGGAAATACGATTAACCGATTAACGGTTATTGAAGCCCGAACGAATCGGGGATACATTATAGACGAGATATATAATATTTAGTGATGTTTACGAAGTATTAAAGCTTCGGGATAAGTGAATTAAAGCACAGGAAAAGAATTTTCGATTTAATGATACGTCGGTACGTTAAACGAAACCTTTAATACCAAACCAAGCAAGAGACGATCGATCAAGCCGAAAAAGATGCGCGATTATTAATAATGTGATTTTTTAAGTTAATAAATGTCATGGTCTAAGTTTTTAAAGTTTTTAAATCGGTTTTATATAAATTTCATTTTTAAGCCGAAAAAACGACCGTTTTAGCCTCGTTTTAAGCCGAATTAAACATTTAAACGAAAAACGAAATGAACCAGATTATCCAAAACATTATCCAGATTGCCAAAATCTGAATGAGTGGCCAAGAATGAAGAAGTGGGTCCCACCCCACTCCCTCCTTAATTCCTATCGGACAAGGGGTAACCCCCCTTGTCTTGTTATTCTTTTTTTTCACAAACAAATCAACAAACTTCATTTTCTCTCAAGCTCAAAACCTAAAAACCGAGAGTTCTAGCAAGAAAAAACAAGGTAATGATCGTGTTATGTACGTGTTTATCTTCGTTTCTTGAGTGTATTTGCAAGAAAATGAGATTTCAAAGATGAAAACCGATTCTTGCATGATCAAGTGATGTATACGGGTTATACAAGAGATCTTGGTCCAAGAAAGGAGTTAAACGAACCAAAAACGAATTTTTACGGTTAAATCTTTGTTTTTAAACCATAACCGAAACCATGAAAGAAATGGCTTGATTGTGGGTGTAACTTGCTTGGTGTGGTGTTATTGTGCTTGTAGGTGTTGTATCTAGTTGTTAGCAAAGGCTAGAAAGCGAGATCCTTGCGATTTGAAGCAAGAAACTCAAGGTAGTTCGGTTTTTGTATGTTGTTGTGTTTTTGGACAGATTGTGATACGTGTAGAGTTAGGTCATGAAATTTTATAGAGGTGTTAGATATATGAAAATATGAGTTCTGTGAATGTTTGGTAATTTTTGGACAAATGATGAATATTTGGTGAATTTAATGCTCGGTTTTGGCCAAAAATGGTGAAAAATAGCTAAATATCATGAACAAATCTGGAAAATTCCAGATAAGCTTTTTATAATATGTATAAGTCACACACAAAATTTGAGGTCAGTTGGAGAAGTCTAAGTAGGCTTTTCGGTTAAACGAGTTCTAGGGTTTTCTAGCTCGGTTTTAGTGAAAATGGCATGAAAAATGAGATTTTGGTTCTGGAAATATTACAGGGGACTATGTGGATGGCAGGGGTCATCCAGGAAAAATTTGGGATTTTTCTAAGTTCGTTTGGTATTTACGGCATATTTAGTGTTAAATGGTGTTTAAAAATAGATAAATAAATTTTAAATATAAAAATTAATTCTGGAAATATTTTTATAAAATTCCCCACTGTCAAAAAGTGAATTGTATAAAATTTCAAGATCCGAGGTTAAACGGATAATTATTTGTGCTAAAAAGAAAATAAAAACAAACTTTAAAAGCTTAAAACGCATAAACCGGTAAAGTTCGCCTAAGCGAGCTGACTGGTGTATAAAAACCCTAAAAACAAACTATTTTCCTATAATTGATTTAAATAAGTAAAATTGAATCATCCGAAAATAACTCGGATTATTTGAGTAATTTTTACCCGATTTAACAGTTTCCGGTGCATTAAAGACGGAAACGGGTCCCGCGGCCAATCGGGGCGTCTAAACCGAACTCTAATTTCTCAACTACAATTAAATTATCAGTCAACAACTATTTTTGGGTCGTGTGTGACCAAACTCATTTTTGAAACATAAAAAATGGATAATCGTGCTAGGCACGCAAAACGGGAAAAACGACTAATAGTAATTTTGACTAGTGAACTCTAAACGATATCACAATCTGAGTCCTGAGAAGTGTTTCTAGGTTAACATTGCCCCCGGAACGGTTACAGTACTGGGTTAACAGTGTCCCCAGATGTACCGGTTAACACGGTTAAAGTTATATTAATAATGATTGAATAGTAACGAATTTAGGGATCGTATTACAGATCCGGATTAGTAGCTGTGTATTGTGTTACTGCTTGCTTACGTTAAGGTGAGTTTCACGAGCCCCTTTTTCTGAATTGTTTTTAAATATTTTCCCGGGGCGGAAAGTATGTTACTATTGAAATGTTTAAGTACATACTGAACACCATGGATTTGCGTGTATTTATAAATATTTGATTGTACGGGAATCGTACAGAATGAGTACAGTACTGGGTTAACAGTGTCCCCAGATGTCCCTAGAAGTGTTTCTGGGTTAACATTGCCCCAGGAATGAGTATTGTACTTGGTTAACAGTGTCCCCATATGTCCCTAGAAGTGTTTCTGGGTTAACATTGCCCCCGGAATGGGTACTTTACTGGGTTAACAGTGTCCCCAGACAGAGGTTTCGCTTGTGGGCTCAGCATAATTACATCGCTAATATATGATTATTATAATGATTTGTCACAGTTGTTTAAATTAGTGAAACTCACCAACTATTCGTAGTTAACCCGTTTTCTTTGCATGCTTTCTAGGTATTCCCAAACTGGAATAAGTGCTACATGCTTGACGATGCGTGCTAGTTGTGGAAGCTTAATGATCTTTTTGTATTAAATATGTTAATGTATTGTTGGTAAAACTTATGTGTTAACGACTAGACGATAACTAAATTCGGAACAATGTAATATGATGTAAATTAATGTAGTGGTGTTTTCTTTATAAGCAATGCTGTTGATATCAGACGTGTCTGTTGCATCCCATTTACGTTTCCGCTGCGGTTACGGGGTGTTACAAATATGATGCGGGAAGAGTATTGTCCTAGAGAGGAAATCGCGAAGTTGGAATCTGAATTTTGGTCGTTGAAAATGGTGGGTTCCGAGATTGAAGCCTACACCACCTGTTCCCATGAGCTAGCAGTAATGTGTCCACGGATGGTAGACCCGCCGAGTAAGAGAATCGAGATGTATATCGATGGGTTGGTACCACAAATTCAGGGTATGGTGACGTCTTCCAAACCGGCCACAATTCAACAAGCGATCCGATTAGCCCACAAACTGACGGACCAGGCAGTGGCTCAAGGTGCGTTACCACCTAGAGGTTCCACCTCTAAAACCCGAGACAACTAAAGCACTGACAACAACAACAACAATCCGAGCAATGGAAAGAGGAAATTTGACAACACCAGGTCCTCATCATCGAACCCCCCACAGCAACAAAACTACCGTAAACCTGAACTCGCTCGGAACTTCCATAATCAGGGTTCCAACAATAACAACAACGGTGGCGGGCAGGGTTCGAGTGGCTATGCTGGGAAGTACCCGAAATGCAACAAGTGCAACTATCACCATGCTAGCTCATGCGACCGTATCAAGTGCCTACGATGCGGTAAAATGGGTCATCAGGCCAAGGACTGTAGGGGAGACCTAGCAGCCAAGGGTGCTCCTAAACAGCCTACGGCGACTAAAGGGTGCTTTGAGTGTGGTTAAGAAGGTCACTTCAGGAAGGATTTTCCCAAACTGAAGCAGAATGAGAACAATGGAGGCAACAACAGTGGCGGAAGCAGTGGTAAAGGTAGAGCTTTCGTCATTGGGTCGGGCCAGGCCCGCAACGACCCAAATGTGGTTACCGGTAAGTTTCCTGTGAACGACTGTTTTGCTTCTGTTTTGTTTGACACTGGAGCTGATAGGAGTTTTATATCGGAAGCCTTTAGTAAACTCTTAGACTTATCTCCAACCCCGTTAGATGCTAAGTTTCCTGTTGAATTAGCCGACGGTAAGTCTATAGAAACAACTCATGTACTAGCGGGATGTAAGTTGAAACTGTCGGGTCATACATTTGATATCGACCTCATACCTTTTACACTTGGTAGTTTCGATGTCGTTGTCGGCATGGACTGGCTATCCGAGAACCGAGCGGAGATTATATGTCACGACAAGATAGTCCACATCACTACCCCTTCCGGCGAAATCATTTCGATCATGGGCGAGAAGAGCGGCATGACCACCAGCATCATCACCCTCATGAAGGCGCAGAAATATTTATGAAAGGGTCATCCAGCAATTTTAGCCCATATTGTCGAGAAACCCCCGGAGGAGAAGCGAATTGAAGACATACCGATTGTGCGAGATTTTTCGAAAGTCTTCCCGAAGGATTTGCCTGGACTCCCACATATTCGACAAGTCGAGTTCCAAATCGAATTGGCCCCAGGTGCAGAACCCATAGCACGAGCCCCGTATCGGCTCGCACCGGCGGAGCTTCAAGAGTTGTCCACTCAATTACAAGATTTGTTGGATAAAGGTTTTATCCGACCCAGCTCATCACCATGGGGAGGTCCTGTCTTATTTGTTCGAAAGAAGGACGGGACTTTCCGCATGTGCATCGACTACCGAGAACTGAACAAGGTGACGGTTAAGAACCGTTATCCCTTACCCCGAATTGATGATCTCTTCTACCAGCTGAAAGGATCGACTTACTACTCGAAGATCGATCTGAGATATGGTTACCATCAATTAAGAGTGCGCGAAGAAGACATTTCAAAGACGGCTTTCAGAACTCGGTACGGTCACTACGAGTTTTCAGTTATGCCTTTTGGCTTAACCAACGCACCAGCTATATTCATGGATCTCATGAACAGAGTATGCAAGGCGTACCTCGACATGTTAGTGATTGTTTTTATTGATGATATCCTCGTCTACTCCAAGAATAAGATCGACCACGAAGAATACCTGAGGTTGATCTTAGAATTGCTGAAGAAGGAACAACTGTATGCTAAACTCTCGAAATGCGAATTTTGGCTTCGCGAGGTTCACTTATTAGGACATGTGATCAATGAGAATGGAATCCATGTCGATCCCGGCAAGGTAGAGACCATCAAAAACTGGGAAGCACCTAAGACTCCGACTGAGGTGCGAAAATTCCTAGGACTGGCCGGCTACTACCGGCGTTTTATTGGGGGATTTTCCAAGATTGCTCAACCACTCACCGCGTTGACACATAAGGGTAATAAGTACAATTCGGGTGACGCACAAGAATCTGCCTTCCAACAGTTAAAAACCAAACTCTGTAGCGCCCCTATCATAGCCCTCCCCGAGGGAACGGAGGATTTTGAGGTGCATTGTGACGCATCGATACAAGGCCTCGGTTGTGTGTTGATGCAACTCGAGAAGGTCATAGCCTATGCCTCTCGACAACTACGGATTCACGATAAGAACTACACGACCCATGACTTGGAACTCGGAGCTGTGGTGTTTTCTCTTAAGATATGGAGGCATTACTTGTACGGTACCAAGTTTACCATTTACACCGACCACAAGAGTCTCCAACATATCTACGATCAGAAGGAGCTGAACATGCGACAACGTCGTTGGGTCGAGCTACTTAAGGATTATGATTGTGCCATCAAGTACCACCCTGGTAAGGACAATGTAGTGGCCGATGCTCTCAGCAGAAAAGAAACCGATAAACCTAGACGACTGCGAGCATTACAACTCATGATTCACGCCAACTTACCCGATCAGATTCGTGATGCTCAACTCGAAGCCTTGAAAGAAGACAATCTCCCATCAGAACTCATGCGGGGCATGAACAAACAACTTGAAACCAAATTGGACGGGGTCCGATATTTCGAAAACCGGATTTGGGTCCCTTGATACGGAGAGTTGAGAACCCTAGTGATGGACGAAGCACACAAGTCCCGATATTCCATCCACCCTGGCTCGGATAAAATGTACCATAACCTAAAGGCACTTTACTGCTGGCCAAACATAAAAGCCGACATTGCTACCTACGTGAGCAAATGCTTGACTTGTGCAAGAGTCAAAGTGGAATATCAGAAACCATCTGGTCTGCTACAGCAACCGGAACTTTCAACGTGGAAATGGGAACACATTTCCATGGATTTCATCATGGGATTACCCAAAACACCGACGGGATGCGATACCATCTGGGTGATCGTTGACCGGTTGACTAAGTCTGCACACTTCTTAGCAATCAAGGAATCGGACAAAATGGAAAGACTGACTCGCATCTATATGAAAGAAGTAGTGTCTAGACACGGAGTACTTGTCTCAATCATATCTAATCGAGATTCCCGCTTCACTTCGCACTTCAGGAAGTCACTACAGAGTGCACTACGCACCCGCCTTGATATGAGCACAGCATACCATTCTCAGACGGATGGGCAAAGTGAGCGCACCATTCAGACCTTGGAGGATATGTTGCGTGCATGCGTATTGGATTTCGGAAAAAGTTGGGAAACTCACTTGCCTTTGGTAGAGTTTTCGTATAATAACAGCTACCATGCAAGCATTAAAGCAGCGCCGTTTGAAGCGTTGTACGGAAGAAAGTGTCGATCATCTCTCTGCTGGGCAGAGGTGGGTGATAGCCAAATCACTGGTCCAGAATTAGTACTTGAAACCTCTGAAAAGATTGTTCAAATCCGAAACCGGATGGCAGCAGCACGAGATCGCCAAAAGAGTTACGCCGACAAGCGCCAAAAGAGTGAACGACCAAGTTTTTACTCAAAGTCTCACCTTGGAAAGGTGTAGTTCGCTTCGGAAGGTGAAACAAACTCAATCCACGAAACGTTGGCCCTTACCGGGTAACTGAGCGCATTGGTCCGGTAGCGTACCGACTGGATTTACCAACGGAACTCAGTAGCGTACACCATGTATTCCATGTATCCAATTTGAAGAAATGCATTTCCGATGAAACCCAAGCAGTCCCTTTGGACGATTTGCAAATTGATGAACAGCTACGCTTCATCGAAGAACCAGTCGAAGTTTTGGATTGGGAAACCAAAACACTCAAACACAGCAAAATTCCAATCGTTAAGGTTCGTTGGAACTTGAGACATGGACCAGAGTTCACGTGAGAACGCGAGGACCAAATGATGAAAAAGTATCCTCACCTTTTTGAAGGGTTGACCAAACACCGAAAACCACGAAAGCCGTCAAACCGTCAGAAATCACCAGAGGTATGAATTAAATTTCTGGATGAAATTTCTTTCTACTAGGGGATGATATGACAAACTGAAAAAAAAAATTTCTTGCTTTTTCAGACACCCATTGCGACTTGACTCAAATTTTCGGGATGAAAACTCTTTCAACATGGGAATGATGTGACACTCGTCAATTTCAGGTTAACTCCGTTAATCCAAACTCCGTCAATTCAAACTTAAGATCACTAGAATTATAACGCACATCTCATTACATTTAAACTAGGTTTTTAAATGACGCTCGACAATCACTACACATGTAGTCTTTCGAGATTGCACCGAAACGCAAACGAGTTGACTCAAACCATTGGTGAACAAACGACAAATATCAAACGATAAATACTTGATAATTATGTGTTAACCTATATGTTACTTGATATGTATGTGAAATATTAAACGCAAGAGACGAGAGTTATTGTTTTACACTAGAGTTTGAACAACTAGAAGTAGAGGGACCATTATGTAACATTATTAATATTAAATAATAACAAAACCCTAACCCCCTACCCCCTCCCCATAACCGATCGGCCTTCACCCCCTTTCCCTCTCCTTTGGCAGCCGTGGTCTCGAAATTGATGATTAAGATGAGTTAGGGTTTGATTATATGCTTGATGATGAATTGCTAATGAAATTGATAACTAGTTGTGTTATTGTTGCTTGTTAATAACTTGTTCTTTGATTTTAAACTTTCAAAAAAAAAAACCCTAACTATGTGTGTAATGTGAAATTGATATGCATGGTTGGTTAATATTGTGTCTAGAGTGTTATATGCATGGATTATGATTCATTGATTGTATTTATGTTGAGTTTTGATGTAAACTGGTACTTGGTTGAGTCTAGTTTCTAAAAAGTCCAAGTTTGTAATTTTTGGACGTGTAAAAGTTAACTTTTATTATTTTACAAAACTGAAGTGCAAGTCTGAATTGTGCTGTTAAGATGTTTTGAAATTATCATATCTCATAAACTACAAGACCAAATGGGTTAGTTCCACTTCTGAAAGTTAAAATATTGAGTTAAGAATCTAACCCAATTGGTCTTGCATTAATTGAATTTACCATTTAACGGGAATAGTAAATATCGTTTTGTTGCGCATGATTTTGACTGCTGCGAGTTTATTGTAATGTTTTGGTCTTTGTGAGAAAAATATGTGGAATAAAAATACAATAAAAATAATTCTGGAAACCTCTCTCATGTGTTCTTTTGTGACGATTTTTGGTGAATTAATTGATATGGTATGATCTGTTGAATAGAGTAATATTTCAAGTAGAAATCTGTCTTGATAAAACTAGCTGCTGAACTATGTGAAAATACATGAAACGTGTTTGTTAATAGATAATTGCCATGTTTTGACTAAATTGCCCTTGTGGGGAGATAATTTACTAGTAATGTACAATGTTAGTATTTGATGCTTAAGTAGTTGTATACACGTGTAACGTGTCACCAACGTGTTTGTCGAGTCGCACATAATTCACAAACGAAACACGAATCGTATCCCATGAATAGGTATTATGTACCAATTCTAGAGACTCAATAGTAGTTTAAATACTTAGAGTATCTCATTTTTGTTTTAGAGCACTAGTGAGGATTTTCTTTCACGCGCATCTCTCGGATTTGTTTTTGAATTCTTCGAAAACAGTGAGTTTCACGTTCCCCTTTTACTCTTTTAATTGCTTTTTACTTGGGGGAGATAACATACTCCAAACACTTTAGATTTTGTTACTAGTTATATGTCGCTTGTAAGGCTAAGTGGCAAACAAACCAACTAAAGTCCTTCATAACATCGAACCGTTTAGTATTTGTATAATAGAGAGTCACTTTTGAGTAGTACTACTGGGTTTGACAAACCCCACCCAACTCTAAACTCGACTGTAGGTCGAGTGGGTGTAATCTTGTCTAACACATTACCATGGTCGTGGTTGACATGGTGGAAAGGCATATGATAAACAGTCAGCTTTGGTGTCGAACACTTAGTAATACTTGTTTTATAGGCTAGCTACCTATTGATATATAATTGACTTAACATTATTTGGTAACGCAAACGCAAACGCAAACGATTTATTTATATAAACTTGTGAACTCACCAACCCTGTGTTGACACTTTTAGTATGTTATTCTGAGGTAGCCGAGGTGGGCGCGCGGTATAGGACATGCATTCGCTAAACATCAATGTTTTAGAAACTGCTTTTAATTTCTATCTTGACAACTTGTGTTTTTAAGTCGTCCTGTGTGGCGCAACTGTTTTGGTTTACGATTTACGCTTCCGCATTTTTACTTAAGACTTGATGTCTTGGTTGTTTGAAAACTTTATTTTTGGTGTTTGATTATAACTAATGATTCCGATCCTGTTAGTTCACACTCTCTGATGGTAAAACTCCGTTAGTGGATTTTGAGGGTGTGACAAAAAAAAAGAAGTTTAAAACCCTAGCTGCCCGTCTACACACCCCATCGCGATACGCGATGGGGTATTCATTGGTCCATCGCATATCACGATGGACCCCTTGGTCAATATTTTATTAAACACCCATCGCGATACGCGATGGGTTTATAAGCATGCCCATCGCGTATCGCGATGGGACATGTCCCGGGTTTTCAATACATGCATTAGTAAGTCCAAATTAAGAACTTTAATGCCTGTAACTTGAAATACAATAATACACGTATGAAGTATCGAAGTTCCTACAATAAACGATTAAAACATATACAAATTAACCAACCATCACATCCCCACACTTATCTTTTGCTTGCCCTCAAGTAAACTCTAAAGCAAACATCAACCACCATCATAGGTATGTAAATTATCGCCATTAATACTAATAAGGTTTAAGGTCATACTCAGTTTCCCAAACTGACACTTACTACATTGACATCCCACAAATAAGGTTAAATGATATAATAAAAACAATAGAGCCGGCCAAACAAGTGTACTTTGTTTCCGGTTAAGACACACATGCTCATACCCCTCGTAATATAATAACTCTCCTCTCGGTTTAATATATGGACTAGAAAAAGATGTGCTAGTGTCCCTCTGCTCTCAGCACCAAGTATCAACAACTGTCCACCCACATAACTGCTTTGATACAAATGCAAATCAAGAGGACTTAACATGGGTTGTAACGGGGCTAGGTGTAAGGGTATGGAAGGGAATTTTTAAGTAGCTAAAACAATCTGACCCGGCTTATTACCAAACAACTAAATTAACAATAATAACATTAACACTGATTATTATTATTATTATTATTATTATTATTACCAAACAAACTTCTAATTACATAACTGAATATAAACACATCTTTTTGGCTTTTTGCAATATATATATATATATATATATATATATATATATATATATATATATATATATATATATATATATTTAAGCATATTAACGTGATGCTTAATAGTAGAACAAAAACAAATACAAATACAAAGAAACCTATTAAGACGGATCGTCTCGCTATATAACATCGGGGTTAATCAAATGAAATAATAGGTCTAAAAATGTTTTCTAAGGGAACAAATAATAAAAGAAAGTAGTCATCATGGCGAGCCAGATGGGCCCACGTCTCCTGTCGATGAGCTCGAGCCTCCTCCCTCTCGGCCGAACCTCATCCAGTATCTGCCGCTACTGCTGAAATATCATGTCAACTGTAATAGGCTGCTGTTGTGGTGGTGGCTGTGATGATGAAGAACATGCCTGCCTCAATGAATGTTGCTGCTGAGGATGCATCATGCGTGGGATCAGTACATGCTGCCGGTGTGTCGGGATCCCCATCTCTAGTGATGCGGTAGCAGCTGATCCTTCAGGCGGTGGTACCTGCGGTCCCTCTCGGACCTGGATGAGCGTAGGTGGATCGTGCAGCTCACAAATCCCGGTCCTCCGATCATCTGCCAACCCAAACGTCACTGTGGCCAGTTCCGGGGTGAAGAACCCGACTGGATATTTGTCAAAAACCCCAAACTCTCTGCAATCCGCGTAATAAACGGCCCCAAAGATAACTGGGTCGTCGCCACCTGTAAACACCAGCCTCTGCCCAACGATGTGAGGAGCAGTATCGTAATGTTGGCCTCTTTTCCAGTGATGATAGAGAGGAGGCGCAGCAGATCGAAGTTGCTACACTTTTCGCGGCCCGAATGACGACCAGCGATAGTGTAAGCACATAAATGGTGTAAATAGCGATAGACGGGGTCCCTAATGGAAGACGCCACTACAGAACTCGAGTTGGCCCCGTCCGCGATATGTCCCCAAAACTGAGCTAACTAAGCCTCAGTTAGCCAAAACTGTCGGTCCACCTGTGAATGCATCGTGTAACCACAGAGGTTGTGTAAAAACGCGGGAGTCTAAACCTTCTCCCTCGTATAAAAACTAGTAACCACAACAAATCTGGGACCGACATCTCATACACGTGTCGTCTGAGTAAGAACGACACAACATGTGGCTCGTTAAAATCGGTGGTCGTAAATCGGAAGGTCGAGTAAAACTCGCATGTGAGCTCGACGTACGAAGTCGAGACACATTCGAACACTCGCAGCCACCGATCCGATATCATCCCCCGAAGCCTGGTCTTCACCCCCAAGTTACCCAATCAAATGTCCTTAGGCCAAGGAGCTGCATACCTCGAATGCGTGTGAACCTGGTATACTCCTCAAACGTGATGCCGAATCTGAGCACCTGGTGATGTGTGCGGTGTCCATACTAAAACGCTATATAAAAAGTTACCTCAGTGTCTGGATACTCGCTAAAAATAAAGATTAGTGACGGGATGGCGGTGGATGTTGGTGGTGAGTGACTGTGGTGGGGTGTGCGGCGGTGGACTATGGTTCAGTGGCGGGGATGGACGGTGCACGGTTGGTGGTTGCGGTGGTGATGGGTTGAGGTTTGGGGCTGTGAGGGCTGGAGGTGGTGGTGATGGGAGGGTTGTACAGGGGTGATTGCGGAGGTGAGTGGTGGTGATGGTGGTTAGTGACGTGTGCGAAGTAGGGCTGTTCAAAGAGTTTGTGGCTCACGGCTCGCTGGAAACTCGCTCGAAAATAGCTCGAAAAAAAGCTCGGCTCGAAAAAGCTCGATTCTAAATGAGCTCGACTCGACTCGGCTCGATTTCTAAACGAGCCGAGCTCGAGCCAGGGTCAGCTCGGCTCGTGGCTCGGTCTTGGCTCGACTCGTTAGCTCGGCTCGTTGGCTCGTTTAGATTAAACACTAAATTTTAATATCTATATGTAGTAATATAATACCAAGAAATAAATAAATAAAAATTACACATATATTATGTCACTCGATACCTAAAACCTTATAAAAGAATAACGAAAATAAAACATATAAATTTATAAATTCTCTAATCCATAAATTTTATATAATATGTATGTTAAAATTATATTTTTTTGTATTTTATATAACAAAATTTTAAAATATAAAATAAAAAATAATAAATAAAAAATTTCAAATAAAAATTAAAGGAGCCCGGCTCGACGAGCTCGAGCTCGGCTCGAACTTTAAACGAGCCGAGCTCGAGCTCGATTTTTCAGCTCGATAAAGAAATTTAGCCGAGCTCGAGCCAACTCGATTAAGTTCAAGCTCGAGCTCGAGCACACTCTAGCTCGACTCGACTCGGCTCGTTTACAGCCCTATTGCGAAGGGAAAAGAAGAAGAAGAAGAGTCAATAATATAAAAATTGTTTGGATCCTTTGACCCATCGTGATACGCGATAGGTTGAAAACATATGGGTAGCGATACGCAACCCAAATCAATTAAAAATAAGGTTTTAACCCCATCGCGATACGCGATGGGGTTTGGATGGACGTCATCGCATATCGCGATGACGTCATCATGCCAGGAATCTCTAACCTCCATCGCGATACACGATGGAGATCCTTGTAAGCCCATCGCTACGCGATGGGCCATGTTAACAGAAAGTTTTTAGCGAAAACGGGTCCGGACATTTTCCGACCCGGCCACTTTTCGGCATCCCGACATCACCCTGAACACGTTTCTGAACTCAAAACACACTTTGCGTACCTGGAAAGACGTGTAATGGATCAAACCCTTACGGAAATTCAAGAACTTCCAACTCGTCAAACGCGATTCCCCACACTTAATGTTTGCTGCACAAAACTCGAGACGACAATTAATAAACGACTCGATAAAATGAAAACAAACTGGACAGACACTTACAAACCCCGGGTTGCCTCCCGTAAGCGAGAATTTCATCTCTACATCTCGACAGTGCCTCGAACTCAATTGTCTTCATAAACCGGTGAAGTCAAAATGAAAATCCCCTATTCTTTGTCCATCTCATGTATATCTTTCATTTCCAAATATGGCTTCAATTTATAGCCATTACCATTCCCTCAAATGATCATCAAAATCCTCGATCTCGTACTGACCATGGTTTCCAACTCTAACAACTGAGTATGGCCCTGTTCACTTACTTTTCTTCTTACCCAGGATGAGCTTCATCCTTGTGTTGTATAACCAAACCTTTGGACCAACTTCAAAATTCTTCAACCGGATGTTAGCATCATGAAATTTCTTCATCTTTGCCATATAAGCGGAAGCACAATCGTATGCCTCTTCTCTCAACTCTTTAATCTCGCACAAAGCCAACTTCCTTGCCTTACCGGTATCATCATAATTCATATTAACTTGTTTAGTAGCCCAAAACGCTCTTTGTGCAATTTCTACCGGTAAATGGAAATCCTTTCCATACACAAGTCTATAAGGAGTGGTTCCAATTGGAGTTTTATAAAGCGGTTCGGTAGGCCCATAGAGCATCGGTCAACTTAGTTGATCAATCCTTTCGGTCTGTCCGATCGGTTTTATGTAAAATCTGTTTGATTTGCTGATTGGAAACCTCAATTTGTCCACTCGTTTGTGGATGGTAAGGAGTTGCAATCCTATGATCAACACCATATCTTTTAAGCAATTTCCCGAATTTAAAGTTTTTGGAACGAGATCCCCTATCACTTATGATGGTTCGGGGGACTCTAAATCTCGAAAATATGTTACTTTGAACAAAATTGCAAACGTCTATGTGATCATTCGTCCTAGTGGCTATCGCTTCAACCCATTTAGAAACATAGTTGACGACCACTAGGATGTACAAATTACCGTGCGATCCCCCACACATCAAAGATATCAACTACAAGGATCGGGTTCAAAGGCATCTCATCCCTCTTAGAAATGCTCCCGAGTTTTTAACACTTTAAACAGTGTGTCGTGAACTCGTGAGCATCCTTAAACAATGATGGCCAAAAGAAGCCACTCGTAAGGACTTTTCGGGCAGTTTTCTGGCCACTAAAGTGACCCCCACACGTAGACGAATGTGCGTGTTCCAACACCGATCTGACATCCTCCTAGGGTATGCATCGTCTGATCATCTGATCTGCACCAACTTTGAACAAGTCTGGATCATTCCAAATATACTGTTTAGCTTGGGACATTAACTGTTTCTTCTTCCTCCATGGCCAATGCTCTGGTATGTCACCTGCAACTTTATAATTAACAGTATGAGTAAACCAGGGATTTTGTGAGACTGCCAAGATGTGCTAATCCGGGAAGGACTCGTTGATGGGCCCGTATGTGTTCCCATCTTCCACCATAATCCGGGACAAGTGATCTGCAACAACATTTTCACTTCCTTTCTTGTCCTGAATCTCTAGATAAAATTCTTGCAGTAACAAAACCCATCTTATGAGCCTCGTTTTTGTATCCTTTTTGTCCATGAGGTATCTAACTGCAGAGTGGTCAGAATATATAATTACTTTACTACACAAAATATAAGACATGAATTTATCTAGAGCATATACTTCTGCTAGTAACTCTTTCTCTGTTGTTGGGTAATTTAATTGAGCATCCGAGAGAGTTTTACTCGCATAGTATATGGCAACGGGTTTCTTGTCAACCCGTTGACCCAAAACAGCCCCGACCGCATAGTCACTTGCATCACACATTATTTCAAAAGGCAAACTCCAATCAGATGATTGCAAGATCGGGGATTCAACTAATTTCAACCTCAAACTGTCAAAGGCCTTAGCACATTCATCGTTAAAGTCAAACGGGGCATCCTTAAGCATAAAATTACATAATGTTTTGGTAATATCACTAAAACCCTTAATAAACAGTCCATAAAACCCAGCATGCCCCAAAAATGATCTAATGCCTTTGACATTCGTGGGATGAGGTATAGTGGAGATAACTTGAACCTTAGCTCGGTCCACCTCAATCCCACGACTCGACACAACATGGCCCAACACAATCCCTTCTTGGACCATAAAATGGCTCTTTTCCCAACTAAGAACCAAATTCATTTTGACACATATTTCCAAAACTCTTTAGAGTTGATTTAAACATGACTCGAAAGATGTGCAGAAAGTCAAAAAATCATCAATGAAAATTTCCTAATACTCCCCCACCATATCAGAAAAAATACTCATCATGCACCTTTGAAAGGTGGCGGGGGCGTTACACAGTCCGAATGGCATTCGCCTAAACGCGAATGTGCCATACCGGCATGTAAATGTAGTCTTCTCCTGATCCTCAGGATGAATAGCTATCTGGTTATACCCGGAGTACCCATCTAAAAAGCAATAATATTTTTGACCAGATAACTTTTAGACAATTTGATCAACAAACGAAATCGGAAAGTGATCTTTCGATGTCGCCGCGTTCATTTTTCGATAATCAATACAAATCTGCCACCCAATTACCAGCCGGGTGGCGACCTCGTTACCGGAGTCGTCCTTGACGGCTTAGATGCCTACTTTTTTCGGTGATGTCTGTTCGGGCTCACCCACGTGCTGTCTGATATGGCAAAGATAATGCCAGCATCCAACAACTTCAGCACTTCTTTCTTCACCACTTCCCTCATGTTCGGGTTCAACCTCTGCTGAGCAACGTGTACGGGTTTGATAGTCGGATCTGTTAAACACTTGTGTATCACGATCGAGGGACTGATTCCTTTGAAATCTGCTATCGTCCATCCGATTGCTTCCTTTTTCCGATCAGCACCGCCATCAAAGCATTTTCCTTTTCAATAGATAAATTAGAAGCTATAATAACACGCAAAGTATCATTCTTATCAAGGAAAGCATATTTTAAGTGCTTTGGGAGCTCCTTCAGCTCGACTTTCGGTGCTTCCAACATGGACGGTTTCATCCCGGTATCAATTTTCTCGGGAAGCGGTTCCACCTATACTGACCATGGTGGACGGTCTCCTCGCACAGCTGCGATCTCCATCTGTTTCTCCTCCTCTTCCAGCAACTTGTCTGTTTCCACCTCTAATATGTCAAACAAAAAATATGTCTCTGATGTGCCATCCGTGCTGACGACAGAGTCATAAAGAGGGATGCACTCGTCAATGACATCAGCCATAAAGCACTCGTCATTGATCGGAGAATTATCTCCACGTGAGAAAACATTAATCCTCAACTTACGGTTACCGAATGGCATGTCAACGACTACCATTTCTCAATTAATGTTGGCATTTGCGGTGGCCAAAAATGGTCTACCGAAGATAAACGTAGCCTATTTGGTCCTCTCACCCGAAACGTAATCGAGGACCAAAAATTCAACTGGAAAATAAAAGTCTTCCACCTTGACGGTAACGTTATTCAGTATTCCTCGGGTGAGTTTTGGTGTCTAGTCAGCTAGGACAACCGTGGTAGCGGCTGCCCGAAGCGGACCGAAGTCATACAGATCGTAAAGACTTCTCGAGAGAATACTGATGCTAGATCCAAGATCTAGAAGCGTCCGAGTCATTTTAAAATCAACCACTTGAATGGGTATAATGGGCGTTCCCGGATCTTGTAGCTTGGGTGAAAGAGCACCTGAAAGAATTGCACTCACATTATCAGTGAAATCAATCTGTTTAGGAATCTTATGACTCCTTTTCGGTGTACATAACTCTTTCAAATTTTTAGCATATGTGGGAATTTGTTTTATGGCATCTAAAAGCGGGATATTAATTTTAACGTGTTTAAATGTTTCCCACATTTCCTCTTGTTGCGGGCCCCTTTTTAATGCCATTTTCGCCATCGATGGCTCCAACAAAGCATCGTGATAGGGGAAGGTTTTCAGCTTCTCCTTGTCCTTAGAGTTGTTGGTGTCATCCCTCGGAACTTGTTTGGTATTATTAATTTCACTTTTATTAGCTTCAGTTAACTTAACCAGTTCCGGCTCGTAATCACTGACGAGATTTTCATCAATGTCTTCCACCACCCCCTCAACCAATGGTGGTGGAACCCCAACCTTATTATCATTTTTCTTACCACTACATTAAATACTTGCATGGTTAACGTGCTTTTTCGAACTCGAGCTGTAATGGTTCGGGTTGAATGTGGTGTCACTCGGGAGTTGTCCCGCATTCTTCTGTAACTTTTCCACATCTGCAGCTAGCTGACCAATCTTCTTCAACATTGTCTCTGAAGATTTAACTCGTAATTCGAACTGTTGTTTCAATTCAGCCTTATGGTCAGTCATAACCTTCACAATGCATCCAACTTTGAGTTCATCGACTCATCCGAATTTCCCGAGGACCGCTTCTGCTGGTCCTGATTACCCCAAGAATTTCCACCCCGGTTACTGTCTCTATTATACCCCTGATTTTGATTATACGAGCCCTGCTGATAACCGCCCTAGTGGTAATTATCCTGCGATCTGTTTTGGCTCGATCCCTGAAAGTTCGGGTTTAACCGAGTAGACGCGTTCCCGTAACGAAATTTTGGGTGATTCCTCAGGCCCGGGTGATAAGTGTTTGAATTAAACCGTTGGCCCTTGGAATCCCCATAAGCATAGTTAACCTCTTCAGTATCATCCTCCTCGTCATCATAGAACTCAGGGCAAATTTCTTCCTTATGCCGAGTTCACCACAATCTTCACAAACCGGGAATTTTACTCCAACCTTCCCGACTTCCTTCTTTTTTCCCTTTCTGTAACCAGTCTTCACAGACTAGGTATTTCACGTTCCAATTCAGCAATTCGTTTAAACTCACTCGTGACTGACTTAACTGACCTGGATGAATGATATACATCTATTTATAAATCTCAAATCCCTTTTAAAGTTGTGTATTTTTAATGTTTTGAGTTAGGTTTAGTTCGTGTTTTGTTTATCTTTTATTATTTAAGGTTTTGAGTCAAGATTTATATATTTATCGTGTTTTATATATTTTGGTGTCTTGCATGTTAAATCTAATTCTCTCTATCATTTCCAAGGGTTTGAAGGTTTTTTGGAGTCTAGGAAGAGAGGAGATCATCATTCTTTCATACAAGTGTTCAAGGGTCTATTAAGACGGGTTCTCTCGTTTTTTATCTTTGTTCTTGTTCATTATCTTTCATGATGTTTCTCTTTGTTCTTTGTTTTAGTTATTTGTCTTTGATTATGAATATGCTAGGCTAGACTTCATGTCTACCTAGGTTTGATGAACATGTTTTGATTTGATTCTTTCTTTGGACTAATGACTAGATTATGGTTTCGTTATATTAATAGTAAAGACTTGATTTTGCTTTCATGATGCATATGAATATTTGTTATCTTGATTGATTGCTAATTATAGCTTCACATAGATCTTTAATCTTTTGATTGTGTTCTTTAGATTTAGGGTTTATGTTTAATCATTACTTGGTGTTTTGATTTTTATGGTTAAATAGGCCTATTAGATCATAGAAGCTAGTTGATAGTTGGTTAGGGTTTTAAATGTTCTGCTGAATTCAATAGCTGTAAGGTGAGGAGTTGTTCATGTGTCTTGGTCAATCGCATGCTAGGATAGATTAGTGACAATATTCTTGCTTATTGTGTTGATCCTTGTTCATGATGTCGTGTTTAGCTTATCAAGTTATCTAGGGCTTAGTGTTTCGTTAGATTGCTTGCTTTAGATACTATTAATTAAGCCTAATTGATGACTATGAGGAAATCAATATAACTGATTGCTTAATAATCTGATAATTATTCTTTAGGATTTGACTTGATGCGATCAAGGGATCTTTAGGGTTTGTTAGATGAATACGTTTAGAAATTAGTTTACATATCATATTAGTTGTCCATTTCTTGATGATTGTTGATACATGGGATTCTTACTTAGGTAGATTCCTTCTCTTATTGGTTTTGATCTTGTGTTTGATTGCTTGTTTCTTAGTTTAAAACCCCCCTTTAAGCATTAATAGTAAATAGTCGTGTCGTAAGTCGAGTCTAATTAGTTAATTAACGTAATTTATGGGTCCTAATGAGGTGGAGGAAGTTCCACTCAGTCCGCCACGTGATTCTCATAGCATGGGTTCTTGAGTGAAAACTCAAGTGTAGAGTTTGTATATTTTATTTTATTTTTATTTCTATTTCTTTTTCTTTGAGTCACTAACGTAGTTTTTTTTGTAGTTCGACTTTGTTTTATGTTTTTGAGTTTTGCGAGTTTGAAGACTGAATGAGCTAGAGAGACGATCCCCAAGGAAAATTTATTGAAAAAGACAAGTGTGGGGATGGAGTAGCAGCCGAGCCGTATACTTTTTATTTATTTATTTGCTGCTAATTATTGATGATTTATTTGTTCGTTGGTAAAATACTTTAATTGCATCATATCTATCGTTATGATAAGATACAGTTTTTAGACATATTTATTTGTTTTGTTTGGCCGCTTACGTTCGTGAGAGAATGAGTTACCATTTACTGAGCACGTTCGTAGTTGGAAGGCATTCATGGAAGAAGACTTTAGCATCATGTTTTCATTCGCATAATACCAGCTAAGTCTTTTCCATTATCTTGCATATTAACTTTTTTTTTGTTTTTATAATTTTTAAAGATTTAGTTTTTGTAGTCCGACTTTATTTTATTTTTGTTTTAAGTCGTCCTTATCCTTGCATTGAGGAAAATGCAAAATTTAAGTGTGGGGATAGGCTATTTGAGTCATAGTTTAAAAAAAATGAAAAAAAAAATTGAAAAATGTTTTAAATGTCCCTTGAATTTAGTTTTTTTTTGCGTTAAAGTAGGAGATGATGATATTTATCGGAAAATCGGTTTTCAAACTACTAATAATATGAGATAAATAAAAGAAAACACACTTAAATGGGATGTGTCGGTAGGCTCAGCCTTGAAAATGAAAGGGAAAGTTTGATAAAATGGTTAAAACGAAAATCTTTAATGGGTAAAGCGTTTTGTCCGTGGAAGATAAGTAATGAAAGGTCGGGCCATACTCAAGCCTCAGTTTTGGTATGAAAAGTGGAAATATTATGTGTTTTAAAATTTGAATACGTTATCATATGATGCTTGGGTAGGTTTAACGTTTGAGTATGCCGTGTATCCTGTGATATAAATTTTAAACTGCTAGTTTAGTGTTTTACACCTCATTGGCATATGGTTTTATAACCTTAAATCTTCTATTGATGGGATGCTTAGGGTCTGGAGACCATAAGTCTGTATGTAATCTATTCATCTGGGTATTCACAGTTCCTAAGTGGGGTTGTGGATATTTAAAATAAAGCCAAAAAGAGCAAACCCTTATAAGTCTATAACACGATCACAAAAGTACAAAAGTACAAATTCACTACAGACTTGATCATCCACGCTGTTAGCCATGTGGGGACCCCTTTCTCTCGTCTAATTACCATTAAGAAACGGACCACAAGGGACACGCTACATGTAAGCCCTACAGATGAAATTTTGCATGCTCACCTATGGTGATGGGTTCGGGGTATTGCTTGATAACGGGTGTATGTCATGTTGTGGGGAGCACTGGCTATTAATTAATTGAACCTTAATCGTATCTAATGGCTGCTTGGTAGACTTTGATGCTTAAGCTTAGGTGGATAAACACTACCCTTGATCGTCTTAACTATTAGTGAAAAAAAAAATAGAGCAAAAAAAATTTTAATTCTGCTAATTTTGAGGTTTAAGTCAATTTGAGGTGGTCTGTTCCGGTAAAAGCTGAAAATAAGCGGGTCTTTATTGTGTAAACCACTGAGTAATATTATTGTCGGATCTTATTTGTCCCGGTAAAGTTTAAGGAATGGGTTTAAGTGGACAACAACATCGGTGATCGCGGTTTTTGCGTTTATCTAAGCTTTAAAAATTAACCTATATGTTTTTAAGACTGTATTTTCCAATTCTGATCTAACTACATAAGACTTTTTTAGGGACAAAAAAAAGAGTAAGCGTGGGGATATTTGATATACATCTATTTATACATCTCGAATCCCTTGTAAAGTTGTGTATTTTTTAATGTTTTGAGTTCGGTTTAGTTCGTGTTTTGTTAATCTTTTATTATTTAAGGTTTTGAGTCAAGATTTATATATTTATCATGTTTTATATCTTTTGGTGTTTTGCATGTTAAATCTAATTATTTCTATCATTTCATGCGAAGTTCAAGTTCGTTTTACTCGTCAATGACTACATGATTAGTTCACTTAGAGTTTTGATTTTTTTCATGTAGATGGTGGTTTTTGAGTCAAGAAAAAGAAGTTCTAGAAGTTTCTCATCGTTACTTGGAGTTCAAGAAAGAGATCTAACATGATTAAATAATAAATAGAAAGCAAAAAACGAAAATTCCCTCTTAGAGGGCGCCGCACCGCGCGACCGGGGGAAGCCATGCCCGTCGCGCGGCGCCTTGGGAGTCTGGTCTGCGCGTTTTGCAAGTTTTAAGGCCCAACTCGTTTATATATATATACTATTGCAAACCTAGATGAATTAAGACACTTTGGCAGCCGAATTTCCAAGGGTTTTAAAGTTTTTTGGAGTCTAGGAAGAGAGGAGATCATCAAGCTTTCATACAAGTGTTCAAGGGTCGATTAAGACGGGTTCTCTCTTTCTTTATCTTTGTTCTTGTTCATTATCTTTCATGATGTTTCTCTTTGTTCTTTGGTTTAGTTATTTGTCTTTGATTATGAATATGCTAGGCTAGACTTCATGTTTACCTAGGTTTGATGAACATGTTTTGATTTGATTCTTTCTTTGGGCTAATGATTTGATTATGGTTTCGTTATATTAATAGTAAAGACTTGATTTTGCTTTCATGATGCATATGAATGTTTGTTATCTTGATTGATTGCTAATTATAGCTTCACATAGATCTTTAATCTTTTGATTGTGTTCTTTAGATTTAGGGTTTATGTTTAATCATTACTTGGTGTTTTGATTATTATGGTTGAATAGGCCTATTAGATCATAGAAGCTAGTTGATAGTTGGTTAGGGTTTTAAATGTTCTGCTGAATTCCAATAGCTGTAAGGTGAGGAGTTGTTCATGTGTCTTTGTCAACCGCATGCTAGGATAGATTAGTGACAATATTCTTGCTTATTGTGTTGATCCTTGTTCATGATGTCGTGTTTAGCTTATCAAGTTATCTAGGGCTTAGTGTTTCGTAAGATTGCCTGCTTTAGATACTATTAATTAATCCTAATTGATGACTGTGAGGAAATCAATATAACAGATTGCTTAATAATCTAATAATTGTTCTTTAGGATTTTACTTGATATGATCAAGGGTTCTTTAGGGTTTGTTAGATGATTACGTTTAGAAATCATTTTCCATATCATGTTAGTTATCCATTGCTTGATGATTGTTGATACATGGGATTCTTACCTATGTAGATTCCTTCTCTTAGTGGTTTCGATCTTGTGTTTGATTGCTTGTTTCTTGGTTTACTTGTTTATTTACTTTCTTAGTTTAATCTTAGTTTAAAAACCCCCTTTAAGCACTAATAATAAATAGTCGAGTCTAATTAGTTAATTAACGTATTTTATAGAGTCATGTAGGTTCGATATTCTGGACTTACTTAGCTTTAGTACAATTGACTGGTTCACTTGCCGGTGTTTTGTGTAGTTGAGTCTTAAGTCTAGTTTTTATTACTTGTTTAGTTTAGTTAATATTTGATTGACTGTTTCTAGCACATCTAGGAAGTACCATGTCTTCGTCTCTTAGTTGCGGCTTCTGCCTTTGAATCTTCACACATAAATTCTAAGAAATCCCAATCATCTTCCTCAGGCTGATTCAACAACTGACCATTACACGAGGCCTTTAGATCATTTCGGTCCTCGTATGTTTACCCATCAACAAAACATTTCACCAATTCCCACAATTCAATCTGGTGGTGTGGGCATTTTCTGATCATCTCCTTAAGTGAAGGCTTCATGAAATAACTCGCCCGACAACTGTGAAAAGTGGTGAATTTCCATTGGGCCTCGCTCGTCTTCGACTGCGAATAACACTCGTTTAAAATAGCTACTGCATCTCGGAACAGTTCCCAATACTGTGCATGGGTAGCGAGTTAAACCAGTTCTTAGCTTTGTCTCTTAACGAAAACTGGAACAACCGCAACCTAACCTCATCCGGTTCATAAGTACCGTCACCAATCGACCCGCAAATAGCCGAAAAATCGGTCAAGTGAGAATACGGGTCCTCAAAAGCCATCCAGTGAAAATGAGGTATGATGTTAATGTATGATGGTCGGGACTTAAAAGTCTGCTATCCCGGAACTCATACCTATGGAACCAACTGTGATGCTCCATCTGAGATAACCGGTCTGAACGGACTGTTAACACCATGAACCGGGGCTACAAAATTCCTTCGCCCCTTGGGATTTACCACACCGCCTATGTTCACCTGAAGGTTCCGAACTCTTTCGGGTCTTTCTGCCCGGTTAACTCGGTTCCGACCCATGTCATTCCTTTCCCTGTTCCTGTTGATCGCATTACCCCGTTTCCAAATTACTGTTTCTTCCACCTCTACATCCAAATTCTCATCCCCATGTCTCCAAATTACTGTTTCTTCCACCTTTGCATCCAAATTCTCATCCCCTTCATTTTCCATCTCATACCCCTCATTCTAGGGCTAAACTACCCAATTCCTTCTAACCCACTGATCAACCTCGTCCTCAACTTCCAAACCCTTGTTCACCTCATTTTCCTCCCCCTCTTCTTCACCTTCTGTAGGAATGCTAGGAATAGCAACGTCAAGATTATGCCGAACTCTGCGGTTAGGGGTGTTATGTGGGACTGAACGATCATCCTGGTCAATGTTTTGGTTTCGGTTTCGGGTACTAGAAGCACGAGCTGAGTTATTCTGGTTGTTTTGGTTATTGAAAATTGGTGGTGGAGGTATGTTGTTTAGGTGAAAAAATGTTATTTTGTGGGAGTGGTTGTGGGTCTTAATTCTAGCTTTCATTCTTGTTCTGGTTTTGGTTTTGGTTTTTGTGTTGGTGTTGGTGTTGGTGTTGGTGTTGGTGTTGGTGTTGGTGTTGGTGTTGGTGTTGGTGTTGATCCTGATCTTCCATTTCTGAGGTTCTGTTCTGGGCTCGGTTCTACCGAGCTAGTCTCTCAATTTCGGGCTCGAAAACTAACGGTGACTGTCTGCCCGAATGGCGGGTGTGCATAAATCTGTTATCTGCACAAACAACACACCCAGCATAAAATAGAAAAATAAAATTTAAACTAAAAACTTAAAATTAAAACTAATATTAAAATAAACACAAAAATCAATTAACACAAAAAACACTAAGCGCACTAACTCCCGGCAACGACGCCATTTTGATGACCGTCGTTTGATTCATGCAAAAACCTTAATAACCTATGTAGATAGGGTAAATAAGGTATCGTATCCACTAGGAATATGTGGTCGATGCAAATCGTGTAAACAGTTTCAGTATTATAAAGTAACATATTTAAGTGCTGATCACACAAGCAATAATTAGATTTTAGAATTAAGCAAATAAACGAGTAACCAAGTTTCAATCAATTAATAAAAGCAAATCACACCCGTGACTTCAAGTAAGCAACCTACAGTAATCTCATACAACCTAACAGATTAATCATTAACGGTTAACTACAGACTGATCAACTAGACAAAATCTTAGACATCAATAATCGCTTTACACATGGCACTGGTTATCAAACAGTCTCTGCCAGTTGTACTCAGTTAAGGGAAATCATATGTTTTATCGTATTCAGTCTAATCAAACAGTCCTATGATCAATTATTATCGCAACCGGTAACTAATCGTTCAGATCAACGTAAACCTAAACTGATTGAAATACCAAACATTAGTAATCATAGATCAACCATAAACAATTATACATAAGTGTTCTTAGTAACCTGAGAAAACTGAAAGGATTACGAACTACACATTCCCAAGTGAGATTCTAAGAGATTAGCCGAGCCTCGACATCGTAAGATCTTCAATCTGGATGATACGAATCATGTATGGAATCTCCGATCGATTGAGAATGGTAGAATCGCCTTGCCACAGCTCTGAAAATTGCCTTGATTGATAAAAACAAAGTTAGCCTCGAGTTTGATGAAAAATAAGTTTAAAACCCTAGCTGCCCGTCTGCACACCCCATCGCGATACGCGATGGGGTCTTCGCTGGTCCATCACGTATCACGATGGACCCTTGGTCAACATTTTATTAAACACCCATAGCGATACGCGATGGGTCTATAACCATTCCCATCGCGTATCGCGATAGGACATGTCACCAGCATAATTTCTTTCATTTTATTTTTATTTTCTTTGAGTCAGTAACGTAGTTTTTTTGTAGTTCGACTTTATTTTGTGTTTTAAGTTTTTTCTAGGTAAAAGAGAGATTGTATGAGCGAGAGAGACGATCCTCAAAGAAGAATTTAATGAAAAAAGACAAGTGTGGGGATGGAGCAGTGGAGCCGTATACTTCATGCTTATTTATTTGCTCCTGATTATTAAATTTTATATATTTATTGGTGAAATACTTTAATTTCATAATATCTCTCATTATGGTAAGATACATTTTTAGACATGTTTGTTTGGTTTGCCCGCTTACGTTCGTGAAAGAAGCAGTTAGCATTTGTTGAGCACGTTCGTAGTTGGGGGGCAATCATGGAAAGAAGACCTTGGCATCATATTTCATGCGCATATTACCAGCTCAGTCTTTTCCATTATCTAGCATATTAACTTTTTATTTTGTTTTTTATAATTTTTAGAGTCTTAGTTTTTGTAGTTCGACCTTATTTTATTTTTGTTTTAAGTCGTCCTTATCCTTGCATTAAGGAAAATGCAAAATTTGAGTGTGGGGATAGGATATTTGAGTCATAGTTTAAATTTAAAAAAAATTGAAAAATGTTTTAAAAATGTCCCTTGAAGTTAGTTTTTTGCGTTAAAGTAGGAGATGATGATATTTATCGGGAAATCGGTTTTTCAAACTACTAATAATATGAGATAAATAATAGAAAACGCTCTTAACTTGGGATGTGTCGGAAGGCTCAGCCCTGAAAATGAAATGGCAAATTTGATAAAATGGTTAAAACGGAAATCTTTTATGGGTAAAGCGTTTTGTCCGTGGAAGATAAGTAACGAAAGGTCTGGCAATACTCAAGCCTCAAATTTTGGTATCAAAAAGTGAAAATATCATGAGTTTTAAAATCTGAATACGTTATCATATGATGCTTGGGTAGGTTTAACGTTAGAGTATGCCGTGTAGTCTGTGATATAAATCGTAAAAGTGCTAGTTTAGTGTTTTACACCTCATTGGCGTATGGTTTTATAACCTTAAATCTTGTATTGATGGGATGCTTCGGGTCGGGAGACCATGTGTCTGTATGCAATCTATTCATCTGGTTATTCACAATTCCTAAGTGGGGTTGTGGATATTTAAAATAAAGCTAAAAAGAGCAAACCCTTATAAGTCTATAAACCATGATCACAAAAGAAAAAAAGTACAAATACACTACAGACTTGATCAACCACACTGTTAGCCATGTGGGGTCCCCTTTCTCGCATCTCATTACCATTAAGAAACGGACCACAAGGGACACGCTACATGTAAGCCCTACAGATGAAATTTTGCATGTTCACCTATGGTGATGGGTTCGGGGTATTGCTTGATAACGGGGGTACGTCATGTTGTGGGGAACACTAGCTATTAATTAATTGAACCTTAATCGTATTTAATGGTTTCTTGGTAGACTTTGATGCTTAATCTTAGGTGGATAAACAATAACCTTGATCGTCTTAACTATTCATGAAAAAAAATAGAGCAACAAAAGTTTTAAATTTGCTAATTTTGAGGTTTAAGTCAAGTTGGGTGGTCTGGTCCGGTAAAAGCTGAAAATAAGTGGGTCTTAATTGTGTAAACCACTGAGTAATATTATTGTCGGATCTTATTTGTCCCGCAGAAGATTAAGACATGGGTTTAAGTGGACAACAAAATCGGTGATCACGATTTTTGCGTTCTTCTAAGCTTTAAAAACTAACTTATATGTTTTTAATACTGTATTTTCTGATTTTGGTCCAACTACATCAGACTTTTTCATGGACGAAAAAAGAGTAAGTTTGGGGATATTTTATATACATTTATTTATACATCTCGAATTTCTTGTAAAGTTATGTTTATTTAATGTTTTGAGTTCGATTTAGTTCGTGTTTCGTTTATCTTTTATTATTTAAGATCTTGAGTCAGGTATTTTGTATTTATAGTGTTTTAACTCTTTTGGTGTCTTGCATGTTAAGCTTTAATTCTTTTTATCATTTCATGCGAAGTTTATGTTCGTTTTGGTCGTCAATGGTTACATGATTAGTTCACTTAGAGTTTTAATTTGTTTTCATGTAGTTGGTGGCTTGAGAGGCAAGGAAAAGAAGTTCTAGAAAGTTCCTATGGTTTCTTGGAGTTCAAGGGAGAGATCTAGCATGATTTAGCAATAAATAAACAAAATAATAAAAAAAATTCCGGAATCCTCCTCCAAGGCACGGCGCGCCGCGCGACCGGGGGTGGCGAAGCCCGTCAAGCGGCGCCTAGGGACTCCTGATCAGCTAGGAATACAAACTTTGTTAAACCCAGTCCCAGTTCGCTTAATATAAAAAGGATTATAAATCTAAACGAATAGAGAACTATTAGCAGCCGTTTTTGAGAGAAAGAAACAAGGGTTTGAAAAATATTGAAGCTAGGAATCAAGGAGGATCATCAAGCTTTCATACGGGTGTTCAAGGGTCGATTAAGACGGGTTCTCTCGTTCTTTGTCTTTGTTCTTGTTCATTATCTTTCATGATGTTTATCTTTGTTCTTGGTTTTAGTTATTTATCATTGATTATGACTATGCTAGGCTAGACTTCATGTCCACCTAGGTTTGCTTTGGACTATTGTTTGATTATGGTTTTGTTATTTTAATAGTAAAAGACTTTATTTTGCTTTCATGATGCATATGAATGTTTATTATCTTGGTTGATTATTAACAATTGCTTCACATAGATCTTATATTTCTTGATTGTGTTCTTTTGATTTAGGGTTTATGTTTACTCATTACTTGGTGTTTTGATTATTATAGTTGAATAGGCCTATTAGATCATAGAAGCTAGTTGATAGTTGGTTAGGGTTTTAATTGTTCTGCTAACTTCCAATAGCTGTAAGGTGCGGAGTTGTTCATGTGTCTTGGTCACTCGCATGCTAGGATAGATTAGTGACAATATTCTTGCTTATTGTGTTGATCCTTGTTCATGATGTCGTGTTTAGTTTATCAAGTTATCTAGGGTTTCGTGTTTCGTAAGATTGCTTGATTTAGATACTATTAGTTAACCCTAATTGATGACTGTGAGGAAATCAATATAAATGATTGCTTAATAATCTAATATTCATTCTTTAAGATTTTGCTTGATGCGATTGAGGGTCCTTTAGGGTTTGTTAGATGAATACATTTAGAAATCAGTTTCCATATCATATTGGTTGTCTATTGCTTGATGATTGTTGATTCATGGGATTCTTACCTAGGTAGATTCCTTCTATTATTGGTTTCGATCTTGCGTTTGATTGCTTGTTTTTCTAGTTTACTTGTTTATTTGCTTTCTTAGTTTAATCTTAGTTTAAAAACCCCCTTTAAACATTAATAATAAATAGTCGTGTCGTAAGTCGAGTCTAATTAATTAATTAACGTAATTTATAGAGTCCTGTGGGTTCGATATTCCGGACTTACTTAGCTTTAGTACAATTGACCGGTTCCCTTGCCGGTGTTTTGTGTAGTTGAGTCATAGGTCTAGTTTTTATTACTTGTTTAGTTTAGTTAATATTTAATTTACTATTTCCAGAACATCACATCTCGTCAGAAACGTTAGTGAATGTGTTCATAAAAGAGGTTGTGGCTAAGTATGGAGTGCCGTTATCAATCGTGTCTGATAGAGATACTTGCTTTACATCAAGATTCTAGAAGAAATTCCGTGAAGCTATGGGAACAAGACTGAACTTTAGTACGGCGTACCATCCTCAAATAGATGGGTAGTCTGAAAGGACTATCCAAACCCTTGAGGATATGCTATGTGTTTGGTTGTTAGACTTTGGAGGAAGTTGGGATGATTATCTACACTTGGCAGAATTCTCTTACAACAACAACTACCATTCAAGAATTGGTATGCCACCGTTTGAAATGCTATACAGTAGATGTTGTAGAACTCCTGTACGTTGGGGAGAGATTGGCCTGAAGGAACTTGGAAGCCTAGAAGTTGTGCAAGAAACCTCATCAAGGTTTGATCAGATCAAGGCAAGAATGAAAGCTGCTCAAGATCGTCAGAAGTCCTATGCTGATAAGCGGCGAAGACCAATTGAGTTTGGCATTGGTGATAATGTGATGCTCAAGGTCTCACCCTGGAAGGGAATTATTCGTTTCAGGAAGAGAGGAAAGCTAAGTCCAAGATACATTGGATCGTTTAAGATTGTTGAGCGTGTGGGGGAAGTGGCTTACAAGCTAGATTTAATCAAGGAGCTAGAAGGATTTCATCCTACCATTCATGTTTCTCATATGAGGAAATGTCTTGCTGATGACACGTCACATGTGCCGTTAGTAGACATTGATTTTGATGAACAGTTAAACTATGTCGAGCAGCCTGTAAAGATCGTTGATCGCAAGGAAAAACAACTCCATCACTAGGTCATTCCCTTGGTGACGGTGATATGGAAGCATCGTAAAGGATCGGATACCACTTGGGAAGTTGAAGAAGAGATACGCAAGTTTTATCCAGATTTGTTTCAGTAATAGTTAGATTTCGGGGACGAAACCTCTTTAAGGAGGGAAGACTTGTAACATCCCGTTTTCTCGTTTCGGTTAATAAAATAAAATATGAGTTATTATGAGTCAGGCTAGTGTTGGGTTAAATATATATGGGTTATGGCTTTGGATTAAAAAGTAAGTAAGAAAAGACCAAGGACTTAAACCCGTGACCCATAATATATAAACATAAATTACTCATTAATCCATCCATTTCACCCATACCATACACCATCCAAAACACACACTTAAGCTCTCTCTCATATTTATCTTCTCTCTAGCCGAAATAACCAAGAAAACCTAACATCGATCCGAGGTAACAATGTTATGATATCTTATGGATCCAAACCCACTAGATCTAGTCGCGAAACGACGAGCCGACACCCTAAACCGTTAAAGTCACGAGATCCGGATGGAGTCGTGTATAAACCGGTCAAAAGAATAGCTTAGGGGTCACCCTAGCTCGGATCTGGATCAAACGGGACGAAAAATGGTGAAAAATGGTGCAAAATATGTTTTTCCGGCCACCGCCCGGTTCTCCGGCACGGCGGTGCCGGAAAGGCGGCGCGGATTTTAAGGATGTCAGAGAATGTTTATGACATTCTCTGACCTAACCCTAATTCGTTAACAGAAGAATAACGAACTAGCATCAGTTCGTTATGCCCATTCGTTAAAGAGATATAATGAATTAGCAGCAGTTCGTTATGTCCTTCGCTACAGAGAGATAACGAATGAACCCTCATTCGTTAGAAAGTTCATTCTTTATAGGGGGTCATTCGTTATAAGGGCCAGTTCGTTATAAAGACCAGTTCGTTATAAATACCAGTTCGTTATAAGGACCAATTCGTTATGAAGGTCAATTCGTTATAAGTTAAGGAGTAACGAATGAACCTCCTCCGTTGACGAACTGGAAAACGAATTAAGTTTTATAGAATGACAGAAAGATCCCTAAACTGAGAAAAGAATGGATTAATTACAAAGAAGCCCTCGAACCTTATGAGTTAGCAAATAAAATAATAATTTAGAATTCTAATGAAAAATGTGTTAAGACAACTCGCCCTTGGACCCTGCTAGGGGCTGCCGCCCCTAGAACCCTGCTGCAAGGGGCGCTGCCCCCGGGCCCCCGTTCGTTGAGGGTTATAGTTAAACTAGAAACATGATATGTGTAGTGATACTTAATTGATGCGTGTAATTGTTATACAGTTAGTCGCGCACAGCTAAATAATGGAATAACAGTAAATGGTGAACGTAACCACATTCAGGTTAGTTTCTAGCCCCATTTCTTGTTATGTTTTCGGGGCTGTGTGCATGCTCGATGTGATTAGTTAATACACTTACCTTAAGTGGTAAGTGTATGTCTATTATGATTTAAGTAAGAATTAATGCTTGACGATGCATGAACGATCTTCGGATATTGCATGAACCGTCAAGGGATAGTTTAAAGATATGATTGATATATAGATGATGTATATACGTATGGAAGTTATAATTATGAATGTATAGAAAGGTATGGAAGGAATGGTTAGAAGGGGAACCGACCATAATAATATCAGAGAACGTAGGGAACCGACCATAATAATATCAGCGAATGTAGGGGACTGACCCTGATAATATCGACAAATGTAGGGAACCGACCCTAATAATATCGGCGAATGTAGGGAATCGACCCTAATAATATCGGTGAAGGTAATAGGGCGGAATGCTCTTTAAAACGTATATGTATGAATGAAAGTATTTATGTAAGTATGTAAGTAAATATGAAGGTATGTACCTCCGGGTGCATATGTAAGTATGTGAATGTATTGTATGTCGTCTGGTTAACTAGAACTCACTCAGTGTAGCTGACTTTTAGTATGCACGCAGGTTAATCGACTAACACAGCTGGCTTGAGGGAGACAAATGGCAGGATTGGAAGAGACTAGCATCTAAAGATATATTATGATGTTTGATAATACATGTTATGTTATGCTATTAAAAGACAAGTTATGGATGTTTGTAATAAATGGTTGACTATTATTATTATTCCACGAATGTTTTAATTAACTCTGATATTTATAACTGTGTTTATAAGTAAATCCAACGCTAACGTAGGGCACCGGTAACGGGGCTTACAAGCAAACTTTTATTTATTTAATTAGTTTTATCTCTTCTATGATCTTAATGCATATCAATCATAAACTAGTCAAGAACACACAGTAAATGACCTAACAAAACCCTATCCTAGGAAACAATCACCAAGGGCAATGTGAAACAATAAATCCAAGTAAATAAAACCAAGCAATCATACGCATCAATTAATTCAAACTCAACACTTTACTTAAAACATAAAATCCATAACGAAAGAAATCCCAATTAAAATCAAACCGAACAAAGGTTCACCACGACCTAGGTAGTATATTAAGTTTAGCCTAGCATCATGTAATCTAAATCAAACAAAACAAATATAACCGAAAACATGGTGAAAATATAAAGAGGGGGAAATCAAAGATGATAAAACCCGTAAACTTCAATAGTGAACGTCTAACTCTTCACCGGTTGTTCTCGTGCCTTCAAAACCTCCACGAAAATCGAATAATAGCTCTCTCAAACTCCAAATTCGTCTGGTGGCAGCAGGTTATGTTCACGTTAAAGTTAGGGATGTTTAAATACTGAAAACAGGGCCCAACATTAACAAAACCGAAATAAAAAATATCATCAGGTGTGCCTAGGCGCCGCGCGGCAGCAAAAGGCATTTCCACCCCGCGGCGCGGCGTGTAGAAATAGGGGGAGATTAGACCAGCCTGGTCTGACCGGTTCTATGTCCGGTTCCTTCTTGACGCGTTCAGATCTCCGTTTTGGCTCTTTTAACTCATTTTTCTCCCTTTTCAATCACGATCAACTTCTGATACCTACGAAACATAAAATTGTTAGTAGTATACAAATCTCGACTAAAAACGAACAGATACTATTAAAATATTAAATAAAATATACACGGTATACATAAATATTTAGCATTATAACAAATATCCCCACACTTATTCTTTTTTCATCCGTGGAAAAGTTTGATGCAGTTGGATCAGAATCGGAAAATACAGTCTTAAAAACATAGAGGTAAATTTAAAGCTCAGATAAACGCAAAAACCGCGATCACCGATTATAGAGGTAGGGTACCAAAAAGACCCAAATACCCTTAAGGACTACCCGCGGGTCACTCAGAAATCCCTTAAAAGACACCCGCGGGGCACACAAGTCATCTGCATAATCATTTGAGGAAGAAACACTCTCATAGCACATGCGTAAGAATCATAGCACCCTCAGAAGTCATACGCAAGAAAGAATAACCTTCCGCGTAAATGACCACGAGGTAATGCTCTGGGACAGCTGTCAATAACCAATTACCTTCTAGAAGAGTTACCAAGATGCTTTCTTGGGCAATACGTGATCTTTTGGCCAATCAGCTAGTGACACCTGGCAAGGTCGTTATAACCGTGCACATGTCCAATATCCTCCCATTGACAAATGGAAAGAAAACGCGTGTCTAGGTTGTTAGACATGCACATGCAACGTATAAGCTAAACCTATCACACAAGGACACGTGTCCAGATGGTTATGCAGGCATCTTCCTAAGGGACAGCTGGCCCAATCACCTTCCCACATCCTTCGGCTATAAATACCCTCTCGATCATCATGAGGTATTCATTCACGACAACGGTACTCTCTCAATTTACTTAAGTACTTTATCTTATCATCAGAACTGTACTTATTCTCACACCGGAGGGTGGTTACGGGAATACCCCCCACCTCATCCTTCCAGTAAAGAGCTCACGGTGTTCTGTTTTGCAGGATTCACATCATTGGACTTTAGGGGTTGTGTTCATATCGTATTGGTAGTTATCCGTATCCTACCCTGTGGACTCATTGGATCTAGGACCCACTAGTGGGGAGTAGATCCGTGTTTCTTCATTGGTGCCATCCGTGCTTTTCTTAGAACAGCTAAAAATTTTTCTGTTCTCTTTACGATATGAGTCAGTTACCTAAAGGGCCGACGGAAAATCAAGCACAACCTCCGCGTGATCTCAACCTTGAAACACGCGAAGGAGCAACGTTTGTGTTTGCTCGAATTTCGACCCCTACCGCAAGAACCGACACCGCCAACCCAGGAATCCTTTCCTTGGGTGGTTCGACGGCTCGGGAGTTGTTTGCTCAACAAGAAGGTGTCACTCTGATAGACACAGGAAATACTATCACACCAACTACTGACTTGGGGTACGTCACAGCCCCAGAAAGTTCTAATATAAGGAATCTAGAGCGTGTTCCAAGAGAAGTTCATCGAACTCAATCGGAGTTAGGTTTGGAAGAAGATTCCGGTAACTCTAATCCAAGAAGAGCTCACCGTCATAGTCTTAGGACCGAAGAAACTTTGTCTCCGGATGAGTAGCTTTGTGTTCAGCAAGAAAGTTTAAGAGCGGAGTACGAACGTCGGGTCCGGAATGAGCATTTCCATGGCCGTACCCTGATGTACGATGAGCCTCCCAGGAGATCTATTTCTCCCCCCATAAGAGGAAGCCACATCCAATATAGTTTGCCACCGGAGCGGAACATGAGCGAAACCCGAAGGTTGTGTCCACGTCCCCGCATCGATATGCGGGTATCATCCTATGAGGACGAATTGGACGGGTACGACTCATCTTATTGGCCGGATGGTAGTTTTTATAGCGGGGATAGTCGTCTTCCTTCTTACGGAGGGACTAGTTACCAGCGGCCAGTTTTCCGCCATGCGGAATATCACTGCGATGCTGAGCATGATTTTTCGAAACCATACTGTCCGGAGTCTTTTGCCGAAAAGTCGAAATTTATTCCAATTATCGCACAAGCTTCATTTCCAGTAAACGCGAAGATTCCAACATCTGTTCGAACATATAATGGAATGACAGATCCTAGCGATCACTTGTTAAGATTTGTGGCAGTCGGGGGAGTCAGCAGTTGGACTCTTCCGTACTGGTGCCACATGTTCGCACTCACACTCACGGGAGCTGCGAGAGAGTGGTCTGAAAAACTGCCTGCCGGACAAATCAAAAGTTGGAATGATTTCATAGCAAAATTCTCCCAGCACTTTAGTCAACAAAAGAAACATACCCGCGACCCTTCAGAAATACTGAATGTTACAAGGCGAAATAATGAGTCCATTGAGGACTTCATTACTCGTTTTACTAACGAGAGACTTAACATCGGAAGGGTAAGCAAAGATATGCTAAGGGGAGCATTCTGTAAAAATGTCCATTGTGATGACTTGATCCGCACACTCACAGGGAGAGATGGGATGCCCGAGTCATGGGATGAAATCATGAAAGCATCAAAGCTGTATGCAAGAACTTAGAAAAATTTGGGTTCCAGTAGCCATAAACAATCACCGAGGTTCGAGTTTAAAACTCCGAGACCAAACAGGCAAAACCAGGGGACCAATATGGTCAAGACTTCAACCAAGTGCGGAAGCTTCTAAGCCTTTTGATGCAAGATCCTTGATCGGCAACAAAGGTAAACGTAATTTTTCAGCTCGTTCCACCAACAGTTGGACCCAGTTATCAAAAACTCCCTCAGAAATTCTCACAACTGAGAATTTGACTTTCCGGAAGCCTCAACCAATACCAAAGAAGTCATTCCTTGACACCAAAAAACATTGCTCATATCATAATGATGTTGGACATAACACAATTGAATGTGTGGCCCTCCGAACCGAAATGGAAGCAGCGGTTAAAAATGGTAAACTCGAACATTGGGTTAAAGGCGTACGAGCAGGGACTGGCAAACCTCCCACAAAGGATAACCAGGGCCCAGCTAAAAGACAGATCAAGGATCTGAATGTCCACATGATTCAAGGGGGGCATTCAGGTAAAGGAAAGTGGAGGGACTATGAGGACGAAGAATGGAAGAGTGAACCTGTGATCTTTCCTCGGATCAAAGGTGATCCATGTACCAACAACCCACTGATAATTACTGCCGAATTTGGTCATTACCGGTCACAATATGTGTTTTTCGACACAAGCAGTACGTCCGACATTATGTACGAACAGTGTTTAGAACAACTAGATGAGGAAGACAAAGAAAGACTACAACCCATTCATGCTCCTGTTTCTAGTTTCGGAGGAGAGATAATGCACCCGCGCGGTGTTATCACTTTCCCGGTCACACTATGTGACGGAGTACGGTCAAGAACTGAAGAAGTAGAATTTTTGGTCCTACCAGCAACTTCCAAACATGACAATATCTTGGGACGAGAGGCAATTGGAGACTTCAATGCCCACCCATCCACAGCACATGGTGCAGTAGGAATTCCAACTCGCACCGGTGTGGCAGTAATTCATGTATACCGACATTGTTTTACAACCGAAAGTTCAAGGCCAAGCAAGGTCCCAAGACAGGCTCAGAGAACTTAACCAGAGAAATGGATCCTCAATAAAAAGTTTCCGGACCAAACCGTAATAATTGGTCCGTTCATCTCTGAAATTGTCCGAACCTTTCTAAAGTAGCTATTAATCAAAAACGTCGACGTTTTTGCATGGCAGCCCGCGGACATGACCGGTGTCCCGCGGAGCATTTCAGAACAGAAGTTGAAGGTGAATCCGTTAATCACCCCAATTGTGTAAAAGAAGAGAAAGATGGGCCCAGAACAAACGAAGGCCATGAATGAACAAATGCAAGATCTTCTTCGTGCTGGAATTATAAGAGAAATAAAGTATCAAACATGGGTAGCCAACCCAGTGATCGTACCAAAAAACAACGGAACGTGGAGGATATGTATAGATTATAAAGATCTAAACAAAGCATGTCCGAAAGATTGTTACCCACTTCCGGAGATCGATTTGAAAGTAGAGCTGTGGCCCCATTCAAATTCAAGTGCTTCCTCGATGCCTACAAGGGCTATCATCAAATCCATATGGCAGCTGGTAATGAGAACAAGACAACATTTCGCACTGACCAAGGAACATTCTGTTACAGAATGATGCCTTTCGAGTTAAATAATGCGGGAGCCACATACCAACGATTGATGGATCAGGCTTTCAAAGGACAAATAAGTCGAAACCTTGAAGTTTATATGGACGATTTGGTAATCAAGAGCACTGAAGAGGATCAAATGTTTTGGGATATAGAGGAAACTTTTGAAACACTGAGAAGCATCAACATGAAACTCAACCCAGCAAAATGCTCCTTCGGGATGGAGGAAGGAAAGTTCCTCGGGGTAATCGTTACAGGAACGGGCTTTAAAGCTAACCCAAACAAGGTTCAAGCAATAGCCCGCATGCCATCCCCCGAATCTCTCAAGCAAGTTCAAACACTCAACGGCAGATTAGTAGCACTAAACAGGTTTATGGAAAACCATGCTACTAAATCTTACCCGTTCATCTCAATATTAAGGAATTGCCTCAAAAAGGCGCAAATCAGATGGACTCCGGAAGCCGAACAAGCATTCCAGGAAGTCAAGAAGTGTTTAATGGAATTGCTCATGCTAACTGCTCCTCACGCGAGTGAACCATTAACACTATACCTGTCGGCATCCGACATTGCCGTGGGGGCGGTCTTACTGACGGATAGGAAAAATGTTCAAACACCAATTTACTACGTCAGTAGAACGCTATCGGACCCAGAAACAAGATATTCAATGTTGGAAAAGCTGGTTTTGGCATTGGTTTATGCCGCCAGACGGCTCCACGGATATTTCCAAGGCCACCCCGTCAATGTATTAACCGGGAACAAACTCAAGAACGTGTTGAGTAAACCCGAGCTGTCCGGACGACTGGCAAAGTGGGCTATCGAATTGGGTGAACACTCGATTGAATACAAGCCAAGACCAGCGATTAAGAGGCAGATACTCGCGGACTTCGCCACGGAAGTCCCGCAGTACAAAGAGCAAGAATGCTTAATCGAACAACAACCCCTAACACCTCCGGAACAAGAACAAGTTTGGTCATTGTTCATGGATGGAGCTTCCAACACAGAAGGGTCTGGTGCAGGATTAAGGCTAGTTAACCCTGAGGGGCATGAATTTACATACGCCATCAAATTGGACTTCAAAAGTACCAATAATGAGGCAGAATATGAAGCCTTCCTGGCTAGACTACGGATAGCAAAAAAGTTTGGGGTGAAACATTTAGAGGCTCGGGTGGATTCTATGCTAATTGCGGGACAAATAAACGGAACATACGAAGCTAAAAACGATGTCATGGCTTCTTATTTGTCACAAGCAAGGGTCTTGATTCGTCAGTTTTCCTCCTTCAACGTTGTCCACATTAAGAGGAGCGAGAACAAATCGGCGGACGCTCTTAGCAAGCTAGCTTCAACGAATTTTGAGCATTTCGCCAAAGATATTCGTGTAGAAGTTCTAGACCATCCATCTGTTCCACAAAACCAAGTCCTGGCAATTCAAACTGTTGTCGAGTCTTGGATGTCACCCGTCATAGCTTATTTATCTTCCGGAGCACTTCCAGCAGGAAAGGCTGAGGCTCGGAAGATTAAGCACAAAGCTCTGAATTTCCAGTTGATTGGGGGTATCTTGTACCGGAGATCATTTCTTGGTCCGCTCTTGCGCTGTGTAGAAGCGGAAGACGCAAATTACCTAATCAGAGAAATCCATGAAGGCATTTGCGTATTACACGCGGGACCTAGAATGACGGTTGCAAAAATCATGAACGCAGGATATTGTGATTCGTGCAAGAAATCAGAAAGTGTGATTCGTGCCAGCGCCATGCCCCCAATACCCTGCGTCCAGAAAACGAACTGATTCCAGTAACTTCTGCCTGGCCGTTCCAGAAGTGGGCTATTGACATTATGGGACCTTTCCCAGAAGCTCCGGGACGAGTCAAGTTCCTGATAGTGGCCATTGATTACTTCACCAAATGGGTAAAAGCCAAACCAGTTGCATCAATCACGAATTCAAGTGTGAAAAAATTCCTTTGGGAATTTATCATTTGCCATTTTTGTCTCATGCAAGAATTGGTAAGTGACAATGAGATCCAACTTGCTGACAGTGGATTGCAAGCATGGTTGAAAGAACTCCAAGTCACTCAAACTTTTACATCCATTGCTCATCCACAAGCAAATGGTCAAGTCGAGAGGACTAACCGAACTATAAAGGAGGGGATTAAGGCAAGACTAGGGACGAAACGAACAGGTTGGGTGGACGAACTGCCTCATGTACTTTGGGCTTTTCGCACGCAAAAGAACTCCAGCAATTTGGAGACACCCTTTAGCCTGACATACTGAACCAAAGCCATGATCCCCGCAGAGATCGAGATTCCATCCGAGAGAGTTCTGCTGATTGATGACAACGATTATGAACTCAGGATGAATCTGAATCTGTTGGAAGAAAGAAGAGAGCTAGCATTGATTCGTGAACACAATTATAAGCGACAGCTTGAAAAATATTACAACTCGCGAGTCCAAAGTTGCAAGTTTGATGCGGGAGACTTTGTCTTCCGCAACAACGAGGCTTCCGGCCAAGAGCCTCCGGGCAAACTAGCCCCAACTTGGGAAGGACCTTACAAAATCAAACAAGTACTAGCAAAAGGTGCCTATAAGTTGGAGAAGTTAGATGGGACTGAGGTCCCTCGAACTTGGAACGCAACACAATTGAAGAAATGCTATATATAGCAGTTTTGTTCAATTTTTACTTTTTAGGACCGCGTGCCCATATTGATTAGCAAGTTATGCAATTTCTTTTTGTAAGGCTTCCGCCCAACGAATATAGAATGTCCAGTTACTTTCATGTTATTGTAAGATGTAATCTTTTAATGATGTCACACCCCGTTAAGCGAATTGCGGAAGCGTAAAACGGAAATGCAACAGATACAACTGGTATCAAATACATTGTTCATAAAGAAACATTACTAACTAATTTACAATATATTAGTATCGTTCTAACATCTTTTACAAACTAGGTGATACAATCAAACCGGTTCTTCAATTACTTTACTTCTAACTCAAATGCCCATGACATCATTCACCAATCAGACACGTAACGCACAGGAAATTACTTCTCATATCTGATTACCTGAAAAGCATGTTAAAATAGGTCAACTACGAATAGTTGGTGAGTTTCATAAGTTTAACGAAATCAGTTCTGCGTACCACACAGTTATAGTTTGTATGTACGCGCGTATGTAAAAATATGTGTTTACGTTTGTATAAATAGGTACAGCCGTATCCTTGTGTGTGCATATGCACACATGTAAGTTTATAATATAAATTTGTAATTTCAGTAAAATCGTGATTGTTTGTTCGTACTACCTGTTTCCAATTTCCGTGTTTAACCAACCACTGTGGACCCCCTTCCTCCCACAACGGTTCCACATAAACTCAACCACTATGGCCCCCCTTCCGCCCACAACGGTTCCGCATTAACATCAACCACTGTGGTCCCCCTTCCACCCACAATGATTCCACGTAAACTCAAACATTATATAGTGTACACGCAAATAATTAGTATATTCTACACATAGTATTTCCTACGGCTAATCACATAGCATGTATATAGACACATATACACATATATTATTTATCACGTATCACCAAATACTGTAGCTCCCCATCCGCCCACAATACGCATAATCACGTTAATTTCTTAACATTCATGTCATAATCAAGTTAGTTCGTTTAATAAGTTGCAGCAGAACTTGGCTCATAGGCCATACTCAACTTTAGTTTATAAGTTGCAGCAGAACTTGGCTCATAGGCCATACTCAACTTTAGTTTAGTAAGTTGCAGCAGAACTTGGCTCATAGGCCATACTCAACTTTAGTTTAATAAGTTGCAGCAGAACTTGGCTCATAGGCCATACTCAACTTTAGTTTAATAAGTTGCAGCAGAACTTGGCTCATAGGCCATACTCAACTTTAGTTTGTTACTATTGTGGCCACCCTTCCGCCCACAATAGCCCCATAAATATCATAGACCAAGTTATCCCCATGGCCATTACAGACCATGTTGTTTCCCAAATTAGTTATGTTTAACATTACACAATGTGTTTGTATAAACATGTTGTCACGTGTAATTTCATTATGTTTTGCAATTCGTATTATCTCCGCTCAATATATCAATCAACGATAATAATCATCTTTCATCAGCACGTAGTCAATCATTATGTTGGTAGGGACTTTTCATATATAAATGTTCAGATATTTTATATCCTGAACCGTTTTCAGATAGATAACGTGTATAAACATGCTTTACACCCCAAAAGTTCGTAAAATAGTTTAAAGAGTGGGGTCATGAAACTCACCTTATCGTAGTTCGCACAGAAATTACGTATCAGTATGTCAGATGCCTCGTTTATAGCCTGATTCCTATAAACGGTATCGTATCGTTAATACTAGTACAGTGTTCAAGCTAAGTCGGGCCGTATAGATAATCTGGGTATAGCTGTTAAGCCCAGAACATGACCATAGTCTTAGATTGTTAAGTTGTATACTATGAAATGTTTAAAACTGGATTTGGCTCAGTTTCACCGTTTCCTGAGCCTAGCTTAGTTGATCGTTTATACGTTTGGGGATTAGGTAAGATCACATAAAACTTAAGTAAATATATTGATTGATAAAATAATTTGATTTATGAAAGAATTTTAAGGTTTCGGTGTCTGGTTTGATCGCAAGGTTTGTTTCCGTTTTCATACGGGTTTGATTATACAAAACGCGCATAATTCACCCGATTTGTCCGGAATTTTCGTAAAAAGTTCGTTTTTTATCAATATCATTCAAAAATATGATATTTGACCACTTTTGACATTTTGACATACCAGTCAGTCTGTTAAACACAAAACTGCCAGTTTCGTTAAAACGATTATAATTTAAATCTTTGATTAATCATAACTAAATATGTACTTATATATAAATTATGTAAATTTTTGTAAAAATACATTAAGACATGGAGAATTTTATAAAAATATTTTCAGAAATTTTATGATTAATTATTTATTTATAAAAATTCATTTAATAGGTTATAATCGTGTAATAAATGGCCCGTTTATATCACACGACCTCCGAAAAATCCAATAATTTTTACAAATGGCCTCAAGGTTATTACATAGCCCCTGCAAAATTTCCAGAACCTAACTCTTTTGACAAAATGCCTTTTTGTGCGTTTTTCGGCTGTTAAAATTCGGTTAAGCCATGATTGCACAAACCATACTTAGACATTTCCAATGATTCCCAAACTTTACCAGTGATCTTACCATCACATATTAACCTCCAAAACCACTTCACAACCTATTACTAAACAGCCCCTAAACGAGTGTTACTGGTTTACCTTGTCGGTTTTCAATGAATTTTGCTAGCTTAAACGACTTTCCGGTTCTCGGGTTGCAAACTCAGTATCTCTACATATCATATAACATCAAACCAAGCATAAATCATCCATGTAACAGCCTTGATAATTAGGGTTTCGGTTTTGGGTTCAAACCGAACTTTCTAACCGTAAAAACGTTGTATTCATGTTCTAATCCGCGTTTTTGACCAAAAAAGTATATGTTCCTGGTTTGAAAACATGTTTAACATCAAAACATGGTTTTACTTGATTTTTAGGGTTTTTAGATGGTTAAACATGTTTAAAACTAACTAAAACATGTTTATAAGTTAATTATATGAATCAAACTTGGTTAAATTTTCATAAAACTTGATCTTACCTTAGGGTTTTGAAGGAGAGTTGATAGAGCAGAAGTTGGGAGCTGCTTTGGACTTCAAATGTTTGAGAGTTAAAATGAATAAAATGACTTAAGGAGTAAGTTATGTATAGAAAAAAATAATGTGATGTTTGGTGGGGCTGGCCGATCGGAATGCTTGGAGGGCCCCTTAATGGGCTGTTTTGGCCCATTAATCTAACCATACAAGCCCAAACATGAAAAGCCCACTTCAAATTTAGTTCGGGTTTGGTTTTTCGCAAGAAAATTAATTCGGGTGTGAGAAATAGCGTAAAAACGAGTGTTTTTCAGCTTATTTTTGTAAAATAAGAAAAACGTACTGACTCGTTGTGAAATTCCAAAATATTTTCACGGATTGCTTAGAACATGTCATATAAGTGTTTTATAAGTCTTTTTCGGCTTAACGGATGCTACAATGCTTGTTTTGACATTAACGATTGCGTTTAAGCTTATAGCGTATCGATAAACGAAACCTTTTTCGTTTAAAGAGTTTTAAACGTACTGGGGCCTAAATATCAATATGTTAGCCTCTATAACATATATATAACTCGTATATGACCCCTCAGTATGTATACGGGTCATAATTAGTATCGGTCGGTTACTCGTTTAAGCACTACGAATTAACCGATTTATCGTTTACTTGTTACGTAATGAATATAGTGTACCTCGTTTTGTTTGCTATCGAACTAAGGCCATATTACTAATATTTTAGCTTGCATAGATCATATATCACTTATAGATGGCACCCTGGGATATCCGGACCATAACCAGACCCGTTTGGTAATTTGTTTGTTCGTTACGCAATAAGCGGTTAAACGCTTATTCGAGTTTGTAAGTACTAAGGTGTACTCGGTTTTGCCACGGATGTCACATTCTCCCCCTGTTAAGAAATTACGTCCCCGAAATTCAATATGCCATATATGCTCTTTTTGGGGAAAATTTTATAATCATTTGATTTGGAATTCGTTTTTCTGTTTCCGAACACGTTTGATTCCCCGTTGTGGATTCCACTGGATTTTTATTCAATGAGATTTTATTGTGTCACAACTGTTTGATTTTCCCCACTCAGCATTTTCATGAGTCTCTTTATAGAGTTTAGCTGTATAAAAGTTTTCAAATAGTACTAATTCCGCCATGTCAGCAAGGCACTCGTTTTGATTCGATATATGAAATATAGGGAGTGAAATAATTTTGTTTAATACGTTATGGGGTTAACTTTCAAGGCAATTTTGTAGAGCTCTATATATTTTAGAATTAACTCACCGTTCCTCAACTCAACTAACAACTTTCAAAATTTGATAACTTCTCGTATTTCTCAGTATAGCCCTCTTGTTAGCCTTAGGCGGCCTTCGGTTTGTTATTAATATTACGAGTTTTATTTATGGTTATCGAAATCAAATCGGATTTTGTATTTTGAGGGTCACCAATTTTTTTTTTCAATTTTAATAAGATGGCGAGTTACATTTTTGCTCGTATAATATAGTATATTACCACTTGTATAATATTATGATGACTGTTAATGTACGAGGATTGAAATTACTGGTCTCACTTTCCTCTATTGTTTGAATAGTTTATTTGATTTGTTTGTTTTATTGGGGATTATAGTCCGTGCTTAGGCCAATTAGGGATCTAAAATTTCATACACAATTCACCAAGAGTAAGATTTTGTTAAGGCGAGTTTTTCAGCTGGATAGTTGTTACAAATCAGAAGAAGGTATTTGGAGTGGATTAGTCAAGAAACTATCATTCAGCTTGAATTGCTTTCTCGGGATGTTTAAGGAACACATGTTAAGGGTTCCATTTTAGTTTGTTTCCCACTTCCAATGGGGTATCTCGAATTGTTGTTGCATCTCCGAGGATCTTTAGTATTCCCCCAGAACTTATAATAGTGCACACTTTACAAAACATGAGCCTATGATTCCTTCATAGATTTCGCTTGCATCTTTATACTAGTACTCAGTTTATCCGAACATCTGGCCTGACTTTTCCTTGATCATCACTCAGTTATTAAGGCTATAAAAATTTAAAGTTCAAGTTTCGGTTACGGATAGTATAGTTTTCCTCATCCGTGTTTCATCATTGGTGTACTAGGATTTGTTCCGTGTGCGGGATCACTTCTTTATCTAGAAGAGGCAGTATAACAGTTCTATTTCTATATATAACCTTCAATTGAACACAATTAACTAGTCCATACTGACTATTACACAATGACTCCTCACTTCCACCGGGAGTGCATCGATAAGGAATAACTAGTTATTTAGGTTAAGAGGGTAGTTTTTCGAGTAATATGGTTAGTATTTATAGTCTTACTTTTGGTGGTTTCTATAGTATACAGAATTGTTATTTTACTAGACGGTATATTTTCCAAAGTAGTAACTTGTAGGAACGAAACGTCTATCAGTGTCCGTAATAAATAGACTAAAGTATGTTAGGCATTACTAAGAACGTACCTGTCACTACATTTGTTCTATCCGGTTTATTCACAATACGTGACCCCTAGTCGAGTTGGACGTCGATGTCGATCCTTGCCTTTGTCTTTCCATCGCACTTGGGTTCAATCTAGGGCAGTCTTTCTTGATGTGCTCCATACTACCACACTCATAACAGGCATTACGGTTTATTATGGGTTGGTTTTGGTAGATTGGTTGTTGTCGTGTTGGTTGCGGTTGGGGTAGTTGTGAGTCCTGGAGTTGGGTTGGTGGATTTATAGTATTCATAACGGTTCTACAATTTCGGGCATAGTGTCCCACCTTCCCACATTTGTGACACACATTGGTCCGACATTCACCAACATGATGATAACCACATTTTCCACATCTAGGCAAAAGCCCGTTATACTTATCTTGTTTCACATCGGAACTGACCATAGCGTAATTTTGTATTGCAAGGCGCGCGCATTTATTCCATTGTCTTTCTTGTATTCCCGCTCCATAATTGGTTCGTTTTGTACCAGATGATTCCCCGGGCATTCTTAATGAACCACTTCTAATCAAATCAGAAGTTACAATGCCGGCTTGTAACACGGCATTTTCGAAAGTTACAGGGCCAGTTGAATTAACCAAACTCCTGACTTCGGGGGCTAAACCCCAAATGTAGCGTTCAGTACGTTTAGATTCTGGAGTAACTAACCATGGGACTAGACGAGCCAGTTCGTTAAAGCGATGGGTATACTCCAAGTGATCTGCACCCTTCATTTCTAGATTCCAAAGTTCTTGCTCTAATTTCTGAATTTCGTTTATCGGACAAAAGTGTTTTATCATAAGATTTTTAAGTTCTGTCCAAGACATACGATTGGTTGCCTCTTGTCCTTGAATTTGCACAACAGTATTCCACCACATCAGCGCGTGGTCTACAAATGTAGAAGTAGCAAATTTGACAATACAATCTGGTGGACAGTTAGTGATATTAATGATGGATTCAGTCTTTTCGATCCACTTTACCAGTCCATTTGGTCCTTCAGTACCGCTAAATTCCATAGGTTTACATAGCCTGAAGTTCTTAAGTTGATATCCGTGTTGCGGGGGATTTTGATTGTTACAACTATTGTTCAAGTTCGGTGCATTATTTAAAGTAATATTGGTATTCAACGGGGGAGTATTAGTTGTGATAGTATCAGTATTTATCGGTAGAGCATTTGTGGTTGTATTAGTATTTGTCAAGGGATTAGTATTTACAACCGCGTTAGCGTTCGGCACTTGATTTGTATTCATAGTTGTATGGATACCAGCAGCGAATTGTGCTGCTATTGTCGGAAGTACTGTTTGTAGTTGTCGAGCGATCATTTCGGCTATATCTGCCTCAGACAACATGTTTACTTTCTTCGGGGCCATTCTATAACAATAACCAGTTATCCAACAATTAACAAAATTAACATACACTAATAATCACAAAAGGAATTATAATAACAAGTAATCAGGTATTTCAATTAACACGTATATATCACACGGGTTTGTTCTTGAGTTTGAATACTAAGGATAATATGTAAAGTTAGCCTAACAAAGGCCAATGTTTATATATATATATATATATATCAAAAGTTGTCACCTAGTGACAAGTAATTGTAATCCAGTAAGGGTAAGTGTTTGAAATGAAATATCCAATGTGTCACCCATATCAACATAGCATCCTACCAGATGCTTGCATGAGGTATCGAAGGCTATATACAACAATATCGTACTACCCTTATCTATCTAAGTACACATTATACAATTATATACGGTTTACAACTTGCCCGAAAATTATTCCGGTACGATCCCATCATTAGGCAATTGTTTTTCTTTAGCCTCTTCCATAAGTAGACAATTGCTCGTTATGAGTTTAGTTAGTATATTTATCATATGAATGCACTCATATACTCAACTAGACACTTAGAGGTTGTTAAATATAACTATAGAATATATTCCTTCGCCAGGTCATCCGGTGCACGCAAGTATGTTGGGCCTACTAAAAGTGGTAGTTTACTGGTTGGGTTAAGTATGTTCCGTTCCAGTCAGCATGTCATCAATTCATGAGCATGAGGTTTCTCTCCTACAGTAACCAATTGGAATAGGAAAAATATAGGAGAGGTTGGATGTTCTTGTTCATAGATGGTTCGAAGAGTTTACTAGTTAAGGAGGTTCATCAGAGTTAGTTGTACTGGTGAATTGTAAAGGAAATTATTATTATTAATATTTCTTTTTGAAATATCGTTAGTATATTATATGTACTGGTAGTCACGGTCTGTTTATAGAATTGGGGAATCAATAAAGTAGTTATTATATTTATAATTTGATAAATCGGACTCATCACTAGGTACTTTCCTAGGAATAGTGTTTGTTTTTCAAACAACAGAAATCGAATGATGACCAGAAAATAGTTTAGTTTAGTGTCAAAGAAACGAGTACATAAAATAAAGGTTAGACCCATGCTGAGAGGTATTATATGTATATTCTTGAAATCATTGTTTGTAGAACACGCCTCCCATGGTTCTTTCCCGGGCCTTGCATATTAAGTCCCTTAGTGGTTCCGTCACATCACCAGACTTAGTTAAACTTGTTGAAGCATTCTCATATTCTCACTCACAGGAAACACCGGTTCTTTATCTGTCGTAAAGCTACCCGATCTCGACATATTTCAGTGCAATCGTTAATCAGAAGAAAACGTTTTTCGGTAGCTTAAATCATCGTAAAGGATATTATTAATTAATACCGAAATTAAATATTTTATTTGTTACGAACAGGTATAATATTAATTATAAAAAAAATATAATATAAATTTTGATACGATATAATTTTAATCATAATATGAATTAATATTGATTATAACCGAATATAATATTCGTTACAGTAAGATTCATTATCATCGGTAGTACCGTATATACACATATCCCTATACCTCATCTCAGATAAGCACGTATGCACACTTCATATATACTTCACATCACCTTTATGCACGTATGTTGCCATTTTTACCTATCAATATGTTCCGCGACTTCACCCCGAATTCCCTCGTACAAGCAAGTCTGTTATTACGTTCCGGACCATAATAACTCACTTGCCCTACGAGTTCATCCCGGCATCCATCAGTATCTATCGTTACTCATTAATAAGTTCCCCAGTGATAATCGAGCCTACGGTTATATTATAGGTATCCTAAGGGATAACCTAATCCTTTATAACCAATGGCTCTGATACCAACTTCTGTCACACCCCGTTAAGCGAATTGCGGAAGCGTAAAACAGAAATGCAACAGATACAACTGGTATCAAATACATTGTTCATAAAGAAACATTACTAACTAATTTACAATATATTAGTATCGTTCTAACATCTTTTACAAACTAGGTGATACAATCAAACCGGTTCTTCAATTACTTTACTTCTAACTCAAATGCCCATGACATCATTCACCAATCAGACACGTAACGCACAGGAAATTACTTCTCATATCTGATTACCTGAAAAGCATGTTAAAATAGGTCAACTACGAATAGTTGGTGAGTTTCATAAGTTTAACGAAATCAGTTTTGCGTACCACACAGTTATAGTTTGTATGTACGCGCGTATGTAAAAATATGTGTTTACGTTTGTATAAATAGGTACAGCCGTATCCTTGTGTGTGCATATGCACATATGTAAGTTTATAATATAAATTTGTAATTTCAGTAAAATCGTGATTGTTTGTTCGTACTACCTGTTTCCAATTTCCGTGTTTAACCAACCACTGTGGACCCCCTTCCTCCCACAACGGTTCCACATAAACTCAACCACTATGGCCCCCCTTCCGCCCACAACGATTCCGCGTTAACATCAACCACTGTGGTCCCCCTTCCACCCACAATGATTCCACGTAAACTCAAACATTATATAGTGTACACGCAAATAATTAGTATATTGTACACATAGTATTTCCTACGGCTAATCACATAGCATGTATATAGACACATATACACATATAGTATTTATCACGTATCACCAAATACTGTAGCTCCCCATCCGCCCACAATACGCATAATCACGTTATTTACTTAACATTCATGTCATAATCAAGTTAGTTCGTTTAATAAGTTGCAGCAGAACTTGGCTCATAGGCCATACTCAACTTTAGTTTATAAGTTGCAGCAGAACTTGGCTCATAGGCCATACTCAACTTTAGTTTAGTAAGTTGCAGCAGAACTTGGCTCATAGGCCATACTCAACTTTAGTTTAATAAGTTGCAGCAGAACTTGGCTCATAGGCCATACTCAACTTTAGTTTAATAAGTTGCAGCAGAACTTGGCTCATAGGCCATACTCAACTTTAGTTTGTTACTATTGTGGCCACCCTTCCGCCCACAATAGCCCCATAAATATCATAGACCACGTTATCCCCACGGCCATTACAGACCATGTTGTTTCCCAAATTAGTTATGTTTAACATTACACAATGTGTTTGTATAAACATGTTGTCACGTGTAATTTCATTATGTTTTGCAATTCGTATTATCTCCGCTCAATATATCAATCAACGATAATAATCATCTTTCATCAGCACGTAGTCAATCATTATGTTGGTAGGGACTTTTCATATATAAATGTTCAGATATTTTATATCCTGAACCGTTTTCAGATAGATAACGTGTATAAACATGCTTTCCACCCCAAAAGTTCGTAAAATAGTTTAAAGAGTGGGGTCATGAAACTCACCTTATCGTAGTTCGCACAGAAATTACGTATCAGTATGTCAGATGCCTCGTTTATAGCCTGATTCCTATAAACGGTATCGTATCGTTAATACTAGTACAGTGTTCAAGCTAAGTCGGGCCGTATAGATAATCTTGGTATAGCTGTTAAGCCCAGAACATGACCATAGTCTTAGATTGTGACGTTGTATACTATGAAATGTTTAAAACTGGATTTGGCTCAGTTTCACCGTTTCCTGAGCCTAGCTTAGTTGATCGTTTATACGTTTCGGGATTAGGTAAGATCACATAAAACTTAAGTAAATATATTGATTGATAAAATAATTTGATTTATGAAAGAATTTTAAGGTTTCGGTGTCTGGTTTGATCGCAAGGTTTGTTTCCGTTTTCATACGGGTTTGATTATACAAAACGCGCATAATTCACCCGATTTGTCCGGAATTTTCGTAAAAAGTTCGTTTTTTATCAATATCATTCAAAAATATGATATTTGACCACTTTTGACATTTTGACATACCAGTCAGTCTGTTAAACACAAAACTGCCAGTTTCGTTAAAACGATTATAATTTAAATCTTTGATTAATCATAACTAAATATGTACTTATATATAAATTATGTAAATTTTTGTAAAAATACATTAAGACATGGAGAATTTTATAAAAATATTTTCAGAAATTTTATGATTAATTATTTATTTATAAAAATTCATTAAATAGGTTATAATCGTGTAATAAATGGCCAGTTTATATCACACGACCTCCGAAAAATCCGATAATTTTTTCAAATGGCCTCAATGTTATTACATAGCCCCTGCAAAATTTCCAGAACCTAACTCTTTTGACAAAATGCCTTTTTGTGCGTTTTTCGGCTGTTAAAATTCGGTTAAGCCATGATTGCACAAACTATACTTAGACATTTCCAATGATTCCCAAACTTTACCAGTGATCTTACCATCACATATTAACCTCCAAAACCAAGTTTCATAATTTTTCAATATGTTTAGCTATTTTTCCCAAATAAACGCTCATAAACGGAAATAAATTCACCAAATATTCTCCGTTTATCGAAAAATTACCAAATTTGAACAGCGACTCATTTATATGATCCCTAATGTCCCTCCAAATTTTCACAAGCTAACAACAAGCACGTCACAACCTAATACTAAACAGCCCCTAAACGAGTGTTACGGGTTTACCTTGTCGGTTTTCGATGAATTTTGCTAGCTTAAACGACTTTCCGGTTCTCGGGTTGCAAACTCAGTATCTCTACATATCATATAACATCAAACCAAGCATAAATCATCCATGTAACAGCCTTGATAATTAGGGTTTCGGTTTTGGGTTCAAACCGAACTTTCTAACCGTAAAAACGTTGTATTCATGTTCTAATCCGCGTTTTTGACCAAAAAAGTATATGTTCCTGGTTTGAAAACATGTTTAACATCAAAACATGGTTTTACTTGATTTTTAGGGTTTTTAGATGGTTAAACATGTTTAAAACTAACTAAAACATGTTTATAAGTTAATTATATGAATCAAACTTGGTTAAATTTTCATAAAACTTGATCTTACCTTAGGGTTTTGAAGGAGAGTTGATAGAGCAGAAGTTGGGAGCTGCTTTGGACTTCAAATGTTTGAGAGTTAAAATGAATAAAATGACTTAAGGAGTAAGTTATGTATAGAAAAAAATAATGTGATGTTTGGTGGGGCTGGCCGATCGGAATGCTTGGAGGGCCCCTTAATGGGCTGTTTTGGCCCATTAATCTAACCATACAAGCCCAAACATGAAAAGCCCACTTCAAATTTAGTTCGGGTTTGGTTTTTCGCAAGAAAATTAATTCGGGTGTGAGAAATAGCGTAAAAACGAGTGTTTTTCAGCTTATTTTTGTAAAATAAGAAAAACGTACTGACTCGTTGTGAAATTCCAAAATATTTTCACGGATTGCTTAGAACATGTCATATAAGTCTTTTATAAGTCTTTTTCGGCTTAACGGATGCTACAATGCTTGTTTTGACATTAACGATTGCGTTTAAGCTTATAGCGTATCGATAAACGAAACCTTTTTCGTTTAAAGAGTTTTAAACGTACTGGGGCCTAAATATCAATATGTTAGCCTCTATAACATATATATAACTCGTATATGACCCCTCAGTATGTATACGGGTCATAATTAGTATCGGTCGGTTACTCGTTTAAGCACTACGAATTAACCGATTTATCGTTTACTTGTTACGTAATGAATATAGTGTACCTCGTTTTGTTTGCTATCGAACTAAGGCCATATTACTAATATTTTAGCTTGCATAGATCATATATCACTTATAGATGGCACCCTGGGATATCCGGACCATAACCAGACCCGTTTGGTTATTTGTTTGTTCGTTACGCAATAAGCGGTTAAACGCTTATTCGAGTTTGTAAGTACTAAGGTGTACTCGGTTTTGCCACGGATGTCACAAATGACAAAACCGAAGTTCCGGATAAGCACTTATATTATAATACATAAGACAAAGTGCACCGGAAGAAACACAAGGACTTCTTATTTTGATCAAAACAGATTACAAAACAGGAAGCAAAATTTACAAGGAGAAGTACATATACATCTACGGGGCAGTATTTTCGCCTTCCGCAGTTTCTTCGGCTTCTTCATCGTCTTCCTCTTCAAGATCCAGCAAATCCTTTAGTTGCTCGATGGCATCATCCTTATCTGCGAGTTCTGATATATGGTCAGAAAGGGAAAACTTTAGAGTGTCAAACTCCTTGGTTTTTTCCTCAAGGATGGACACAGTATCTTTGACGGCCAACACATATTCTCCTTGAGACAGGCCCTCGGAACCAAACTTATACCCCTCTTCAATGCCCATTTGTCGGCCCGCCTGCTCGGAGGCACAGAGGAGTATCGCAACACAATTTCCGAGATCATCATTGTTACGTACGTCAGTAATAACCTGTTAAAGACAAACATACATATGTAAGCACATACTCACCCAAACTGATCATTAAAGAAACTTGATGCCTTGGGAATCGCTGTCGATAGAAGCCATTTTTTGTCCGCTTGAACACGGAGGAGATCCATTTAATGACCAGCACATTCCAGAGCTTGGTCTCGATTTTTAGCATTAAGGTCGAACAAGCGTTGATCTTTGGCCACTGAGTCCGCTTAAAGGGTCTTGATAAGCTCAGCCTGTTCATCCAGTTGTTTATGGAGAGCAGTCCTAACTTCCTCAGCAGCAAGTTGCGCGGCTTTCGCCACCTCAGCAGCCCGATGACTATATTGGGAATCGGTCAGCGCTTTAAGAGCCTCTTTCTTGGCCCCAAGCAAGTTCCGTTCAGTCTCCTCCAACTCGTCATTCATAGCTAGCCAATCCCAGCGAAGTTCCTGGTTGGTAGACACAGCGTTCGCTACATGATAAGAGTTGGAGTCGAACAGTTCTTGGCGGATGCGGCGACGTTGTCGTTCCTTCTCTGCAGGAGGAAGACTTTCGTCGAGATATTCTTAACAAACATCTGCGTAACGTCCATCGGGGATGATACGGAGTAGTGTCCTCACCCACTTGAGAGGAGGAAGCCTGTTCCCGGCGTTTAAACACACCTACTCCACCTTGATCTCCAAAGATATGCTCATGATGAGGTGGAGATGTGCGAAACTAACCAGCTTCACCAACTTATTTGTTCTTGATAGGAGAAGAGTCCGATAAATCGATCGGTTCTTGAACAGTGTTCGTTGGTGAAGTGGGTGAAGTCGGGAGTTCGGCAGTAGCAGAATCCTTCGGACCTGAAATAAAAACCTTCAAGTTACCTGGAAGCGAGGGATTAAGAAATAATAATTGGGGGCCAAGTTTTACCTTTCAAAACATCGTGGGCGGAAAGCTCCCGAAGACGAGCGCCCAATGCCGGGACTTCAACCTTGGCCTTCTTCTTTTTCTTCTTCTTGTCACAGCATCAGAAGCTTGTGCCTTCCGTTTCCCAGCAGCCTTGGAAGCACCTACTTCCATAGCCTGAGGTTCGCCCTCAACGGATTGAGGACCACCCCCCTCACCTGCTGACGGATCGGTGATGGTCTTTGAATCTAGCTTACGGGTCAAACCTACAGACGAAGGGGAAGGGTTAGAAGCACCAATCGGTAACTCCCCTTTAATGAATGATGACTCCTCGCTGGATGAAAAAAGCACTATCACTCCGCTTGAGGTAACAGCGGTTACAGGGCGGGGTTGAAAAATACCTTCGCATTTTTTGACAAATTCCTCACCTTGGGCGTAGATAGCCTCGGAGACAATAGGCTCCAGCGCAAGGGTTGTGGAAAAGACAAAGTTACTTTGCGTACGCTCCAAAAAAGGGTACGTCACGTTGAGCAATAGGACGGCGAACCATCATGCCTCCCATCATGTCCACAAGCGTAGAAAGGATCGTACCTTCACCTACAGTAGAAGAACGTTAAAGAAGGAAAACTAGGAACTTGGAGTATGACAAATAAACACTTACTCCCGTTGGAATTCTCATAATATGGTTCCAAGGTAGGAAACGGCCACAAACGACTCATCTGGGCATGCACCATCGCCCCTTCGTGAAAGGGACGCATGGGCGTTGGTGTTTTGGTCAAAGTGTCAAACCACTTGTGTCCCTCATATTCAATAACGGAAATTTCGGGCGCTTCGTCTTCTGGTTTCCGTTTTGACATGGCAAAAGGGATGACATCCTCCATAATCTAAATGAACTTAGATTTCCATCCATGAATACTCCGGATCCATTCGAAACCAATCAGACCCTTTCCAGTGGTAGCAAAACCATACCACCCATCAGGATATGTCATTTTGTAGAAAATGGCAAACATATTAACTGACGGTTCATAATTGTGAGATTGGCAACAGAATTCGAAGTGACGGATCCTCAATATCCCGAATGGGTGGATTTGAGATAAATGGAACCCATAATTTTTTAATATAGAACGAACAAATTTCGTCACGGGCAACAAGAAACTTACCCGTAGTGAAGTGGTCTAGGTATACGGCCATCTTCTTCGGTGGCGGTGCCGTTGAAATGGCCCCTGGGGTAGGGCGTTCAGCCTCGCACTCCGGGGGAAAGCCGTACACATTTTTAATATCCTCGAAGTCTTTCTCTTTAATATCACATCCGACTTCACTAATAATGGGAGAATTCCTTTTCTGAGTAGCCATTAGAATCGAATACAAATAATGGACAGAAGAAACAAATGTTTTCTGATGTGAGTAGGAGAAATAAGATGAAAGTGATAAGGATGATTGGAGACTTCAAGACCTATTTATACTCATTGCAATTAATGTGACCATTTGACTAACAGAGGAAAGAGAAAATAAGAACCATGGGGTGATTGACACGTCAGGCGGGAGATTTGAAAAAGTGGTTACAAGCTATCAAACAAACGTCTTGTCAGCTCCCGCCTAAAATCTTCTCTCCGCCAAGTCACCAGTACTATCCATTCAACTTTCACAAATCCAAAATTTTAAGAAAGATATTTTGCAAAGATTCCTTTCATTAATATCCAAAACGGTGATTACAAAAACATGAAAAGAAAATTACAAGTTTGAGTTTTAACACCTACATATATCCTATGGATTCTAAGGCGTCGTGTCATCCGGAGCATTCTGGGCCGCATCATCCGCCTTGTCATCACCCGACTGGTCATCATCAGACTCATCGTCAGATTCATCATCAATGTATACCCGCAATTGCTTCACACCATCTTCGGTTGAAGCAAATTCAAGAAGCATATTTTGTAGCAGAAAGACAAGGTCAACATACTCTTGGACCCGCATGCCAAGCTCTTGCTCCACGTCAAGTCTGTGAAGGGGATGGCTTTCAATAGGTTGTCCGGACTGGGCAAATGCCAACCCTTCGTTGAAGCCTTTTACCCAGCCAACCGCCTCGTTAGCGGTCGTCAAGTTCACGAAGCAGTCAATCAGCTCTGTGCTTCTCTTGATATGACGGATAACCTATAGACAAGATTTAATCAGCACCAGGGAATTAAACATACAAAAGAAATAAATATGTGCGAGAAACACTTACAGAGTCGAGGCCACGATCAAGGAAATATTGCCTTTCCCGCTCAGCGCGTTCCGCCCTGCTTCGAAGCTCCTTTAGCTCGGCAGAGGCGCGATCGCCTGCTTCAGTGTGGGATTGCAAGAGAGAGTCGTATGCAGAATGCATTTCTACGACGGTCTTATCTTTCATTTCAGACTGCTCCCCTTGCAATCTCAAAGCTTCCTCGAGCTCTTGAATCCGGACGCTATGTTGGGACACTTCGTCTTGTGCCTTCGCCAACTCGTCCTTTTTCTTCTGAGTCTCATCTCGGGAAGCCTCAAGGGTGGCATTCGACCTCTCGCAGGCCTTCTTCCACCGCTTAGCAGCATCAGCATTTCGCTTCTTTTCTTGTTCGAGTGCAGCCTCAGCATCAGATTGTTTCCACCTAGCTGCACTCGCTGCCTTACGGTGTTCCTCAGCTACTTTCTTCGCAGCTTTCACTTCATCGGAAGCAGCACCAAGCTTACCGCCCATTGTCCGCCACTCCCGTAAGATTTCCTGACTACAAGCTAGGCTGTTAGTCAAGGAAACAGCTAAGTCAGAATGGAGTTAATCGCGGGAACGGGTCAGCTGATATTTTCTCAGCCGGCGGCATGCAGTGTTCAACAAAACTCAAACAGGTCTTAGAAGAAGAAACCCGAGACCCGTTGACGATGTCCCAAGGCGGGACGAACAAGTCATAATCCCCTCCTAACTGCACGCTCCCAAAGAATTGTGAACGTGTAGGTCCAAGGCGAACAGGAGAGGAAGTTGACTGTTGCGGCCTACCTTGGGATGAACCTCCCCCAGCCTCATGGGTAGAATATCCATACAAAAAATCATCTCCCTCGTCCGTCGAAAAGAATGAGGAAGAAGTGTAAAATTGGGGGGGAGGTTGCATTAAAGCTTCATTAGTCCTAAAGTCTTCCGCAGTGGCTACAGGATTCTCCTGCTGTAGACCGGTGGCTTCAACATTTTGGAACAAATGGTCCAAAGACCCAGAAGTTATCAATTGAACGTTAGACCCTTCCTCGATCGTCTCAATAGGAGGGGAAATTGGTATTTCCGTCTCCTTCTCTGGAAGAGGTGATGGTTGTTTCTCAACAGTCGGAGTTGGCTTGGACAGCTTACCAATCATTGGACGCTCAGCAATGGACGGGTCTGCATAAGAACACCATAGTCATACCTCATTATTACGGTTGACAAAAGTTAGCAAGCAAAAACGAACCTTTCACTGTCCCCAAACGTTCCGCAAGATTGGGCAAAAGTGGTTGCCTCGGACGATGGGTCATTGCCTCAGGCACCACATCCTCAGAGATCCAGAAGAATTTTCTCTTTCAATCCTTGGAAATTTCTTCGGTCATATTTCCGATAATTCTATCCGGCCAACTGTGGCAAGTATACCATCCATTCTGATTCGCCATCTTCTAAAATACAGCGAATCGATCCAACCGGGGAACCAAGTCGTGTGCCATGCACAGGAACTCGAAATTTCATATGTGCATGACAGCACGCGGGTGAAGTTGGGACAAGTGAATCCCAAACGCCTTAATCACCCGTTGGAAGAACTTTGTGACGGAAAGACGGAAGTTCCCATGCTCAAAGTAATCGGCATATAACGCCATCTTTCCTGGAGGTGGAAAGCTGGCTATGGAACTAGTAGAAGGGAACTCCGGTCCCCACTCCGGTGGTATACCTTAGGTCGTAATAAGTTTCTGGTATTCCCCTTGGTCCCAACAAACCTCTATTTCATCAACTTCAGATTGAGCAATCGCCATGACAAATATCAGGAAAGATTGAGAAATGGATTGAAGAAAGAAAACAAGTTCGTATACGAGATTCAAAGGCGATAAAACTTCAAAAAAAAGTTAACTCCCTCTATTTATACCCACCTCAATTAATGCGATGGGATGCGAACAGTAGAGAGAGAAAAAACCGTTCAATAACAGGTCGCCACGTCACGCGGGAAATTCAAAAAAGAGAAAAATTGGTACAGTCGGATACAGTAACAGCCGTCAAAAACGACCCGTCACCTGCACACGCGCCTGCGAGTGGTCAACTTGTCCTTTTTCATGATTATCTACAAACAACAAAAGATATTTCTCACCAACTTGAAAAGTCAAAAACCCCCAAATCCACATTAAGTCCAGAATTTCACCCGCATAAAATACTTCACACGGAAAAAACACTGGACTGGGGGGACTTATAGAGGTAGGGTACCAAAAAAACCCAAATACCCTTAAGGACTACCCGCGGGTCACTCAGAAATCTCTCATAAGACACCCGCGGGGAACACAAGTCATCCGCATAATCATTTGAGGAAGAAACACTCTCATAGCACATGCGGAAGCATCATATCACCCTCAGAAGTCATCCGCAAGAAGGAATAATCTTCCGCGTAAATGACCACAAGGTAATACTCTGGGATAGCTGTCAATAACCAATTACCTTCTAGAAGAGTTACCAAGATGTTTTCTTGGGCAATACGTGATCTTTTGGCCAATCAGCTAGTGACAACTGGCAAGGTCGTTATAACCGTGCACAAGTCCAATATCCTCCCATTGACAAATGGAAAGAAGACGCGTGTCCAGGTTGTTATACATGCACATGCAACGTATAAGCTAAACCTATCACACAAGGACACGTGTCCAGACGGTTATGCAGGCATCTTCCTAAGGGACAGCTGGCCCAATCACCTTCCCACATCCTTCGGCTATAAATACCCTCTCGATCATCATGAGGTATTCATTCACAACAACGGTACTCTCTCAATTTACTTAAGTACTTTATCTTATCATCAGAACTGTACTTATTCTCACGTCGGAGGGTGGATACGGGACCCCCCCACTTCATCCTTCCCGTAACGAGCTCACGGTGTTCTGTATTGCAGGATTCACATCATTGGACTTTAGGGGTTGTGTTCATATCGTATTGGTAGTTAACCGTATCCACCCTGTGGACTCATTGGATCTAGGACCCACTAGTGGGGAGTAGATCCGTGTTTCTTCACCGATATTGTTGTCCACTTAAACCCGTTCCTTAATCTTTATCGGGGCAAATAAGATCCGATAATAATATTACTCAGTGGTTTACACAATTAAGACCCGCTTATTTTCAGCTTTTACCGGACCAGACCACCCCAACTTGACTTAAACCTCGAAATTAACAGATTTAAAATTTATGTTGCTCTCTATTTTTTTATGAATATTACGATCAAGGGTATTGTTTATCCACCTAAGCTTAAGCATCGAAGTCTACCAAGCAGCAATTAGATACGATTAAGGTAAAACTAATTAACAGCTAGTGTTCCCCACAACATGATATATCTCCATTATCAAGCAATACCCCGAACCATCAACATAGGTGAGCATGCAAAATTTCATATGTAGGGCTTACATGTAGCATGTCCCTTGTGGTCCATTTCTTAATGGTAATGAGACGCGAGCAAGGGGACCCCACATGACTAACAGCGTGGATGATCAAGTCAGTAATGTATTTGTACTTTTTGTACGTAGTGATCATGGTTTATTGACTTATACGGGTTTGCTCTTTATAGCTGTATTTTAATCATCCACATCCCCACTTAGGAATTGTGAATACCCATATGAATAGATTGCATACATACCCATGGTCTACGGACCCGAAGCATCCCATCAATACAAGAATTAACACTGTGTTCCTGAGTATCACTTAAAGAAAGAAAGGAAAGGAAATGGATGGAAAGAATAAAAGAGGTGTGTTCCAGAGTTTTTTTGTGGAAGGAAATGAAAGGAAATAACAAAAAGTGTGTTCCAGAGATTCATAAAAGGAAAGAATAGAACAGAAAGGAGGATATTTAAAGAGTAAAACGGAAGAAAAGTGTTTCTTTCCAAATTGGAAGGAAAGTGAAAGGGAAAGGAAAAAAAATAGTAGAATGGAAATGAAAAACTTTCCTTTCCTTTCATTTCCATTCTTTCGGTACATGAACTCGGGAACACAGCGTAAGGTTATAAAAACATACGTTAATGAAGTGTAAAACACTAAAACTAAGCAGTTTAAGATTTATATCACAGGCTACACGACATACTATAACGTTAAACCTACCCAAGCATCATATGATAACGTATTCAAAATTCTTGAAATTCATAATACTTATAACATTTTCACATTTCCATATCAATAATTGAGGCTTGAGTATGGCCCAACCTTTCATTACTTATCTTCCACGGACAAAACGCTTTACCCACAAAAGATTTCCGATTTACCCGTTTTATCAAATTGCCCTTTCATTCTCAAGGCTAAGCCTACCGACACATCCCAAGTTAAGTGCGTTTTCATTTATATAGTATTAGTAGTTTGAAAAACCAATTTCTGATAAGCATCATCATCTCCCACTTTAATGCAAAAAACTAGAATTCAAGGGACATTTTTTTAAAAAACATTTTTTCAACTTTTTTTATTAGTTAGAATTAAATTATGACTCAAATATCCTATCCCCACACTTCAATTTTGCATTGTCCTCAATGAATGGATAAGGACGACTTAAAACAAAAATAAAAAAAACAAAAATAAAGTTGGATTACAAAAAACTTAAAAATTGAAATAAAAACAAAATAAAAAATTAATAAGCTAGCTAATGGAAAAGACTTAGCTGGTAATATGCGTATGAATTTTGATGTCAAAGTCTTATTCCATGAATACCCTCCACCTCCAAACATGCTCAGCAAATAGTACTTCCTTCTTTCACACACGACATAAGCGGCAAAAATTCAACAAACAATAACTAAAATGTATCTTATCATAATGATAGATATTATGTAATTAAAGTGTTTCACCAATAAATATATAAAATATAAACATCAGTAGCAAATAAATAAACATGAAGTATACGGCTCCACTGCTCCATCCCCACACTTTTCGTTTTCAATACACTCTTCCTTGGGAATCGTCTCTCTAGCTCATTCAATCTTTCTTCAAATCTGAAAAACTTAAAAACACAAAAACAAAGAAAAAAAAACAACGTTAGTGACTTGATTAAATATACAAACTCCACGAAACCTCCCCACACTTGAACTTAATCAGGATGTTTCTCTTTGATTTGGACCCAATCCAACCCATTTAGTTCCACCCAGAATTTATCAAAAAGTAATATATCAATGATGGAATAGCAAAATATTAAATTAGAATTATAAATCAGTAACGGATCACACCACCTATATTTAAACTTACCTAGCAATAGCAGAATGCGTTGTAAGTATCGAGAAGACTGATCGTGTTTGACATGCAAAGGCTCTTTCATTCTTGTAGACCATCTCCTAAAATGTACGCAAGTTCGGTTTTCAGGTAATTTCTCATCCTCGACCTTCTCCCGTGGTGCAGATTCCAGCTTAAAATTGAAAACACATCCTATGGGTCGGCAATGGTGTGCATCCTCTAACACCACATCATCATCTACAACGTCCTCTACAAGTAAGGCCTCAAAAAATGAAATATACCCATCAACATTGTAAGTCCCAAATCTGGATCACTACAATATGTTATCAACTCGAAAACGATGTTAGTGCAGATTCTTAACACAGTGGTGATTTTAAGAACGGGATAGAAGAACAATATGAATATAATAAACACGGTAATACTCCAAATGCACACGATTATATTATTAAATCATCTAGTACATGAGATTACCCAAGTCGGTATTAGCTCTCTAAGATTATGGTGGCTCTCAAAGACCTCAACAACCTCTAACCCTAAAATGTTTAAACATGCTTTATATAGTTAGCATTTACAAGAGACCCAATGACCAAGCCAAACTAAGCGCAGACAGAATCAACATGATTTCTGTATTGCTAATCCATGCACACCGATATCCCTATGGATTTCGGTATTACATTCTCCAAGCCGTAAATTCCATCTTTTATAATACTTCGACTCTTCTAGATTATTTCTCTTTTGTCTTGATCATGTCAGGTCTTTTGATATGTGTCAGTCTAACCAAATCTTGACCTAACAATTTCCCCCTTAGACTGATGCTTTCAAAACCTTTAGAATCTTTACTCGAACATGATCAACAACTTCAGCATCTGCATCCAATTACTCTACCATATCCCCCTTTTTGATAGCATCATCCAATTTGAATCTCAGATACTTCATATGCTTCCGTTGCAAGAAATCAGTCTTCAAAGAACAATCAACTTTGATAGAAAGATCAACCTAAATATTTTGAAAACAATTAAATAAAACAAAATAAGACAGACGTATTTTTGTAATTTGTATTTTTCTGTTTTCTATTTTTATTTTCTTGAAAAAACTTGAAATGAGATCATACCAGCTAAACCAACTATAATACAATAACCGATATCAGATTTCATGAGCTGAACACAAAAACTAAAACAAACTTTAAAACAATTTCTTAACACATTTGTTTCGACAAGAGTAATTAAGAAGAAAAAATAAATTTAATTAAATAAAATATAACCAAAAATAACAATTAAAAAAAAATGAATCACCCGGTCTACTTGTAATTTGGCAAATTTTGGGACCAAATTTCAATTTCGATAGAAACGCAGCCTTTATGAAAAGATCCGGACATGGAATCTTATTGATTAAGGTACTTTCAGAAGGATTCATGTTCCACATTATTATGACATAAGGAAACAGGTTGATAGCAGGTATAACGGACTTAGCGTGATTTTCATTGCATCAGTGATATGGATTAGGTTCAGTTAGGCACAAATCTCAGATGGACATCACTCATGGACCTGTGATGCCTCCTATCTTTTCTTAAAGAGTATTTGGCTTTCCCCAGATCACCCCAATTTTGACTCCAACCCCCTAGTGCTTGATTGAAAAATTTATAGAAAGCAATAAAAATTTAAGCTTTAAGGTTGAACTTTGGATTTAAATGTCTTTCATTCAGAGTGTTCAGGACTTATTTGAATGCCCCGCCCTTGTAGTTCTAGTTAGACCCTTTAAGCTATTGAAAAGACCAAGATTTTAACAGCACAAATTATATACATACTATCAACAATTTTTTATTTTTTTAATTTTTTTTATTTTCATAATAAACATAATAGCACAATATTTTTGGTGATCAAGACACTAACGCGCTCGTGAATGACTGGGTGATTGCTTTTCTGCCTATACTTCGGAGAGATGTATATTGAAACATGCACATTTCTTCAAAATGATTCTCCATAGTAAGTTTAGCATATTTAGTTTAAATCACTTCAACTTTTACGCATCATGGAAAGCTACCATACAAATCATTAACTGTTCTAGAGCCTTTTAATCTTAATAACTTCACCCGTTAGGCAAACAAAAACAATTTTTCTATCATTTTCCAATGGTTGGATCAATTTTCATTTGGAAAATGTTTTGAAGCTTCATCAAGATGTTAACTGAATAATCATATCATTTCCCAGAGAGTTACTAAAGACACGTTTTAAAAGCTCAGTCACCCCGGTCACTCTTAGTTTTCAGGTAAATGGCTATCCCATATGTCTACAAGTGGTTAACAGGACCAAACACACATGAGAATACATGTCCCTCTAACTTAGAATTACCGACATAATTTTAAATGAAAGAATTTAAAAATGAAACCACATCACATTCGCCCCGGATGATTTCAGTCTTTAGGTGAATGGTTATCCTGTGAATCTACGAATAGATGACAGGACCAAACATATACAAGTATATGTCCTTTCAACTGTAGCAACCGACATAATTTTAAGAGAAAGTGAATAAGTAACCTTTTAATAAAATTTTAATAGTAAAAACACACACACACGCTCTTTTTGAATTTTTTTTAATAATAAAAACACACACACACTCTTTTTGAATTATTTTTTTTTAATTTTATCCCCCTAAATTTGTGCAAAAATAAAATATGTAAAAATTTACCTTCAAAAAGACTCAATCTTCGAAACGTAGCATTTATTAATAATTTATGAAGAAGTGTAATAGTCAGCCAACTTATGTACTATCATTTCTCATGTACGATCAAGTCATTTTCACATTTTGAAAAACAAAATAAAAAACTAAACTTGAAAAACTTTATGTCAACATATTTTTGTATATTTTAAAAAAGTTAAAATTTTAAAATCTTTTTGAGGGATCAATTTTTCACACCAAAGTGATACGGCTACCTTTTATCTTCAAGACATCATTTTCCCATTTGTGAGAATCTCCCCCAAAGAATAAGCTTCTTTTGAAATTTTGTATCCTTGCGATTTGAATGTCTGGAACAGGCCTTTTAATATGCAATGTATTCCCTGATTTGTTAGTATACACTTAGAGAGCATATAAAAAACGTTCTATCACCCTAAAATCCCGTCCAGACAACAAATAATCCATTTTATGGTTTAAAGGTTAAAAAATGGATATTTTCCCTGTCATGTGCCTGGAACAACCCATTTAATAAACAATGAATTTGTGGTTGTTCCTACACGCATAGCGGGATTAGTTGGACATAGGAACCCAAATCAAAAATGTCTTGGGGTTCCCTTGAGCATCAACATATGTGACCTCTTGCCAACTCATATCTTTCCCATCTTTAACAGAATCATTTGTCATTACAGATTCTGTTTGTTGAGTTTTAAATTTCCAAGTCTGTCTTGGTTTAGTGAAATTAAAAAGAACAAACTTTGGAGTGGAACAATTCAAATTCGAATTCTTAGAACTCTCCACACTCTTTGATTTTTGAAAAATTATTTTTCTTTTAACAGTTTCTAAATCAGGTGAGTACAAACCTATCATATTAACTCTGATTTTTTTTTTCCGAGAACCCTTGATTAACCAAGAACCAGAACCAGTGAATGTTGACCGAGAACCAGAACCAGTGAAAGTTGACCGAGAACAATGTTTAACCGAGAACTAGGTTTTGCTGAGAACTCAATGATTTGACTGAAAACTCTCGTTGATGACCGAGAACGCTTGTTGTTGACCGAGAACTCAAAGAGTAAACCGATAACACTTGAACTTGGCCGAAAACGATTGTTTTTGGCTGAGAATACTTGTTTGTAAGCCGAAATTGATCAAATATGGCCGAAAACTATGAAATCCAGCCGAGAACACCCAAGAGCTCGTTTGACCAGTTGATTTTGGTAACAACTAAATCCCTAGAATGGTGGGATTTAAATTGTTTCCAAAGGTGAGACAATCTTTGACCAAAAATAACTTTTGTTCTCCTTCTCCGACTAATACCTCGCTGGAAAATCACTAATAATGCACCATAATTACCAGAAACAATGATGGACCAACAGATCTTGAATCGTTTGATATCACAACCGGGCCTGGAATATGTTTAAAAGCTCTTATACCAATTGTAAGTCCAGAATCTGGATCACTACAATATGATATCAACTCAAACACGATGTTAGTGTGGAATCCTGAGACTGTGGTGATTCAAGAACGGGATAAAAGAACAATATGAATATAATAAACACGATAATACTCCAAATGCACACGATTATATTATTAAATCGTCTAGTATATGAGATTACACAACTCGGTATTTTCTCTCTAAGATTATGGTGGCTCTCAAAGACCTAAACAACCTCTAACCCTAAAATGATTAACATGCTTTATATAGTTAGCATTTACAAGAGGCCCAATGACCAAGCCCAACTAAGTCCAAACAGAAATCAACATGATTTCTGTATTGCTAACCCATGCAAACCGAAATCCCTATGGATTTCGGTATTACATGCTCCAAGGCGTAAATTCCATCTTGTATAATACTTTAACTCTTCTAGATTATTTCTCTTTTGTCTTGATCATGTCAGGTCTTTTGATATGCGTCAGTCTAACCAAATCGTGACCTAACAATCCAACGTAACCCCCTCGTCATATTCTAACAATCCATCCAACTCCAGATCAAGGAATTCATCTTCCTCACTCAATTCATTCACAACCACATCCTTAGAACCAGACATCAGCTCGAGTGACTCTCCCAAATCTACATCTTCCTTAGTCACGGGTTTCACCACATATGATTTAAAATACGCATCTTGCTCTTCTTTGTCTATCTTATCATCGGAGTCACTGTAACAACCCTCAAAATCAACAATGCACCTGTTTGGCGTTAGGTGGGACTTTATCATCCACTCGTATCTTCGTATCTGGAATATTATCCTCTGGATCATCTATATACTCCATGATTGGCTCTTTCCCTTCTTCTGGAAACATCGGGAACAACTCTCCCAACCGATTCATGTATCCCAAATAATTACCTTCAGAATCATACTTATAACTAGGTGTCGGTTGTTCCTCCAGCTGCACACTCTCCTCTTCGGTTTCCCGAATAAATTCGCTATCTGACTCGTACACGCATTGGGAGATCTGCTTTGACCCATCTTCTACCTTTGTCAGTTTTCTTGAGATTTCTTTAACTGCATCTTGGAGACCTGCAAAACAGATAGTTGATTTCTTAGTATAGCATCATGTTCAGCTAATGTTTGTTGGTATTGGGCATCCTTCTCCAATTATCGGGTTAACAACTCCTCGATCTTATTCAAATACGCTTCAAAACCCCTGTTGGGGTTGCTCTCGGAATGTTCACCATAATCTCGACCTTGTTTGTATTGATATCCCCGATCCGGTTCATTATAATAATATGACGGGGACCCTGTGAAAGATAAGATTGTTGCTGTACATAGGGGTTAGTACGATTATATGGACATGCACGAGTCATATGAAAACCACTGCATCTATAGCAAATAAAGCTAGAACCCTTGTATGGACAATCACAGGGTAAATGAGGATCACGACACGTATCACAATTAAGGTTACAATAGTATGGACATTTAGTGGTAAAGTGAGGTCCATTACAAATTTCACACATAATTACAAGAATCTAAACAAGCAAAAGACACGGACAATTAGACACCTACGACTCAAAGCAAAAAAAATAAAAAATAATAAACACGTAAAAATCTAATTAACTAAAACCCTAAAAACTCAAAAGCAAAAACACAATAGCACGTATATAGCAAGTAAGTCCAATCAGAGTTAATAACGCAATCGCTAAGGGTGCAACGGCACCAAAAACTTGATGTGTTAAAAGTAGTCAAATAATTATTAGCTAAAATTACGCTAAACTAGACAATAAGTAATACTCTAGACTCTTAAACTTAACTTAAACTACTAATCGGCAAGTGTACCGGTCGACTATAGTACAGCTATGTAAGTCCAGATATCAAACCCACAAGACTCTATAAATTACGAAACTAGCTAATTAGACTCGACTAAGACACGACTATTAATAATAATGTTTGAGAGGAGTTTTAAACTAAATACTAATAAACTATAAACTAAACCTTAATTTAATTAAATAATAATAAAACATCATGATTACTTAAACCTAATAAATATTCTAATAATAAACTTAAAACCCTATTTGAATAAAATATTAAGAAACTATTAAAAACACTTAGATTATTTCAGATGATAAAGATAACTACCTAGGCTAGAATCCCCTAAGTTACGGCACTCGATTAACTAGGAAACTTAAGTTATGGAACTGGGATCGTAAAATAAACCCTAGCCAGAAAACCCAAACAGGACCCTTGAACTTCAAGAAGACACCTATGGAATTCTAACAAGTTTTAAGGCACACCAGTTTTATGAATTAAACTTTCTTATGGTTATTTAATCATTTATGTTTAAGTATCATTAGGTGTGCCTAGGCGTCGCGCGGCCGCAGAAGGCAATTCCACCGCGCGGCGCGGCGTGTAGAAATAGGGGGGCCGGTCAGACCGGCCTGGTCTGACCGGTTTTCTGTTCGATTCCTTCCTGACGCGTTCCATATCTCCGTTTTGGCTATTTTTAACTCATTTTTCGCCCTTTTCAATCACCATCAACTTCCAGAACCTACGAAACATAAAAGTGTTAGTAGTATACAAATCTCGACTAAAAACGAATAGAAACTATTAAAATATTAAATAAAATATACATGGAAACATAAATATTTAGCATTATATCAAGAGTTTTGAAGTATTTGAATGTTTTTGGTTTTTCTCTATAGATACAGAAATTACAATATTTTTGTATTTTCCATTTTCTCCCCCAAAAACCCAAAACCATAAAATAATCAAACAAAAATTAACAAAACAAAATAATTATCTGAGCTTAAGGATTTCAGCAAGAGTTTTCAATCCGTTTAAACCAAGCAAAAAAGTGAAAGCGCGTTTTATCAAAAGCTTTGGTAAACATATCAGCTTTTTGAAAATCCGTGTGCACCTTCTCAAGATCAATTAATTTCTTTTCAAAACTATCACGGATAAAATGATATCGAATTTCGATATTCTTTGTTTTACGGTGGTGCAAGGGGTTCTTGGTGATACTAATAGCAGCAGAGTTACCAATAAAAATGTAAGTAATTAGAAACTTCAAACCGTAATCCCGCAAGTGTCTCTGGATCCAAAGAACCTGTGAACAACAACTCGAGGCTGCAACATACTCTACTTCTGCGGTTGAAGTGGAGATCGTTGTTTGCTTCTTACACTTCCAGGACACAAGCCGGCTTACTAGAAATTGAATACCCGATGTAGTAGTTTGAAATTGATCTTGCATTCTCCATGATCATAATCTGAAAACGCAGTGAGTTCAAATCTATCATCCTTGGGATACCATAACCCGGTGTCAGGATTACCCCTCCGATAGTGAAGTATACATTTAAACACCGCAAGATGAGTCACTTGGGGGCTCGATTGATACCTGGCACATAAACAAACAGCAAACATGATATCAGGACGAGAAGCAGTTAAATACATTAAAGAACCAATCATTGCTCGATAAAGAGTTAGATCAACAGTATCTTCCAATTCATCCGGTGACAAATTGTGACCCATGAGAAGAGGCATCGAATGGATTTTTCCGGCAGTTATCTTGAATCGGCTCAAGACATCGTTCACATATTTTTTCCGATGAATAAAAAAATCGAGCGTCAGACTAATGAACCTGCAACCCTAAGAAGAAATTCATCTCCCCCATTGAGCTCATTCCCAATTTCGTCCGCATCGATTTCTAAAACTCCTTACACAGCATGTCGTTTATAGAACCAAATATGATGTTATCGACATATATTTGGATAAGAGAAAATCATCACCAATATTCTTATAAAAGAGAGTACACTGCACAGTTCCTCGTTTGAAGCCATTATCGGTTAGATGGTCAGTAAGTGTGCCGTACCAAGCTTTCGGGGCTTGGTGAAGACCATAAAAAACCTTGTTCAATCGATAAATACGGTCTGGATAATCTGGATCTTCAAAACCAGGTGGTTGCAACACAAATACTTCTTCATGAAGTTCCCCATCGAGAAATGCACTGTTGACATCCATTTCATAAACTTTAATATTCTTGAAAGCTGCATAGGCCAAAATTTTTCGTATAGCCTCCAATCGAGCAACTTAAGAATATACTTCCGTGTAGTCAATGCCTTCTTGCTGATGAAACCCTTGCACAACCAAACGTGTTATTTCTAAAGATGACCCGACGATCATCCTTCTTGCATTTAAATACCCATTTTGTTAGAATAGGATTCTTAACTTTTTCATGCTTGTCAATGAGATCCCAAACACCCAATCGATTAAACTGTTGCAACTCTTCTTTCATTGCCTCTACTCATGAAGAATCCTCAAGCGCCATACGAACACTAGTTGATTCCATTTGAGACAGAAATCAAGTGTATTTTGCGAGATTCATGATTCCCGATGAGTGCATATCGGCATACGCACACAATACATTAACATAACTTGAAGTAGCAATCTGATGACGTGTTTGCACAATAGCATAAAGATCACCAATAATATTGTCCTGAGGATGATACATGTGAATCCTAAGGGTCAGATTCTCAGGCAGAACAAAATTATTAGTTAAATTAGTCATATTCTCTTTAGCATCATGAGATGATTCACCAATCTCATGGATTTCAAGAAATGGAGCTGAATAAGAATCAACAAAATGATCATTATCTGATGAAATAGAGATAACATCAGATGTATCAGGAAGATAATCTTGTGGAACATCATCATAATTAAAAACTGAAGGCCTTGGTACCATAAATTGATCTTCTAAGTAAGCACACACCAAGTCTTAATCAGGTTGATCAACTATTGGAGTAAATGAATCAAATAAAATTTCATAGTCAAACATCCAATCAGGCCCTTTGCCAGCAGGAGGTGTTGTGCATCGTTGACAATAAACATGGTATCACTCTTCAACACAACCCAAAGTAAAATTGGAGACTCATTTCTTCGGTGATGTATAACCTAGGAAATAACCTTCAATTGCTTTTTCTTCGAATTTTCCCGCTTCTCTTTTCAACATAGTGCAAGGGCACCCTGATGGTTCTAAATACTTTAATTTAGGTTTTCGATTATTCAGAAGCTCATAACTTTTCTTTTGCAGCTTATTCAAAGTCAGAAAACGATTAAGCATGTAGCAAGCAGTATTCACCGCCTCATTCCAGAATTGGACAGGAAGCTTAGAATCTGCCAGCATTGGCCATGCAGCTTCAATCAGTGTTCGGTTCTTTCTTTCAGCAACATCATTGTGTTGAGGTAAATATGGAGCACTATATTCTCGATGAATTCCTTTCGGAATGCAAAAGAAATCCAATATAGTGTTTTTGAATTCCGTACCATTATCACTCCGAATACATCTCACTTTGTGTTTATACAGTGATTCGATCTTTGTGATTAGATTTTGCACAAGAATAGGTGTCTGATCTTTTGAAATCATAAATAACACCCGTGAATATCTTAAATAGTCACCAGTGACAACTAGACCATACCAATCTCCAACAATACTCGCATGATTTACAGGACCAAACAAATCCATATGAAGTCGTTCCAGATGAGTATCAATGGAATTAAATAACTTAGACGGGTGTGACTTTTTTTTTCTGTTTTCCCTTTTTACATGCAACACAGTGATCGGTCAGCTTGAAGTGTTTTAGGGAAACCCCATCAACCAAATCATTTTCCATCAGATAATTCATCTTTCTGACATGAATGTGACCCATACGCCTATGCCACATAATCGAGTCTTTCTCAGTTGCTTTTGAGACAAAACAAGTTTCAACAGAACTAGATACCTTAGTACTCAAATTAAGTACATAATTATCATTTGATCGAGGAAATCACATAACAACCATGTCTTCTGGAATGACATATCCTGGTTTAAGTATTATGCACTCCTTATCAGTAAATACTGTGGTATACTTTTTATCACAAATTTGAGACCCGCTCAACAGGTTGTGATCTACTTTATCACAATAATTAACTTTCTCAAAAGTAATACGACCATTTGAAACATCTCCTTCTTTTGTAATCATTCCCCCAGAATTACCCGCAAAAGTTACATACTCTCCTTGAATATTTTTGACATTTGTAAAAAGGTTGATGTTGCCGGTAATATGACGAGAGCATCCACTATCCAAATCTAGTTTTTGTTGAGTCATGCAATTGCCCTAAAGGGGAGATTGTTAAGTCAAAGACTGGTTCTATGGAACATATGGAAGATTGGAATCTTCTCAATCTCCTCAGAATTCGCTAAGTATGGATCCGGGCACACCTTAGACTTCCGAGCAAGCTTTTACTTAGTCGGGTATGATATTCTGTCTATCGGGCAGGGTTATCTTCTTAAAGTCTTCTTTAGTGGAAATCCGGGCAGGGTTTGCAAATTAGTGTATTACCGGGCAAGGTTCACTAGTTTATGCAAGTCCGGGAATGGAGCACTTTATCAAGCAGGTTTGTTCTTCATAGCCAAGTAAAGCTCACTCCCGAGTAAGCTTCAGGCTAACCAAGCTCATGAAGCCAAGTAATTGGAAGACCGGGAAAGGTATTGATTAATAAGTTGGTCCAAGTATGCTTGATGTTTTAATGATATATCTCTAAGTATCATCGGGTAAGGTTCAACTCAAGCAAGGAACAGTGCTACAGAGCACACTTTGCTAATAAGTTATTTTCTAACAAAGAGTTGAAGGGACCATTGAAGAACAAGGTTGCTCGTAAGGGTTTGTCGGGCAAAGTATGGCAAAGTCAAGAAGATTGAAGTCTACCTGGTGAGTATTTTACCAAGAAAAGTCTACCCGGAAACTGATTCCAAGCACTTCTATGTTACCAAGTTATGAAGGATGGCAGAGCATACTCGGAAAGACGAAATTGATGCAATGCCTACCCGGAAGACTTGTTTTACACTTAGGATTATTTCTGAATATGTAATTTGAGTATGTCTTATCATTTAAGGTTTCTAGAAGGAATGACAGTTGTCTAAGGGTGTCAGGCCTATAAAAGGAATAATTAGGGCACACCTGAAAATAGCGGCCAAGGCAGACAGACATATTAATTGAGAACGAATATTTTTGTGTGTGACGGCTGTCTTAGTATAGTACGGATAAAACTTTCCTTCAAGAAACCCTAAATCGATTACCCTTTATATGATGAACATTATATAAATGGAAATCTTTTGAGTGAATCTTGTTTGTGTTAGTTACCTTTGATTATTGATTGCAACTACGCTGTTTATTATTGATTCTGCTTTTAATAATCAGTAATCTTTCTAAATATAGCAACCCGTCATTAACTCCTTTGTCGACACATCTATTTGTGTGAGTTATGGCATGATTTGAGTAAGATCCAGCTGAAATTCGGGGACCTGACAAGTGGTATCAGAGCTCGTTACTGCTATTTTAGAAAGATTCTTGTTGCTGATTGAAGATTTGAAGAAAGATGACGTAATCAGACCACTGTTCCATTGATTTGTGACGTCAGCAGCTCTGTTCTTCATTTTTCTTCCAGATCTACAATCTACCGGTGTTTTTTCTTCCTTATTTCAATTAAAGCTTTAATCTTTATATATAAATCTTGCTCTAATCATATCAGACACATCAGATCTGGACAACCTGTTTTCAGATCTGATTATTTTTAACCTTTGCTTTCTACAAAGAAACTGATATTAATTCTATGAAAATGTCTGGATATGAGGAACAAGAGGTGTCTACTAACAAGATACCAAGATTGTATGGACAGGGAAACTTTACAAAGTGGAAAGTGCTTTTTGAAGCAGCCGTATGCTACAATGATGTTGATATGTGGAACTCCATCAAGAATGCACAAGCTGCGGTTGAGGAAGGTGCAAATACAGCTGCAACAGCTGCTGTGAGAGAAAGAATGAGAAAGGTGGATGAAAAGGCCTTAGCTATGATTAAGCTAGGTTTGTCTTGGGATATTTTAACCAAGGTGGCACATCACACAACTACCAAGAAAATATATGATGCCATCCTTGAAATGTATGAAGGGAATACTGAGTTGAAGAATATAAAGAAGCAAAGATTGAAGCAACAGTTGGAAAGGTTCAAGTATAAGGAGGGAGACAGGTTAAAATCAATTCTAGAACATTTTCTAGCTATTGTGAATGAGTTGAGGACAACTGATTATTTAATGACTGACTTTGATTTAAATACAAAGTTACTCAATTCAATGCCAAAGGAATGGTATACTGTTTGCAAATTCATCCTTCAGAAGCATAATTTCAATGAATTGAAATTGGATGATGTAATGTGCTTCCTTCAGGCTGCAGAACTTGAAATGACAGAGAATGAAATGATTAAGGAAGAAAGACCCTGCTTCAATGTTTCAAGTGCATTGATTGCACCCATGGGAAATCTAACTACCAAGAATCAACAACAAATTCCCATTATTGAAGAACCAGTTGAACATAATGTTGATAAACCAAAATCTTTCATTAGTGGTAGCACAAGTAATCAAGGAAATCAGCAGAGGTTCAATGTGCAACTGATTGATGACACTGATTCTGCCTCTATGGCAAGTGGGAATTTACCTCATTCTAGTGGTGGAAATGGTCAAGGCAATGAAACACAGGCCTTGCTGTCTATGTTCACTGAGTCATATAATGCCTTTGTTGCAAAGAATTTAATTCACACGAGTGTGGTACAAGATGATTTGAAGCAAATTGATGCAGATGATTTGGAAGACATGGATTTGAAATGGCAAGCTGCCATGTTAGCTTTGAGAAGTAAAAGGCTGTACAACAGAACTGGTAGGTCTCTGGTCTCTGGTCCTAATGAAAGGATTGGTTTTGACAAGTCAAAAGTAATTTGCTACAATTGTCAGCAACCTGGTCATTTTGCAAGAGAATGCAATCAACCAAGAAACTTTTAGATGAATCAATTCCAGAATCAATAGCCAAGAGGTCAGCAGCAATACCAAAAAAATCAGTCAAGATTCAACAACAACAACTTCAACCCCAACAACAATTACAATCCCAACTTCAACAACTTTCAGCCTCAAATGAACAATCAACAACAAAGTATGCAACAGAATCAAGGTTTTCAAATGAACAACAATCAAAACCTTCAAACAGTTCAAAATATTCCAAACAACACTGTTCCAGCCAACCAAAATCAGATCAGAAATCAAGGAAATGTAGCAGTGACTACACAACATGAGGGAAATTTTGATTGGAGCAATCATGAAGAGGATATTGCAGATGATATCAAGAAAGCAAATGTGGCATTCATATCCATTATTGAGAAAGAATTTGGATCATCATCTCAGGTACACTCTGCTCCTACTGTTGATTTAAATGAAACTATCAATGAATTGAAAACAAAAGTAGGCAAGCTGGAAAGTGAGTGTTTTAGGAAACAGAGTATCATCAATGGGTATGAGGCTAGTGAGATGATCAGTGAAGAAAATATTAAAAGCTTGGAAGATGATTGCATGATCAGTTACAGAGCTCAATCCAGATACATCACTGAGATTGATGGATTAAAGAAGATGTTAGTTGAAGAAAAGGTGCAGAACACTAAACTGCAAGTTGAAACTGAATTTTTGAAGAACTTGGTCTCAACAGGCAACATATGTGGTATACTAAACCAAGTAAAGGAACAAGACAAATACAAAGCAGTTCCACCTCCATTCAACAACAATTTTATGCCCAAAGTTTTCAAAGAGAAAAGAGATGCATACCTGCAACAGTTCAGAGATGTCTTTCAAGATAAAGAAGATTTTGTTGATCTATACAAAAATGTTGAAGTAAATGAAGAAGGTGAATTTGTTGTGAAAGAATACATTAAAGAAGATAAGTCAATTGGAGTTCAAGTCTCTGAGGATGACTTTGATTCTAATGATCTAATCAAGATGATTTGAGTGATTTGAGTGATCAGATCACAGATGAACAGATCAAAGAAGCCGAAAGAGGAAGAAGATACAAGAAACCAGAATCCATTGACAAACTTCCTAAGTATTAACCTGTAACGCCTAGAATGAAGAAACAGAATGTGAAAATGAGAAGAGAGCATGTGTCTTATGACAGTTATGAAAAGAGAAAGGTAAGCTACAATGCAGTCAAGCTACCAAGCAAGGATGTGTTGGAAAGGATAAAACAAAATAAAAAGAAGAAAGTAAATGAAGAAGCTGATTAAGAAAATTTTATCCCTGTTTATCCTATCTTTTCTAGTCATGAAGTGTTAGATGTTGGTGAAGTGAAAACCATGGAAGAATATGAGAAAAGACAGTCAAGACATAAAGAGAGCAGTGATGAGGAACCTATGATTATGGAGAAAATTGTCTTTATTAAAAGCAAAGTTGAAAGACAAGACATCAAAATTGAGGAGTTTGTTCCCTTCTCTATTGATTTTGATAGTCTGAAGACTCAGAAGACTCTTGGAGTCAAGTCACCTAAACCAAGTGAAAGGTACAAGAAACCAAAAGAGCATGAAATATTCAAAGGTAAGGTTTTGTACAAAAAGTGTGATGAATATGGTCATCACACAGATTCATGTAATGAAAGATTCAAGTTCAAACCCTTTCATGTCCCAGATGAAATTAAGTATGGCCAAGACTTTGTTCGGTACAAGCAAAAGTATGAAGCATACATGGGAAAACGAAAGGTATGTGAAAATAACACTACAAAGAAAGATGAATTGAAATCAGCTGAAGAGACAAGAAGTGAGAAGAAAACTGAAGTCAAATCAAAGAAACAAGTGACTAAATCAGTAAGAAAAAGTATGTCTCCTAAGAAACATGAAAATTTGACCAAAAAAAACTTTCAGCCTTTAAGAATCAAACAAGATACTCAATCAGTCAAATCTGATGAATCTCAAGGTTCACCTAGAAATGAAAAGATAAGAAACAAAGGTGTCTTTTCAAGAAAGAAATCAACAGAACTAACAGGTGATGAGAAGTTCTTATTAAAATATGGTTATGAACCACAAGGTTTCCTTTGGAAACCTAAGATAGAAACTAAGGTTAAGACAGTTGCTGATGTGAAAGACTACTCTGAAAAGAAGGACTATGTGATAAAAGAGTATGCCAGTGACTCAGCTGAATATCATAACTCAACCTCATTTGTTAAAACCCCAAGAGAGTGTGGTTATGAAACTGACAATTCAGACAACTTAGAAATCACTCATGAAGATCCTGAACCAACAACACTCACTTCCCAAGCTGTCTCAGAAACTAAAAATGATGAGTTGCAAACTGTAATGGCCTGCACTTCATCACTCAACTAATCAAATTGTTTTTGCGCAGGAACAGCCCACTCCTCTGAATGACATATGGTACATGGATAGTGGTTGTTCTAGGCACATGACTTGTGACAAAAGATCACTTGTCAATTATGAAGAAAAGTATGAAGGTCCTGTAGCATTTCGGAGTGATGAAAATGGTGGAAAGATTGTACGGAAAGGAATCTTGACAAATGGAAAGGTTTCATTTGACAATGTGTTTAATATTGAAGGTCTTCAGTATAATCTACTGAGTATATCACAAATGTGTGATAAGGGTTACAAAGTCAGTTTTGATGATTCTCACTGTTTCATCTTAAAACCTGAGTTTGTGATTCCACCTGAAATGATTATGATGATGGCACCAAGAAATGGTAATTTGTATGAACTGAATATGATAGAAGCTGTTTCAAGGGGAGGTGCTTGTTTTGTTTCCAAAGCCACTGAAAATGAGTCAAAATTGTGGCATAGGAAACTGTGTCATGTGAACTTGAAGAACATGAATAGACTTGTGAAAGGTGAGCATGTGATTGGATTACCTACAAGAGAATTCAAATTGGAAGATCATTGTAATTCATTTCAGAAAGGAAAACAACACAAATCTTCTCATAAGTCAAAGCTCATCAACTCATTTGATCAAATACTTGAATTACTTCACATGGATCTGTTTGGTCCTGTGAGTGTGCCAAGTATAGGAAAGAAAAGATACTGTCTTGTGATCATTGATGACTATTCAAGATATACTTGGGTTTATTTCCTAAGTACCAAAGATGAGACTGCAGAGTTGATTAAGGGTTGTGTAACAATGATTGAGAACAAATTGAATAAGAAGGTTAAAATGATGAGAAGTGACAATGGTACTGAGTTCAAGAATGAGTCAAATCTTGACACAATTGTGTCTACAGATATGATTGTTAAAACTTCTTATGTGGAAAAGAATCATCCTTCTGAAAACATCATTGGAGATTTTCATGAAAGAGTCACAAGAAGTCATTCAGAAATTGCAAACATCTGTCATTACTCCTGCTTTATATCCCAAATAGAGCCTAAGAACATTGCTCAAGCACTAAAAGATAATAGTTGGGTAGAAGCATTGCAGGAAGAACTGGCACAGTTTAGAGATCTACATGTGTGGGATCTTGTTGATAAACTAATTGACAGATATGTAATAGGAACCAAATGGGTTTTCAGAAACAAAAGGGATGAGATGGGTTTGGTGATTAAGAATAAAGCTAGGCTTATGGCATTGGGATGCCTTCAAGAGGAAGGAATAGACTTTGAGGAAGTTTTTGCTCCTGTGGCAAGACTTGAAGCTATCAGTATTTTTCTTGCATATGCTGCCTCAACGAACATTAGAGTATTTCAGCTTGATGTAAAGTCTGCATTTCTAAATGGAAAGATTGATGAGGAGGTGTATGTTGCTCAGCCTCCAGGTTTTGAGGATCCAATGTATCCAAACAGGGTGTATAAGCTAAACAAAGCCCTTTATGGATTGCATCAGGCTCCTAGAGCATGGTATGATGAGCTGTCAAATCATCTTATTGAAAATGGTTTTCAAATGGGAGCCATTGACAAGACACTCTTCTACAAAAGAAAGGGATCAGACTGGCTGTTGTTACAAGTCTATGTTGATGATATCATCTTTGGTTCAACCAATGAACAAATGTGTTTGGAGTTTGAAGGGGTGATGAAATCCAAATATAGCATGAGCTCTATGGAAGAAATGAACTTCTCTCTTGGACTGCAAGTTCAACAAAAGGATGAAGGGATCTTCATTCACCAAACTAAATATGTATAGGACATCTTGAAAAAGTTCAACTGTCATGAATACAAAAATACTTCAACTCCAATGGACACCAAAGAAAAGATGATTGCAGATGAAAAGGGGGAGCATGTGGATGAACATTAATACAGAGCCAAAATTGAATCTCTGAGGTACATGACTGCTACAAGACCTGAGATTATGTTTGCTGTGTGTGTCTGTGCAAGATTCCAATCAAGTCCAAAAGTCTCCCACATGAATGTTGTTAAAAGAATATTCAGATATTTGAAGGGAAGACCAGACTTGGGGATTTGGTATCCAAAGAACCAATCTTTTGACCTTATTGCCTACACAGACAGTGATTATGATGGCTGCAACATGAGCAGGAAGTCAACCTCAGGAGGATGTCAATTCTTGGGAGAAAGGCTAGTGTCATGGCAATGCAAGAAGCAAACAACTGTCTCAATCTCAACTGCAGAAGCTGAATATGTTGTTGTATCTGCCTGCTGTGCACATGTTCTATGGATTCAGAACCAGATGTTGGATTATGGTTTGAATTTTCTGAATACCCCTATTCTCATTGATGATACTGCTGCATACTTTACTGTAAAGAATCTAGTCCAACACTCAAAGACTAAGCATATTGAAATCAGACATCACTTCATTAGAGATTGTGATGAAAAAGGTTTTATTGAAATGCAAAGAATTGACACAAGTGACAACTTGGCTGACCTATTCACCAAGCCACTTGACAGAACCAGATTCAACTTTCTTCTGAAAGCTCTAGGTATGATAAACTCAGATGAAGTCTGATTGAGGATGTGTGCTTAGTGTGTGTCTCAATGTGCTAGTTGAATATTCTTACTTGAGATCACATACTTTGAATGTTGATTGAATATGTTATGAATATGTTACTTGTTTGATGTTAACTAATTAGTGCTTAATTGATTATATGTGCTATTTATGTGTCAATGATGCTAATGATTGACTATCAGTTAACAGATTTGATTTTATGATACGTAGTTTGATCTGTCTATGTGAATTAAAATGCTCATCTGTTATCAAGAGTAGATTACTTGATTATGATTGATTGAATATGTGTGCTATCTGATCATCTAGATGTTATTAGAATAGGATAGACTGTGAATGTTGGAAATGTCTGCATGTTTTAATGATGTTGAAAATGATTAAGATTTGAATATGTTACAACTGTTTGTGTCAAAATATGTCTTTATATCAAATTTGAAGGTTTCAAATGAATTATCAAATGAATTTTTGCATAATCACAAAATTTTGATCAAAACATGAGCAAGTTGTTAATGGTGTTGAGACATGATAATACTATTCAGTTCAAGCTTTAAAGAAGCTTAAAAGAAGGATTTTTCAATGAAAAGTCTCAGGTAGTTATCTTTGCTGAAAATTATGTCATTTTCCCAGTTGGAAGGACATACACTTGTGTATGTTTGGTCCTGCAATCTGCAAAGATTAAAAGGATAGCCATTAACTAGAAAACTGAAAGCATTTGGGGCAATTATAACTTGTTTTCTATTCCTTCACTTAAAACTATGTCGATAGCTCTGACTTTGAAAGGACATATATTCACAATGTATGTTTGTTCCTGTTGACTACTTGTGGTCAAATAGAATAACCATTTACCTGCCAATTAAGAGACATTGGGGTGATTGAATATTAAACTTAATATATTGGGAAATGATAGTACATTGTCTACTTAGCCAATCATATGGATTTATTAGGCTAAAAGGACTCTTAGCACAGTCATTGACATGTATGGTTGCTTTCCCATGATATGTAAAATCTAAGGTGATATAAACATAAAGAAAATGCTAAGATTTATGTGGAGTTACATTGTTGTCTATGCATGTTCCTAGATAAATCTTTTCAAATGATAGGCAGAAAAGTGATTATCCAGTCATACACTAGCCTGTTGGTCTTTGGTTACCCAAAATGAAACATCTTTTAAAGAATGACAAAGAACAGTTGTGAACTACTTTAATTTCAAATGTTTATTCAACCAAAAGTTGATACATGTTCACAAATTTTTATTGGGAAAATGCAAACATGAGGGTTAATTCCAGAACTACAAGGGTGGAGGCAATAATATAAGTCCTTTAAACATCCTGAATGAAAGGCCTGTAAGTCCGACTTGCGTGGCATGTAAGTCCAACGTTCAACCTCACATATGTTTGTAGATTTGAAAAGAAATATATTAAAAAAATATTTTTTAAATATGTTCTGTTATTAAAAGTTTTTAACCAAAACCAGGGGGTCAAGTCATATTGGAGTGATCTGGAGAAAGCCAAATAAGCCTTGAGGATAGATAAGGAGCATCGGAACACAACATGTGTTATCCATTAAATTTTCTACAACCTAATTGAAACTTAATCATATCACCAAAGAGATGAAAATCATGTTAAGTCTAGACCTGCTGTTGACCTGTCTTTGTAGTCATAATAATGCTGAGAATGAAGTATTGAGAAAGCTACTTAGTCAATATGATCCCATTCCTGAGATCTTTTCAGTTTATAAAATAAATTGTTTTGAAAAGAAACATAACTGAAATTTGATCTCTAAATGCACCATTTGCTCTTAAACTATGATCTGAAATGATACATAACTTTGAAATGTCTTTGACAAGTGGTTTAAGTCAAACAGTGTTGCATTTTGCCTAAAATAGGTTGAATATGTAAGTTCGGGCAAGGTTTGATGTTTCTAACATTCCCGGGCACAAAACAGTTAAATATGTATTTTCGGGTAAGGTTTACTGCTTTATAACCTTTCCGAGTACACTTAGATACTTATATCTAAGTTTACTATTTTCGGGCATGTTTTGAAGTATTTGATACTTTTCGGGTAGAGTTACTATTTTAGTCACTTTCTGGGCAAGCCTGATTGCTTATGATTGAATACGTATTTTCGGGTAAGGTTTTATGCTTTTTAACCTTTCCGGGCACACTTAGCTGTTTTTATCTAAGTTTGTCTTTTTCGGGTATGATTTGATGATTTGAATTTTCTCGGGTAGACTAAACTGTTTAATTTAGTTCCTAGGCATGCCTGATGTTTAAATATGATTGTCCTAGCAAGCTTAGTGCTAATATAGGACTGTTGGGCAAGCTCTTTGAAATTTTTAGACTATAGTACACTTATGTGTTTTATGTTTAATCTATTTCCGAGCATGCTATGTGTTATTTGTGATTATGATTTCTTTGAAATTACAAGTGTTTTCGGGCAGACTTTGTCTTCCGGGCACACTTTATATTCCGGGTACACTATTGTTCCCTCAATATACTTGGTAATTTTAAAATTTGACTTTCCAAGTACACTGTCTGCTAGATTTCTTTTCGGACACACTTTATACTCTATGAAAGTTATTTGGGTATACTTTTTAAAGAAGGATGTTCAGGCATATTATCTTATGAAGGTTGCTCGGGCACACTGTTCATCAAAGTATGTTTGATTGAATGTGTTTCTGATTTTGATAGGGTTTTTGCTAGATTGAGTTACTTGATTTATATGTGAGAAATTAATTTGGGTATCTTAATTGATTCCTAGCAAGGATGTTTATTTGATATTTTATACTTGATTGTTTATCTTGTGATTAAGTTCTCAAGAAATCTGGTATTTCGAGTAAGCTTTCTTCATATTTACTTGACTTTAAATTAGTTAACTTGACCAACCAAGAGTTGTAAGTGGAAGATGCCGGGTAAACTTTGTCAATTAATAATGAAAATTTTTCCGGGCAAAGTTTAATCTTTTAATTTTATCGGGTAAGGTTTTAAATTGGATAAGATTATTATGTTTGACAGCCAATAATTCACTACACGACAAAGTGCATTTAAAACTCACTTTCAAAAGGTATATAAGGGGGAGTTAGGGATATTTTCAACATTATTTTCCCTCTCTCTCTCTCTCTCTCTCTCTCTCTCTCTCTCTCTCTCTCTCTCTCTCTCTCTCTCCTTCCACTGCAACTTCTTACTCTCAAAGAAACCCAAACCGACTTATCATATTCATCTCTAATACAAACCCTAATTTTAATCAGCCCTCTAATTCCGACTGGGTAAGCAATACTAATGTGTTTTCCTACCACGATTAGAATACATTGGGTTTGGTTATGTATTTGATTACTAGTATTTTGTTTTTGTCTTTAGGTTATTAATTTGTCTAAGAACAGGTTCTTAATAAAATTTCTCTCTTTCTTCTACAAATTTATAACTTGAAATTGTGTAAAGTAATAAACTTTTATGCTAATTTCACTTTGAATATGTTTGATTGTGTTGTTCAGATATGGCCGAAGAAGAAGAAGTTCAACCTAAGTATGCCTTTGAACCAAAACACAATATGTGTGCACTATTGGAGGTCACTCCCAATAATGAACCAGTGGAGAGGATGATTTCTTGGATGGCTAGATCCAATGTACGATTTACTTTCACTGAATCCCCAATCATCTACAGAAATCATTCCCTAGATTTCTGGCGTTCTGCAAGACTTGTGGATGACATTCATGGAAAAAGAATTGAAGCAACGGTTGCAAGCTATGAGATTCATGTTACAGAATGGATGATAAGAAGATGTCTGCAGTTACGTGATGATGACCACAACCACATTAATTTCAATACTAAACATTTGTTGAAGATCTTTGAGCAGACGATGGAGAATTTCAGAAGGGGATGATTCCGATGCTTTATAGATTTCTCATTCATCATGTGATACAGGGATTTGCTCCAAGAAAAGGATCATGGACTCTGATGAGTCGTGATTTAGCAAATGCCACTGTTGGTATTATATATGATCTGCCTTTCAACTTTTCTAAGATGATATTTGATGGAATGGTTGGTAATTTGAAGAAGGCAGAAGCTGATAGATTCCTGCAATACCCTAGATTCCTACAGATCATCTTTAACAGGGAATTACAGGGTCTACCCACAATTGGTATGACACATCAACTGCAGGATCCAGATACTTATAGAAGAATAGCCAATCCAGGAAGGGCAAACAGATACGATCCTAACATTCCATATGAAGTATTACCATGGCTACTGAACCATGATTTGGAAATAATGCATGTACCTGAGTTAAGCTCAGAGGAGGAAGAAGAAGATGATGGTGAGAGTGATGATGACAATTCTGATGATGGAAATGATAATGCTAATGATGGAGATGAAGGAGGGGCTGGAGTAGCTATGGATGTTGATGTACCTGATCAGGGGGGGCAACCTGAGGAACCAGAACAACCTATTCCAACACCACCACAATCACCACTACCCATTGACCAACCTATAATACCATCACCACCACAAACTCCACCACGTCAAACCACTCAATCCCCACCCCAAACCCTAACCATAAGCCAACCTGAAACATCAACACATGTATGCCCAACACCACAAACACCACCAACATCAAGCCCAATTCATTCTGATTCATTTATTCCAAGCCAACCTCATACACACTCAGCACCTTAATCCAGTTTCCAAACTCACACCACAAACCCAGAATAACCTTAATACGAACAATTTTCTATATCACAACCTACAACACCACCAACTGACACTGGCTTATTGACCTTGTTGAAAGAAAATACTGAGTTGAAGAGAAGAAATAAGGAGGTTACCAATGAGAATGTTATGTTATTAGACCAGTTGGTAAGGGAAAAAGTGAGAATTCAAAACCCTGGAGCAGGAGGTTGAGAAGACCTCAGCTGCCCCAAAACAAGGGGAGAATGAAAATGAGCCAATTGACTCTGGTGTAAATGTTGTAATTGAAACTGTAACAGTTGTACTGCAGATAGTTTGAAATTGATTATGAATGCTTATGATGATGGAGAGGAGAGTAGTGAGGAAAGGAGAATTGAGGATGATGATTATGAAGGTGATAAATCAGATATGGGAGAACAAAACTATGATGTGAATGATGAAGTATTAACTGTGGTATGGAGTGAGGAGGAGGAAGAAATAAGAAATGAAGAAGAAACTAAAAATGATATTGAAAAGTCAAATTCTGAAGAAAATATAGCAACCACTGATGTGGCTACTGATATTATGACTGATGCAGCAACTGATGTCTTAACTGACATACAGACTGATGAAGAAACTGAAGTAATGAATGAGGGAGATACTGCTACTGAGGAGCTGATACTTACTGAATCAGAAGCTTAACAGCATGAATGCTCCAAGACTGTAGAGTATGATGAAGAGATGGAAAGACTGGATAGAGACATTGATGAAATTGAGCCTGAAATAGAAGAAGAGATCAAGAGAAGGCTGAGTAAAGGAAAGACTAAAGTAACTGAAAAGGAGCCTGATAAAGCATATCCAGAGAAAGACATCTTATTCAGAGATGATGCTGAAGTTGCTGCTGCTGCCTTAAAAGAAAAAGAGAATATTTTGAGGGAAACAAGGGATAGGGAGATACTAGCCCAAAACTTGACTGCAGAAGAACTGGAAGAGCAGGAAACCTTGATCAATCAAGCCAATCTTGCTAAAGAAATTATTGAAGAAGTGGCTGATCAAGATGTGATTGAGGCTTTGATAGATTTGAAGAGAAATGAGGAAGTTGACAATTCCTTAGCCATAGTGGTTAGCATGTTTCAATCTCAAAGTCAACCAGAAAGTAAATCAACAGAAACTACTGAACCTACAAATCTGAATACAGAAATGATGAATGAAGAGGAGATTGGTGAGTCCATTACCTCAATGGCTGCAAAGAAATGGGCTCAACAGATTAAAGATGACATTAGGCAAAATCCTGATGAATGGGAATATGTGGATGATCCCAAGTATGGAAAGAAATACTCAAGAAAAAGGGATAGACCAGAAACATTTATGCCAGCTGAACGTACTGAGCCTGCAAAGAAAAGGAAGATGGAATGATCAAAATAGATACTTTGTAGAAACTCTTGATGATGAGGCAAGCCCAATTAGGGCAATTCCACTGCAAACACTACAACCAGGTCAAAAGATTCCAGGTGTTCCTGATGTGCCTATCAGAAGTGAATCAGATCATCCACCCTCTGATGAACCTAAGATTGATGCTGTAAATGATTTAACTGAAGAGGAGGATGAATCTGAGGATTCAGATGATGATGATAATCCTGATTTTGATCAAGGAAAGAGTGCCAAGACTGCAAATGTTGAGACTCCACAAGTAGTAATGACTGATGAGCAGAGAGCAAACATTGAGCAAAGTTTGTTGAATGCCAAAATGAGAAATCCGTTGATTAAGAAGCTGAAGGCACTTGGTGTGAAATTTGAAAGTGTTGCTCATATGAATGATAGTGAGTTGAATCAGAGGCTTGAAGAAGAAAATGAAAAGATCAAAAGAGCCATGCAACAAAAGAATAAAGATGCTCAGAAACACAGAGAATATCTGAGAAGGCATGGATATTCTGAAAAAGATTTGCGTCATTTCAATCATGATAAACTCCAAGACCTTTACAACAGTGAAAGAGAAAAGGTGATTGAGAAATGTGTAAAGGAGAATGAGAAGATTGAAAAGTTGGAAACTTTGAAAGAGAAGTTTGGAGGTATGTGTGGATACTTGCTGGAGAAAGGATTGAAACCTGAAATAGTTGAGAACCTATCTAGAGAATCAGTGTTGGACCAATACAATAAACTGAAAAGAAAAGAAAAACTGAAGAGGGTCCAAACTGAGAGCTCTACTAAACACTCTAAAACATCTGTTGAGCCTCCAATAAAGAAAAGAAAGATAATAACTCTGAGGGAGAAACAGAAGGAAGATTCAGGGTGAAAAGGAAATGTCAAAGGAAGTAACTGTTGTTGAAACCCCTACTTCACAAGAAGTCAAACCTGAACCTGAAGATGAAATAATTATTCCTTGGGAGAATGAAGAAATGATAAATATTCTAAGGGGGATAATGATAAATCAAAGGGGAATGGATGAAGCCTCTTTTGATGCATTAGAAAAAGAAGATTTGAAAAATCTTTTCTACATTCAAAAGGCTGATTGGGAGAAAGCTCTAAGGGAAGGAGAAAACCCTAAAAGCTTTGTGGATGGAAAATTTGTACCTGCTGGTCTGTCAAATAGACCTGGTATGGCAAAAATGTTGCTCACTCTTAAAGAACAAGCTGGACAATATATAGTTGAATTAGCTAACCTTCCACCTGAGATTGTTGAGGCAATCTACATCAAAACTTTCAATCTAGGTCCAATAAAACCCATGAAGTCTATTCCATTTAGGCCTCCAATCTCAAGAAGACATCCACAAGGTGGAAGAGGTGAAGGTGGAAGAGGTGAATCAAGTAGGTCTGTACTACAAAGAACAACAAGACCACAATCAGATGTGGACCTTCCAAGAGAACTCTACTATGATTCTTTATCTAAATGCTTAAGAGTGATTATGGAAAGCAGAAAGCTGAGAGAGATAGTTGTGAGAAGTGACTTTTATGAGTACACTCAAGAACAACTAGAAAGAATAGCCACACTTGACCTTTATGATTATAGAGACAGAAACAAGATGGCAGGAAGGCAAATGAATTATCTCTCAGGGTTTTTGAAGGAAGAAGCTGACAAGGGATTCCGGTTCTTAAAAGAAAAGAGAAGTTGGAGAATGATTCAACTTCACGGATCAAGAAGGTCAGAGAAGTTAATGAAAATGGACAAGGCTGAACTGTACTACCAAATGAATGTCAGAGACAGGAATCCAGTGTCAAACATGAACACATGCTTAAGCCTTGGAAGAAGAATGACGCGCCCCAACTACACAGTCCAAAGAAATGGCATCATAACTGAAGTTGAATACAAAGAAAATGTTGACCATTACTTGCTGAAAAACTCAAATGGAAAAGTATTGGGGATAACAAGAAGGATGAAGACTTGAATTGCTTGAATGACGAAGATCTAATGGATATAAGGGACTTGGTCATACAGGAAGGTCATACTCATTACTGAGCCCTTGATATCTTTAAAATGAGAGCTGCATCAGTGTTAACAAACAGAAGGCAAGCCGCACACAATGCAAGGAAGAGACAAGATTCCTAGATTAGGCTATGTCATGTAATGTCTTCGAACAGAATTCTGAATATGTAATTTGCTTATGTTTTGTTGAATATGTAATTTGACTTTAATTTGATATGTATTTTCATCCTATGTAAGTAAGTGTAGAAATGTTTTGGGTCAGCTGAGGTGTTCCAATCTAGGGGGAGATTGTTGAGTCATGCAATTAACCTAAAGGGGAGATTGTTAAGTCAAAGACTGGTTCTATGGAACATATGGAAGATTGGAATCTCTTCAACCTCCTCAGAATTCGCTAAGTATGGATCCGGGCACACGTTAGACTTCCGAGCAAGCTTTTACTTAGCCGGGTACGATATTTTGTCTATCGGGCAGGGTTATCTTCTTAAAGTCTTCTTTAGTGGAAATCCGGGCAGGGTTTGCAAATTAGTGTATTACCGGGCAAGGTTCACTAGTTTATGCAAGTCCGGGCATGGAGCACTTTATCAAGCAGGTTTGTTCTTCATAGCCAAGTAAAGCTCACTCCCGAGTAAGCTTCAGGCTAATCAAGCTCATGAAGCCAAGTAATTGGAAGACCGGGCAAGGTATTGATTAATAAGTTGGTCCAAGTATGCTTGATGTTTTAATGATATATCTCTAAGTATCATCGGGCAAGGTTCAACTCAAGCAAGGAACAGTGCTACAGAGCACACTTTGCTAATAAGTTATTTTCTAACAGAGTTGAAGAGACCATTGATGTAACACCCCGTAACCGCAGCGGAAACGTAAACGGGATGCAACAGACACCTCTGATATCAACCACATTGTTTATAAAGAAAACTGAATGCATTAATATACTTCAAATTACATTATCATGTATTCCATTACCGTCTAGGTGATACACACATCATACAATATGATACATAATTCTATTTATTATAATGTATCCTAACATTCCGCACGCAAATCTTACACACATCAAGCACTTAGCACGTAAGCAATCACTTCATCTTAGTTGTACCTGAAAAAGCATGTGAGAAAACGGGTCAACTACGAATAGTTGGTGAGTTTCACAATTTGAGTAAACCATGATAAATCCATATCAAAATATAATATTATCTGGGGACACTGTTAACCCAGTACTGTACTCATTCCGGGGGCAATGTTAACCCAGAAACATGATGTAATTATGCTGAGCCCACAAGCGAAACCTCTGTCTGGGGACACTGTTAACCCAGTACAGTACTCATTCCGGGGACAATGTTAACCCAGAAACACTTCTAGGGACATCTGGGGACACTGTTAACCCAGTACTGTACCCATTCCGTACGATTCCCGTATAATTAAATATTTATAAATACACGCAAATCCATGCGTTCAGTATGTACTTAAACATTTTATTAGTAACATGCTTTCCGCCCCGGGAAAATATTTGAAAACTATTCAGAAAAAAGGGCTCGTGAAACTCACCTTAGCACATGCAAGCAGGTAACAACAATCATTATCAGTTAACACGTCCAATCTGTAATATGATCCCTACGATCGTTACTATACACTCATTATTAATATAACTTTAACCGCGTTAACCGGTACATCTGGGGACACTGTTAACCCAGTACTGTACCCGTTCCGGGGGCAATGTTAACCCATAACACTTCTCCGGACTCAGATTGTGATTTCGTTTAGAGTTCAATGGTCAAAATCATTATTAATCGTTTTTCTCGTTTTGCGTGCCTAGCACGGTTATCCGTTTTTACGTTTCAAAAATGAGTTTGGTCACACACGACCCGAAAATAGTTGTTTACTGATAATTTAGTTAGAGTTGTGAAATTTGAGCTCGGTTTAGACGCCCTGATTGGCCGCGGGACTCGTTTCCGTCTTTAGCGTACCGGAAACTGTTAAATCGGACAAAAATTACTCAAATCATCCGAATTATTTTCGGATGATTTATTTTTACTTGTTTAACTCATTTATATGAAAATAGTTCATTTTTAAGGTTTTTATACACCAGTCAGCTCGCTTAAGCGAACTTCACCGGTTTACGCGTTTTAACTTTAAAAGTTTGATAATTAGCACAAATAATTATCCGTTTAATCTCGGATCTTGAAATTTTGCACCAATCACTTTTTGACAGTGGGGAATTTTATAAAAATATTTCCAGAATTAATTTTTATATTTAAAATTTATTTATCTATTTTTAAACACCATTTAAACACTAAATATGTCGTAAATACGAAACGATCTTAGAAAAATCCCAATTTTTTCTTCAATGTCCCCTGCCATCCACATAGTCCCCTGTAATTTCTACAGAACCAAAATCTTCCTTTACATGCCATTTTCACTAAACCCGAGCTAGTAAACCCTAGATCTCGTTTAACCGAAAAGCCTACTTAGACTTCTCCAACTGACCCCAAATTTTGTGTGTGACTTATAAATGATATAAAAAGCTTATCTGAAATTTTCCAGAATTTTTCATGATATTTCACTATTTTTCACCATTTTTAGCCAAAACCGAGCATTAAATTCACCAAATATTCATCCTTTATCCAAAAATTACCAAAAATTCACAGAACTCATATTTTCATGTGTAGAACATCGCTGTAAAATTTCATGACCCAACTCTAAACCATCAACAATCTGTCCCAAAACACATACACCGAACATAACCGAATATACCTTTCGTTTTCCGCCACTACAAGCTACAAACTCGTCTTTCCGCCTTATCTACCACTAATTACAGAACCTACAACCAACATACCACAATACCAAGCAAGTTACACTCACGATCAAGCCTCTTACACTATAGTTTTGATTATGATTCAAAAACAAAGATTTAAACCGTAAAAATTCGTTTTTGGTTCGTTTAACTCCTTTCTTGGACCAAGATCCCTTGTATAACCCGCATACATCACTTGATCATGCAAGAATCGGTTTTCATTTTTGAAACCTAATTTTCTTACAAACCAACTCAAGAAACGAAGATGGAAACGTGATTAACTCGATTCTTTACCTTGTTTTCTTGCTAAAAACTCTCGGTTTTGGATTATGATCATGAGAGGATTCATGGATTGTTGAATGCTTGTTTGGAAAAAAGAAAATAAAGGATAAGGGGTTCCCCCCCCCCCCCCATCCGATCGGAATTATGTGGGGGTGGGGTGGGACCCACCTCTTCATTCTTGGCCACTCATTTGGATATCGGATATCCGGATAATGTTTTGGATAATCTGGTTCAGTTCGTTTTTTGGTTAAATGTTTAATTTGGCTTAAAACGAGGCTAAAACGGTCGTTTTTCGGCTTAAAAATGAAATTTATATAAAACCGATTTAAAAATTTTAAAAACATAAACCATGACATTTATTAACTTAAAACATCATATCATTAATTATCGCGCATCTTTTTCGGCTTGATCGATCATCTCTTGCTCGGTTTGGTATTAAAGGTTTCGTTTAACACACCGACGTACTATTAAATCGAAATCCTATTTCTGTGCTTTAATCCACTTATCCCGAAACTTTAATACTTCGTAACATCACTAAATATCATATATCTCGTCTATAATTGAACCCTCGATTCGTTCGGGTTTCAATAACTATCGATCGATTAATCGCATATTCAATACGATGAATTATATATTCACGTACAATCAGTACAGTGAACCATGTATTCTAGTATAATTACCATGGTAACTCATGTACCCGACATAAAATATGACGTAACTATCGTCTACCGGTTAGGGTATCCCTGGTTTCGTCGGAATCGTTACAATTGAAGAACAAGGTTGCTCGTAAGGGTTTGTCGGAAAATTCTGGCAAAGTCAAGAAGATTGAAGTCTACCCGGTGAGTATTTTACTTGGTAAAATACTATTCAAGTAAAGTCTACCCGGAAACTGATTCCAAGCACACTTCTATGCTACCAAGTTATGAAGGATGGCAGAGCATACTCGGAAAGACAAAATTGATGCAATGCCTACTCGGAAGACTTGTTTTACACTTAGGATTATTTCTGAATATGTAATTTGAGTATGTCTTATCATTTAAGGTTTCTAGAAGGAATGACAGCTGTCTAAGGGTGTCAGGCCTATAAAAGGAATAATTAGGGCACACCTGAAAACAACGGCCAAGGTAGACAGACACATTAATTGAGAAAGAATATTTTTGTGTGTGACGGCTGTCTTAGTATAGTACGGATAAAACTTTCCTTCAAGAAACCCTAAATCGATTACCCTTTGTATGATGAACATTTTATAAATGGAAATCTTTTGAGTGAATCTTGTTTGTGTTAGTTACCTTTGATTATTGATTGCAACTACCCTGTTTATTATTGATTCCGCCTTTAATAAACAGTAATCTTTCTAAATATAGCAACCCGTCATTAACTCCCTTGTCGACACATCTATTTTTGTGAGTTATGGCATGATTTGAGTAAGATCCAGCTGAAATTCGGGGACCTGACAGTTTTCACTAGATATAGTCTTGGATAAGCTCTGCACACAATGGTAAAATGATTAGTTCAAAAAGGCAGCCCATGCCTCAGTCTTGGGCACCTATTTAATTTCACTTGAAGTGTTAATTTTGATTGAATCCAAATGTGGTTTAGTTGCTTGTGAATAAGTCGCAGGCCTTTTCGACTTTTGTCTCAAATACGCAGCTTGAACTACATTTGTGTTCACATTCTTACAAATTGGTTCCGTAGGAACAAATTTATGTTTTAAATTACTCTAGCTCTCACCAACATGAATCACTTTGCGTGGACTCACTTTGCGTGGATTCACATGGGTCTTTTCATAATTTCTTTAACCAAAGGAACGGGTTTGGCTTGTTCCTTGATGAAAGGATGAATATTCTGTGATTTTTCATTCCTAAGTTTCATACAACATGACCGCGTTCACCACATAAAAAGCCAGTTTTCATGTCAACAAACGTATGTTGTGGTTAAACATAAACTGTTTCAACCAAAGGTTAATGAGACATACCAGAAACATGCATTTTGTTCAAGTCATCAAATGTAACAGATTTCTTTTTCATGAAAAAGTCAAGATTTGAACAACCAGAAAAACTTTGTAACGTGTCAGAAATTAACAAATTTAACTTTCTTCACATAATTCATCAATTTTTTTGCTTTATTCAATGGATCTGTTGTATTTGGTACTTTTGATTTAGCAAATTCATGCTCAAGGTCCTGTAATTTTGAAGTTATATTGTTAAAGACACTCTCAATCAACTCTGGTTTGATTAAATTAAGAGGAATGTCTTTCTCAGTGAATACCTTGCTAAGACCTTTTAACATAAACACACGACTAGTGTTTTCATTAAAATAAGTTGGATTAATGAAACGCATCAAATCCTCGTCAAAAATCTTTGGTTTAACTGATTTCTTTGTCTTAGCCTTTGAAGGTTTTGGCAAATTCACCTTAGATGTACTTGAACCATTTACAACTTCCTCAAATTCATGAGGTTCACATAAAATATGATTTGAATATGGAATGTTCTGATTTTTGTGTACAATTTCAGGTTCAACTACATCCTCAATGATTACATTTTCAACAAAAACTTTGTTACTTTGAATATGATGTTCTTGAGTTGAATTTTGAACAATGACTTTTTCTTGTTTAGGTTTCTCCTCATGAATGGCAGGTTCAGTACGATTTCTTCTTTTCCCGCAAACGGATTTTGGGAATGATCCTTTTGAAATGGTGGAGGAACTTCAACAAAGCCTAAACCTTTTGTAGAACCTTTTTGTTTACCAGATACTTCAATTGTTTCATTCAACAGAAATGATGAGTTTCTATTTTTCCAATTTTCTTTTCAACTCTAGAACTTCATTTTCAAGCTTTTTATTTTAGATCTATGTTTGAGAATTTCTTGAAATTGTTTATCATTAATGGTCATTTTCACCGAAAGTTCTGCTTTTAAATCATGATTACCTATAGACGATCCCTCAATCTTTTCTCTAGATTTCACTTGTGACTCTAATGATTGTCTATATGTATCCTTGATTGAAGTAAGTTCTTTCATTAGTGAATCATTATGAGCATTAATTAAATAAATTTTAGATTTAACTGTTTCACAATTAGAACAAAACACATTGTATGATAATTTAGAATTGGAAAAAGAACTAACCTCATCAAACTTAGCCATGCAATCAAAAGTAATAGGATTCATTTGGCTAGAAACATCGGAATCTGATTCAGTGTTTGCTTCACTTTCAGAAATCAACCCTATTCCACTTGCATCTTGAAAATCTTCAATATGCTCAAACATTGATAGACTAGCTTGACCTCCATTCCCCAGCATTCGTTGTTTCCAATGAAACCGTCAGCTATGTGTAAAGCTTGTGATCCCGAAGCCTTTGAAGAATCTCCCCCAGAAGGTTTATCTTTCATCTCAGTAAAGGCCTTTCCAGAACTTCTGTCTTGAGAACGAGAACCATTGTATTCCTTCTTTGACTTATCACATTGCTTAGCAAAATGACCAAACTCTTTGCAGTTGTAACATTTGAATTTCAATTTGTCAAAACCAACCCGTTTGTTCAATGATGGTAATTCTTTTCCAGAACGTTGCATAAACTTTTTCACCTTTCGTACTATCATAGCCATATTCCATTTGAGATCCATTATTTCTAGATCTTCAGGATCAATCTACTCATAATCTTCAACAGTCAACTCACTTGTAGTGTCGGTCCCGTATAGTTCACTCACTAACTCAATCTCTCAATGCCGTAACCTACACATAAGTGTCGCCAAGAAGGTTACGACTTACTATTTTTGGTAAAGAACAATAGAATATTAAAGGCGGAATCAATAATAATCTAATGGTTGCTCAACGGACATGAAAGTAACAAACAAACACAATAGCTCAAAATATTTTCATTTATATTGTGAAGGATACAATGAAAATCGATTAGGATTTAAAGGTGGAATGTCAGGATTTATGGCCGCTTTTCGTACAGGAGGGAGTCTGCCGTCAAAATCACGATATTCGCTCTGGTCCGTTGTTCTCATAGACATGCCCTAAAAGTTTTCTTTTATAGGCCTGTCCTAACACCTAACATTCCCTTTTCGAAATATACTCTTTAAGAACCTGTTACTCGACAAATTGATAACCTACACAGAAAACGAAGATGTTAGTGATGATGAAATTAAAGCCCTAAATCCGTACAATGAGTGTCGGAAAACTATCAATTGAAGCTTACCGAGTTGGAATTACTTGGCTGACAATTTTAGGTTAGGATTTTGATTAAATGATTGGGATTCTGGGAACGAGCGAACTGGCAATAACGCAATAGTGGAAAGTGGGAGAAATGTGAAATGTAAATTTTTTCTAAGTCCCTCTTATATAGTGTGAGCTATAAGTGGGTTTTACATGAATTTTGTCGATTTGCTTATAAAGAGTGCCAAAAATTCAATTTTTAAATATTCTGGCTTAAAGCTTGCTCGTTAAAGTTCATTTCCAAAGCTTGCTAGTCCCATAGTTTGTTCAAATATTTTAAAGTGATTAAAAATAAAAATAAGTGGATAAGATGAAGGAAGCTTACTAGAATATACAAGATTGCTCGAGAACTAAATCACAAGGTAAATAATCAAGTATAACTTATCAAATAGGAAACATTGTCGGGAATCAACAAAGAATCCAAAAATAATAACTTAGAGATATTTCTAATTGTCAACCTTGCTCGAATATCTTTATTTCACAAACCTTGCTAGTTTATACTTATAAAAGCAAAAGTTAACAAATATTCAATCAAGTGTACTTTGAACCAAAGTATACCCGAAAATACTTCAAGAGTGCAAAGTTTGCTGGAGAGGACTTGTTATCCTTTGATATACAAGTGTGCTCTAAGCATAAAGTGTACCCGAAAAGTAAAGTTTGATTGAGATTTTCTGAAATTAACAAGTATGCTTGGAGAACACTTGGAAAGTTTTACCAATTGACAAGTGCGCTCTAAACATAAAGTTTGCTCGGTAAAAAAAGTTTACTTAAAAACACTTGTAATTTCAGATAACTCCAAAACTATGAAGTATGCTAGACAAATACAAATTTCAACTAAAACTGCCAAGTTTACTTGAAACAGACATGTAAAGCATATTCATACATGTATCACATAATCATTCAGTGTTCTTGATAAAAACAACTTTCTGAACACCCAAGTTTACTCAAAAGTATAAAATCATCAAAGTATACTGGATAACACATGAATAATTCTCTTAAGTAGGTAAGTATCAAGCTTGCTCAAATGAGTCAAACATCTAGTAAAAACATCTAAATTTTCTAGAATGTTCAAAAACATCAAAGCTTGCTGGAAATAACATATTCAGACATCTGCTAACATGGTTCTTGCAGCTTCAATGAGTGTTCAGTTTCTTCTTTCTGCAACCCCATTTTATTCAAGAGTTCTAGGTGCACTGAATTGTTGAAGAATTCCTTTTGCAAGACAAAATTCAGTCATCACCCCATTCTTGAACTCAGTGCCATTGTCACTTCTCATGACCTTAACGCTTACATCCAGTTGGTTTTCAATCCTTGTCACACATCCTTTAATCAACTCAGCAGCCTCATCCTTGGAATTCAGAAAATAAACCCAAGTATATCTTGAATAATCATCAATGATCACCAAGCAATTTCTTTTCTTCCCTATACTAGGAACACTTACAGGACCAAAAAGATCCATGTGAAGCATTTCCAATACTTGTTCAATTGAGTTTACAAGTTTTGCTTTGTGTGATGATTTATGCTGCTTTCCCTTTTGACAAGACATGCATTTGTCATCTAGCTTGAACTCCCTTGTTGGTAAACCAATTACATGTTCACCTTTAACAAGTTTGTTCATGTTCTTTAAGTTAGCATGACTAACCTTTCTATGCCACAATTTTGTTTCATTTTTAGTGGCCTTTGAAACATAACAAGTTCCACCTTAGAGATAGCATCTTTCATTCTCAATTCATACAAGTTCCCATTTCTAGGAACCATCATCATAATCATATCATGAGGAATTACAAATTCAGGTTTGAGGATGAAGTAGTGTGAATCATCAAAACCAACGTTATAACCTTTATCACACATTTGTGAGATGCTAAAAAGGTTATATTGCAATCCTTCCACATAAAACACATTATCAAATGACACTTCACCATTGGTTAGACTGCCTCTGCCCACAATTTTCCCTCCATTCTCATCACTCCCAAATGCAACAGGTCCTTCAAACTTTTCCTCATAATTCACCAGTGACCTCTTATCACATGTCATGTGCCTAGAACATCCATTGTCCATATATCATACATCATTGATTGGTGTGGACTGTTCCTGCACAATTTAAAGAAAAATGATCATTCAAGTGATGAAGTACAAGCTAGATCAGCTTGCAAATCATCAGTGACATGAGAAAAATTTGCATTGGGTTTGGGGTCTTCATAAACAATTTCACAGGATTCAACAGAATCATCTGTGTCAAATCCAGTTTCATATGATGTTCCCACATATGGAACTATGCTTCTGCATTCCTCAATGACAAAATCTCTCTTCACCCTTGTAACTTGTGATTCATGTGTCACTTGCGTTTCATTTGTTACTAGAGTTTCACTTCTTGGTTTCCACAGAAATCCTTGTGGCTCATAGCCATGTTTCAACATAAATTTCTCATCACCATTTAATTCTCTTGATTTCTTTCTTTTTAAAACCTCTCGTTTAACTTTCCCTTCACTTTCTTAACTTTCCCTTCACTTTCTATTGACATTCCATGGTCAACAGTTTTCACAGTTTTAGCAACCTTGTCAGATTTAATTCTGATAGGTTGTTTCACCATTTGAGCCACTTTCTTCTTTTCTTGTTCATTCAAAATCTTACCCTTCTCTTTCTTTTAAGTAATCTTACTCATTATTTTACTTCCTTGTGTGCCACCAGTTTCTGGTTCATCAACCATTCCTGTACCCTTGTTCAGATAATCATTGTACCTTTTCTCATAAAAACCAAAAGTCTTGTTCATACTTGATTGTGCCGAGAACATTAAAGGGTTTAGTAATGAACTTCTCCTGGACGGAATCAGTGTTATGACCATATACATCACAGATTTGACACCACACTTGACCTTTAAATTTTTTACTTCAATTTCCCAACTTGTATCTTTCACTTGGTATGGGTGGATCAACACCAATGGTTTTTTGATGAGCAATTAAACCATTGAAGTTTATGTTAAAGGGCACAAATTGTTCAATTTTGGTTTCTTCTCTTGACACGGTCCTTTTCACAAACTTGATTTCTTCCAATCTGATAGGAGTGTCATGTTTCTCATCGTTCTGTCTTGACTGTCTTCTGAGATAATCATCCTTACTTTCCACTTTCCCAATATAAAATAACTCTTGGTTTGAGAAAACAGGGTAAAGAGGAATGAAATGATCATCACTCTTCTTGGTTTCTTCTGTTTTCTTGCTTTCTTTGACACTTTCTCTTCTTTGTGTCACTTTGTATGCTGTTCTTTCATTGTTTTCTTTGATTTTGAACCACCACAAATATCAAAAGTTTGGTGTTCACTTCTCATCTGCTCATGATGCCTTCTCATCTTGGGAGTTATCTTTAGCAACAAAGGGGTCTTGTTCTTTGGCTCTTTTTTTCCATTCTTCTCTTTCTGTTAAGCTTTCATTACTTGATCTTTTGTCACTAGAATCACTTAAGTCATCTCTATTCAAACAGTCCTCATCAAAATCATCTTCAGACACTTGCACACCAACAAAAATTTCAGCACATTTCTTATCATTCACTTATTCTTTCATCACAAACTCTGCCTTGTCATCAACTTCCACTAACTTATAATTTTCAATAATATCTTCCTTTTCCTTAAACACTTCTCTAAACTGATCAAGGTATGCTTTCCTCTTTTCCTTATCAACCTTCAATGAATAATTGTTATTGAAAGGTGGAGGAATAAACTTGTATTTATCTTCTTCTTTGATCTTGTTCAGCTTCCCACAAATTTTCCCAGTTGAAACTAAATGTTCAAAAATTCATTTTCAACTTGAATTTCAGTATTCTTCAACTATTAATCCAAATAAATTTTCTTTAACTCTTCTATTTCAATGACGTATCTGGATTGAATCATGTAACTATCCATGCAATCTTTTTTCCAAACTCTTAATCCTTTCCTCATAAGTCAAATCACTTATTTCATAAACATTAATTATACTCTGTGTCTTAAAACATTCAATTTGCAGCTTTCCAACTGTCATTCTCAATGATTCATTCATTTCAAGTAATTCAAGCTTTGAGAGATTTGAATGTACCCGAGATAAAGAGGATTCAGCTTCACCTTCAATTTTAGCCATGAAAGCCAAATTTTCCTTTTCAATGTCTTTAGCTTGATTACTTCAGTCAAACCCACCTTCTTCTTGTGGTTCTTGAGCTAAGGCAACATTTCCTTGATTTATTGTAGATATGAGTAAGAAAACACTTTTAAACCTCAACAATATTGTAGATCTGTGAAAAATGAAAAACATGGCAACTGACGTCACAAACCAATGTTACAAATGTCAGCTGACGTAGCTCTTCATATTCAAAATCGACAATATTCAGCAACAGTTCTTCACAAAAATAGTAACAACAAGCTCTGATACCACTTGTCGGTCTTGTATAGCTCACCACTAGCTCAATTTCTCAATGTTGTAACACACACATAAGTGTCGACAAGAAGGTTATGACTTACTATTTTTGGTAAAGAACAATAGAATATTAAAGTCGGAATCAATAATAATCTAATTGTTGCTCAACGGACATGAAAGTAACAAACACACACAATAACTCAAAAGATATCCATTTATATAGTGAAGGATACAATGAAAATCGATTAGGGTTTAAGTTTAAAGGTGGAATGTCAGGATTTATGCTGCTTTCCGTACAGGAAGGAATCAGCGTCAAAATCACAATATTCACTCTTGTCCGTTGTTCTCATAGGCGTGCCCTAAAAGATTCCTTTTACAGGCAGTCCTGACACCTGACATTCCCTTTTTAGAAACCCTAATGATTGAAACAAAACATATTTAAACGTATTACAAAACATTCTAAGTGTAAACAGGTCTTTGGGCAAGCTTTGCATCTTTGTCTTTTAGCGAGAAGACCTGGTAACCGCTAAGTGTGCTGGGGAATAGTTCTCCTGGCAAGCTTTACTTAGAATATTTTCCTTAGAAAATATTCATCTAGAGGACTTCAATCCTATTCACCATATCAAACTTTGCTTGATAAGATCCTACGAGCAAACTTGTTCTTCAGATATCCCTTTAACCTTTTGTTAACTTAACTTATTTGAACAAAACCAAGTGTGCTGGTGACACTGTAGCCTGCTTTGAGGTGAACCTTGCTCGTTAGAAGTCCTTAAGTAATTTTTTTATCAACTTCCTTCAAGATTGTTTGGACCACTGTTTATTATTAATAAACCTTGCTAGATCTACCCAAAGACTTGGTTTTAGCTTGGTTTAGTCAAGAGTTTGGTCTGAAATAAAACTTGCTTGACTTTGAAGAACAACTTTGTTAGACAAAGTGAACCTTGCTCGTTTTATCACTTAAGAGGAATTCCATAAGATAACCTTGTTGGGCTAGCAAAATACCTTGCTAGATCAAGTAAAAGCTTGCTGGGAGGCCTAAGTTTGCTCGGTTACCCTACTTAGCCATTTTCAGAGAGGTTGAGAAGATTTCTATCTCCCTTAAGTCTTTTCACATCCCAGCAATTAGAAATCTTGCTACCCACCAAGTTTTCATAAGAAAGCATAAATGCACAAAGAAAAGAAAAATTTTGTTCAGTTTCTTTCATGTTTATAGTTGGTGGAGCAGTGAAAAAATTTGAAGTCGGTCCACTAGGTATGTCACTGATCCCAGAAGCCATGAAACATACATTTGGATCACTTTTGGAAGATGATCCCTCTTGTGCAGTTTGAGTAAGAAATGCATTAATTGGAGCAGCAGTACTACTCAAAGACAAACAACATCCATATAATGTCGGATCTTGAGTTTCTTTCGATGACTTTTGACATTTTAAATCATACTCTCTATCTTCAATCTTTTGCATAAACTCCATTGCAGTAAGATCATCATTTTTAAAGAAGCTATTTTCATGAAGTACCATGAGACATGTTGAATAGGAGTTTGGAAGAGCATTCTTCACATTGTCAATCTTATCAGACTCACATGGTTCCATTTTTAACTTATTCATCTCAGCAATAAAATGGTTGAATCTTGTGAGCGTTTCTTCCACAGTCTCTCCTTTCAATAAGTTAAGTTTCGAAATTGAAACTTTAACATAACCTTTTTTACTTTCCTCGGTACCCATACTTCTCATCTTGATATGTTGAAACAAAGAGGCATAAATTTTAATACTTCCCACTTGATGGAAAATATTGTCAGGTAATGCCATAGTTAAAGTGAAATATGCCTTAGTTTCAATCTCTAGAGTTTTCTTTTCTTCTTGAGAGTATTGGGAGAAAGCTTTTGGTGTAAATCCCGTAGTTTCACTACCAAGCATAGGAACAGTGTATACATCATCAAGACATCGTGAACAATCAGGGTGTACAGACCCTAGATGTGCTCTGAAACATGGTTCCCATTTAGCAAAATCACTAAATTTCATTAAACGTGGACATTTCTAATGAGATCCAATTTCAGTATCGAGATGTAACATTTGCTGCATCAACACGTTCTGAGAAGCCATTGCATAATAACCAGCCATTTTAAACTTAACAAAATTCAAACTTAAAGGATTAAACTGAAAATTTTATAGAGAATTGGAAGAATAATGGGTTAGCACGAATGATAAACAGTAACGAATGACAAATGAACAGTACGAATGAGTAACACAAATAGCTTAACGAATTACTGACGAATGTGTTGACGAAAGAGTTAACGAATGGCTGACGAGTGGCTAACGATGGGTTGACGAATGAGTTAACGAATGACTTTGTAGCGAATGAGCTACTGTGACGAATGAGTAATGAATGGATGACAAATGAGTAATGATGAATGAACTTTCAATAACGAATAGCTGATAACAAATCAACTACAGTAACGAATGAGTTTGTTCTTCTGTTGTAACAAACTTAACACGTGGCACGAATCAGTTAAGACATCCGTTCTGGGGATTTTGTGAAAGATTGGAAATCGGAAATATTTGAATCCAAAATGAAAGGAAAGATTTTTTTTAAATGGTCGAAGCAAGACTTCCCGATTCCTTTCTACTACTAATGTAATGTCTACTTATTGGGTCTTGATTGGAGATAATTTAACTACTGGTTGGGGGAAGTTCTTTCTAATTCTATATTGAAATCTACATATATAGACTCGCGAGAATCTCTGAGTGTTCAGGCATTCAATCACTATTAGATTGAGATGGATAATTTATAGAAAAAACGTGAAAAAAATTATTCTTTTTTTAACCCCTCGTCAAAAGTATAATATACTATCTCCCAACTCCTTCAGAGAGACAATCGGGAAAACGGATTAGATCAAATAGGAAAAAGTTTGAAATAGATAGCAATTGATCTATTTTTACTTTGAAGGGCAAGAAAAAAAGGAATGTGCCCTTTTATTTTATTACCAGATGTTCCATTAGTAACATTCCTTTGTAGTTTTGATTTTTTTTTTTACTTGTGTTTAGTCTTTCCCGATTTATATAACGAATGAATGATTAAGACATAACGAATGTGTCTTTGCATCTTCAAATCTTCAAATCAGATTTCCAGATCTAGGATTCTCATACCCAAACAATGATCCAAACTAACACAAACTTATGGATAGTTCTTCCAAAACTTAATTAATTTTTACAATCAAATGCTTAAACAACTCGTCTCAGTCCTATGGACAAACCCAAACCATTCCGAACATATATAATCACACTAAACTCAGTCCGAAATCAATAAATCACCAAACAGATTACTCTGTTCCGTACAACATCCAAAATCACCACAAATCCATTACAAATTCAAACAATAATCCAATTCAATACCAACAAACCTTACACTACCAAAGCCGAACCCAATCAAACTCAATTCAACATCAAATTATCATTCCAACATACTAATTCAATGAAAATCGAAAAACATAGACTCGAATCTTAATTGAACAATTAAACTATGAATTAACCTTCAATTTATATTGATTACCCTAACAGAAACATAAACTAACCCTGGATTTGCTCTTATACCACTTGATTGAACACAATAGAGCTTCAATCAATTGATTTCGTCATATCAATCGAACCAAGGATCTAGTTATATGATATATGTTTATGATTAACAGATGAACGAAGTGTTGAGTGGACGATTGGGCAGAGTAACGACAAGAGAGAAAATACTTTATAAACACTTAAATTATGAATCGGCTTAACAGCCTATATATAGAAGACGAATGCCATTCGATACACAATCCGTAACGAATGGCCTTCATTTGTCTTCATTACATAAGTTATCAAAATGATATAGCAAATGACTCATTCGCTTTACACCATTTGTCAATAGTCCATGACGAATGGATACAATAAATAACGACTAAGGTCCATTTGTTAAACATTCGTGACAAATGGACATATAACAATAACGATTAAGGTTCATTCGTTAAACATCCTTAACGAACGAACCATAATCAACAACGAATGGTCTCATTCGTTAAACATTCTTAACGAATGAGCCATAATATAACGTATGGGAGTTAATTACAAAAATGCCCTTTACATTAAAACAATAATAAATTACAAAAATGATTACAAAGACTCGAGACGAAAAACCGTGCACTAACAATAAGAATTATGAATGGAATATTCTTCAACATCTTCATTACTCACATCATCAACTGTCGCTGGAACACCTTCAGCTGGCTCAGTTGCATCACTCATTTCTTCAATATTTACAGCCGTTGGATTTTGATCAGCTATCTCAGTCTCATCTTCTTCATCAACTCCAAAATCAATCTTTCCATGAGGCACTTCCTCTCCATTAAACCATCCTTCAAAACTTTCAAACACATCCGGTGGCAAAATTGATTTAAAAAATTCATTTGGAATTGAATCAAAACTCAGAGGAGATTCTGTCTTCTCAGGATCACTTGACATTTCCTCGGTCTTGTTCTCCTCTTGATCATCACAAATTTCGTCAAACTCAGTCTTTTTAGCATCAGTGAAATCAGATGCTTTGATCTCATCCTTTACAGCAACATCTTCCACTGCTTCACCTGCATTCACAAAATTTACTTGTTCTCCAGCTTGTTGATCCTCACCAATTACCTCAGCTACATTTGCCCTGTGAACTATGGATTTCACGTTGAAACTTTTATCTAGGTGTGCGTGACAATCTTTTGATGACGAGGCCTCGAGCTTCTTTGATGGTTCATCTGGTGCAGAAGAGCATTGATGACAAATGGCCTGCCTATTGTAGTCCCTACTAAAAGGAATAGGACTATTTTCTCCAACTTTTGAGCTCGTGCATTCCGTCTTGAAATGTCCCTTCTCCTTGCATCGCAAACATCGGACCATTGATTTGTCAAATCCTAATTTGGAAGTCCACCCATCAAGAAAATTCTTTTCAGTAATTTCCCTAAATCTTTGAGCTCTTCTGACAACACTAGCCATGCACCAACGAATATCCAACATATCTATCTCTTCTGGATCAATTTAATCATCATCCTCCTTAGTCATGTTATAGTTTCCAATTTGCCCTGCAATCAAACATTCATGTAACTCGAGGACAGATCCTAGAAAAGCTATATGTTCTTGAACATTCTCAGCAGTAAGTCCACTGATGTTCGTGATGTTAACAGCTATGTTGCAATGCATAACATCGGATGGTGGACTCGTGGGTTTTGAAGATTAATTGGGAGTAGAGTTGGTTCCACTATAGGTGCTTGTGTAGTGTGGTATGTTGGTTGTTTGAAATTGACTTGGTTGTGAACTTCCACCACAACTATTGTTAGTGACAAAAGGAGTTTGGATTTTCAGGCTAGGAGCTACCACAAATTGTGATGAATTGAAGTATAACCAATATCTTTAGTTACTGCAATGTTAACAGCTATGTTGCAATGCATAACATCGGATGGTGGACTCGTGGGTTTTGAAGATTAATTGGGAGCAGAGTTGGTTCCACTGTAGGTGCTTGTGTAGTGTGGTATGTTGGTTGTTTGAAATTGACTTGGTTGTGAACTTCCCCCACAACTATTGTTAGTGACAAAAGGAGTTTGGATTTTCAGGCTAGGAGCTACCACAAATTGTGATGAATTGAAGTATAACCAATATCTTTAGTTACTACAATACTCGTCATTTTCTACTTCTTTTGGACTTCGAGCTCTTGTGCTTCCAATTTTTCAATGAATCGGGCTAGAGTCAATCTAGCATATGCAATCGGGTTTGATTGTTGAATCATGATAAATTTCTCTCATTTGCCATATAGAGAATCAACAAGTTTATCAATGTACTCATACTCTTGCTTATCAATGCCCGATCTCTTCATTTCACTAATTGTCTCGATTAATTGTGTCATTGATTCTCTTTTGACAATGGTGAAGATATCAAATTCCTTCTTTAATAGAGCAATTTGAGACTTCCTCATATCTAGATTCCTTCTGTCTTTGTTAAGTAAAGCTTACAGATTGAGTGACACGAGCCATTGTGTTGTAACAGTTAGAAAATCTTGAACTTAATCGCTTGTTGAAAAAGATTCATCATTTTCTTTTCTCGAAAAAATCTTGCTATATCACCCTCTGGAATTTGAGATAAATGATACCTTGTACCATTCTCATTACTTGGAATAATGTACTCCACTTCAACTGCTTCCCATGCATCGTAATTCACAGCTTGCACATACATCTCAAATTTATCCGCCCAACTCGGATAATCCCTCTATCCTCAAAAGCTTAGGTTTCTTAGTAGACGTGCCCATCTCATTCTCAAGATTGATGTTCTGAAGTATTGTTGATGGTTGTGACACAAAAGTATTCATTTCCTCCATAATTGCACGTAAAACGAGAAAATCAACAGATTCAACGTATATGTTTTATTAACATAAAAGTTTTCACAACATATAAGTTTTAAGAGCGTGAAAGTAATAGGAGCGTGTAAGTTATATACGATGTATAAGGTTATACGGCGTATAAAGTTATACAGTGTATAAGTGACTTATACATTTCAAAACTTATACCCTTAAACCAAAACTTATACGTAGATCGCACACTTATACGGACATGCAGATCTTATACGAAGGAAACACTTATAAGGCCAGGTGACTTATACGTGCATCAGAACACTTATAAGCTGCAGGAAACTGTCCACTTATCATGATCTGAATATTGATAATCTGCTTGAACTTGATGAAATGACTCTTGCAAAAATGATTAACACGTGTTTACGATCATAATTCTGATATGAATTTGAATTTGATACATAAATGAGTGACTAATTGAAGAAATAAGTGTCGTTTATAACTTTGACTTGTAAATCTTCAAATATTCAAATATAAACGAGTTGATGTGTTCATTTCAGTTTTAAACACCAGCCATAAGATCTGATACCACTTCAAAGACCTGATGCCCGATCATAATACGTCATCATATACGTGTAGATATAATATGTTACGGATCGAAAATGTTGCGTTTACTATACTATGCTAAATGGCGGAAACACGTAGCAAAGGAACTAAACACATGTCAACTCACTGTAATTATCACTATATTCATATAACAATTTCAGTACAAGTGATAAGCAATTATGCCAAAGATTACAAAATATGACATGTTCAAGACTATTTATACGCAATGCCTATGGTCCGTATAAGTTTGTCATCGTATAATACTTATACGTCGTATAAGTTTTATACGTCGATAAACAACTTATACGCCCCTTAACAGCATATCTAACAATTTTAGCTTGTTTATCACTATAAGACCTAGCATTAGACATTTTGCACTAACATGCATCAGGATAAGGTCGATCGAGAATTCATGCTTGCAAAGAATGAGGATACAATTGCGAATGACCGAATCAGTAGTGATGGAACTACCATTGGTGACTTCGACGGAAAAAGGACGAGAAAGTTTGGTACGGGGTACGGAAAGGGTAGATTCAAATTTAAAGGAAACAAAACTCTTATTAGCTCCGGTATAAAATAAAATTGAAGCTAAATGCTCATTTACTAAAAACGTACTGTTCACCATGCCGTTGGCAACTTGAGCATGGTTGGCGTTCATCATAAAAGCACACCCTTGGCTGTCGTGGTTGACATGTTGAGATGGAAGAGGAGGAGGAAGAGCCTGCAATGCTTGCGGGAGTGGCGGAGGATGAAGGGCTTGAATCGCTTGGAGCAGTTGAGCCGGAGGAGCCAAGAGTTGCGGGACTTGAGGCCGATAGGTTTGAACTTGGTATGCTTGGGTTTGGTAGTATGGTGTGGGCATGATTTGAGCTTGGTTAACAAATGCAAGTCAAGGAAAACATTGCAGAATAATTCGGATCTCCATAATTGAAACAAGCTCTAGGTTGAGGGGGAGTTTTTGAAAAAGGCACGAGACGGTTTTGGTTAGATGGGGCAAACCTTGGTGGAGCGGATTGCCCACGGGAGGTTTCCCGACACACGTTGCTAAGGTGACCATAGCGGTTACACTTCGTACAATGGCAAAAAACTGAGTAAGAGGGATGATAGCGTTGACATATGTTACACAAAGGATGCGAGCCGGAATACAATTTTTGGTTTTGAGGTTCTTGGGATTGAGATTGAGGTTGAGATGGGTGAGTGATGGCATAGTTTAGGTGGTTGGGTTTGCTTTTCTTCTGGGAGTGGTGGGATGAGTTGGAGTAGTTTATGGATTGAGGTTGAGGGTCAACTTTGGTGAGAGATTATTATTCGAGTGTGCTCTTTTCATTGGGCTTCTTGGAGCTCTTGAGAGTGAGAGTACCAGCATTGACATGGTTCTCGGAAAGAGCAGCGGCTAGTAATTGCATCATGGAGTGTTTGCGGTTTACTTCTCATCACCGAGTCTCGGATTTGCATAGGTAAACCGCCGACGTACTTGTCAATCGCCCATTCGAGGGGAGTGACCAAGTGAGGAAACAAGAGACTAAGCTCATGAAAGATGTTGGAGTAGGCGGTAAGTTCCCAAAATTCGGATTCGAGTTTTTGGAATTCATGTTTTGGGCAAAATTTCTTCATCATGACTTCCTTGAGCTTGGTCCATGAATAGGCCATGGCTACTTCCGCTCCATTGGCGTACATTTCGCTATTCCACCATGTGAGGGCGGTTTCCTCTAACATGAAGAGGAGGCATTCTAAAAATGAAAGACAAAGATATAAGTTTGGGGTAATTGGTAAATGTATGAGGATAATGAGTAAACATGGGTTTTAATAATTGTGAGTCCTAAAGTTATGAGGATGAGGATGTTAGAGAAAATATTTTCTTTTGTTAATAAATCAAGTAAAAATAAATAAAATGTTAAATAGTTTAAATCTTTGAAATTTGGAAATAATGTGTTAGGATATAAAAGCGGGAAAACTTGCATGAGCCACCATGACTTGTTGTCTCAATATTAAATCTCAAAAAAATGAGGTGAAGTGGGGAGTTGAACATGAGCACGTATCACCGTGTTCTACACGTTTTGTCCCAAAAATCGTAACAATAACAATAACAAGTAAACAGTGAGGCAATTGGGGTGTTGAAAACACCAATCCACGTATCAACGTGGCTCTTATGCTTCCAACAAAAATATAATGCAGCAACCGGAACGTTTGCATTCGACAACTTAAAGTTGTTTACATATATAACAAGGTTTGTTTGGCTTAGAGGAAAAACACTTCGACTCAATCATCCCAGGTAAGTAAATCACCTTCGATTCTTGGAATCTTTTATGTCAAATGATCGGTTCATAGTGTTTCGCCTCCTACGGTTTCTACAAAACCCGTTAAAGAGTCAAGCTTTAAGGAGATGATAAATAACATGATCCAAATTAAGTTTGTGATCCATAAAAACATCATAAAAACCTACTTTTTACGGCAAGGTAAGGATACATTGGAATACTATGAGAGTGTGTGCGTGTGTAATTTTTTTAGATTAAATGAAATAAATAAGTAAATAAATAAATAAGTGCAATGAACAATCAAGTAGGGCAATCACGTATGGACAACCCGTATAAAGATTCTAAAACATAAATTATACTAGGTTGTTACATCTAACCATATTACCTATAGTCATGGCTTTGATACCAATCTGTCACGCCCCGACCAAAGGCGGGGGAACATGCCAGGGCACAACGGATTGCTCAAGAACACAAGACACTATTAAAGTGAGTATATATAAACAACTTGTCCATACAAAATAACACCAAATACAAGAAATAAAATGTTCAATCTTCTAATAACCCAAACGGTCTCAACATAAAATAGTGTCTTCAAACTTTAATCAACCAATAATCAAACCTATAATAATGCATAATATATATATTGTCAACACGAATGTTGGTGAGCAATTTCATAGTTTTGAGTATATATAATATGTGGAAAAATCCACAACTCGTATATGAAATGATAAACAAAAGCAACAATAGCGTTATATAAGTCATTAATAAATGAGGATTCTTGTTTGTAGGTATAACTACCCAAATACTTGGATAAAGAGGCCATATTCTACTAACACATGGCTAAAGTAGTTAGGGGTGCATATGATCTTTTTGAGGCTGAAAAACAACATCAAAATAAAAACTCGTGCACGTAAAGTATATGAGGCATATAACACACAATCGGGCAAATATTGAAAGTATTATACACCATAGAGTTTTTGGTTTGAGGATCTAGTATCTTAAATCATTCTTGTTTTGAATAGGTATGCATGTTACCCCCAAAGTATAAAAATGAAAACGAGGGATGAAATGTACTCATTTGAAATAACTGACTTGATAATGAACTTGTTCAAAAGCTAGCTTGAAATACAAGCTCAACGAGTTAACGGACGAATCCTAGATTTAAAGGTTCTAAAGTTAGTAGGATGTATAGTGTGAATACTAAAAGTAAAATAAAAGACAAGTAAAAATAAATAAACAAAGTTTGGGTTTAAAGTGAAATAAAACTTAAGTAATTAAAATGATGGTTTAAAAAGTAAGTTATCTCGGAATCAGGTCTCAGTGTTTCTATCCATAAGTTTTACTTAACCTTTGTTAACTAAATGTTTAGGGGTTGGTTTAATGCAATAGTGCAAGACCCTTGTTAGTTAAATACCAAAACGAGATTTAACGAGTGTTCGGCTTAGTCGGTTCGGGTCTTGATAATTTGTCAAGTTCGAATATGATATTCCAAAGTGATAAGTATTAGGAGACAACTCATTAAAAACAGAAAACTTAACTAAGTTAGAAGTTCTATGAGGAAGAACTCCAAACGTCAATGTTAAGCGGGTGTTCGGTTTTGTCGGTCCAAGCTTGTTATAAGATCAAGTTGGTTCCGACATCCCAAGTATTTTGAGAAAACATTTATAACCAGTTTATAAAAATATCTTAAAAGAAAATATGAGATTCGGTAGCCCGAAACACAACTAGTGTGTTTTAAGCGAGTGAACTCGGTTTGGTTCGGTTTGTTTGGTTTGGTTGGTTCAAGACTTGGTATATGACCAAGTTTGGGTCCAACAAATCCATATTAAAATAAAAAAAATAAAAAAATGTAAATAAAGAACTTAAGCACTTGAATCTTACATGCAACTTGTTTAAAACAATTAAATAAAGAGTTAAATGAGAGTTCGACTTTGGTTCGGTCCATGACTCGGTATGAGACCGAGGTTTGTTGCCACCTACCCAATACCATAGAACTAATATAAACTCTTAAAACTCAGATCTTAAACAAAACAGAAAGCTTAAATAAATCAAAATGTTGAAAATGACTAAAATGACATTTTCATGTATATTTGCCTTAGGGTGGCATAAACACCTAATTCAACCATTGTTGAAGAAGGGAAAGCGAAGAAGTACAATATTATAACATAAAAAAACTGAAAATACAAGTTTTAATTACCAAAAACGGATTCAAATCAAAGCTTAGCTTCTGTTTGACTTCAGAAAGTCAAACTATCAAGAACATGAGAAAGAAGCTTATAACTCGGATTTGAGAGAGTGTTTGAAGGTTGAGCAGCTGAAAATGGGTGGGAAAGGGTTGGTATTTATAAGGAAAGGTTAGGGTGTTGCCACCAAGTCTCACCAATAGGATTACATGCATTAAAGATGGTTAGTTGGGGGTTAAAGAATTATAACAAACAAAAACGAGGTTGAAATCTGGTGCAGGTAGATGGCCGCCACGCGCAACCAGCCTGCCCTCCTTGGCCGCGCGAAGCGGCGTGCCTAGGGGTGGGTTGGTTTACAGCTTTGGTTCCTTGGCGAGTTTAGTCCTTGAAGTTCGTTTTTTAAGTCTTTTTAGCAATAAACGAGTGTCTTAAAATACCGTAAGGGTGCTATCTTGATCCGACAATTGTAAAATATAAATGAAACATAAAACGCAATATTTTATTAATACGGAATATTCTAAAAGACTAAACGAGCCGGGTTTACAACACAAAACAAATACAATTTAAACCAAAAATGATGAATGTCACAGAATAAGTATGTATTAATAAATGAACTAATGAGGACCTGAGATATGAACGAGTATTGTGTTAAAAATAATCTATCCGATATTTACTTCATAAAATTATAAAAACATATAACTATAAAAATAATCATTTTATTTAGGAGAATTAGAGTTGTAATTAATATTTAAATATTTGTTTATAAAAATAATTGACCAAATAATTATTTTAGCATGTAGCATAACAAGATATAATTTTTAATTATATATTTTAACTTAAAACCTTAAATAAATCTTTATTGTTAAAACCTTTATCAAATTTATATTTATTATATATATACACACACACGTACACATAAGTTTTAACAAGGTTCGGAAAAATTGGTCGGTTAATATGTAGGTTTTAATAAAATATAATTTAATTATTTTATATATATAATATAATAATATATATTAAATGATTAATATATTAAATATAATGCTTAAAAGAGTTAATAACAATAAAGAAACCAAAACGGGCTAGGGGGCATGGTTCAAACCCCCCCCCCCCCCCCGCCCGGCCGTACACGTGACACAAACCGAATACACAAGCCAACTCCTAGTTTCTAACACGTTTTATAAATTGAAACAAAAATATATAACTAGAAGCAGATTCAAACCCAACTGCGCATAAACCCTAACGAAAATCAATCCGATAAATTTTTATGCAATTGATCGGTTAAGGTTAGGATTACTGAAGCACAGTTAAAGACGAACATAAACATAATAATAATTACCTTAATCGATGAGGAAAATAAAGGTTAGTGTTTGTATTTGAGACGACAATAACTTGAATAAGGACCAGCATTAACAGGCGAAGATAATATAATTGATTAAGGGGCTTTAGTAGGCGATGGAATAAGGGTGGTGATTGCAGGTTTAATTGAGTTATGGTGTCCTTTATCTTGTAAAATGGTTGACGAGTAACGTTGTCTTAGTATATTAAGTAATACGAATAAATTTTGATCGATTATACCAAATTAAAGACGTCGGTGTGCCGATTATGGCAACATTAACAAGTCCAATGATTCAATTACCATGTTTGTGACGAGAATTGAGGTTCAAGCTAACGATATTGGGTATACGGGTTCGTTATTTGGCTCTCGGGTTTTGGTTTGGATAATGGGTAAACGAGTAAAAGGGTTAAGATGATTATTATTATCCGATTTTGCTAAAAGGTCCCTCTACTATGAAGATGAAATCAAAGATGGTTAAAAATATTGGTTAGGGTTAAAGATGGATATATAACAAAGTTGTTTTATATTAAATAAATATAATAACAAATAATAATAAAATAATAATTTGATAAACGCGATATTTTATCGGTAAAATTTCCCGAACATATAAAAAACGGGTCGGGTATTTGATAAAAATATTAATTTGGAAAAAAAACGAGTTTCTACAATTAGTATCCACATTAGCAACTGTTATTCTTGTATGTATATCAGTTTAATGCCTAACTTGTTATATGCTTTTTTGCTTATTTGAACGCATTCGAAGAGGTCCAACATATTTTTTGTATGATCATACGACCGTCATAGTGGTCGGCATCCAATCACATGACAATGGTTTCACCGATAACTCATTTTTGGTAACCAATGTCCGATTCGCATGGCAATGGTTTAGCTCATTCTTTATTATCTGTTTGAATTGTGTACATGCTATGGCTTAATTGTTTATCTCACAGGAATAGTTTGCGCTTTCTTTTTTATATTATAATATATTATATTGTAACTCAAATTAACTGGTGTTATACCCACTCAACATGTGGTGTTGAAAAAATTATTTATATTTTATGCGCATATGCATGTTATCGTATGAACTGAATGCAAGTTGGTGAAGACTTGGTGGAGAATTTAAGTTATAGGAATTTTAATCAAGATCACTAGAAATATGAATTTATTTTGTTGTATCATATGGACTGTGTACTTGTTTGTATTTGATGTATTTGAATATTTAATTAAATTAAATAGATATGGTCACCTTCAATTATTGCATGATAGTACCTTGAGAATTGTGAGCAATCAGCTCACGCCCCGACATTTCCGTCTTAGGTTGGGGTGTGACATTTTTTATAACAATTTTTTCACAGTTACAAAAGAATGCCCTTGTAAATATTGTGCAATCAACCAATGCACTAGGGGTGTTCATCGGAATGGAAAACAGATTATTCGATTTAATCTGTTCAAATTTGAAATTTTAAGGACCCTGTCTGAAATTCAATCTGATCCGAATTAGGGATGTTTCTATCTGATCTGAACTGATTTCGGATGGATTCGGATAATCTGAAATAATCCAAATAACCCGAAATAAACCGTATAACAAACGTCTAATTAAATAAAAATACAAAACCGGAAAAAGAAAATAAAACGTACACAAAGAAAAGTCAAACTAGTCGAATTAAATCCATGATCAATCATAATTTTAAAAATTAAAACATATACGAATAAACCAAAACTACAAAATAACTAAAACACATGTTATGTATTCGGTCTAAACTATTCGATTTTTTTGTTGAAATCTCTATCCGAATCCGAGGATATTCGGATCAATCCGATCCGAATAAGAATTCGGATCAGATCATCCAGGTTTCGTTTTTTTTTTTTTTTTTGATTTCGGATTTCTTGAATACCCCTATAACATAGCACTAAGGACCTACTATTTATTGAGACATATTTGGAAAAACAACTAGTCCCAAGACTTTAGTTAGTGTTGAGTTTGGGAAATCCTCTTTTAAGTAAAGTCGTTGGTAGATAGGGATTTGTGATGTAAAAGATTATGTAATGGTTGGTTTTGGTACATAAATTTTGTATGATTTAGCGTACAAGTTGATGAATGATCTCAACATTAGGTCATCTTTGTGAAGGACCATGAGTTGGTTACATAGCTACTTTAAGCCATTCAATCTTATGGATTGAGATTGGCCTCATTAGATTCAAATTGAGTTATGTCACCTAACTCTCATAATTTTAGATTTGCGATTGATACGCTTTACTAATAGTTTAGTATTCATGTCAATAATCTACGGAGGTGTTTATTGCATATTGATAAGGTAGGCAAATTACTAAATTAAGGGTATTTATAATCTGTTTTAACAAAAGTTCACCATCATAACTATGGTTAAAGAGATAGCAAACGAAACGGTTGGCTGGCCGTGCTTGTTGATATATTTTCAAACACACAGAAAAATCATTGCGTTATCTAAGATATAAAAACTTTTCAATCACAACACCCTAAATCACTCTCTAAATTATACCTCCTTCTCACATACAATAGGGTGTTGGAATGTTGGATGATAATGTTGTAAGATGGTTCATATATTGTATGTAAGAAACCTTAAATCGACTCCTTCGATTTATACCGTTAAGACAAAAACCTTGAGTTAATTTGTTAAACCCGATTTTTTAAACCGTAAAATTATAACATAGTATTGGACTATTTTTTTTTGTGAAACTAGTAATATCGAACAGTTAACTGAACTGACCAGAAAACCGACGAAACAGAACTAAAGTTAAACGATAACCAAATTAACTGAAAAGCGGTTATTTTTGTACCCTTGGTTAACCAAAATTAATCGAACTGAACCGAACCATTTATATATCATATATATCTAGTTTTCATATCTCTATTTCATGTTTTATACCTCCATTTTTTGTATATATACATAATGTTGTGTATTTAGATAAACACTTTATGGCCAATGAGTTGAGTTGGTGGTGGATTGGTAAGGGAGAAACTTGGTGTTTTATGCGACAGAGGTTCAGTTCATATCCCCTTATATAGTTTATGCAACGCTAGGTGATGAAGAGAGACTAAGCGAATAGATGACGTTCACTAGTTGGATCTTTGAACTGTTCAAGGTTTTAACATCACTGCACTATCGTGCATTCGAGCGAGTGTTCATGTGCATTGGGCTTAGGTGAGGGTTTTCTCTGGATAGAAATATAAGTGTATTCCGATGTGGTGAATTTAACTAGTAGCCCATTTGGAAGATTCATTGGTTGTTGGAAAAAATAAAAGATCAACATTTTATGTATTTATACCTTTAATATAATGAATTTATGCATCTATCTCACGTATTTTAAAGTAATTTTTTTAACCACCCAAGTCTGATTCTGGTTTGTCATTAAATAAACGGAAACGAAACCAAAAACCAATAAGTTAACCGACTAAATCAAACTAATAAACCAAAAACCAATTTATTAATTCGGTTGAGGCTAACAAGTAAACCAAATCATAAAGTTAGTTATTCTTTGTTTGTTTTTTCTTGTGTTGATTCCCCTTTGTGGCTGTGTTTACAAAAGAGTCAGTCAGCGGAACAAGATAAACACAAATCTCAAATAATAATAATAATAATAAATATATAGAGAGAGAGAGAGAGAGAGAGTGTGTGTTTTTGGATCTGTGAAATTGTTGGTTGGTTGGTTTGTAAGATCTCAAGAGAAGAGAATGTTGGTGGCAGATTCTACTGGGGGCATAGTAAGAAAGCAGCAGAAGAAGGAGGAATAGTGGTGAGATATTCGCATGGATGTCGAGTCAAGATAAGCATGTGCAGAACTACGTCGACCTTTATTCATCTCTCGGCTGGGATTCACTCGTCTCTTAATCTATCTCTATCTCTTTCTCTAACCCTAATTCTTATCTTTCTTTCAATTTACTAGTATTCAATTTAAGTTTTTTACAGGCTTTTTCCTGATAAGGCAACAATGTTGGCTCTTGACATTCTTAATGAGCTTGTAAAGGTTAGTTCCGTAGTTAATTTTTCTGGTAAACTTTGGTAAAGGACTATAATACCCTGTGATAAACCAAAGGGATCATAATTAACAACACAATTAACGGAAATTATTCAAACTTTTTACTACCATAAACCCTAAACTTGAAACTTTGTTTGACTTTGATCAAACCACAGGGACCTTCTGTGTGATGCTAATAGGTTGGTTTAATATTAATTTCTCTATCTTTTGTAATTGAAGACCATGCCCGGTTGTCTTTGCAGCCTTTTCTGGTGGGCCCAAAGCTTGCATGTACAAAGCTTTGCAGGTAAATATATCTTTCATCTGCACATATATTATCTTTTCTAACAGGATTTTTCTAAACCTGTTTGCAAAGTGTGTTATATGTTATCAATTGCTATTTGTTTTGCTTCTTTTTGGCGTAGATAATCGACCCAAAGTATGAATCTCATGGAAAACTGGTATCATTATTATTATTATTATTATTATTATTATTTTATAATCTTTATTCTTTTTATTATGGTTTTATTATTTAAAGGGGGGAAATGGGTTACATGGGTAAGGGGTCAAAACAGATCTTTTTAGTATGAATTGTAACGGGCCAGGTTGTTTGCTCACGGACACTTTATTTTAGGTTTGTAAGCGAACCAAATGCATGTTTAACTTTAACCAAACAAACTATCGAGCACGGACAATTAAACGAACAGGGTGTTCTTGTTCGTCTTTGTTAGTTAAGGAAACTTACATGTTTGTGTTTTTTTATGTTCACACGTTAAAGTATAATGGGAGGTTTCATGCACGTAAACGAACAAACATAAACAAACATAGATGAACAAATATAACAAAGCTAAAACCAGTTAATAGTGATGTGAAAAACAATATGTTGGGTCTAGAAAGTTATTAAAATTAAACTGAGTTGTAATGGGCCAAAAAAGTTTGAAAGAAGATTTTAACGAACGAACGTAAACGGTCAAATATAATTTATTCGTTTATCAAATAAACGAACATAAGCGAACTTCCCACCGAAGTCTGAACAGTTCACTAACTGTTCATTGAATGTTCGGTTCGTTTGCATGCCAATTTTTTTCAGTTTTCAATAAATATTTTACACGTTAACTTTATGAACAAAAAAGTAACTTTTTTCAGTAATCATCTGTATCTTCAAATAAAAACGATTTATGAGGTTATACACACAAAATACACTTTGGAGACTTTCAACCCGTTTGACCCGTTCCCTATGTAACTTACTTCTTGGTTTAATTCCTTTGACTAGTTTAACCCGATCCCTATTTATTCTATTTTGAAGGATGAATATCAACTTGTTAGAGAGTGTCTTTCGGGTTACATATTTGATTCAACTCCAGTGGATTTCACAAGTGATTTGGGCACCAGGTTTGCTCTTGACCCAACCATTCTTAAAATGACCCGCCCACCCAAAATAGCAACATTAATAGCAAATGGTATTTCATCTAGTCTTGATGCTTTGTTTCTTACTAAATTTGAGTCACAGCGCGCGGAATATTGGCAGACTTTGTATGCAACCATTGTAAGTTTTTGTTTGTTTATGGATTGTTTCTTTTGTTATCTTTTTTTTTATAAGTATTTTTATATTTTTATTTGTGTCTGAAATAATTAAAGGGGATGGGAGTACCTTATCTAATACTTTGCTCTGAAAATGATGAACTTGCCCCTTATCGAATTATATGCAATTTTGCTCAACGGCTGGAAAGTCTTGGTGGGGATGTTAAATTGGTCAAATGGGCTAGCTCCCCTCATGTAGGTATGTTACTATACCATACACCCCACACCTTGAAAATCTGTCGTGTTGGTTGGTTGAATTGTTCAGCCCTAACACGGCCCATGTATCTATTTAAACGTGTCAAACAGGTTAACAAGTATTAATCAAAGTGTATACGTATTAATTGGAATATGGGTTGTAACAAACGGGTTAAGCATGTCAACGTAAACATGACCGATTTGGTTAATAATCCAAACACGATCCATTTGGTTAAAAATCCAAAGCATGATCCGTTTGTTTTTTCTCATCAAAAACATCAACCATGACTCGGAGACACTTAGATTTTTGTAATTTGAAGACGACCCATTTAGCCCTTTTATCTAGACGGGTTGACAGATAGTAATCAAGTTGTAAGCGTGTTAAGTCCTGCTCGCTTAAATGGGTCAAACGGGTTGGTGGGTCAACCTGCATAATTAAATGGGTTAAGCAGGTTAACATTAACACTACCCGTTGAGCTGAAAAGGTCAGCCTGGGCACACTTGAAATCGTGATAACTGAACATGACCTGTTTAACACATATCTCTAAACTTGTCAAACGGGTTGATAGGTAGTAATCAACTTGTAAATGTGTTCTTGGGTTGGTTAATCAGGTTGGTTGGTTGGTTGGTTGGTTGTAATAAATGGAGTAAATGGGTTGACAGGTTGATCTGTTTAAACAGTCCAACTAGGTCCTCAACCTCAACATGAGCTGTTTGTTAAACGGATTATATATGACAACCCAAAACCTGATTATTTTTTGTGTCGTGTCAAAAATTGTCACCCCTACTGACAACCACTAACGCAGGTCATTATCGTCTTCATCCAGACGAGTACAAGTGTTCCGTGACAGCACTCATAACGAAAGCTATATTAGTTTACTCAAAAAGAAGGGTTAGCGGATCCCACAATCAGACCTCGGAACCGTTAAACCATCTTAGGGAAGCGGTTTCTAGTTCAAACCAATACCAAAGCTGCCATAGAATCACTCTTGATTTAAATGACCACTTTGTGGTCCCTGGCTCAGTCGAGTGCCATGAAGGTCAAGACGTGGGGTCCATTCACGATGCATCTAAAGAATGGTTTATCCCTCGGTCCACCCTACCAAAAGTCAACGCTCACGGAATTCTTGGTCAAATCTTGTTTGATGTTTGTGTTCCAAAGAATGTTGAAGATTGGGACTTGAGGTCGTCTTCATTATCATCGTCTTACACGTATGCTTCGGGACGGAGACATTCGCATTTTAATCCAATGAAATGCATCCGAAGATCAAGGTTGTAAACCTTTGGCTGTTTGAATAATGAGGTATTTAATATGAATGTACATAACATATATGAAGTTGTTGACTTTCTTTATACAAATGATAATCATAATAAGGAAGTTTGATGACTGCTTTGCTTCTTTACACGTTCTTGTTGTTGAAGTTTTATATGGAACATTCGCTCATAATCCAATGATGAAAGGCACCCGAAGGTCAAGGTTGTTTAATATTAATAGACAACATATATGCAAGTTGTAAACTAATTTGCTTCTCTTTACACATTGTTGTTGAAGTTTGATATGCTGGTAACATTATTGGTTTGGGTCAAATGTTGTATACATGGTTTGCATGTTCTTTTAGTAATCCATACTGGAAAAATTGCAAGGTTTTGAAGCATTTCATACCTTAAAACCAGAATATTCCAAACAAAACGTATAACCTAAGCCATGACTACGAAAATAGTGTTATACTTGATACTTGCAACTTGAAATGATGCTCTTTGAGCCACTGCTTAGTTTACCACTACATAATTTTTTATATGCATTAATCGATCTATAGTAGTACCCAAACGAGAAAATAAAATTCTTGGGCCCCCTCTAGAACATGTGCTAGGTACTTGTTAATTTATCCTTGGACATTGTTGACTGTTGAGTAGAGGCGCACAAAAAACCCGTATTCGGAACCGAACCCGAAAAAAATACCCGGAACCAGTTTTTATACCCGGGTATTCTATATCCGAAACCGGAACCGACCCTAACCGTAGGGTATGGATAGGGTATGCATTTTGAAGTCAATACCTGTACCCGGAACCGTACCCGATTTATACACGTAAATACCCGGATGTCATACCCTATACCCGATACCCGGTTATACCCGATACCCGATACCAATTTTCTAACACCCAAAATAATACATGAGTTTTTATAATATATTTTTATGTTTACTTCACAACTTTTATGTTTATGCTTTTGTTAAATGCATATTACTAAGTAAATAATTTGTAATTAAGTGGATTTATGGTTTTGTAATATAGTTTAATTATTTTTATAAATTACAAAGAAAATTTAAATTATAAACAAATTAAAAAATGTATAAAAAAATTACAAATTCAAAACCGGGTATTAATACCCGGTCGTACCCGGTTCCAATTCCCGAACCCGATCATACCCTACCCGGGTACATAGGGTTGAGTTTTTCTCCTCAATACCCTACCCGAACCCTACCCGGTTTCTCTCAATACCCGATTTTCCAATACCCGATCATACCCGAAACCGATTCTATACCCGAACACGAATATTAGAAAAAACCCGATTTATACACCTCTACTGTTGAGTGTAATTAATAAATGGCCATTACTAGCATACATATTTTCTAATGTTTTGAGACACTTTGAGACCTGAGTATTACGAAATAGTTGGGTATTGAATTGTTTAAAAAAAAAGTAATTTCATTTAATAAATATTGGGTATTGGGTTGAGTTTTTTAACATATTTGATTGAGAAAATTGCCGAATAAGTCCCTGTGGTTTTTCTACATAGTCATAATTAGTTCCTGTAAAAAAATATGAACTTCTTACATCCTCATAGTTTACAAAATGAACTTTTTGCGTCCCTCTGTCTAACAGCACGTTAAGTTAACATTAAAATTAAGGGTAGTTATGTAATTGTATCTAAAACTATTTACCCTAAACAATATTACAGTACTTCATTTGTAACACTAATTACTTTTCAAACCCGAAAACTCGACCCATTTTAATTTTTCGGTTTTGTTCTATTTAAATTTATATGTATATTTCAAATTCGTTTATGTATTTGTATTTATTGAACCGACCCGTTTTGTCATTTCAACGTATCTCTTTTGAAAGTTATCAATTTATGTCATGATTCAATGATTTAAAGTTCGTTTATGTTCACTTTCTATTCGTATTGTTCCATTAACGAATCTCCGCGTCATAAAAGTTTATAAAATAATCAAGTTACAACATATACGAGTGTAAAACATAAACCACCCAAAGATAATAAAGTATATAAAGTTTTTATCTAGTTATATACATTTATATAGTTCAAGGTTCAAAGGATAAACAAAGTTTAAACATAAACCATAAGATTATTTATAGTTCAGGGGCCAAAGTGTAAGTTATATAAAATAACAATAATAAACCACCAGCCAGCCCTCCCCCCATTTTTCGAACATAATATCTCACAAACAAAATGTTTATAACCTCTAATTCATTCACCCACATCCGGTTTCTGCCAAGCTCCGTTCATCGTCTTTCCAGCATCATCCAAGGTAATTTTTATATTGTTTTAATTCGTTTTAACCCGACAAACAAAACCCCTAACATAAATCGGATAAACAATCAATAGAGTAAGAGTATTAGATCTAGGGTTTGAATGAGGATGAATATGAAGATGAACTTGTGTATAAAAATTATATTTTCCATCCTTTAACAACTCAACTGTTTTGTCTAGTGGTTGTGTATGTTCACTGTGGTCGTGAAGACCCAGGTTCAAACCCGGGTCACTACATATCCAGTTTATATATTTTTGCTACAAATTGTTTTAATAGTTTTAATAAATCAAGTATAGATTTATAAATTATTATAAATAAATAAAATCATTTTCTTTTTTAAATAACAGTTGTTTAGTTTGTTTTTAATCTTTTTATCCAAGAATTCAACTTTTACAAACCCGAACCAATCGTTACAACTCATAAAATAACTATATAAATATGTATATAAATAATCTAATAATGTTGTAATTTTATAAATCCTAAAATAAACCAACAAACAATCATACTAAAATAAAACAATACCGGTAACGCTCAAATTTCCGTAAATATTATTATAATCAATATTCATCGTATAAAAAATATTATAATAAAAACTTGTTAAAATATATTAGACATAATTATTAAAATACTTTAAAATATATATATATATATATATAAACAATGATACATGAACTCTAAGATCGACATGTTATTTCCATTACTTAGTAATTATCGTGTTTATTATTTTAGCTCGCGAGATTCGAACTTTTGGTTTCACATAACGCGATTTCCGTTTCGTTTCCCAGTTGTCCTTCTAATTTCAAATGTGAGTTTCTCACACCCCCTTTTTACCCTTTTTAACTATTTTGGGGGTAGCATATATATCCTATCAACAATTCAATTTCGTTTATTATTATCTACAAACTACAGTTCGTTACATGGACTTGTGTGTTTACTTGCTTAATTGCTCAAAGATTACGTGCTCATGGTTTCCTCATTAAGTATGATCATATGCCCCTCTATGCACTCAGGACCTCGATGTTATGAGTGGAATAGGGACCCCCGATCAGAGTATGTTGGTTTTTACCAACAGAAAAGACACTTACTTGTGCAATTATCCAAGTACGTTGGTGCACAATCCCAACTGGAAAGGACTTTATTTTCTCATTTACACTTGTTCATGGAATTGTAGACTTTTATATAGTTATGTCCAAACTTGTGTGAACTCACCAACTATTCAATTAGTTGACTTTATTTTATATATATGCTACAGGTACTTTCATTAGAGGATGAAGTGACGAAGATACTAGAAGTTAGGTTACTTAAATAATAAACAAGAAGATGTTTGTTTTGTTCCTTCTTCTTGTGTTTGTTCATTTGATAAACTTGTGTACTTGATGCTTTTGAATGAATTAATGATAATATTGTCACTTAATAGTGTCACATGTGTTTTGAGCAATCTGTATGTCACACTCCGGTGTTTCCGCTTTAGCCAGTGTGTTACAGATTGGTATCAGAGCCGTGACTATAAGATAGGACATTAGACGTAGTGTTCTAGTTGGTTATAGTTTATTTGCTTAATTGTTTAGGTTGCACGATTAGAAATTATGTGAGCCTAATTTGATTGTTTAATGCACATTATTTGGTTATTATTGATTTTTTCATGCCTCATGTACGCAAATACTATTATACTGAGGATTCAATTACTTCAATTACACAAGCACACACAAGTCTAAGGCTTATGCCTAACGTAAAGGTTCTTGAGGATTTTCAATAATCAGATTTTTTGATTTTCAGTTTTCGATGGTTTATGCGACGTTTGACGTCCGACTATCTTTGTTTACAATGTGTTTTAATTGAAAGTCTGTCAAGTCGTGGTGATCCACGAATACTCAGCTTTCGGTTCGATTTAATTACGCATTTTTATACGAGAATAGTTAAGTTTAAAAATTATTGTGACACGTTTTCTTTATTTATACGCTCATTTACGGCTTAAACTTTTAAAAGTTTGCAAAGTAATAACCGAATTTCAAACGATTACCTTGTTATTTTACTATTATGTTTTAGAATTGAAAATTCAAAAAGTTATGGTGATACATAAATGGTTGAATTTCGGTTTGATTACTATATTATTTTATTCATTTACTACTACGTTTTAGAATTGAAAATTCAAAAAGTTATGGTGATACATAAATGGTTGAATTTCGATTTGATTACTATATTATTTTATTCATTTACTACTACTACATTTTAGAATTGAAAATTTGAAAGGTTATGGTGATACATGAATGGTCGAATTTCAATTCGATAACCTTATTGCTATACTCATTTACTCTTATGTTTTAGAATTGAAATTTAAAAGTCATGGTTGTTCATGAACACTCGATTTTCAATTCGATTTCACTATTTATTGTTAAGTTTAATACTTTTTCCATATGATTATTCAATAATTTATGAGGTTTTCGTTTATTGAAAGGTGAAAACTCATGACGTTTCATGGGAATTCCAATTTGGATTTCAAATCTGTTTCATGCGATTTCTTTTCTTTACTTGTTTATATTGATGTATCTATTAGTAGTTTTCATACTTGCGTCCCAAGTCACGCGAATTCTTCATGTTTCATATCATGCCTGCTCGTTTTCCTAGTTGTTTCACTCAACTCGTAAAATGATAATGCAAGTTATCAAACCAATGGCCTCCGCGATCCCGATCATCCTACGTTTAACCACACCACCTTCATCGCTATAGTAAATTCAAACTCAAACCCAACACCATTCTTGGAAACTCAAACCAAACCCAACCGAAAAGTCTCTCAAAGAAACATGCCCTTTGTATGGTATGTGTAAATTCCACCACTTTACTTCCCTGAAACGTTGATATACTTCAATCTGTGGTAGATTCAATTACCACTTATTGCTAAAACCCACCCAACCTCAACGCCACTCACCCATCTGCAAGACCTGTACCTAACCATTTGTCTTAGTAACATGTTTGACCTCATGCTTCAAGCCTACTATCATTGTGGTGACCTTAGCACACTCGCCATACTGGATGGCCTAACTTGTTTCCACCATGCAATACCTTAACCCCGCATCCTTTGTCGACCTTATACGATTTTTCGATTTTAATACTTAGATTCTTGATTTTTTTTACAAAACTCATCAAACTCGTCTATATTTTCTTTTGCATAATTTCCTACATTTTATTTCTTTTACTAACACCTCGCGCCTAAATCCAAACCCTCAATTATTTTAACCTTCAGTCAAACTGATTTCCGTTAAAAAGAACTTATTACCTCTATTATTATTATTATTGTTATTGTTATTGTTATTGTTATTATTATTAAAGTTATTAATATTACCATCATTATTAATATTACTACTACTATTGTTATTAGTACTATCACCATCATCATCATTATTATTATTACGGTAATTATTAAAATGGTTATTATTAAAAAACATTTTCGTTAATATTTTTATTATTATTGTTATTAGTAATATTATTATTATTAGTATCATCGTCACTACTATTAATATAATAATATTTAAAGTAAAATTTTTTATTCAAACAAAGTCTTAAGCCCTTTAAGGTTATATTTCATTCAACAAGTCAGATACCTTGACGATTATTTCTTTCCTTTCTACCTAGGTCGCGGGCCAAAAGAAAGCATTTGTTTTTTTGTGAAAGTTTCATAAAATTTGCAAGTCTTTGCGATAGCTAAAAACTTTTTGTCTAAATAAATTTTAATTCACCATTAGATTTAAAAGCATCACAATTTACAACCGATTTTCGTAGATTAAAGTTCTCCTTTCTTTCCCCTTCATTAACGCCAAAGAGATTCGGCTAAGAAATCATGGCACCACCTCCCACGTCAACCTCTCCTACCCCAAGTAAACCGACATTCGAGAAGACAAGCGTCACAATCTTCATTTTTGTTTCTTTAACTTCTCCTTCACGTATTTTTTTTCCGGATGTACCCAAAGTGATTTTACATCCACGTCTTTAGAATATTGTTTACGGAGTTTATTTTGATTGTTCATTGATCTTTGATCCATATTCGTTTGTATTTTACGAAACGTAAATTCGTACATCATTTTTATTCGCTTTATTAAATCGGTTTACGTTTGTTATTTCGAATTTTGTGATCTATGACCAATTTCCCATCAACATAACCGTTAAGTGGAAACTGGGACTATGAACATGTATGTGTACATAGTTACCTAATAGAAAACGTATTTTCATTTTATTTCAACGTTTTACTATCGGTGATCGGTTCTCTCCAAACGAATTCGTTTACTTAGTACCGGGACTGTGTCCCATGTACATGCCGAGTTTATCTGATGTTATATTTTTACACAAATTGTTTTGTTTATTATTGTACTTCTCTTCCACTCAATGTTTTATTTGAACCATTTATTGTTCTTGATTTAATCAATCTAAGACAAATACTTTATTTAATTTCGAAGTTCTAATTAAATACTTGATAAGCACCAAGTTACTATTGAAATTTTTTCTTTTCACAAACTTAATCGATTTCAATATTTTAATATTAAAATTTTCCTTTATCTATTTCATTTCAAGTTATTATCAATTTACATTGTTGTAAGATATAATTGTTTATTCATCTCAACGTTGCCATTGGTCACGTCGATGTTCTATTGGAGATTTTCATTTTTTTTTCATGATATTTTGATACTTACAAGTTTCGTTCATTTAAGCTATTCTCGAACCCAATGCGTTATTAAGTTACATATTCATATTTTTTTGTTAAATGCTATGTTTACATGTCACGTTATTTTCGACTCCATTATCTCAATTACATGTTACAATGTTATAATTCTAAATGTTTCATTCTTTAATTTCATTATCTCGTTTATTTCGTTTTCAACATCGTTTATTCGCTTTAGACACGATGATTTTATTTACTTGACTTATTGTTTTTCGCGTTGTCCTTGGCATGAATGGTCTATCAATGTGTTTGTAATGTTGTTACCCTTTAAATTCATTATTTTTGATTTTCAACGTTATGTATGAGAATTTTATTGTTTATGTAAGATCTATGTCATAAAACCACACAATAGAGCAAGTTATATGGACCTTCCGACGATAGAGGTAATTATGGGTTGGCACGTAATTATCAAAGTCCTCGCATGGAAAATATAATAAGTCCGGTTGTGTGAAATAACTCGGAACTTGGAATGATTTTGGGGAACGAGACAAATACAACATGATAAGGGCATGATGGATACGCCGATGGTACATCCTATATATAAGTGTCCTTGTCATATTTTCTATTTGTGGCGTTCTTTCTGGTCATTCAAAGATTTGGCGTTATTTTATTTTAATATTTAAAATTATTAAAATTTCTAAGAAAAAACTCCGTATGTTGGACGTTCTCTTTTAAATTTTATTTTTACTTTAATTTTGGGACGAAATTTCTAAAAGTTGTAAGTCCTGTAACATTCGTTAATTTTCAAACCCGAAAACCAGACCCATTTTAATTTTTCGGTTTGTTCTATTTAAATTTATATGTATATTTCAAATACGTTTATGTATTTGTATTTGTATTCGTCGAACTGACCCGTTTTGTCATTTCAACGTATCTCTTTTGAAAGTTTTCAATTTATATCATGATTCATTGATTTAAAGTTCGTTTATGTTCACTTTCTATTCGTATTGTTCCATTAACGAATCTCCGAGCCTTAAAAGTTTATAAAATAATCAAGTTCCAACATATACGAGTGTAACATAAGCCAACCAAAGATAATAAAATATATAAAGTTTTTATCTAGTTATATACATTTATAAAGTTCAAGGTTCAAAGGATAAACAAAGTTTAAACATAAACCATAAGGCTATTTATAGTTCAGGGGCCAAAGTGTAAGTTATATAAAATAATAATAATAATCCACCAGCCAGCCCTCAACCCCTTTTCTCCCGTCCGTTTTTCCGATCAAACATTCCGGCCGCCAGATTCCGGTGCCAGCAACATGTAAAAAGACTGTTCGAGATCCGTTTTGATCCGTTAATTACCCCAATCGTCATCTCCACTAATACTAAACATTACTATGTGACTTATTTCGCCATTTAACTCTTAATTAACTCGTATTAATCAACCCATAACTGGATTATAATAAAAACACCACTAACGCGAATTAAACATCAATCGGATCAATTGATATAATAAATAGGACGATAATTTGCTCCTAAATGTTTTTCGAACATAATATCTTACAAACAAACTATTTATAGCCTCTAATTCGTTCACCCACATCCGATTCCGGCCAAGTTCCGTTCACCGACTTTCCGGCATCATCCAAGGTAATTTTTATATTGTTTTGATTCGTTTTAACCCGACAAACAAAAACCCTAACATAAATCGGATAAACAATCAATATATTTAGAGTATTAGATCTAGGGTTTGAATGAGGAAGAAGATGAAGATGAACTTGTGTATAAAAATTATATTTTCCATCCTTTAACAACCCAGCTGTTTGGTCCAGTGGTTTTGTATGTTCACTGTGGTCGTGAAGACCCGGGTTCAAACCCGGGTCACTGCAGATCCAGTTTTATTTTTGCTACAAATTGTTTTAATAGTTTTAATAAATCAAGTATAGATTTATAAATTATTATAAATAAATAAAATCATTTTCTTTTAAAAATAACAATTGCTTAGATTGTTTTTAATTTTTTTATCCAAGAATTCAACTTTTACAAACCCGAACCAATCGTTACAACTCATAAAATAACTATATAAATATGTATATAAATAATCTAATAATGTTGTAATTTTATAAATCCTAAAATAAACCAACAAACAATCATACTAAAATAAAACAATACCGGTAACACTCAAATTTCCGTATATATTATTATAATCAATATTCATCGTATAAGAAATATTATAAAAATAAATTGTTAAAATATGTTAGACATAATTATTAAAATACTTTAAAATGGGTAAAATTATATATATAAACAATGCTATATGAACTCTAAGATCAACATTTTATTTCCATTACTTAGTTAGTAATTATCGTATTTATTATTTTAGCTCACGAGATTCGAACTTTTGGTTTCACATAACGCGCTTTCGGTTTCGTTTCCCAGTTGTCCTTCTAATTTCAAAGGTGAGTTTCTCACACCCCCTTTCTACCCTTTTTAACTATTTTGGGGGTAGCATATATATCCTATCAACAATTCAATTTCGTTTATTATTATCTACAAACTACAGTTCGTTACATGGACTTGTGTGTTTACTTGCTTAATTGCTCAAAGATTACGTGCTCATGGTTTCCTCATTAAGTATGATCATACGCCTCTCTATGCACACTCAGGACCTCGATGTTATGAGTGGAATAGGGACCCCCGATCCGAGTATGTTGGTTTTTACCAACAGAAAAGACACTTACTTGCGCAATTATCCGAGTACGTTGGTGCACAATCCCAACTAGAAAGGACTTTATTTGCTCATTTACACTTGTTCATGGAATTGTAGACTTTTTAATAGTTATGTCCAAACTTGTGTGAACTCACCAACTATTCAATTAGTTGACTTTATTTTATATATATGCTACAGGTACTTTCATTAGAGGATGAAGTGACGAAGATACTAGAAGTTAGGTTACTTAAATAATAAACAAGAAGATGTTTATTTTGTTCCTTCTTCTTGTGTTTGTTTATTTGATAAACTTGTGTACTTGATGCTTTTGAATGAATTAATGATAATATTGTCACTTAATAGTGTCACATGTGTTTTGAGCAATTTGTACGCCACACTCCGGCGTTTCCGCTTTAGCCGGGGTGTTACATTCATTCAATTTTACATCCTCAAACTTACAGCCATTAAATAAATCTGGCGACCATCCATAATCCCAGCGGGTGGCAACCATTAAATAAATCCGGCAACCATTACAGTCGGCGCCGGTGCCGACCTTCAAGCCGTTCATTACAACCCTGTTTCATGTCCGTGCTCAAATTACGTCGTGTTCCGATGGATTTTACATCCCCGCTCATAGATGTGACGGATTTTTCTGGTGTCGTTCAAAGGTGTGACGGAAATTATAGTTGTTGAGTGTGGAGGCTGCTCCTTAATTATGAGAATTTTGATATAGAAAATTACAGTAAGTTCTTATTAGTTTTTTTTTTTTGGTTTTAAAAGATTGATTAATGTTTTTGTTTGACAATCACAGTTAGGTCTTATTCAAACTATATTCTTTTTTTTTTTAATTACAGATGATAATAACCTATTTACATTTAATATTTTCCATTGTGGTGAGTTTTCTCAATTTCTCGATAGAGCTTACGGGGGATGCTGATCAGTTTTCATTAACAATGTCGAGGTTGGAAAAATTGTTAAGGATGATTTGGTGGATATGGCAAGGAATCTAGGATATCATCCTAACGAAGTACTTTACTTTCATTTTAGAGAACCAAATAAGTGTATGGATTGGGGTGTGTATCCACTGCATGACAATCTTGATTTTAAGAAAATATTTGATATTGTAAGAGGTGGGATTAAGGTGATTGAGATATATGTTGAACATGGGCATTCACGTTTGATAAACAATGTATTGTCCTCTTCCAATTTTGACTTTGCAAATGAAGTAGATGAAGTTGTTGATATAGAATACACATCGAATAGGTTAAATGAGGAAGATTGTGATGAAACCGATTCACATGAATTAGATTCATATGAAATAGAGGATGATCCAGATTACGTTGTTGAAGAAAATGGTTCTGATTATTTGGAAGATGTAGAAGTTGACATGAGTGTCTTCAAGTATAATGTTGATGCCGATGTGGTTGAAGTTTATAATTCCACAGATAATGTCCTGGATGATTATGAAGGTGATGAACAGGAGAAGAGTATTGACGTTGACCCTGTTTATAGTGATGAAGACAATTCCAATGTGTGGAATACGCTGAAGCAGAGGATAAAAAGGAAAGCAATTTGTCCCAGGCCTGAGAGTGATGTATGCCCATTTTATGTTGGTCAGATGATTAAAAATAAGGATATGTTGAATGAAATGGTTAAAACATATGCAGTGGCATCAAGGAGAGATCTTTACATTAAGAAAAATGACAACATAAGATATAGAGTTATATGCTTGGGTAAAATTCCTACTTTGATTAGTGGTGAGGGATCAAACTTGCTAACCAGGGAAAACCTTAAGGCTCAAAGTGTCGAAAAAAAGAACACTAAACCTGCTTGACCTTGGGCAATTCAGATCTCAAGACCATCCATTTCAGATCAATGGTGTGTAAAGACAATCTCCCCCCCCCCCCCAACAATAATGTCTCCAAACTAGGGTGGTTAGTCTATACCTAAGGGCACAACAGTGCGGGAGATTGAGTCAGAAATTGAAAGCAATACTATAATCCCCGTAAAATCTCTTCAAGACAAAATTCAAAAGAAGCACCAAATCCACGTTTCCGAATTGAAAGTTAGAAGAGCAAAGAAGGTTGCTAATGATAAAAAGGATGGTGATTTTATACAACAATACGGTATGCTAAGAGCGTACCTTGAACAACTAGTAAAAGCCAACCCTAGTAGCCATGTCAAAGTAGATGTTGAACCATGTCATGACCCTAACAGTCGTACTAGGAAATTTAGGAGGGTTTATATATGTTATGGTGCTACAAAGAAATGTTTTCAAATGTTGGGAAGAGAATTTTTGGGGCTAGATGGATGTTTTATAAGAGGCCCATTTCCCGGTCAAATCTTGACTTCAGTAAGTATTGATGCTAACAAATGTATTTATCTGGTTGCTTTTGCACTAGTGGAAGCTGAAACTCTACACTCGTGGACATGGTTCTTAGAGTGCCTTAAAGATACCCTTGATTTGCCCACCGATGCTAACTTCACTTTTATTAGTGACCGTCAAAAGGTAACTCTTTGCTGTAAATGTTGTGTTTATGCTCTTTTTATGCTGTAAATGATGCTTTTTATGCTGTAAATGCTATTTTTCTGCTGTTAAAGCTGTTAATGCTGTATTTGTTGATGCTAAAGCTGTTAATGTTGTATTTTTTGCTGTTAATGCTGTAAATGATGTTTTTTATGCTGTTAAAGCTGTTAATGCTGTATTTTTTGCTGTTAATGCTGTAAATGATGTTTTTGTATAACGAGAATATCGTTATATTAATTTTATTTTAAATAAAAAGTGAACCTATGTCCTACAATCTTAAAATAGATTTCGTGAGATTGTTGCTACAATCTTAAAACATTATTTATAAGGATTTTTGGTTCAAGAAAGAATTGATATAAAAATTATTGATTTTTTTTTATGAAACTTTAAAATTTTTTTTTTTTGGAAATATCATGTGTAGTACAACAACGATTTTGGATATTTTAAAAGATTGGAGTACAATCTTATATCAAAAAAAATACCATGTTACATAACGAAATATTTGATTGCCCTTTTGTTTTAGAAACGATTTTTGTAATCGTTTGTAATCTAACAACAATGATAGAAACGGTTTTTGGATAACCGCTAAGGTTTTACTTATTTATTTTTAAACGATTTTTCCAATCATTTATGTCTAACAATTGTGTTATAAATGATTTTTAGTAAACCATTCATTTCTTGTAAACGTTAATAATCTAACATGCGCGTTAGATTGGGTTTATCGGTTTGTGTAAACGTTTCATTTCCTAACGTGTGTGTTAGAAATGATTATTTTAATGAAATAACATGTTTAAAAGTTTCTCTAAACACCTCGTTTTCACGTGTTTAAACATCTAACATGCGTGTAATACGATTTACTATATATATTACTATATGTGGTCAAAACGTTATATGTAAACGTCAATTTCTAAAGGCCTTGTTAGAAAATAATGCGGTGAGACATCCATGTGTAATTTGGTGAAATAATGCACAAAATCTTTCACGTGTGTCTGTTCATATTCCTCCAATTAAGTCACCATTAATTCAAGTATTAACTCGATGTTAATGGGCGACTTTTGGGCTATACACTAGAAAACCAACAGTTTAAAAGGTTTTGTCTCAACGTTTAATGTTTCATTTATGTATAGTCTTTTCTCTAATGTGCTTGTTGAAAATGTTCAAGCCCTAACTTTTTTTGTTAGAAATACTGACCGGAAATGTTTTATGTAAACATTTACTTGTCTAACGTTTGTGTTAGAAACAATTAGAAATGATTTCTTTTATAGATTGTATCCTTGGAAAATGTCACACTAAACGTTTAGTTTTTTAAAGTGCGTGTTATAACACGTTATTGCTAGAAACCGTTTTCGTACATGGGTATTAAATCTAAAATTTATAAAACCATTTGATATTTTAGGTTTTGATTTTATAAACCCTTATTGATATTATTAATATAATATATTCAAAAACTAAAGAAATGTTTTAGAACGATTTTTAAACAAAGTTTTGCATATTTTAGATAATTCAAAATGGTTTGCTACTCATGCTAAAAGTAGTACATGTTAAACTAAGATAACGTTCTCAAGGATACTCTATAGTGGAAAACAACTTCGTATTGTGTGAACAAAATTGATTGTTCAAGTTTCGTTACTTAAATGTAATTGTAGCAACTTGAGGTTGTTTTGAACATATTTGTTCAAGAGTATAGTTTCAATATTAGAATGAGGATATGTGTACATGGAGTTCTATTTGAGGGAGTACCTCAATACATAACATAAAATGATATCATTGAGACGATTTCAATTAGATGATGAAAGTGTTGAAGTTAATAACACTATTTGATGTCTCAATGTCGTATGTGTATCCATTGATTGAATTTTTAAAATGTGTTTTACACTTTATGTTGTAGTTTCGGTTGTATTATTATTTTGTGTTCAATATCTTCGGATAACACATGCAGTTTTACAACCAAATACAACAATATTTATCGTGACAAACAATTTTTTTATATAGATTTTTTTAACGAAAAAATTATGTTAGAAAAAAGGATAATTTTAAATTGATAGTTCAAAAAGAAGTTTGCATAAGAAACAACTTGTGAGTTGTTACGTTTACTAAAGTCTAATACGACACATCAAATGTATAACCACATCATGAGAGGGTCATGAAATAACGTGGTGAGTGTATTAAGATGATATACACAAGATTATTATATTTAAATCCTTGAAATTCACTAAGTGTGAATTATAACATATGAACTAATATATGTTAATTTTCTTGGAAATTCGCTAAGTGTGAATTATAACATATGAACTAATATATGTTGACAATAAATTAAACTTCTTGGAAGTTCAATACGTATGAATTATAACATATGAATTAATATATATTTAACTCCTTGGTGATTCACTAAATGTGAATTGTAACATAATATACGTTAATGAGATATTTATATTATTGGATATTCATCTTTGAAAATTCACTGAGTGTGAATCATAAGAGATCTATTATGTTTTTATTGTAATTAAATTTAAGTAAATCTTAAGAGATTTATTATAATATGCTTACAATAGCGATGAATATATGTTTCTACTCTCATCCATTTTGTTTGAACTATGTGAAAGTTTGTCTTTAATTTTGAGAGAGTATCTCAATAAATAGTTTAAAGAGACAACAATAAAATGTGAAATTCACATTTATGCATGTGTGAATTCCAAGAGTTTGATTGTCAATCTTGTTGACTTTATCTCAACATAATAGTGATTGTAGACGAGTAGCGGTCATCTTGGTGGTAATAAATGTATTCATCAAAATGATTTTGATTAAGACTTATGTTCCAAGTCCATATAAGTCAATGGTGAAACCTTGAAGATCAAAAACAAAAGAGTTATGTTCCTTAAATGAATGAAAAAAGTTATGTATTTTCTTTATAAAATAACTTGTGAGACTTTCCTGAATATTAAGGTTTGGGGATTGTGAATAAGACTCATAATTTTGTCTAAACAAAGGGTTGAGTGTTTGAAAGTGATATTGTAATGGATGTGAAGGATCAGAATGATGCATCTTCTGTTCACATGCTAAGTATTGTGGTCTAAAGCATGCAAGACTAATACTTGTTAATTATGGTGCTTTATAAAGACTAATTAACGTGAAATTTGAAACGTCAACAACCTAAGAATGAATTTGTGTATAGACAAATTTAAAAGATTTTCATTCAATCTAAGGAAATGATATAACTTATGAGGATCATAGGAAGACCTCAACGTTCTAGGTATGTCCTAGACAATGATTTGTGATCCTTCTAGATCTGTGATGGTTAAATAACAACCTTGTGACAAGTTTAGCTTAAAAGCTAGCAATTGGTGAAAGGTTACTCCAGGGTATGTTTTGCTCTATGAGTAAGCATCATCGAACTCACTGATACAAGACATGGTCTTGTTCAAATCTTGAGTGTCGATTTATGGTCATAAGTAAAGTTAAGCAAACTATGTAAAAATTCAAGAAATGTGGGGGAAGCCATTTATGAAACAACCCTTTTGGGGTATATAGAAATGGTAATTGAGATAATTTCTTATATTTGTGTAGAAAGGAAGAACCTTTGTTTACCCATCCAAAAGTTGGATGATATTATCTAATAACACATTAATGTGGAGGTGTCTTGCATTTGAAATTGGTAGGATTAGCAATGAGGATTGTTGTAATCCAATCTAGCATTGCAAACACACGACTAAGTGGAGGACAAAAAGGTCGTAGTACATAATGGAGATGTGTTTGCCTTAATGATAAATGTATCTTACAAAGACAAATATTATAACCAGATTCATAGGTGTCCATTGAGGTTATAGTCTTAGAAAGTTGGCAATAGGCAAAATTGACTTATAAGTTAAGAGCACATCATGAAAACTGATCTCAACTACGCAAGTTATCTGTAGTGACTTGACAAAGTCAAAGATAATGTTATAGATCCAACAACCCAAGGGTTTAGTAGAGATCAAGTTGTGGAATGAGACTAAAGCCCATGAAAAAGGGTATATAAAGGAAACCTAACTTAGTTTACTGGAGATCCCAAGATCTAAGTTCAATAGGAAAACCTAATTATATATCTAAGTGTGGTCACTGTGGGGGCGTAGCTTATGTATAAGTTGACACAAAAGCTGATATATATATCCTCCTAAATTATAAAGGGAGTTTAATTACTTCCTAGTCATTCCTATAACAACAGTGATATGTTGTGAGGCTAAGCATAATATTGGTTAATGATTTTTGCAAATCATTATAACCTTAATGTTTTTAATTATTTGTGGATAAACACCTACGTGAATGAGAAGTGGGTTCGCTTCGAATGAAATTGTGGGGTGCCCAATTTCTAGAGCTTTCACGAAACCATGCTAGCGTCCCAGGACCATAATGGACACGACAATGAGGGGATGTGCCCGACTAGGGAGAGTATTGTGTAAAGTGTATTGTCGTCTATGCAAAAGGGGGTTTGTTCAAGGACATCACGGCTACTAACTGTTAGGAGACTAAGTACACTTCACAAAGGAGGGTTCAAAGCTAATACTAACCTATCTTGCAATACTCAACTGTCGAGGATGCATTGGGAATGTGGTGTGCTTTAATAAATCTCCATTCATGTGGGGTATTGTTGGAAAATTATAAGTTGGTGAATGGAAATTAATATATTCAATTATTAATATTAAACTCTTCATATGTTGAAACTATTAAGTAGAGTTTCTTTATGACAATTGATGAGTTTTATTAGAGTATTAAGTCTCTAATTAAGTGGGATTCCTCACTCACCTACAACTCTTGTATAAAGGAGACTTGGTGTCTCATTTGATAAGAGGGAAAAATAAGTATTCAAATAGATATATACATGAGAGGTATTTGTAGCATGCTGAACACTTGAAGATCCATTTGTTGGGAACTCATAGAGTGGATACTTTCTACTCGATTACATCAACATATTATTCTTCCCATTATTTTTTCTTTTCAAGAACACCAATATACCTAGTGTAATCTCGGGTGCGAGTGCCATCTCCGGCAGTACACACACTGTTTCGTTTGTTGTACCCTGGGAGACAGACGGCTCTTTAGTAGAGACCCGAAATCTGTTTTAAGGGAAGCGTATTGAATATGTACCTCAACCACACTCAATATATATTGTTTCGTTCATCTTTTGTTGCAGTCAACGGAGTTAGGTCAAGAACATGAATCTATAGCCATAACAAGGAAAACTAAGTCGAAGGTGAAGATATTCAATGGGTAGACGACTCAAGTCAGGAAGTTTATGTTAAAGCTTTCACCAAAGAGATCGGCTTGAATATTCATATTTATATAAGTTGAACTTTATATTTATTTCTTTTTTGCTTTTGTACACGGTATTTCCCTTATATAACGAGAGTATCGTTATATTAATTTTATTTTAAATAAAAAGTGAACCTATGTCTTCGCGGTATCCAACAACACTGATTCCACTAAAACATCATAAACATGTAACAATCCAAATGCTATTATGTCTTTTGCCTAGATTGAAAAAGTATTAATTCTACATGTTATTACGTCTTTTGCATAGACTGGTAGGCCAAAGAAAAAGAGAAATAAGTCATGGGATGAGAGGAAAAATAGAGTTGCTGAGGAGAAGAGGACAAAAAGAGTTGATGAGGTTGAGAAAGTGTTTTCTAAGGGAGGAAGAATGACAAGAAAAGGAGGCACGTTAAAATACGGCAAGTGTGATGGTTTTGGCTATAATCGTAAAACCTGCACTAGTGCGCCACTTGGATGATGGTCTTGACTTTTTATAGTTTTGGGATAGTTATGTGGTGTTGACTTTGTTTTACACTTAGTTATGTGTAACGGTATTGACTTTGTGTTGAACTTCGTTATGTGTAATGGTATTGACTTTGTTTTGGACTTGGTTATGTTTTATGGTATTGACTTTGTTTTGGACTTAGTTATACATACATCAAATCTGGTTCACTCCTTTATAATGTGTTAGTTTGTATAAATGCTATAAAACAATGTGTTATTCAAATGAAACATGAAGCATGGTCTACTTTATAATGTGTCAGTTTGTAACAATGATGCGTAGTATAAAATACATGTATATAGGGTGAACACAACAACCACCATTAAAATTCAACCATTAAATGTTTACAAAGTACAAATAAAAACAACACAATAACTCAAAAAGTACAAACGCAAACAAGGAAAAACATCAAACTATTTCCTAAAACAATCTTCAACTTGGTGATTTCCTTGCCTTTGGTTCTTGTATACTCGTCTTTCTTGTTCATACTCTTCACCAATGCAGGGATCCTTTCACACCCATGACAAGTAGGTGCATCCGCCCACCTTAGCCATCCACAAGAACCCTTCTGTAACGAACAACAACAATCAACCATCCTAACCCTAATCAACTAATTTCGAACACCACAGACATTACTCCTGATCAATCAACACCACAGACACACAATCAATCAATAAAAAGCAATCAAAATATCAAAGTAAGAAAAACTGAAATTAAATCTCGAACCATAAATAAACATATTATTGGGTTCAATTGGGATTGCCATTGGTTCCAGATAAGATTCATATATGTGTAAACAAATACCCTAAATTAACTGAAATCGAGATAGCAACTACAAACCTGAAATCTATGTAAACGAAACCTCTAACTCTAAAGCCTTCAGCCAAATACAAATGGCATCAAGAGCCAGGATACGGGAAACTAGGCTTCGGGTTTTCGGTTTTATATTTTTCCCCTTGAAAGATTTTATACAAAAATAAACATGCATGATTTTTTTGTATTTAATCTTGTTATTATTTTTGGCTTTGTTCAAAAAAAAAAATATATATATATAAAACCGAGTACATGGGCCGAAGCCCAATTCGGATGTTATTGGGCCGAAGCCCACTTCATTAGGTTAATGGGTTAACCGAGAAGAAAAAGGAGGGGAGAAAGTTAAATGGGCCGAAGCCCATGAGACTTTTCATTGGGCCGAAGCCCATGTGTTTTGGACATGTGGGCCGAAGCTCATAATCAAGTTATTGGGTCAAGCCCAAATGGGTTGGGCTAGGCCCGATAAGGTCAAGGGGTTTTGGAACGGGTTCCTAAGACATAACGGGTTATGTTTGTTAAAACTAGACCGAGCCGTAGACCAAATGGATGTTTGTTGTGATTGTTATTAATTATTCAAAGTTTCGGTTTGTAATAATTAATTAGGGGCAATTTTGTAATTATTTATTCATATGGGTATGTAATAAATAAATTATTTGTAATATCTTTATTTTATAGAAAAAATGTATTAGGACATTTGTTTTGTAAATTTAAAGAAGATTGCAAAATTGGAAGTTTGGGCCTTATTGGGCCGGGTATGGTGATAATGGGTCTCACAAGCCCATTAAGGGGATTCAAGCCCAAAAGGACCTAAGCCCACCCATTGAGCCCAAATGGAAGCTTATGGAAGCTAAGGCCCAAGTTCAAGCCCAATGGATTACAACGGGGTTGAAGAAGATGCTTGACGCATTTGGATGCGGGATCAAGTGGGAGCTACAACATCCATGTGTCGTGTGTCCCTTAGGATCGGACCTAAGACACACACTTGTTTCGGCTAACAAGTGTGGTCTAACTTAGTGGCTCGTGTCTAGTATAATTGTGTATGCTTGTTAATTGATTGTTTGATTGTGTGGTTGTTAGATATTAGGATATCAACTTCGTCACATAGAATTAATTAACAAAGCATAAAACGGGTTCTAATAATTATCGGTAATTACGCGACACGTAGTTTAATAAAATGGATTTATTAACTAGCCGTCTCACGCCCATAATAAAATGGTTTTATTATAAATTAGAATTTTGAAAATGGTTTCAAAATAATCATGTTACTAAATGCATGTTAGAACATGATTTAAAGTTTTACAACTAGAATTATTAAAACTAAAAATCCCATTTAAAATTAAGGATAATAAGTCAAACACCATCCTTTTGTATAACGCTTAACATATTAGTAAGCTCTTAGTGGGAAAAAGGTCACCTAACCGCGTAGAGTAAATTAATATGTTGAGGTAATATTGGCATATAAATGGGAAAAAGGTCACCTAACCGTTTGTATGTTGATATTACAAGTTGATACAAGTAGGACGACTTAAATTGGAACCATGTGAAGAGGGTCACCCAAGCATGGGGTCTAATAGGTGTTGATGGGATAAACATGCCGACACGAAATATGATTTCGAACCGGTCCCATAAACTCTAGAAGTTGCAAAAGGGTTTGCAATTGTTATGAATAACTACCTTGATAAACCGACAATGGGAAAAAGGTCACCTAACCGGAGTCGGGTTTATCGTTGGATTCTAGATTTTAATTATTAATTATATTTGGTATATATAAAAGGGTATTAATAATTAAAAAGGTAAAACACTAAAACGAACTTAATTAAAATTCTGCAGATGGCCGCACACGTCGACGACAACATAATCCCTAACGTCCAAAATGTATCTCTCCGATCTATTCTCGCTAAAGACCGTCTTAACCACAATAACTTTTCGGATTGGTTCCGAAATTTAAGGATTGTTCTAAAACAAGAAAAATTATATCATGTTTTGGAAACACCTATCCCCAATGAACCGGAAGAGGGAAGTGAGGTCGAATATATGAATTGGGTCCAACACACGGAAGATTCCATTCAAGTGTCATGCCTCATGTTGGCGACTATGGTTCCCGAAATCCAAAAGGATTTCGAAAACCATAATGCGTACGACATGATTACTCAACTTAAGGAAATGTTCCTTAAGCAATCAAGAGTTGAAAGGTTCGAAACGGTTCGAGCCTTGCATGCATGTAGAATGGATGATAATCAACCAGTTTCAACTTATGTGCTTAAGATGAAAAGTTACATTGATCGCCTCGCCAAGCTCAATTGTCCCATCTCAAAAGAGTTAGCAACGGATTTGATCCTTAACTCTTTGTCGAAAAGGTTTGACACTTTCGTGTTAAATTATAACATGAACGGATGGGACAAAAACATTGGAGAACTTCACTCAATGCTTAAAACAGCTGAGGCGAGCATGGGTAAAAGGGTTTTACCCGTGTTTGCGATTAATGAAGGTAGATCCAAGAATCGATCTCAACCCAATCCTAAGGCTAAGGTAGCAAAAAGAAAGGGTCCTCCTGTGCATCTTAAGGGTAAGGGCAAATCACCGGTTATGGCAAAGAAACAAAAGGTTGTGGAACCGAGGGGTCATAAGGATGATCCTTGTTTTGGTTGTGGTGAGACCGGACATTGGAAACGCAATTGCCCGGCCTACCTAAAGGAGCTAAGAGACAAGAGGAATGCGGGGCATGCCTCGGGTAATGTCTTTATGATTAATATTGAGCTAAATCTTATTTCTTCTAACACATGGGTATTGGATACCGGATGTGGAACTCATATTTGCAATTGGTTGCAGGGGTTCAAAAGGAATGAAGACTTAAAGAAGGGCGAAGTGAGTCTTTTCATGGGCAACGGTGCAAGGGTGCACGTGGTCGCTAGAGGAGACTTCACTTTATCGCTTCCAAGTGGTTTGGAAGTTGTTTTGAAAAATGTTTTGTATGCTCCTAGTTTGACTAGGAACATTATTTCCGTGCACCTTCTTAGACAATGTAACTTTGACTTTAAATTTGTAAAATCAGAAATGCATGTATCATCTAATGGTATCTTTTATTTTAAAGCTGTACCAAACAACGGTATTTATGAATTGGTTCATGACAATACCTCAAATAGCTCATTATATCAAACTTCCACTAAAAGACTCAAAAAGGATTTGAGTGATTCCTACATTTGGCATTGTCGTCTTGGACACATAAACAAGAATCGTGTAAATACTCTCCAAAAGAATGGTCTTTTGAAAACAAATGAGTTAGGTTCGTTTGATGAGTGTGAATCTTGTATTCAAGGCAAGATGACCAAAGAACCTTTTAAAGGTACAAATGAAAGGGCTAAGGACTTGTTAGGTATCATACATACGGATGTATGCGGACCTCTCAAGCCCACTAGTAGGAATAGTGAAAGGTACTTCATTACCTTTACCGACGATTTTAGTCGATATGGGTATGTGTATCTAATGAAACACAAACATGAAGCCTTTGAAAGGTTCAAGGAATTTCAAAATGAAGTACAAAATCAGCTCGACCGAACAATCAAGGTACTCCGCTCCGATAGAGGAGGCGAATACCTAAGTGATGCTTTTCAAAGTCATCTTAGAGATTGTGGAATTATTTCACAGCTCACTCCTCCTGGTACTCCTCAACATAACGGAGTATCCGAGAGGAGGAATCGAACACTGTTGGACATGGTTCGATCAATGATGGCACGAAGCTCACTACCACCATCATTTTGGGGATATGCGCTACTTACAGCGGCTCGTATTTTGAATATGGCCCCGACCAAAAAGGTGGATCGAATACCCTATGAAGTGTGGCATGGAAAGGTTCCATCCTTTTCATATTTAAGGGTATGGGGATGCATAGTTTATGTTAAACGTGACACCCCAAATAAGCTTGAGGCTCGATCCATCAGGTGTATCTTCATAGGATACCCAAAGGATGATATAGGATATATATTCTATGATCCTAGTGAACAAAAAGTGTTTATTTCTCGCAAAGGATACTTCTTAGAAACTAGGTTCCTTATGGAAGGACCTAGTGGAAAAAGAGTGGAACTTGAAGAGGTTCAAGAATCAATGGATGATACACAGTTGGTCGATACTAGTTTTCAACACGAGGATGTTGAAGGTGATCAAATGGTTGATCATACACACGTTGCTCGCAGATCTAGTAGGATTAGTCAACCTCCCGAGAGATATGGATTTCTCGTGGATGGTTGCTACTTGGTCGATTCGGATGAACCGATCTCCTACAAAGATGCTATGTCACAACCTGATTGTGAAAAATGGCTTGAAGCCATGAGCGCCGAGATGCAATCCATGCACGATAACCAAGTTTGGGAATTGGTTGATCGTCCACTTAACTCCAAACTGGTTGGATGTAAGTGGGTCTTCAAGAAGAAGACCGATATGCATGGAAATCTAGATACTTACAAAGCACGACTTGTAGCAAAAGGTTTCACACAAACTCAAGGGATTGATTATGATGAAACCTTCTCGCCGGTCGCGATGCTTAAGTCGATCAGGATATTATTTGCCATTGCAGCCCATTTTGATTATGAGATATGGCCGATGGATGTCAAGACCGCTTTTCTTAATGGATATCTTGAGGAAGATGTCCATATGGTTCAGCCTGAAGGTTTTGTCGATCCATCTAATCCTGACAAAGTATGTAAGTTAAGGAAATCAATCTACGGGTTGAAACAAGCATCACGGATGTGGAATCATCGTTTTAATGAAGAAATCAAAGCGTTTGGTTTCGTCCAAAACGGTGATGAGGCGTGTGTGTATAAATGGGCTAGTGGGAGTATAGTCATGTTCCTTATTTTGTATGTCGATGATATACTTTTATTTGGAAATGATATACCAAGTATGGAAAGCGTTAAAGCGTGGTTAAGTAGTCGTTTCTCAATTAAGGATCTTGGAGAAGCGACATATATCTTGGGAATAAAGGTCTATAGGGATAGACAAAGGAAATTGATCGGACTCAATCAAAGTGCATACATTGATAAAATCCTGAAAAGGTTCAGGATGGAAAACTCTAAGAAAGGTTTGGTACCTATTCCTAGAGGAACCGTGTTAAGCTCATCCCAAAGTCCTAGCTCTAAGGAAGAGCAGGGTAGGATGAAGCATGTTCCTTATGCTTCGGCAATAGGATCTATTATGTATGCAATGATGTGCACTAGACCGGACGTCTCGTATGCTTTAAGCATAACGAGTAGATACCAGCACAACCCATGTGACAGTCATTGGATGGCTGTCAAGAATATATTAAAATACCTTAGAAGGACTAAGGATATGTTTTTAATATATGGGTCTGGTGAGGAGGAACTCGTCGTAAAGGGTTACGTGGATGCGAGTTTCCAAACTGACCGAGATGATTCTCGGTCACAGTCGGGATATGTCTTCATTTTGAATGGAGGCGCTGTCTCTTGGAAGAGTTCGAAGCAGGATGTTGTCGCGTTATCCACTACGGAATCTGAGTACATCGCCGCTTCAATGGCAGCCCAAGAGGCTGCATGGATGAAAAAGTTCATCATGGATCTAGGGATTATCTCTACCATTCAGGAGCCCCTAGAGATATTCTGTGACAATGAGGGTGCTATTGCACAGATCAAGGAGCCTCGTGCTCATCAGAAAACGAGGCACATTGAGCGCAGATTTAACTACATAAGGGATGAAGTTGAAAAGAGAAAGATATGTATTCATAAAGTTCATACCGATCAAAATATTGCGGACCCACTAACGAAGCTCCTCGATAGGCCAAAGCATGAGGGTCATGTTTGTGCATTAGGACTTCGGTATTCTAGTGAGTGGATTTAATCTGTATTTAGTGTTTGTATAAGAACGAATGTAATGGGTATCTCATGAAAATTAATTATGTTTTAATTATTCAATGAGTTATGTTCTATATTTGCATGTTTAATCCATGAATGACTTATGTTGTTCTAAACGTCCGTAGTCGATCATACTTGTGGGAACAAGTATGAAGTTAAGACTAATATGAACCCGGATTGGTTGATATTCATGTGATGAATATAGGGCATAGGTTTGCCACCAAGGTTCATAGATATTTGTGGGATACAAATATTGGACATGATCCGCTCTCAAGGATCACTGCATGGAGTTAGTGCAACTGATCATAAGTAATCCTTGAGTAAAGGCGAGTATCATTGTGTCCTTTGACTTGAGATGCATATTGGATCTGGTTTTTCATCAAGTCTGATATCTTGACTCTCTTCTTTGTTATTTCGGTAACACGATGACGTGTAAGAAAGAGCTCAGATATCATATGAGATGTCAACGAGGATGTATGCAGTCAAGATGGGATTTGTTCCTCTTATGTGTTGAGAGTTTAGATGTTTAAGGCCTGTTAAGTTAAATCATTGAGAGAATGATCACTCTGTGTCTCTTCGATTTGACAGGACATCTAGTAACAAAGGGATGTAATGATAAGACTTACCTATATCATATCAAGTATGGACTTGAAGGGGATGATGTTATTGAATGGCACTTAGTCAAACACACTAGGGGTGGTGACCTGTTGTTAGGCGGTATTCACCATTAGCATTAACTTCTTATGAGTCACGTGCAAGTGGGAGATTGTTGGAATACCGTATGCCCGAGACACATAATTAGGTTAATGTGGCTAGTTGTGTTTGATCCAAGTCGGGTCATACCCAATAACGAGTTAGACACACACCAATTATGTATTTGTTAAGATAAGATCTATGAGACAAATACAGAACACGATACATTCAGAAAATCGGGTTTCTGAATACTTACTTGAAAGTGTTAAATAAATTAATTGGTTAATTTATTTATTCAAATAATTATTATTGGAATGATTATTTAACTATGTGTTCTTTTATAAAATGGTTTATAAAAGATGGGGTGTTTATATATTTTATAAAGTATAAAATAAATAAAATAAAAAATAAATAAATAAATAAATAAATATATATTTTGGGGCCGGTTTTGGGTGGGCCCCACACCCCAAGGTTTTGGTCAAGTTTTGTCATGGATTTGGTGAAAGGTTGAGTGTTTTTTACTTGACTAAAAAACCTAACACAATATATGATTTTGATTGGAAGATTTTAAAGAGATCAAGAGACTTTCAAGTAAAAAAAACAACAACACACAACTCTTTCCTTTTTCTTTGTTCTTGTTTTCGGCCAAGATAAAAGAAGAGGCTCGGGTCTCGGTTATTCGTGTTCAAGCTCCCTAACATAGCTCGGTGTGTGTTGGAGGCTCGGGGTATATTCCGTTTGAGGATTTTCCCTTTGAAAGTCTAGCATCAACATCATCATCTTCTTCAACATCAACTACACTCTTAAAAGGTTAAGAATGTAAGTGTTTATAGTTTTGATAGTTTAGTTTTTCGGTATCATTTGATCCTTGCTTCGGGTTTCTAATAAATTGATTATTGGTAATCTTATGACATGAATAAACTAGGTTGTTCATGAACATATCTTATAAAACTTGTAATATATACATATATAAACACATGATACATATGTTTAGTTTGTAAATATCACGCTTCCGCCTTAATTGTGACTAGTTAAATGGTTAACTAAGTAGAAATTATCTATAGAAACCCAACAAATGGCATCAAGAGCCGGGATACGGGAAACTAGGCTTCGGGTTTTCGGTTTTATATTTTTCCCCTTGAAAGATTTTATACAAAAATAAACATGCATGATTTTTTTGTATTTAATCTTGTTATTATTTTTGGCTTTGTTCAAAAAAAAAAAAAAAATATATATATATAAAACCGAGTACATGGGCCGAAGCCCAATTCGGATGTTATTGGGCCGAAGCCCACTTCATTAGGTTAATGGGTTAACCGAGAAGAAAAAGGAGGGGAGAAAGTTAAATGGGCCGAAGCCCATGAGACTTTTCATTGGGCCGAAGCCCATGTGTTTTGGACATGTGGGCCGAAGCTCATAATCAAGTTATTGGGTCAAGCCCAAATGGGTTGGGCTAGGCCCGATAAGGTCAAGGGGTTTTGGAACGGGTTCCTAAGATATAACGGGTTATGTTTGTTAAAACTAGACCGAGCCGTAGACCAAATGGATGTTTGTTGTGATTGTTATTAATTATTCAAAGTTTCGGTTTGTAATAATTAATTAGGGGCAATTTTGTAATTATTTATTCATATGGGTATGTAATAAATAGATTATTTGTAATATCTTTATTTTATAGAAAAAATGTATTAGGACATTTGTTTTGTAAATTTAAAGAAGATTGCAAAATTGGAAGTTTGGGCCTTATTGGGCCGGGTATGGTGATAATGGGTCTCACAAGCCCATTAAGGGGATTCAAACCCAAAAGGACCTAAGCCCACCCATTGAGCCCAAATGGAAGCTTATGGAAGCTAAGGCCCAAGTTCAAGCCCAATGGATTACAACGGGGTTGAAGAAGATGCTTGACGCATTTGGATGCGGGATCAAGTGGGAGCTACAACATCCATGTGTCGTGTGTCCCTTAGGATCGGACCTAAGACACACACTTGTTTCGGCTAACAAGTGTGGTCTAACTTAGTGGCTCGTGTCTAGTATAATTGTGTATGCTTGTTAATTGATTGTTTGATTGTGTGGTTGTTAGATATTAGGATATCAACTTCGTCACATAGAATTAATTAACAAAGCATAAAACGGGTTCTAATAATTATCGGTAATTACGCGACACGTAGTTTAATAAAATGGATTTATTAACTAGCCGTCTCACGCCCATAATAAAATGGTTTTATTATAAATTAGAATTTTGAAAATGGTTTCAAAATAATCATGTTACTAAATGCATGTTAGAACATGATTTAAAGTTTTACAACTAGAATTATTAAAACTAAAAATCCCATTTAAAATTAAGGATAATAAGTCAAACACCATCCTTTTGTATAACGCTTAACATATTAGTAAGCTCTTAGTGGGAAAAAGGTCACCTAACCGCGTAGAGTAAATTAATATGTTGAGGTAATATTGGCATATAAATGGGAAAAAGGTCACCTAACCGTTTGTATGTTGATATTACAAGTTGATACAAGTAGGACGACTTAAATTGGAACCATGTGAAGAGGGTCACCCAAGCATGGGGTCTAATAGGTGTTGATGGGATAAACATGCCGACACGAAATATGATTTCGAACCGGTCCCATAAACTCTAGAAGTTGCAAAAGGGTTTGCAATTGTTATGAATAACTACCTTGATAAACCGACAATGGGAAAAAGGTCACCTAACCGGAGTCGGGTTTATCGTTGGATTCTAGATTTTAATTATTAATTATATTTGGTATATATAAAAGGGTATTAATAATTAAAAAGGTAAAACACTAAAACGAACTTAATTAAAATTCTGCAGATGGCCGCACACGTCGACGACAACATAATCCCTAACGTCCAAAATGTATCTCTCCGATCTATTCTCGCTAAAGACCGTCTTAACCACAATAACTTTTCGGATTGGTTCCGAAATTTAAGGATTGTTCTAAAACAAGAAAAATTATATCATGTTTTGGAAACACCTATCCCCAATGAACCGGAAGAGGGAAGTGAGGTCGAATATATGAATTGGGTCCAACACACGGAAGATTCCATTCAAGTGTCATGCCTCATGTTGGCGACTATGGTTCCCGAAATCCAAAAGGATTTCGAAAACCATAATGCGTACGACATGATTACTCAACTTAAGGAAATGTTCCTTAAGCAATCAAGAGTTGAAAGGTTCGAAACGGTTCGAGCCTTGCATGCATGTAGAATGGATGATAATCAACCAGTTTCAACTTATGTGCTTAAGATGAAAAGTTACATTGATCGCCTCGCCAAGCTCAATTGTCCCATCTCAAAAGAGTTAGCAACGGATTTGATCCTTAACTCTTTGTCGAAAAGGTTCGACACTTTCGTGTTAAATTATAACATGAACGGATGGGACAAAAACATTGGAGAACTTCACTCAATGCTTAAAACAGCCGAGGCGAGCATGGGTAAAAGGGTTTTACCCGTGTTTGCGATTAATGAAGGTAGATCCAAGAATCGATCTCAACCCAATCCTAAGGCTAAGGTAGCAAAAAGAAAGGGTCCTCCTGTGCATCTTAAGGGTAAGGGCAAATCACCGGTTATGGCAAAGAAACAAAAGGTTGTGGAACCGAGGGGTCATAAGGATGATCCTTGTTTTGGTTGTGGTGAGACCGGACATTGGAAACGCAATTGCCCGGTCTACCTAAAGGAGCTAAGAGACAAGAGGAATGCGGGGCATGCCTCGGGTAATGTCTTTATGATTAATATTGAGCTAAATCTTATTTCTTCTAACACATGGGTATTGGATACCGGATGTGGAACTCATATTTGCAATTGGTTGCAGGGGTTCAAAAGGAATGAAGACTTAAAGAAGGGCGAAGTGAGTCTTTTCATGGGCAACGGTGCAAGGGTGCACGTGGTCGCTAGAGGAGACTTCACTTTATCGCTTCCAAGTGGTTTGGAAGTTGTTTTGAAAAATGTTTTGTATGCTCCTAGTTTGACTAGGAACATTATTTCCGTGCACCTTCTTAGACAATGTAACTTTGACTTTAAATTTGTAAAATCAGAAATGCATGTATCATCTAATGGTATCTTTTATTTTAAAGCTGTACCAAACAACGGTATTTATGAATTGGTTCATGACAATACCTCAAATAGCTCATTATATCAAACTTCCACTAAAAGACTCAAAAAGGATTTGAGTGATTCCAACATTTGGCATTGTCGTCTTGGACACATAAACAAGAATCGTGTAAATACTCTCCAAAAGAATGGTCTTTTGAAAACAAATGAGTTAGGTTCGTTTGATGAGTGTGAATCTTGTATTCAAGGCAAGATGACCAAAGAACCTTTTAAAGGTACAAATGAAAGGGCTAAGGACTTGTTAGGTATCATACATACGGATGTATGCGGACCTCTCAAGCCCACTAGTAGGAATAGTGAAAGGTACTTCATTACCTTTACCGACGATTTTAGTCGATATGGGTATGTGTATCTAATGAAACACAAACATGAAGCCTTTGAAATGTTCAAGGAATTTCAAAATGAAGTACAAAATCAGCTCGACCGAACAATCAAGGTACTCCGCTCCGATAGAGGAGGCGAATACCTAAGTGATGCTTTTCAAAGTCATCTTAGAGATTGTGGAATTATTTCACAGCTCACTCCTCCTGGTACTCCTCAACATAACGGAGTATCCGAGAGGAGGAATCGAACACTGTTGGACATGGTTCGATCAATGATGGCACGAAGCTCACTACCACCATCATTTTGGGGATATGCGCTACTTACAGCGGCTCGTATTTTGAATATGGCCCCGACCAAAAAGGTGGATCGAATACCCTATGAAGTGTGGCATGGAAAGGTTCCATCCTTTTCATATTTAAGGGTATGGGGATGCATAGTTTATGTTAAACGTGACACCCCAAATAAGCTTGAGGCTCGATCCATCAGGTGTATCTTCATAGGATACCCAAAGGATGATATAGGATATATATTCTATGATCCTAGTGAACAAAAAGTGTTTATTTCACGCAAAGGATACTTCTTAGAAACTAGGTTCCTTATGGAAGGACCTAGTGGAAAAAGAGTGGAACTTGAAGAGGTTCAAGAATCAATGGATGATACACAGTTGGTCGATACTAGTTTTCAACACGAGGATGTTGAAGGTGATCAAATGGTTGATCATACACACGTTGCTCGCAGATCTAGTAGGATTAGTCAACCTCCCGAGAGATATGGATTTCTCGTGGATGGTTGCTACTTGGTCGATTCGGATGAACCGATCTCCTACAAAGATGCTATGTCACAACCTGATTGTGAAAAATGGCTTGAAGCCATGAGCGCCGAGATGCAATCCATGCACGATAACCAAGTTTGGGAATTGGTTGATCGTCCACTTAACTCCAAACTGGTTGGATGTAAGTGTGTCTTCAAGAAGAAGACCGATATGCATGGAAATCTAGATACTTACAAAGCACGACTTGTAGCAAAAGGTTTCACACAAACTCAAGGGATTGATTATGATGAAACCTTCTCGCCGGTCGCGATGCTTAAGTCGATCAGGATATTATTTGCCATTGCAGCCCATTTTGATTATGAGATATGGCAGATGGATGTCAAGACCGCTTTTCTTAATGGATATCTTGAGGAAGATGTCCATATGGTTCAGCCTGAAGGTTTTGTCGATACATCTAATCCTGACAAAGTATGTAAGTTAAGGAAATCAATCTACGGGTTGAAACAAGCATCACGGATGTGGAATCATCGTTTTAATGAAGAAATCAAAGCGTTTGGTTTCGTCCAAAACGGTGATGAGGCGTGTGTGTATAAATGGGCTAGTGGGAGTATAGTCATGTTCCTTATTTTGTATGTCGATGATTTACTTTTATTTGGAAATGATATACCAAGTATGGAAAGCGTTAAAGCGTGGTTAAGTAGTCGTTTCTCAATTAAGGATCTTGGAGAAGCGACATATATCTTGGGAATAAAGGTCTATAGGGATAGACAAAGGAAATTGATCGGACTCAATCAAAGTGCATACATTGATAAAATCCTGAAAAGGTTCAGGATGGAAAACTCTAAGAAAGGTTTGGTACCTATTCCTAGAGGAACCGTGTTAAGCTCATCCCAAAGTCCTAGCTCTAAGGAAGAGCAGGATAGGATGAAGCATGTTCCTTATGCTTCGGCAATAGGATCTATTATGTATGCAATGATGTGCACTAGACCGGACGTCTCGTATGCTTTAAGCATAACGAGTAGATACCAGCACAACCCAGGTGACAGTCATTGGATGGCTGTCAAGAATATATTAAAATACCTTAGAAGGACTAAGGATATGTTTTTAATATATGGGTCTGGTGAGGAGGAACTCGTCGTAAAGGGTTACGTGGATGCGAGTTTCCAAATTGACCGAGATGATTCTCGGTCACAGTCGGGATATGTCTTCATTTTGAATGGAGGCGCTGTCTCTTGGAAGAGTTCGAAGCAGGATGTTGTCGCGTTATCCACTACAGAATCTGAGTACATCGCCGCTTCAATGGCAGCCCAAGAGGCTGCATGGATGAAAAAGTTCATCATGGATCTAGGGATTATCTCTACCATTCAGGAGCCCCTAAAGATATTCTGTGACAATGAGGGTGCTATTGCACAGATCAAGGAGCCTCGTGCTCATCAGAAAACGAGGCACATTGAGCGCAGATTCAACTACATAAGGGATGAAGTTGAAAAGAGAAAGATATGTATTCATAAAGTTCATACCGATCAAAATATTGCGGACCCACTCACGAAGCTCCTCGATAGGCCAAAGCATGAGGGTCATGTTTGTGCATTAGGACTTCGGTATTCTAGTGAGTGGATTTAATCTGTATTTAGTGTTTGTATAAGAACGAATGTAATGGGTATCTCATGAAAATTAATTATGTTTTAATTATTCAATGAGTTATGTTCTATATTTGCATGTTTAATCCATGAATGACTTATGTTGTTCTAAACGTCCGTAGTCGATCATACTTGTGGGAACAAGTATGAAGTTAAGACTATTATGAACCCGGATTGGTTGATATTCATGTGATGAATATAGGGCATAGGTTTGCCACCAAGGTTCATAGATATTTGTGGGATACAAATATTGGACATGATCCGCTCTCAAGGATCACTGCATGGAGTTAGTGCAACTGATCATAAGTAATCCTTGAGTAAAGGCGAGTATCATTGTGTCCTTTGACCTGAGATGCATATTGGATCTGGTTTTTCATCAAGTCTGATATCTTGACTCTCTTCTTTGTTATTTCGGTAACACGATGACGTGTAAGAAAGAGCTCAGATATCATATGAGATGTCAACGAGGATGTATGCAGTCAAGATGGGATTTGTTCCTCTTATGTGTTGAGAGTTTAGATGTCTAAGGCCTGTTAAGTTAAATCATTGAGAGAATGATCACTCTCTGTCTCTTCGATTTGACAGGACATCTAGTAACAAAGGGATGTAATGATAAGACTTACCTATATCATATCAAGTATGGACTTGAAGGGGATGATGTTATTGAATGGCACTTAGTCAAACACACTAGGGGTGGTGACCTGTTGTTAGGCGGTATTCACCATTAGCATTAACTTCTTATGAGTCACGTGCAAGTGGGAGATTGTTGGAATACCGTATGCCCGAGACACATAATTAGGTTAATGTGGCTAGTTGTGTTTGATCCAAGTCGGGTCATACCCAATAACGAGTTAGACACACACCAATTATGTATTTGTTAAGATAAGATCTATGAGACAAATACAGAACACGATACATTCAGAAAATCGGGTTTCTGAATACTTACTTGAAAGTGTTAAATAAATTAATTGGTTAATTTATTTATTCAAATAATTATTATTGGAATGATTATTTAACTATGTGTTCTTTTATAAAATGGTTTATAAAAGATGGGGTGTTTATATATTTTATAAAGTATAAAATAAATAAAATAAAAAATAAATAAATAAATAAATAAATATATATTTTGGGGCCGGTTTTGGGTGGGCCCCACACCCCAAGGTTTTGGTCAAGTTTTGTCATGGATTTGGTGAAAGGTTGAGTGTTTTTTACTTGACTAAAAAACCTAACACAATATATGATTTTGATTGGAAGATTTTAAAGAGATCAAGAGACTTTCAAGTAAAAAAAACAACAACACACAACTCTTTCCTTTTTCTTTGTTCTTGTTTTCGGCCAAGATAAAAGAAGAGGCTCGGGTCTCGGTTATTCGTGTTCAAGCTCCCTAACATAGCTCGGTGTGTGTTGGAGGCTCGGGGTATATTCCGTTTGAGGATTTTCCCTTTGAAAGTCTAGCATCAACATCATCATCTTCTTCAACATCAACTACACTCTTAAAAGGTTAAGAATGTAAGTGTTTATAGTTTTGATAGTTTAGTTTTTCGGTATCATTTGATCCTTGCTTCGGGTTTCTAATAAATTGATTATTGGTAATCTTATGACATGAATAAACTAGGTTGTTCATGAACATATCTTATAAAACTTGTAATATATACATATATAAACACATGATACATATGTTTAGTTTGTAAATATCACGCTTCCGCCTTAATTGTGACTAGTTAAATGGTTAACTAAGTAGAAATTATCCATAGAAACCCAACACCCGTATGATCACACACACTCCATAACTATGTCATAACTCACACAATAAATGTGTCGACAAGAGAGTTAATGATAGTTGCTATTTTTGGAAAGAAAATTGTTTGTTAAAGGCGGAATCAGAAACAAACAGACTTGTTGCTAAGCAATTAATGAAAAGTAACTAACACACAAGAATCACTCAAAATATTTCCATTCATATAAATATTCATACAAATGATAATCAATTTAGGGTTTCTTGTTGGGAAAGTTATATCCGTACGATCCTAGGACAACCGTCACACTCATGAATATTCACTCAGAGAAAAGTGGCTAATCCGTCTTATCCGTTAGGAGGCGTGCCCTAAAATATTCTATTTATAGGCCTGACACCTCCTGACACCTGTCATTCCCTCTAGAAACCCTAAATAAAAGATACATATTCAAATTACATATTCAAATCTATACTAAGTGTAAAAACAGGTCTTCCGGGTAGATTTTGCATAAGTTGTCTTTTCCGAGTAGGCTTTGTGCCTTCTTTCCCTAGTAGACCTGGTAACCTCGAAGTGTGCTCGGAATCAGTTCTTCTGGTAGACTTTACTTAGAGTATTCTACAAAGAGAGTACTCACCTAGCAGACTTCAATCTTCTTGATCATATCAAACTTTGCCCGACATGACCTTACGAGCAACCTTGTTCTTCAATGGTCCTTTTAACTCCTTGCTGGGAATAGCTTATCTAGCAAAGCAAAGTGTGCTTGGAAACACTGTAGCCTGCTTGAGTTGAACCCTACCCGATGTAACCTGAGATACATTACTCACATCTAGCTTGCTCGGACCACTGTATTTTTAATGAATACCTTGCCCGATCTTCCAATCACTTGGCTTCATGAGCTTGGTTAGCCAAGAGCCTACTCTAAAGTAAATCTTTCTTGGCTATGAAGAACAAACATGCTTGACATAGTGAACCCTGCTCGGGTATACACTAAAGAAAAATTCTAGAAGATAACCTTGCCCGATGGACAAAATACCTTGCTAGGGTAAGTAAACCTTGCCCAGGAGTCCAAGTGTGCTTGGATTCCATAATTAGCGATTTTAGTGGAATTTGAGAAGATTCCAATCTTCCTGTAATTCTCTTAGGTAAAATCTTTGAATCAACAATCTCACTCTGGATTGGAACACCTCAACTGTCCCAAAACACTTCTACAGTTACATACATATAGTTAAAATACTCATCAAATCAAAATCAAATTTTATATATTCATAAAGGCAAACTATTACATTTTAGAATTTTTTCCATAGAAATTACAAATCAAAGCCTATTCTAAGATCTTTATCTTCTTCTTGTATCATAGGCTGCTTGTTTTCGGTTGATTATTACAGTTCTTGCCCTTTGCTGAAAGATCGACAAAATTTGGTAATGAGGGTGACTCTCAGGAATGGTCATATCTCGTATATCCCTCAAATCTTCATTGTGCAAATAAGTCAAATCTTCAACTTTTCTGATTATGCCCAAGATAAGTCCATATGAATTACTAAGAACATAGTGGCCATCATTTTCCTTATATTCAATTTCAGCAATGACGCCATTATTCTAGACATTGTAATTTGGGCGTGACATTCTTCTTCCTATGCTTATGCATGTGTTCATGTTTGATAGGGGATTGTTGTTTCTGACTGATAATTGATAATTCAATTAAGCACTTCTTATATTTTTCATTTTTGTTGCTCTTCTGGTTCTGTCAAGCTTTGTCAACTTCCACCTTTTCTTTTCCTTTAAAACTGGGAACCCCTTGTCAGCTTCACTTGTCAGATACTTTGAGAGTTCATTTTGCTATCTCCCTACCAACTTATTATTTTCATGATAATCATACAAATCCAGTGTGGACATCTTCTCCAACTGCTCTCTTGAATAGTCAGCAAAATCATCTCTAGAGATAATGTCTCTTAGTTGTCTACTCTGCATAATCACTTTCAAAGACTGAGATACTGAGTCATAGTAGAGAGTTCTTGGAAGATCCACATCAGAATGTGGTTTTGTTTCTCTTTGGGATCCGGCTCTACTAGACTCTCCCCATATTTTTGATGGATGTACCCTTGAGGCCGAGCGCCTGGTTGGGATAGACTTCATGGGTTTGCTGGGCCCTGATTGTGACACCCGGTAATTTTTCACACTCTAATGTATGTATTTGATTTAAATTACGTATTATTTATATAATTTATATAAGGTATAAACCATAGTATACTTGAAATATAAACGAGAACAGTCGTTATGCCTATAGGATCGTATAAAGAGCCGATGAGAACGGCTATATGATAAAGACAGCCCAGTAATAGTCAGAGGTGACAAACATATCAAGCTAAATATATACCTATGATCAAATATAATGGGTAATGGTAAGACTTTGCCCAATAATGTCCTAATTCCCTAATTAGGACCGAAACGTCAAAAACGTTTAAATAATGGAATATAGTCGCCGAACCGGCCAAATTGATGACACATTATACAGTGAGACGATCAAGATATAAAACTATGAAGTGTTTAAAGGTATTCTAGTCGGAATAATATGAAGATAATAATTTAAACAATCCATGAAAGATTACAATATGGAGCACTATTTAACCGAATATAACTCCGGGCTAAATTTAAATATACATCATACCGGGAACCGAAATAAATACCGGGTTCCATACCATCTATAATACTTTATAGGTGACCAAATAAATTAAGAGAAGCTCATAATACCCAAGTCCAATATAATTCCCATAACTCGTTCATTCGATAAACTACTCGTCCTAACGACTATCCATTTAAGACCCGAACCAAGATTGAACTTAGCACTACATTTGGACAACCAATATATTTATTAACTGACCATAATACCCTCCCTTTGCAGCCCAAAGCCGAACCCCAACTTTTCCCATTCGGTTATAACACAAGACAAAACACCATTACATACATCCATGTATTAACATATTCATCATCATCCATAGCATCATCCATCTAACTATCATCATCACCAACATTATCATGACCTTGGAAATTTGCAAGGCACCAAAAAGCCTTCCAAGAGCCGGCCTCCCATTCCCCTCCCAAATAAACAACAATTTACACCATGCCTTGACTACTATTGCACTTGAATGAGTGATTTGCCACCCTTAATTCATGGGATTGTGATTCCCCAATTTAAGGGATTATGTTTCCATCCTCCACTCTATATATACTCTAGCTTTCTTGATCAAAAATCACCACCCAAACTCAAGAAACTTAACTCCAAAAACAACCCCTTCCTCTCTCGGCCGAAGGCAGCAGCAGTGCACCACCACAGCCGCCTCTTTGCAACCTGTTTTCTCTATAATTCTACTATTAACATCTTGAACCCTATTTATCGTTGGAAAGCTAGAAGAAATCCTTAAACCGTGGTAGAAAGCCTTGAACGGATCTATGCCCGGAAAACTCGGTAAGAAGCTTTGAACCTTCGAAGGTCACTACTGGAAACTGCATTTTCCAGCAGTACCCCCCTCTCTTCTTTTGTTCATATCTCACAAACCACTTGGTATTTTTGGGTGATTATTATTTAGGAATCCAAGGAAACTCGCAAGGATCACGAACCACCTTTTGAACATCCATTTCCGGCTTCATTTCAGCATTAGGTAAGCCGAAAACTCGAGTTGTAACAGTTTATGGTGGCTGGAAAACACAGATTCTGTCCAGCCACGGTTTCATCATTTTACTTGACCCTAGTTCACCTATTTCATGTTATTTAAACATAATGTAGACCCTCAACATCGTGATTAACGTCAAGGAACTTGGATCTCGCCTTAAACCCGCTCAAGAACGCCTCAAAAACCGACATTCCCAAGGTACTAATGCCATGTAATGTTTAGTAGAAAAACATGGACTAAGCCTAAGATACATATACATAATGAGGTGATGAATCATGAACATAAACTTGAAGTGTGTTAAAATGACATATAATGAGGAGTAAATCATGTTGGGTAAAAATTACAAGTGTTAAAAGGGTGTTTAAGGAAGGTTAAGGTTAATAGAACACTTAGTTAAGATCTTGAGTAATAAAACCCACTTATAAATAAACAAGATAATATAAATGTAAAGACGGAATCTTGGTTATGTTAAACTTTAAAAAGGGTATATAACTAACGTATTAAAAACCGTATCGGGTGTAGTATGAGAATAAATATTTTTACTATCATAAAAGTAAAAATAATAATAGTAATAATAATAGTAATAATAATAATAAAAGTAACAAAAATAATAAGAGAAACGACTACGGGAAATCGGATACTAAAATATATATAAAAGTGCAATCCTTTGCGCGGAGGATACATGGATATAATGGCTTTAAAACAAAGAGATATATATATAAATACACTCGTATAATCCTATGAATACACGGGGAATACGTGTAAGATATATATAAGTAAATGTAAATATACAATATTGTATGGGTCAAGGATAATGGTAAAAGCATGTAATATAATTATAAGATTTAAAAAGAATATTAATAATACTTATAATATATACATAACAAAATAAGTATACAAGTCATACACATATATTCCTATATATGTGCAACAAATATAAAATACGGGTTTTTGTGATGGACATTGCGAGTAACTGGAAGGGTGGAGGTGCCGGTAGTCGGGACGTCCTGTCTAGGCTGGTAAACGAATATATCATAGATGGGCCCGTTACCTACCTGGGGACTAACGATGAGAGCACCAAAACCTATTAGGCTAAAGCATGTCACGAACGTCATGATTACCGACGAATAATTTGTATCGAGCATTCCCTAATGCTCGGAGGATATATATATAAAGAGGATATAACGGATATACATAACAAGTATAAGACGTTGTCTAACGTCCGTATCGCTAATGTATAAAAAGTATACATATATACCGTCACCTCATAAGTATGTATCGGGCTAAGTATTAATAGTTATATATTATGTACTGAAGTGCATACGTATACGATATAATACAGGAAACTCGCCAAGTATAACGGAACATTATTCCTCATTTAAGGTGAGTCTCACAGCCCCTATTTTCACTATTTTCAATGTTTTAAACTGTTTTCGGGGCGAGGGACACGTGTTTAAATATGTTTTATCATGGTGTATATCTTGATTTACAATGTGCGTGTACATGAGATATTTGGCGCGCTCATGGTACATAAAGTCCCCGGTATATATTGTAACCATAAACTATAGGCAACTATAGCCGAGGAACTCTACGGGTAGTACTACTGGTCTGACCAACCCACTCGTAAGTGGTCGCGCCACTTTATAAGACGGGTGCTTAGTTTTCCGATTTATTTATTCCCTCGTGGACTCGTGGGATGTTATGTGGGACTTTATGGTGTATATATATAGTCAAGGAATGGTTACGAACTCATGTATTCACGTTACACTGCAAGTCATGGATACTGCATTCATGACGTTATGAGAATTATATTATAAAGTATTTTATCGAGTCACAAAACTTGTGAACTCACTCAGTTTATACTGATTAAATTATTTTACGTGTCTTTCAGGTATCTAGCTACGTGGAGAGGTCACGGTGTCTCACTACGGTTTTATGTTTAACTATGGAAATTTCATGTATGAGGATTTTATATTTTGGAGTTTTCACGGTTATATCTCCCTTCGGCAGGACATAACTGTGAAATCTCAATATGTTATATGTAAACTTTTTTTATGGATATTTTTGTAAAACTTATATTATGAATGAAATCCTCATGTATTTTATCATATAGTTGTTACTTAACCGCGCTCTCGAAAAACCTTTCATGAGTCGCACACCGGTTGTTTCCGCCTATGGACCGGGTGTGACAGACTGGTATCAGAGCCAAGGTTATAGCGAACTAGGATTCAACCCTGAGTCTAGGCTATAACCCCTTAGATTCCTTCATGAAAACGTTTTTCATGCATGACATGTTTTCAAAACTTGCATTACACGAGAGTGCACGTGTCTTCGCGACACCTTTATCGCAACTAATGGTCTAGTATAGGAATGACCAAAATAAGGGGAAAAAAAAAAAAAAAAGCGATATTATCACTAATTAAACCTTAATCCTTTCAGTGATGGCCTTCCCGAACAATGATCCATATCATGGCCTAGCCATCACTGACTCCGACTCCGGCTCTGACTCTAACACTGATAGCAGCAGTGTCCATATGAGCGACGTTGTTCCAATTCCTGATGATCCTATAGAGATCTCCGATGACGAGCCTACCGAGGTAATCAGGCTCGATGAGGACGACAAGGTAACTTATGACGATGACGACCTTGAGGAGATGGAGGAGCTGGCTGCAGTGCCCTCCGAGGAGATACGAGCCGTCGGGCTGAAAAGGTATGCCACGGACTCCGACGATGAGGTGCCCCGGACTATACATGAGGTAGGCGAGTCCTCACGCCCCCAAGGGCGCCCTACCTCCGATGATACAGAGGTCCCCGTACCACCGACCACAGCAGCCGCCGAGGCTGAGAGAAAGGCCCTTGAGGAATGGCTCATGGATTGGGAGCAGAGGGTCGAGGTGTTTATGGAGAGCGTGAAAGGCAAGGCCTGTGAGACCACTCTCCGCCTTGAAAATCACTATGACTTGATCTCGGACGCAAGGATGAGAGTGCTAAAGTTGGAGCATATGGTAAGAGATGCATTGCACTTAGCTGATGTGGGAACGAGTCGGGCCGCTGCCGCCGAACGAAGGGTGATGAAATTGGAGAATGAGGTTAAGACAATTCAAGCCTTTTTGGGAGACGTGTTTCCACCACCGCCACCACCGATGCCATGAAGCGACTATAGACTAGTATTAGCGGGTAGTAATCATATGTATGGGAAGTAATATATTACGGACTACGACCCGATCTTTTGGCAAAACGCTTGTATGTTGTAGGAGTTTGTAGTAGACTTAAACATAAACTTATGTAATCAAATCTTTTGATGTAATGAAGTTATGTTTATGATATATGAGTATGAGTATACGATGTGGTATAATGAGATGTAATAATAAAATCTATGTATGCGAGTATATGATTAATAAGTATGACTATAAGCAAATATATGGGTGTGAATGTAATAAGTATCGAACCCTACAACTACTTACATACAAGCGTGATGCCAATACTAACCGATCCTTCTTATTCTCAACTTGAAGGAAAATGCCAAGGAGAAGGAACGACAGTTTACCTAATACACCTGCGCAATTACAAGAAGTCATAGCGCAAGCGATAGCCGCCTACGAAGCCAGTAGGGGCGACTCAAGTCAAGAACGAAGGAATTCCGCAAACACTGAAAATGTAGCTCCAGAGACTGGCGGTGAGGAACGAGGATGTTCCTACAAAACTTTCATGACATGCAAACCGTGGTCCTTTAAGGGAACGGAAGGAGCCATAGGAGTTATCCGTTGGATCGAGAAGACAGAATCTGTGATAGCAATCAGTGGATGCACAGAAAAACAGAAAGTGTTGTACGTGACATGTATGTTTCAAGATGAAGCCCTATCGTGGTGGAATTTACAAGTACAAACCCTAGGCCGAGACGTGGCCTATGGTAAGACCTGGAAAGAGTTAAAGGAGATGATGGAAAAGAAATATTGCCCAATGACTGAGATGCAGAAGTTGGAAAATGAGTTCTGGACGCTCACCATGAAGGGAGCCACATCACAGCATATAACACGCGATTTCACGAGCTATGCCGAATAGTTCCTCATATGGCCACCACTGAAGAAAAGAGAGTTGAAAGGTACATCTGGGGATTAGCAACAGTTATCAGGGGACCAATCACGGCCACTAGGCCTGCGACCATGGCCGAGGCTGTTGAACTAGGTCTGAGTCTGACAGAAGATGCAGTACGAGCTGGCACCCTAGGAAAGCCAACTCAGAAGGAAGCAAGCCAACCATTCTCCCAACGCGGCAACAGCCGCCATAACAATCACAAGAGGAGCTGGGCCTCTCGTAATCAAGGGTCAAGTTCCAAAGAACCCCCTGTCAAGAAACAAGAAACTGTGAAAGTGTATGCCGCCCAGACCACGGATCAACCACGGAAGACGTATAGTGGGTCAAACCCGTGGTGTGACAAATGCAAGTATTATCATGTTGGTGACTGCTCAAGTATTGTGTGTAAGCATTGTCACAAGAGAGGGCATGTGGAAGCTAAGTGTAGAATTAAGAATGGTGCAGTAGTTGTGAAGCAAGAACCGGGGAAAACGACACCACGAGCTTGTTATGGGTGCGGAAATACGGGTCATTTTATCAAGAACTGTCCGCAGATGAAGAATACAGCTCAAGCTAGGGCTTTTGTTATCGGGGCGGGTGAAGCTAAGGAAGACCCAAATGTCGTCACTGGTACGTTCCTACTTAACAACCACTATGCGTCTGTGTTATTCGATACTGGTGCGGATTTAAGTTTTATATCCACTGAATTTAAAGACCTACTTGGTTTAGCACCTAGTAAATTAGCAACGCCCTATACTATAGAATTAGCTAATGGCAAACAGTTACGATCAGACGATATAGTGGAAAGTTGCGTACTAGTGATGGGAGAACATGAATTTAACGTAGATCTGTTGCCGATAGATTTAGGAAGTTTTGATGTCGTTTTAGGCATGGATTGGTTAGCAAAGAACCATGCTGAAGTTAATTGTTATGACAAGCAAATCCGCATACCCTTGGCAAGTGGTGAAACGCTGACTATTCAAGGAGAAAGACGTGGCACTGTGATGAAGTTAATTTCGTGTATGAAAGCACGAAAGTGCTTGCGAAAGAAGTGTCAAGCTTTCTTAGCCCACGTGGTGGAGAAAAAGGATGAAGAAAGGAAGATAGAAAGTATACCTATAGTAAGAGATTTCCCCGATGTCTTTCCAGAAGATCTACCAGGGTTACCACCTCAAAGACAAGTGGAGTTTCGAATCGATCTAGTACCAGGAGCTGCACCAGTAGCGCGAGCACCTTATCGATTAGCTCCCTCGGAAATGCGAGAACTATCGAATCAATTACAGGAGCTACTAGACAAGGGTTTCATACGCCCGAGCTACTCACCTTGGGGAGCCCCGGTACTATTTGTCAAGAAGAAAGACGGTTCGTTCCGTATGTGTATTGATTACAGGGAACTTAACAAACTGACCATCAAAAATCGGTACCCTTTACCGAGGATTGATGATTTGTTTGACCAATTACAGGGATCTAGTTTCTATTCCAAGATAGATCTACGATCTGGGTATCATCAGCTGAAGATACACGAGGACGATGTACCAAAGACTGCGTTCCGAACGAGGTATGGTCATTATGAATTTCTAGTCATGCCTTTTGGGCTAACGAACGCACCTGCCGTGTTCATGGACTTAATGAATCGAGTGTGCAAACCTTACCTTGACAAGTTCGTGATAGTGTTTATAGATGACATATTAATTTATTCTCGAACCAAAGAAGAGCACGAGCAGCACCTTCGATTGATTTTAGAATTGTTGAGAAAGGAGAAATTGTATGCAAAGTTTTCAAAGTGTGATTTTTGGTTAAGAGAAGTACACTTTTTAGGCCATGTCGTCAACGAGAAGGGAATTCATGTTGACCCTTCAAAAGTAGAGGCCATTAAAAACTGGGAAGTGCCGAAGACGCCGACGGAAATACGACAATTTTTAGGTCTGGCAGGCTACTATCGACGGTTTATTGAAAATTTCTCGAAGATAGCACAACCCCTTACTGCGCTCACACAGAAAGATAAGTCGTTTAATTGGGGAGATAAACAAGAAAAGGCGTTCCAGTTGCTAAAACAGAAACTTTGCAGTGCACCTATTCTAGCCTTACCAGAAGGGATGGATGACTTCGTAGTTTATTGCGATGCTTCGCATCAAGGACTTGGTTGTGTCCTTATGCAAAGAAATCAAGTCATCGCGTATGCGTCACGACAACTCAAAGTGCACGAGAAAAATTACACCACTCACGATTTGGAATTGGGCGCAGTGGTGTTTGCACTTAAGATATGGCGTCATTACTTATACGGCACCCATTGCACAATCTACACCGATCATAAAAGCCTACAACATATATTTGATCAAAAATAATTGAACATGAGGCAACGACGGTGGGTTGAATTATTGAATGATTATGATTGTGTAATCAAGTACCACCCTGGAAAGGCGAACGTTGTAGCAGACGCTTTAAGCAGGAAAGAAAGGGTGAAGACATCACGTGTTAAAGTCTTAGGGCTAACTATAAGTACGAACCTCACCACCCTTATCCACGAAGCCCAACGAGAAGCTTTGAAACCTGATAATATCAAAGACGAGGGTCTCCGTGGTATGGTTGACAACTTAGAATCCAAAGAAGACGGTACCCTGTACTTTGTCAACCGAATATGGGTTCCTCTCAAGGGATGATTACGTGAAAGAATACTTGATGAAGCCCACAAGACGAAGTATTCCGTGCACCCCGGTGCAGATAAAATGTATAAAGATGTAAAGGGATACTATTGGTGGCCTAATCTTAAGGGTGATATAGCAAATTATGTGGGAAAATGTTTAACTTGCGCAAAAGTCAAGCCGGAATATCAGAAACCATCCGGATTATTACAACAGCCCGAGATTCCCATGTGGAAATGGGAACAAATCTCGATAGATTTCATTACGAAGTTACCTAGGACTCCAGGTGGTTATGACACCATATGGGTGATAGTCGACCGGCTAACCAAATCCGCGCATTTCTTAGCTATCAAAGAAACGGATAAGATGGAGCGGTTAGCTAGACTATATATAAAAGAGATCGTGTCAAGACATGGAGTCCCAGTCTCGATTATTTCCGACCGCGACAGTCGATTTACGTCTCATTTTTGGAAGTCGTTACAAAAAGCTTTGGGCACGCGATTAGATATGAGTACCGCCTACCATCCCCAGACTGACGGCCAAAGCGAGCAAACTATACAAACATTGAAAGATATGCTAAGAGCGTGTGCAATTGATTTTGGTGGTAGCTGGGATGTTCACCTTCCTTTGGTGGAATTTTCATATAATAATAGCTACCACACGAGCATAAAGGCTGCACCGTTCGAAGCTTTGTATGGTCGTAAGTGTAGGTCGCCCTTGTGCTGGGCGGAAATAGGCGATAGACAAATGACGGGTCCCGAACTAATTCAAGAAACTACTGACAAGATATTTCAAATAAAAGAACGACTGAAAACGGCCCGTGATCGACAGAAAAGTTATGCGGATGTGAGACGCAAGCCTTTGGAATTCCAAGTGGGAGATAAAGTTCTTATAAAGGTCTCGCCATGGAAAGGAGTTCCGAGGTTTGGAAAGCGGGGCAAGCTCAGCCCAAGATATACCGGACCATTTGAGATCATGGAAAGGATAGGTCCCGTGGCCTATAAGTTGAAGCTACCAGAAGAACTTAACGGGGTACATGACACATTCCATGTGTCGAACCTTAAAAAGTGTCTATCCGATGAATCTTTAATCGTACCCCTAGACGAAGTACATATTGACGAACAATTACATTTTGTTGAAGAACCGATAGCCGTTACCGACTGGAAAGAACAAAAACTACGAAGAAGTCGGATTAAGTTAGTGAAGGTACAATGGAAATCTAAAAGAGGACCCGAGTTTACCTGGGAAAGAGAAGATAAAATTCGAAAGAAGTACCCACACCTTTTCCCGGACCCAACTATAACGGATAACTAACAACAAATTTCGGGACGAAATTCTTCCAACAGGGGGAGAATGTGACACCCGATAATTTTTCACACTCTAATGTATATATTTGATTTAAATTACGTATTATTTATATAATTTATATAAGGTATAAACCATATTATACTTGAAATATGAACGAGAACAGTCGTTATGCCTATAGGATCGTATAAAGAGCCGATGAGAACGGCTATATGATAAAGACAGCCCAGTAATAGTCAGAGGTGACAAACATATCAAGCTAAATATATACCTATGATCCAATATAATGGGTAATGGTAAGACTTTGCCCAATAATGTCCTAATTCCCTAATTAGGACCGAAACGTCAAAAACGTTTAAATAATGGAATATAGTCGCCGAACCGGCCAAATTAATGACACATTATACAGTGAGACGATCAAGATATGAAACTATGAAGTGTTTAAAGGTATACTAGTCGGAATAATATGAAGATAATAATTTAAACAATCCATGAAAGATTACAATATGGAGCACTATTTAACCGAATATAACTCCGGGCTAAATTTAAATATACATCATACCGGGAACCGAAATAAATACCGGGTTCCATACCATCTATAATACTTTATAGGTGACCAAATAAATTAAGAGAAGCTCATAATACCCAAGTCCAATATAATTCCCATAACTCGTTCATTCGATAAACTACTCGTCCTAACGACTATCCATTTAAGACCCGAACCAAGATTGAACTTAGCACTACATTTGGACACCCAATATATTTATTAAATGACCATAATACCCTCCCTTTGCAGCCCAAAGCCGAACCCCAACTTTTCCCATTCGGTTATAAAACAAGACAAAACACCATTACATACATCCATGTATTAACATATTCATCATCATCCATAGCATCATCCATCTAACTATCATCATCACCAACATTATCATGACCTTGGAAATTTGCAAGCCACCAAAAAGTCACCAAAAAGCCTTCCAAGAGCCGGCCTCCCATTCCCCTCCCAAATAAACAACAATTTACACCATGCCTTGACTACTATTGCACTTGAATGAGTGATTTGCCACCCTTAATTCACGGGATTGTGATTCCCCAATTTAAGGGATTATGTTTCCATCCTCCACTCTATATATACTCTAGCTTTCTTGATCAAAAATCACCACCCAAACTCAAGAAACTTAACTCCAAAAACAACCCCTTCCTCTCTCGGCCGAAGGCAGCAGCAGTGCACCACCACAGCCGCCTCTTTGCAACCTGTTTTCTCTATAATTCTACTATTAACATCTTGAACCCTATATATCGTTGGAAAGCTAGAAGAAATCCTTAAACCGTGGTAGAAAGCCTTGAACGGATCTCTGCCCGGAAAACTCGGTAAGAAGCTTTGAACCTTCGAAGGTCACTACTGGAAACTGCATTTTCCAGCAGTACCCCCCTCTCTTCTTTTGTTCATATCTCACAAACCACTTGGTATTTTTGGGTGATTCTTGTTTAGGAATCCAAGGAAACTCGCAAGGATCACGAACCACCTTTTGAACATCCATTTACGGCTTCATTTCAGCATTAGGTAAGCCGAAAACTCGAGTTGTTACAGTTTATGGTGGCTGGAAAAACACAGATTCTGTCCAGCCACGGTTTCATCATTTTACTTGACCCTAGTTCACCTATTTCATGTTATTTAAACATAATGTAGACCCTCAACATCGTGATTAACGTCAAGGAACTTGGATCTCGCCTTAAACCCGCTCAAGAACGCCTCAAAAACCGACATTCCCAAGGTACTAATGCCATGTAATGTTTAGTAGAAAAACATGGACTAAGCCTAAGATACATATACATAATGAGGTAATGAATCATGAACATAAACTTGAAGTGTGTTAAAATGACATATAATGAGGAGTAAATCATGTTGGGTAAAAATTACAAGTGTTAAAAGGGTGTTTAAGGAAGGTTAAGGTTAATAGAACACTTAGTTAAGATCTTGAGTAATAAAACCCACTTATAAATAAACAAGATAATATAAATGTAAAGACGGAATCTTGGTTATGTTAAACTTTAAAAAGGGTATATAACTAACGTATTAAAAACCGTATCGGGTGTAGTATGAGAATAAATATTTTTACTATCATAAAAGTAAAAATAATAATAGTAATAATAATAGTAATAATAATAATAATAAAAGTAACAAAAATAATAAGAGAAACGACTACGGGAAATCGGATACTAAAATATATATAAAAGTGCAATCCTTTGCGCGGAGGATACATGGATATAATGGCTTTAAAACAAAGAGATATATATATAAATACACTCGTATAATCCTATGAATACACGGGGAATACGTGTAAGATATATATAAGTAAATGTAATTATACAATATTGTATGGGTCAAGGATAATGGTAAAAGCATGTAATATAATTATAAGATTTAAAAAGAATATTAATAATACTTATAATATATACATAACAAAATAAGTATACAAGTCATACACATATATTCCTATATATGTGCAACAAATATAAAATACGGGTTTTTGTGATGGACATTGCGAGTAACTGGAAGGGTGGAGGTGCCGGTAGTCGGGACGTCCTGTCTAGGCTGGTAAACGAATATATCATAGATGGGCCCGTTACCTACCTGGGGACTAACGATGAGAGCACCAAAACCTATTAGGCTAAAGCATGTCACGAACGTCATGATTACCGACGAATAATTTGTATCGAGCATTCCCTAATGCTCGGAGGATATATATATAAAGAGGATATAACGGATATACATAACAAGTATAAGACGTTGTCTAACGTCCGTATCGCTAATGTATAAAAAGTATACATATATACCGTCACCTCATAAGTATGTATCGGGCTAAGTATTAATAGTTATATATTATGTACTGAAGTGCATACGTATACGATATAATACAGGAAACTCGCCAAGTATAACGGAACATTATTCCTCATTTAAGGTGAGTCTCACAGCCCCTATTTTCACTATTTTCACTATGTTTTAAACTGTTTTCGGGGCGAGGGACACGTGTTTAAATATGTTTTATCATGGTGTATATCTTGATTTACAATGTGCGTGTACATGAGATATTTGGCGCGCTCATGGTACATAAAGTCCCCGGTATATATTGTAACCATAAACTATAGGCAACTATAGCCGAGGAACTCTACGGGTAGTACTACTGGTCTGACCAACCCACTCGTAAGTGGTCGCGCCACTTTATAAGACGGGTGCTTAGTTTTCCGATTTATTTATTCCCTCGTGGACTCGTGGGATGTTATGTGGGACTTTATGGTGTATATATATAGTCAAGGAATGGTTACGAACTCATGTATTCACGTTACACTGCAAGTCATGGATACTGCATTCATGACGTTATGAGAATTATATTATAAAGTATTTTATCGAGTCACAAAACTTGTGAACTCACTCAGTTTATACTGATTAAATTATTTTACGTGTCTTTCAGGTATCTAGCTACGTGGAGAGGTCACGGTGTCTCACTACGGTTTTATGTTTAACTATGGAAATTTCATGTATGAGGATTTTATATTTTGGAGTTTTCACGGTTATATCTCCCTTCGGCAGGACATAACTGTGAAATCTCAATATGTTATATGTAAACTTTTTTTATGGATATTTTTGTAAAACTTATATTATGAATGAAATCCTCATGTATTTTATCATATAGTTGTTACTTAACCGCGCTCTCGAAAAACCTTTCATGAGTCGCACACCGGTTGTTTCCGCCTATGGACCGGGTGTGACAGACTGGTATCAGAGCCAAGGTTATAGCGAACTAGGATTCAACCCTGAGTCTAGGCTATAACCCCTTAGATTCCTTCATGAAAACGTTTTTCATGCATGACATGTTTTCAAAACTTGCATTACACGAGAGTGCACGTGTCTTCGCGACACCTTTATCGCAACTAATGGTCTAGTATAGGAATGACCAAAATAAGGGGAAAAAAAAAAAAAAAAAGCGATATTATCACTAATTAAACCTTAATCCTTTCAGCGATGGCCTTCCCGAACAATGATCCATATCATGGCCTAGCCATCACTGACTCCGACTCCGGCTCTGACTCTAACACTGATAGCAGCAGTGTCCATATGAGCGACGTTGTTCCAATTCCTGATGATCCTATAGAGATCTCCGATGACGAGCCTACCGAGGTAATCAGGCTCGATGAGGACGACAAGGTAACTTATGACGATGACGACCTTGAGGAGATGGAGGAGCTGGCTGCAGTGCCCTCCGAGGAGATACGAGCCGCCGGGCTGAAAAGGTATGCCACGGACTCCGACGATGAGGTGCCCCGGACTATACATGAGGTAGGCGAGTCCTCACGCCCCCAAGGGCGCCCTACCTCCGATGATACAGAGGTCCCCGTACCACCGACCACAGCAGCCGCCGAGGCTGAGAGAAAGGCCCTTGAGGAATGGCTCATGGATTGGGAGCAGAGGGTCGAGGTGTTTATGGAGAGCGTGAAAGGCAAGGCCTGTGAGACCACTCTCCGCCTTGAAAATCACTATGACTTGATCTCGGACGCAAGGATGAGAGTGCTAAAGTTGGAGCATATGGTAAGAGATGCATTGCACTTAGCTGATGTGGGAACGAGTCGGGCCGCTGCCGCCGAACGAAGGGTGATGAAATTGGAGAATGAGGTTAAGACAATTCAAGCCTTTTTGGGAGACGTGTTTCCACCACCGCCACCACCGATGCCATGAAGCGACTATAGACTAGTATTAGCGGGTAGTAATCATATGTATGGGAAGTAATATATTACGGACTACGACCCGATCTTTTGGCAAAACGCTTGTATGTTGTAGGAGTTTGTAGTAGACTTAAACATAAACTTATGTAATCAAATCTTTTGATGTAATGAAGTTATGTTTATGATATATGAGTATGAGTATACGATGTGGTATAATGAGATGTAATAATAAAATCTATGTATGCGAGTATATGATTAATAAGTATGACTATAAGCAAATATATGGGTGTGAATGTAATAAGTATCGAACCCTACAACTACTTACATACAAGCGTGATGCCAATACTAACCGATCCTTCTTATTCTCAACTTGAAGGAAAATGCCAAGGAGAAGGAACGACAGTTTACCTAATACACCTGCGCAATTACAAGAAGTCATAGCGCAAGCGATAGCCGCCTACGAAGCCAGTAGGGGCGACTCAAGTCAAGAACGAAGGAATTCCGCAAACACTGAAAATGTAGCTCCAGAGACTGGCGGTGAGGAACGAGGATGTTCCTACAAAACTTTCATGACATGCAAACCGTGGTCCTTTAAGGGAACGGAAGGAGCCATAGGAGTTATCCGTTGGATCGAGAAGACAGAATCTGTGATAGCAATCAGTGGATGCACAGAAAAACAGAAAGTGTTGTACGTGACATGTATGTTTCAAGATGAAGCCCTATCGTGGTGGAATTTACAAGTACAAACCCTAGGCCGAGACGTGGCCTATGGTAAGACCTGGAAAGAGTTAAAGGAGATGATGGAAAAGAAATATTGCCCAATGACTGAGATGCAGAAGTTGGAAAATGAGTTCTGGACGCTCACCATGAAGGGAGCCACATCACAGCATATAACACGCGATTTCACGAGCTATGCCGAATAGTTCCTCATATGGCCACCACTGAAGAAAAGAGAGTTGAAAGGTACATCTGGGGATTAGCAACAGTTATCAGGGGACCAATCACGGCCACTAGGCCTGCGACCATGGCCGAGGCTGTTGAACTAGGTCTGAGTCTGACAGAAGATGCAGTACGAGCTGGCACCCTAGGAAAGCCAACTCAGAAGGAAGCAAGCCAACCATTCTCCCAACGCGGCAACAGCCGCCATAACAATCACAAGAGGAGCTGGGCCTCTCGTAATCAAGGGTCAAGTTCCAAAGAACCCCCTGTCAAGAAACAAGAAACTGTGAAAGTGTATGCCGCCCAGACCACGGATCAACCACGGAAGACGTATAGTGGGTCAAACCCGTGGTGTGACAAATGCAAGTATTATCATGTTGGTGACTGCTCAAGTATTGTGTGTAAGCATTGTCACAAGAGAGGGCATGTGGAAGCTAAGTGTAGAATTAAGAATGGTGCAGTAGTTGTGAAGCAAGAACCGGGGAAAACGACACCACGAGCTTGTTATGGGTGCGGAAATACGGGTCATTTTATCAAGAACTGTCCGCAGATGAAGAATACAGCTCAAGCTAGGGCTTTTGTTATCGGGGCGGGTGAAGCTAAGGAAGACCCAAATGTCGTCACTGGTACGTTCCTACTTAACAACCACTATGCGTCTGTGTTATTCGATACTGGTGCGGATTTAAGTTTTATATCCACTGAATTTAAAGACCTACTTGGTTTAGCACCTAGTAAATTAGCAACGCCCTATACTATTGAATTAGCTAATGGCAAACAGTTACGATCAGACGATATAGTGGAAAGTTGCGTACTAGTGATGGGAGAACATGAATTTAACGTAGATCTGTTGCCGATAGATTTAGGAAGTTTTGATGTCGTTTTAGGCATGGATTGGTTAGCAAAGAACCATGCTGAAGTTAATTGTTATGACAAGCAAATCCGCATACCCTTGGCAAGTGGTGAAACGCTGACTATTCAAGGAGAAAGACGTGGCACTGTGATGAAGTTAATTTCGTGTATGAAAGCACGAAAGTGCTTGCGAAAGAAGTGTCAAGCTTTCTTAGCCCACGTGGTGGAGAAAAAGGATGAAGAAAGGAAGATAGAAAGTATACCTATATAAGAGATTTCCCCGATGTCTTTCCAGAAGATCTACCAGGGTTACCACCTCAAAGACAAGTGGAGTTTCGAATCGATCTAGTACCAGGAGCTGCACCAGTAGCGCGAGCACCTTATCGATTAGCTCCCTCGGAAATGCGAGAACTATCGAATCAATTACAGGAGCTACTAGACAAGGGTTTCATACGCCCGAGCTACTCACCTTGGGGAGCCCCGGTACTATTTGTCAAGAAGAAAGACGGTTCGTTCCGTATGTGTATTGATTACAGGGAACTTAACAAACTGACCATCAAAAATCGGTACCCTTTACCGAGGATTGATGATTTGTTTGACCAATTACAGGGATCTAGTTTCTATTCCAAGATAGATCTACGATCCGGGTATCATCAGCTGAAGATACACGAGGACGATGTACCAAAGACTGCGTTCCGAACGAGGTATGGTCATTATGAATTTCTAGTCATGCCTTTTGGGCTAACGAACGCACCTGCCGTGTTCATGGACTTAATGAATCGAGTGTGCAAACCTTACCTTGACAAGTTCGTGATAGTGTTTATAGATGACATATTAATTTATTCTCGAACCAAAGAAGAGCACGAGCAGCACCTTCGATTGATTTTAGAATTGTTGAGAAAGGAGAAGTTGTATGCAAAGTTTTCAAAGTGTGATTTTTGGCTAAGAGAAGTACACTTTTTAGGCCATGTCGTCAACGAGAAGGGAATTCATGTTGACCCTTCAAAAGTAGAGGCCATTAAAAACTGGGAAGTGCCGAAGACGCCGACGGAAATACGACAATTTTTAGGTCTGGCAGGCTACTATCGACGGTTTATTGAAAATTTCTCGAAGATAGCACAACCCCTTACTGCGCTCACACAGAAAGATAAGTCGTTTAATTGGGGAGATAAACAAGAAAAGGCGTTCCAGTTGCTAAAACAGAAACTTTGCAGTGCACCTATTCTAGCCTTACCAGAAGGGATGGATGACTTCGTAGTTTATTGCGATGCTTCGCATCAAGGACTTGGTTGTGTCCTTATGCAAAGAAATCAAGTCATCGCGTATGCGTCACGACAACTCAAAGTGCACGAGAAAAATTACACCACTCACGATTTGGAATTGGGCGCAGTGGTGTTTGCACTTAAGATATGGCGTCATTACTTATACGGCACCCATTGCACAATCTACACCGATCATAAAAGCCTACAACATATATTTGATCAAAAATAATTAAACATGAGGCAACGACGGTGGGTTGAATTATTGAATGATTATGATTGTGTAATCAAGTACCACCCTGGAAAGGCGAACGTTGTAGCAGACGCTTTAAGCAGGAAAGAAAGGGTGAAGACATCACGTGTTAAAGTCTTAGGGCTAACTATAAGTACGAACCTCACCACCCTTATCCACGAAGCCCAACGAGAAGCTTTGAAACCTGATAATATCAAAGACGAGGGTCTCCGTGGTATGGTTGACAACTTAGAATCCAAAGAAGACGGTACCCTGTACTTTGTCAACCGAATATGGGTTCCTCTCAAGGGATGATTACGTGAAAGAATACTTGATGAAGCCCACAAGACGAAGTATTCCGTGCACCCCGGTGCAGATAAAATGTATAAAGATGTAAAGGGATACTATTGGTGGCCTAATCTTAAGGGTGATATAGCAAATTATGTGGGAAAATGTTTAACTTGCGCAAAAGTCAAGGCGGAATATCAGAAACCATCCGGATTATTACAACAGCCCGAGATTCCCATGTGGAAATGGGAACAAATCTCGATAGATTTCATTACGAAGTTACCTAGGACTCCAGGTGGTTATGACACCATGTGGGTGATAGTCGACCGGCTAACCAAATCCGCGCATTTCTTAGCTATCAAAGAAACGGATAAGATGGAGCGGTTAGCTAGACTATATATAAAAGAGATCGTGTCAAGACATGGAGTCCCAGTCTCGATTATTTCCGACCGCGACAGTCGATTTACGTCTCATTTTTGGAAGTCGTTACAAAAAGCTTTGGGCACGCGATTAGATATGAGTACCGCCTACCATCCCCAGACTGACGGCCAAAGCGAGCGAACTATACAAACATTGAAAGATATGCTAAGAGCGTGTGCAATTGATTTTGGTGGTAGCTGGGATGTTCACCTTCCTTTGGTGGAATTTTCATATAATAATAGCTACCACACGAGCATAAAGGCTGCACCGTTCGAAGCTTTGTATGGTCGTAAGTGTAGGTCGCCCTTGTGCTGGGCGGAAATAGGCGATAGACAAATGACGGGTCCCGAACTAATTCAAGAAACTACTGACAAGATATTTCAAATAAAAGAACGACTGAAAACGGCCCGTGATCGACAGAAAAGTTATGCGGATGTGAGACGCAAGCCTTTGGAATTCCAAGTGGGAGATAAAGTTCTTATAAAGGTCTCACCATGGAAAGGAGTTCCGAGGTTTGGAAAGCGGGGCAAGCTCAGCCCAAGATATACCGGACCATTTGAGATCATGGAAAGGATAGGTCCCGTGGCCTATAAGTTGAAGCTACCTGAAGAACTTAACGGGGTACATGACACATTCCATGTGTCGAACCTTAAAAAGTGTCTATCCGATGAATCTTTAATCGTACCCCTAGACGAAGTACATATTGACGAACAATTACATTTTGTTGAAGAACCGATAGCCGTTACCGACTGGAAAGAACAAAAACTACGAAGAAGTCGGATTAAGTTAGTGAAGGTACAATGGAAATCTAAAAGAGGACCCGAGTTTACCTGGGAAAGAGAAGATAAAATTCGAAAGAAGTACCCACACCTTTTCCCGGACCCAACTATAACGGATAACTAACAACAAATTTCGGGACGAAATTCTTCCAACAGGGGGAGAATGTGACACCCGATAATTTTTCACACTCTAATGTATATATTTGATTTAAATTACGTATTATTTATATAATTTATATAAGGTATAAACCATATTATACTTGAAATATGAACGAGAACAGTCGTTATGCCTATAGGATCGTATAAAGAGCCGATGAGAACGGCTATATGATAAAGACAGCCCAGTAATAGTCAGAGGTGACAAACATATCAAGCTAAATATATACCTATGATCCAATATAATGGGTAATGGTAAGACTTTGCCCAATAATGTCCTAATTCCCTAATAAGACCGAAACGTCAAAAACGTTTAAATAATGGAATATAGTCGCCGAACCGGCCAAATTAATGACACATTATACAGTGAGACGATCAAGATATGAAACTATGAAGTGTTTAAAGGTATACTAGTCGGAATAATATGAAGATAATAATTTAAACAATCCATGAAAGATTACAATATGGAGCACTATTTAACCGAATATAACTCCGGGCTAAATTTAAATATACATCATACCGGGAACCGAAATAAATACCGGGTTCCATACCATCTATAATACTTTATAGGTGACCAAATAAATTAAGAGAAGCTCATAATACCCAAGTCCAATATAATTCCCATAACTCGTTCATTCGATAAACTACTCGTCCTAACGACTATCCATTTAAGACCCGAACCAAGATTGAACTTAGCACTACATTTGGACACCCAATATATTTATTAAATGACCATAATACCCTCCCTTTGCAGCCCAAAGCCGAACCCCAACTTTTCCCATTCGGTTATAAAACAAGACAAAACACCATTACATACATCCATGTATTAACATATTCATCATCATCCATAGCATCATCCATCTAACTATCATCATCACCAACATTATCATGACCTTGGAAATTTGCAAGCCACCAAAAAGTCACCAAAAAGCCTTCCAAGAGCCGGCCTCCCATTCCCCTCCCAAATAAACAACAATTTACACCATGCCTTGACTACTATTGCACTTGAATGAGTGATTTGCCACCCTTAATTCATGGGATTGTGATTCCCCAATTTAAGGGATTATGTTTCCATCCTCCACTCTATATATACTCTAGCTTTCTTGATCAAAAATCACCACCCAAACTCAAGAAACTTAACTCCAAAAACAACCCCTTCCTCTCTCGGCCGAAGGCAGCAGCAGTGCACCACCACAGCCGCCTCTTTGCAACCTGTTTTCTCTATAATTCTACTATTAACATCTTGAACCCTATATATCGTTGGAAAGCTAGAAGAAATCCTTAAACCGTGGTAGAAAGCCTTGAACGGATCTCTGCCCGGAAAACTCGGTAAGAAGCTTTGAACCTTCGAAGGTCACTACTGGAAACTGCATTTTCCAGCAGTACCCCCCTCTCTTCTTTTGTTCATATCTCACAAACCACTTGGTATTTTTGGGTGATTCTTGTTTAGGAATCCAAGGAAACTCGCAAGGATCACGAACCACCTTTTGAACATCCATTTCCGGCTTCATTTCAGCATTAGGTAAGCCGAAAACTCGAGTTGTTACAGTTTATGGTGGCTGGAAAAACACAGATTCTGTCCAGCCACGGTTTCATCATTTTACTTGACCCTAGTTCACCTATTTCATGTTATTTAAACATAATGTAGACCCTCAACATCGTGATTAACGTCAAGGAACTTGGATCTCGCCTTAAACCCGCTCAAGAACGCCTCAAAAACCGACATTCCCAAGGTACTAATGCCATGTAATGTTTAGTAGAAAAACATGGACTAAGCCTAAGATACATATACATAATGAGGTGATGAATCATGAACATAAACTTGAAGTGTGTTAAAATGACATATAATGAGGAGTAAATCATGTTGGGTAAAAATTACAAGTGTTAAAAGGGTGTTTAAGGAAGGTTAAGGTTAATAGAACACTTAGTTAAGATCTTGAGTAATAAAACCCACTTATAAATAAACAAGATAATATAAATGTAAAGACGGAATCTTGGTTATGTTAAACTTTAAAAAGGGTATATAACTAACGTATTAAAAACCGTATCGGGTGTAGTATGAGAATAAATATTTTTACTATCATAAAAGTAAAAATAATAATAGTAATAATAATAGTAATAATAATAATAATAAAAGTAACAAAAATAATAAGAGAAACGACTACGGGAAATCGGATACTAAAATATATATAAAAGTGCAATCCTTTGCGCGGAGGATACATGGATATAATGGCTTTAAAACAAAGAGATATATATATAAATACACTCGTATAATCCTATGAATACACGGGGAATACGTGTAAGATATATATAAGTAAATGTAAATATACAATATTGTATGGGTCAAGGATAATGGTAAAAGCATGTAATATAATTATAAGATTTAAAAAGAATATTAATAATACTTATAATATATACATAACAAAATAAGTATACAAGTCATACACATATATTCCTATATATGTGCAACAAATATAAAATACGGGTTTTTGTGATGGACATTGCGAGTAACTGGAAGGGTGGAGGTGCCGGTAGTCGGGACGTCCTGTCTAGGCTGGTAAACGAATATATCATAGATGGGCCCGTTACCTACCTGGGGACTAACGATGAGAGCACCAAAACCTATTAGGCTAAAGCATGTCACGAACGTCATGATTACCGACGAATAATTTGTATCGAGCATTCCCTAATGCTCGGAGGATATATATATAAAGAGGATATAACGGATATGCATAACAAGTATAAGACGTTGTCTAACGTCCGTATCGCTAATGTATAAAAAGTATACATATATACCGTCACCTCATAAGTATGTATCGGGCTAAGTATTAATAGTTATATATTATGTACTGAAGTGCATACGTATACGATATAATACAGGAAACTCGCCAAGTATAACGGAACATTATTCCTCATTTAAGGTGAGTCTCACAGCCCCTATTTTCACTATTTTCACTATGTTTTAAACTGTTTTCGGGGCGAGGGACACGTGTTTAAATATGTTTTATCATGGTGTATATCTTGATTTACAATGTGCGTGTACATGAGATATTTGGCGCGCTCATGGTACATAAAGTCCCCGGTATATATTGTAACCATAAACTATAGGCAACTATAGCCGAGGAACTCTACGGGTAGTACTACTGGTCTGACCAACCCACTCGTAAGTGGTCGCGCCACTTTATAAGACGGGTGCTTAGTTTTCCGATTTATTTATTCCCTCGTGGACTCGTGGGATGTTATGTGGGACTTTATGGTGTATATATATAGTCAAGGAATGGTTACGAACTCATGTATTCACGTTACACTGCAAGTCATGGATACTGCATTCATGACGTTATGAGAATTATATTATAAAGTATTTTATCGAGTCACAAAACTTGTGAACTCACTCAGTTTATACTGATTAAATTATTTTACGTGTCTTTCAGGTATCTAGCTACGTGGAGAGGTCACGGTGTCTCACTACGGTTTTATGTTTAACTATGGAAATTTCATGTATGAGGATTTTATATTTTGGAGTTTTCACGGTTATATCTCCCTTCGGCAGGACATAACTGTGAAATCTCAATATGTTATATGTAAACTTTTTTTATGGATATTTTTGTAAAACTTATATTATGAATGAAATCCTCATGTATTTTATCATATAGTTGTTGCTTAACCGCGCTCTCGAAAAACCTTTCATGAGTCGCACACCGGTTGTTTCCGCCTATGGACCGGGTGTGACACTGATACTGCAAATGCTTTCATATACATTGACTCAATCAATTCAGCAGGGTAGGTGATAAGATCTGCAATGTTTCCCCCTGCATCTTTGTGAAACCTCATGATCATTTTGACTATCCTTGAATTATTCAGTAGCCCTGCAAGCACAAATCTCCCTTCAACCAAACTTCTGGGATTTTCACCCTCCAATAAGACTTTCTCCCACTCAGCCTTTTGCATATAAAATAGTTCCTTTAGTTGATCTCTGGTTAATGCATTTAAGGCATTCACATCCATTCCCTTTTAATTCACCATTATTCCCCATTAGTATTTGTATCATTTCTTCATTTTCGCATGGAACAATAGGCTCATCTGCTGGTTCATCTTTGACTTCCACTGGGATTGGGGTTTCTTCCATTTCAGTTCTTTTTGCTTCTTTTTCAGCGTCCTGCTTCTTCTTCAAAGTCATGTTTTTCTTTTCTTTTTGGGAGGGTCAGGCTGTTCTTCCCTTGACTGCCTAGTAGGTGACTCAGGTTGAACTCTCTTTAACTTGTATTTTTGTTGCAGTCTGTTATAATTGTTGGGTTTTAACAAGATTATCAAAGTGATAAAATCCCATTTTACCAAAAAACGCAGCGGATATAAAAGTTTTAAATCTTTTTAATATGATATGTATAAAACCAATTTTAAACATGCAAAACCCAAACCCGGATCCAAATACGAATTACACACTATCAAATACATGCATGTCACTATAAGTCCATGCATGTTACTACTACCTTTCAATATGACAAAACCGGGTGAAAGAGATTATGATTGAAAGGTAAGAAGTTGAATATGGAAGCTCCTCAAGCTAGCATACCCCAAGCTTCAACAAAACACCACTTCTAGCTAGGATTTGCACTTGAAATTTTCTTCTTCTTTTCTATGTTGGATGAAAATACCAAGAGAGGAAGAGAGAAAAGTTTACTTGGAAATTATGTGTGTTATGAAAGAATGAAAGAGAAAGACTTGGTTTTATTCAAATGCATCTTTCTCTCCACCAATAATAACCGTTGCATCTCTCCACTCAAACATATAATAATATTACATTTGAAAGAGTATTATCTTTTTCTTTTATAAAACTTTAAACATATATATATATATATATCCATACATATATACTTTTATAAGTTTATAACTTATAACTTATAAAATCTATTATATGTTAAGAGACTTGCTTGGTTATTATTATTCACATATTGTTATTTAACCAACTTAAATAACACTATGTAATGTTCTTTCATAAAACATAAATCATCCATATGATTTGTTTATTACACAAGTACATTTTATTTAGAAACCCCTTTCCAAATAACTCAAGTGTTAATATTCATTTGTTATGATCACATCATATATGAACGAATATTATCGGTGTTTGTCTAGCTTGTTATTGGGTATGACCCGAATTGGATCATAACATACTAGCCACATCAATTTAATATGTCTCTTGGGCAGACCGAGTCCAACAATCTCCCACTTGCACAAGATACATAGAAGATTGATGCAAGTAGCAAATACAGCCTAACTACGGTTTGCTACCCCTAATACGCATGACGAAGTGCCATTCAATAACATCATCCCTTTCAAGTCCCATACTTGAAACGATTTAGGTGAAACTTTCATATTTCCTTTTGCCACAAATGTCATGTTAAATCCAGAGACACAGAGTGATCATTCTCTGTTGATTTAACTTGTCAGGCCTTAGACATTTAACTCTCAACGAATAAGAGGGACAAATTCTCTATTGACTACATACGTCTCTCACTATCACCTTGTACTATACTTGAGCTTAGCCTTATGTACTGACATATTTCAGAGCAGCGAAGAACTAAGTCAAAGCATAATAGTCGATGAATATCAAGACCCAATATGTATCTCTGGTCGGAGGATCCTATGAAGTTCGCCTTTACTCAAATTTACTTATGATCACAAATCCCAAGGATTCCATGCAGTAAAATTGAGAGCGGATCAGTCCAATATTTATCCCTTAAATATTTATGAACCTTGGCAGCAACCCTTAGCTATATTCATACCTCATGAATATCTACCAATCCAGGTTCATAATAGTCTTACTTTCACATTTGTTCCCACAACTATGAACGACTACGGACGTTTAGAATAATTCAAATTAGTCATGGATTTAAACATACTAAAATGGAATATAACTCAAGAACATGACAATAACCAAAACCATATGATTGAGTTAAAATAAAATTGTTCCAATATCCAAATACAAATTTTTGATCAAATCCAATCACTAGAATATCGAAGTCCTAAGGCGCAAGTATGACCCTCATGCTTCGGCCTTTCAAGGAGTTTCGTGAGTGGGTCCGCGATGTTTTGATCAGTGTGAATTTGCGAATACATATCTTTCCGTTTTCAACTTCATCCCTTATGTAGTTGAATCTCCGCTCAATGTGCCCTGTCTTTTGATGAGCACGAGGTTCTTTGATTTGAGCAATCGCACCCTCGTTGTCACAAAAAATCTCTAGAGGGTCCTGAATGGTACGGACTACCCCTAGATCGGTAATGAACTTTCTAATCTATGCAGCTTCTTGAGCTGCCAATGAGGCGGCGATGTGTTCTGATTCAGTGGTGGATAAGGCTACCACATCTTGTTTTGCACTATTCCATGAGACAGCACCACCATTGAGAACGAAAACATATCCCGATTGTGATCGAGAATCATCTCGATCAGTTTGGAAACTCGCATCAGTGTAACCCTTTACAACGAGTTCCTCCTCACCAGAGCCATATATTAGAAACATATCCTTAGTCCTTCTAAGGTATTTCAATATGCTCTTAACAGCCATCCAATGGCTAGTTCCCGGATTTTGTTGGTATCGACTTGTCATGCTCAAGGCGCATGACACATCCGGTCTAGTGCAAATCATGGCATACATGATGGATCCTATAGCAGATGCATATGGGATACCACTCATTTTGTCTTGCTCATCCTTTGAGCTTGGACATTGAGAAGCACTCAACATCGTTCCTCTTTGAATAGGTACCAAACCCTTCTTAGAGTTTTCCATCTTGAAACTTTTCAAGATCTTGTCTATGTATGCACTTTGATTCAAACCTATCAACCGCCTTGATCTATCCCTATAGATCCTTATTCCCAGAATATAGGCGGCTTCACCAAGATCCTTAATGGAAAAACAGCTTCCAAGCTAGGCTTTTACACCTTCCAAGGTTGGAATGTCATTTCCAAACAGTAATATGTCATCGACATATAATACCAGAAAGGTTATGATGCTCCCACTAGCTTTCTTATACACACAAGCTTCATCAGCGTTTTTGATGAATCCAAATTTCTTAACTACATCATCAAAACGGTGATTCCAACTTCTAGATGCTTGTTTCAATCCATAGATTGATTTCTTCAACTTGCATACTTTGTTATGATGTTGTGGATCGACAAAACCTTCAGGCTGAACCATATAAACATCTTCATTAAGATGCCCATTTAGAAAAGCAGTTTTGACATCCATTTGCCATATCTCATAGTCATAATATGCGGCTATGGCAAAAATATCCTAATAGACTTTAGCATCGCCACGGGCGAGAAAGTTTCATCATAATCAACTCCTTGAGTTTGAGTGAAACCCTTTGCTACAAGTCTAGCTTTATAAGTATCCAAGTTTCCATGAATATCAGTTTTCTTCTTGAAAACCCACTTACTTCCAACGAGTTTGGAATTTAGAGGTGGAGCAACCAAGTCCCATACTTGATTGTCATGCATGGATTGCATCTCAACATTCATGGCTTCTAGCCATTTGTCACAATCAGATTGCGACATTGCATCTCGGTATGTGGTGGGTTCATCCGAATCTACCACGTAGCATCCATCCAGGAAAAATCCATATCTCTCAAGTGGGGTGCTAACTCTACCAGATTTGCGAATGTTTTGTGTGTTTTGATCAACAATTTGATCATCCTCAACAACCTCTTATTGATTGCTAGTGTCAACCAAACGTGTATTGGCTTGTAGTTCTCGATCCTCTTCGAGTTCTACAGTTCTATCAGTTCCTTCCATAAGGAACCTTCTTTCCAAGAACTTAGCCTTTCGAGCTATAAACACTTTATGCTCGCTTGGATTGTAGAAATAATATCCCATCGAATCCGTGGGATATCCTACAAATATACATTTAGTGGATTGACATTCAAGTTTGTCAGGGGTGTAAATCTTAACATAAGCCTCACAACCCCATACCTTTAAATATGAAAATTTTAGAGCCTTTCCATGCCATATTCAAAAGGTGTCCTATCCACTTTCTTGGTTGGTGCCATATTTAAAATACGGGCAGCGGAGATCACAGCGAAACCCCAAAATGATAGAGGTAATGAGCTTCTAGCCATCATGGATCGAACCATGTCCAATAAAGTTCGATTCCTCCTCTCGGACACACCATTATGTTGTGGTGTTCCAGGTGGAGTAAGTTGTGAGACAATCCCACAACTCCTAAGATGTTCTAGAAACGCATCATTGAGGTATTCACCTCCTCTATCAGAACGTAGTACATTGATTGTTTTGTTGAGTTGATTTTGTACCTCATTTTGGAAGACTTTGAACATTTCAAAGGCCTCATTTTTGTGTCTTAACAAGAACACATACCCATAGCGACTATAATCATCGGTAAAGGTAATGAAGTATCTTTCACCATTTCTTGTCATTGTCCTAAAAGGTCCACATACATCCGAATGTATGATACCTAATAAGTTTTTCGCCCTCTCATTTGTTCCATTAAAGGGCTCTTTGGTCATCTTTCCCAATAAACAAGATTCACATTCATCAAATGAATCAACATTTGATTTCAAAAGACCATTCTTTCGAAGTGTATGAATAGGATTCTTGTTTATGTGACCAAGACGACAATGCCAAAGAAAAGTATTACTCAAATCCATTTTGAGTCTTTTGGCGTTACCTTGGTACAACGAGTTATCAATGTATGAGTCATCATGAATTAATTCATAAATGCCATTAAACGGCATCGCTTTAAAATAAAAGACATTATCCATGAAAACATAAATACCATTATCAACAAACTTAAAGTCATAACCATGTTGTCTTAATACAGAAACAGAGATAATATTCCTAGTCAAACTAGGGGAATATAAAATGTTTTTCAAAATAATTTCCAAACCATTTGGAAGTTTTAAAACATAATCTCCTCGGGCTTGGACGTCAACCTTTGCTCCATTGCCCATGAAAAGACTTATATCTCCTTTCTTCACTTCATTTCTTCTTTTGAACCCCTGCAATGAATTACATATATGAGTTCCACATCCGGTATCCAATATCCATGTGTTAGAAGAAATAATATTAAGATCAATGTGAATCGTGAAAGTTGTACCTGAGGTTTGCCCCGCATCCCTCTTAGCTTTCAACTCCTTGAGATAGGTTGGACAGTTTCTCATCCAATGACCTATCTCACCACAACCAAAGTACGGATCCTCAGCGCTAACCTTTAGCTTCTTTGGTTTTGGTTCCGCCTTTGCCATTCCCTTGAACCCCTTCTTGACTTGCCCCTTGCCAACGGCAACTCTTGCCTTTGGTTCCGGGTGATGCCTTTTCTTTGAGCCGCCCTCATTGATCGCAAGAACGGGTAAAACCTTTTTACCCATGCCGGCTTCGGCTGTCTTAAGCATTGCGTGAAGCTCACCAATGCTTTTGTCCCATCCGTTCATGTTGTAGTTCAAGACGAATGTCTCAAACCTTTTAGTTAAGCCATTTAGGATCAAATCCGTGGCTAACTCTTTTGAGACGGGACAGTTAAGCCGTTCAATCCGATCAATGTGGCTCTTCATCTTAAGTACATAAGATGAAACAGATTGGGTTTCTTCCATATGACATGCATGAAGCGCTCGAACCGTTTCGAATCGCTCAACCCAAGCTTGAGTAAGGAACATTTCCTTAAGCTGGGTAATCATGTCATACGCCCCATGATTCTCGAAATCCTTTTGGATCTCGGGAATCATTGTTCCCAACATGAGGCAAGAAACTTGCACCGAATCCTCGGTGTATTTTAACCAATTCGCGTAGGCATCTAAATCGTCAACGTTTGGTTCATCGGGAATAGGATCATCTAAAATACAAGACTTCTTACGATTTCTCATGAACCATTTCTATTCTATTTTAGACATTAACGATCAAAAAATTGGTTTAACTATTAAACCCCACGAGTTTATGTTAGTGCAAGGTTTTGGTCGTCTCGAGTCTTTGTAATCATTTGTATTTATTATTATTTTAATGTAAGGGTACTTTGTTAATTACAAGCTCATTCGCTAAGTTATATGTGCTCATTCGTTAAGTCTGTTTAACGAATGATAGTTAAGTTGTTATACGTTTCCATTCGTTAAGGATGTTTAACTAATGGACCTTAATCGTTATTGATATGTTCCCATTCTTTATGCATTGTTGACGAATGGGGTATAGCGAATGAGTCATTCGGTATACCATTATATTATATAGTGTAATGAAGATGAATGAAGACCACTTGTTACAGAATGTGCAACGAATGACATTCATCTTCTATATAAAGGCTGTTCATGCCTTCATAATTTAAGTATGATATAACGTATTTTCCTAAGTTGTTACTCTGCCAAATTGCTCACTCACACACTTCATTCTCAATATATTATATACATACACATATCAGATTACTTGATCCGATTGATTAGATCACTAGGAATTGATCAATTAATCTACTGTAGCTCTATGGAATCGTGTTTCCATAAGTGGTATTAGATCCATGTTAGATTGTGTGTGTGCTAAGGTATTTTGTATTGAATTGACTGGATAATTCATTGATTATCTGTTAAATTTTGATCATGTTTTGAGTTTGTTAATTTTATCTAATTTAGCATGTTGAGATGTTAATTTGATGATGAATTGATTGGATCTAGATTCGGAATTGAGTTTATGTTTTTAATGATTATTGAATTGAGGTATTGTGAAAGTTTATGATGGAATTAGATTAAGTTTGTGGTGTTTTGAAACAGGGTATTCTATTTTTATGAATTTTGGATCTCGGACAAGCTATAATTTGGAATTGTGTTTTCGGATGGGTTTTGAATTGTTCACGAAAGTGAAACGAACAGATTAAGTGGTGATTTGTTAGTTTTGGTTAACAACTGAGTCAATAATCCAGACATTTGTGATTGTCTGGATAAAGGTTTGAATCTGCAAAATTTCTAGATCTGAAAATTAGAACTTGAAAGTTTGAAGATTTGAAGATGAACATTAATTCATTATATTGATTTTACACATTCGTCACGCATTGGATAGCCATTCGCTATTTCAGTGTAACTGAATTGTGAAACGTGTAAAAGTTGTTATAACATATTAACAAATTCATGCGCTAATGTAGCTGATTCGTCATCATTCATTCGTCAATCATTCGTTAACTGGTTCGTCACTAATACTTATTCGTGCCAAGTTCATTCGTCATCAAAACACTATACCATTCGCTATCACATTCGTTAATCATTCGTCAAGTTATTCGAGTGTTGATTCGTTACACTTGGATTTTTATTCGTTAGAGTTATTCGTTATCATCATTCGCCAGAGAATAATTTGTGTTGACTGATTGTCATTCTTCATCACATTCGTCATTTCATTCGTCACTTCATTCGTTGACTCATTCACATTCGTGATACGGTTAATCTTTTGACTGACTACCATTTCCCACTCGTTATAAATTTTCCAGTCGTTATCATCATTCGTTAAACACATTTACCTTTTAAACCTTTAAATTTCAAACTTGAACACTTTTTTCCTTTAAATTTCATTTTTAATCTACGTTTGAGATGAGTAGATTCTATGCACTGGCATCCCAAAATGTTTTGATGCAAAAAATGTTACATCTCGATGCTGAGATCGGGTCACATTCAAAATGTCTTCGATTAATGTAATTTAGTGATTTTGCACAATGGGAACCAAGATTCTGAGCACATCTAGTGTCTGTTCACCCTGACTATTCAAGATGTCTTGACAATGAGGAATTTAGTTTCAACTGGAAATATTTGTGGGAAGTTGAACAAGAACAAAGAGGAAGTTAAATACAAGGTTGTTTCCTCCACCTTTGAGTAACAATTATTCATTGAAGGTTGATAAGGAAAAGAGAAAAGCATACCTTGATAATTTTAGAGAAATGTTCAAGGAAAAGGAAGATTTAATTGAAATCTGCTGAAACTTTGATGACAATGGAGAGTTTGTGATGAAAAAAGAAGTGCATGATAAGAAATGTGGTGAAACTTTTGTTGGTGTTGTCTGAAGATGATTTTTATGAGGACTGTTCGAATGTAGATCACTTAAGTGATTCTAGTGACCAAGCTCAAGCAATGAAAGTTTAAAGAAAGCGAAGAATGGCAAAAGGGAGCCAAAAAACAAGATCCCTTTGTTGCCAAAGATAACTCCCAAGATGAGAAGGCATTATGAGCATATAAGAAGGGAAAACCAATATTTTGATATTTTTGGTGGTTCAAAATAAAAGAAAACCAATGAAAGAACAGCCTACAAAGTGCCACAAAGAAGAGAAAGTGTCAAAGAAAGCAAGAAAACAGTAGAAACCAAGAAGATTGATGATCATTTCATTCATATTTACCCTATTTTCTCAAACCAAGAGTTATTTGATATTGGGGAAGTGGATAGTATGGATGATTATCTTAGAAGACAGTCAAGATACAAAGTTGAGAAACATGACAATCCTATCAGATTGGAAAAAATCAAGTTTGTTACAAGCACTATGTCAAGAGAAGAAACCAAGATTGAACAATTTGTGCCCTTTAACATAAACTTCAATGGTTTGATTGCTCATCAGAAAATCATTGGTGTTGATTCTCCTAGACCAAGTGAAAGATACAAGAATGGAAAATCATGTGAAAAATTCAAAGGTCAAGTGTGGTGTAAAATCAATGATGTCTATGGTCATCACACTGATTCCTTCTAGGAGAAGTTAATTCATGAACCTTTTAGTGTTCCTGACACAATCAAGTATGGACAAGACTTTGGTTTTTTATAAGAAAAGGTACAATGATTATCTGAACAGGGGTACAAAAATGGTTGATGAACTAGAAACTGGTGGCACAGAAGGAAGTAAAATAGTGAGTAAGATTACTCAAAAGAAAGAGAACGGTAAGATTTTGAATGAACAAGCAAAATGGTGGCTCCAATGATGAAACAACCCATCAGAGTTAAATCTGATAAGGCTGCTAAAACTATGAAATCTGTTGACCATGGAAAGTCAACAGAAAGTGAAGAGAAGGTTAAAAGAGATGTTTTCAAGAGAAATAGATCAAGAGAATTAAATGGTGATGAGAAATTTCTCTTAAAACATGGCTATGAGCCACAAGGATTTCTGTGAAAACCAAGAAGTGAAACACAAGTAACAAGGGTGAAGAAAGATTATGTCATTGAGGAATGTAGAAGCATAGTTCCATATGTGGGAACATCATATGAAACTGGCTATGACACAGATGATTCAGTTGAATCCCGTGAAATTGTTTATGAGTACCCCAAACCCAATGCAACTTTTCCTCATGTCACTGATGATTTGCAAGCTGATCTAGCTTGTACTTCATCACTTAACTGATCATTTTTCTTTAAGTTGTGTAGGAACAGTCCACAACAATCAATTAATTAAAGTATATGGAAAGTTGATGTTCCAGTCACATGATGTAACACCCCGTAACCGCAGCGGAAACGTAAACGGGATGCAACAGACACCTCTGATATCAACCACATTGCTTATAAAGAAAACTGAATACATTAATATACTTCAAATTACATTATCTCATATTTCATTACCGTCTAGGTGATACACATATCATACAATACGATACATAATTCTACTTAATATAATGTATCATAACATCCTGCACGCAAATCTTACACACATCAAGCACTTAGCACGTAAGCAATCACTTCATCTTAATCGTACCTGAAAAGCATGTGAGAAAACGGGTCAACTACGAATAGTTGGTGAGTTTCACAATTTGAGTAAACCATGATAAATCCATATCAAAATATAATATTATCGATGTAATTATGCTGAGCCCACAAGTGAAACCTCTGACTATCCACACACAACCCCGTGGCATACTCCGCCCACGGACCTGCCCCAAACCGCTATGCCTAACATTACATAGCAAAATATATAGAACAACAAAATAGACATGTGCAACTGGCTGGGAAACATCAGCAAATCCATGCCGGACCAGTTGGGTTTGTCAGACCAATAGTACTATCCACACTCTACCGGCTTTCAGTTAATCACTCGTGTTCCGGGGCCTTAGAATGTTAGCAACTCAGACAATTACCATCTTAGTACATTTCCGTACGATTCCCGTACAATAAAATATATATAAATCCACGCAAATCCATGCGTTCAGTATGTACTTAAACATTTCAGTAGCAACATGCTTCCGCCCCGGGAAAATATTTAAAAACAATTCAGAAAAAAGGGGCTCGTGAAACTCACCTTAGCACATGCAAGCAGGTAACAACAATCATTATCAGTTAACACGTCCAATCTGTAATATGATCCCTACGATCGTTACTATACAATCACTTTTAATATACTTTAACCGCGTTAACCAGTATATCTGGGGACATTGTTAACCCAGTACTGTACCCGTTCTGGAGGCAATGTTAACCCTGAACTGTACCCGTTCCGGGGGCAATGTTAACCCAGAACACTTCTCCGGACTCAGATTGTGATTTCGTTTAGAGTTCAATGGTCAAAATTATTATTAGTCGTTTTTCCCGTTTTGCGTGCCTAGCACGGTTATCCGTTTTTACGTTTCAAAAATGAGTTTGTTCACACACGACCTGAAAATAGTTGTTGACTGATAATTTAGTTAAAGTTGTGAAATTAGAGCTCGGTTTAGACGCCCCGATAGGCCGCGGGGACCCGTTTCCGTCTTTAGCGTACCGGAAACTGTTAAATCGGTTAAAATTACTCAAATCGTCCGAATTATTTTCGGATGATTCATTTTTACTTGTTTAACTCAATTATATGAAAATAGTTCATTTTTAGGGTTTTTATACACCGGTCAGCTCGTTTAGGCGAACTTTACCGGTTTACGCGATTTAAACCTTAAAAGTTTGATAATTAGCACAAATAATTATTCGTTTAATCTCAGGTCTTGAAATTTTGCACAAATCACTTTTTGACAGTGGGGAATTTTATAAAAATATTTCCAGAATTAATTTTTATATTTAAAATTTATTTATCTATTTTTAAACACCATTTAAACACTAAATATGTCGTAAATAACAAACGACCTTAGAAAAATCCCAAATTTTTCTTGGATGTCCCCTGCCATCCACATAGTCCCCTGTAATTTTTCCAGAACCAAAATCTCTTTTTACATGCCATTTTTACTAAAACCGAGCTAGAAAACCCTAGAACTCGTTTAACCGAAATGCCTACTTAGACTTCTCCAACTGACCTAGAATTTTGTGTGTAACTTATACATGATATAAAAAGCTTATCTGCAATTTTCCAGAATTTTTCATGATATTTAACTATTTTTCACCATTTTTAGCCAAAACCGAGCATTAAATGCACCAAATATTCATCCTTTCTCCAAAAATTACCAAAATTTCACAGAACTCATATTTTCATGTATTTAACAGCTCTGTAAAATTTCATGATCTAACTCTAAACCATCCACAATCTGTCCAAAAATCCATAACCGAACATAAACCGAATATACCTTTTGTTTTCCGCCACTACAAGCTACAAACTCGTCTTTCCGCCTTATCTACCACTAAATAAAGAACCTACAACCAACATACCACAATAACAAGCAAGTTACACTCACGATCAAGCCTCTTTCACTATAGTTTCGGTTATTGTTTCAAAACTAAAGTTTAAACCGTAAAAATTCGTTTTTGGTTCGTTTAACTCCTTTCTTGGACCAAGATCCCTTGTATGACCCGTATACATCACTTGATCATGCAAGAATCGGTTTTCATCTTTGAAACCTCATTTTCTTGCAAATAAACTCAAAATATGGAATTAAAACCAAGATTTAACCATCACAATATGCATTTACCTTGAGTTTTCTTGCTAAATATCTGAATTTATGGATGAGAATGTGGAGAGAATTGATGAAAGTTGAAATGCTTTGATGAAAAAAAAGAAATAAGACCATGGGTGTAACGATTCCGACGAAACCAGGGATACCCTAACCGGTAGACGATAGTTACGTTGTATTTAATGTCGGGTACATGAATTATCATAGTAATTATACGAGAATACATGGTTCACTGTATTGATTGTACGTGAATATATAATTCATCGTATTGAATATGCGATCAATCGATCGATAGTTATTGAAACCCGAACGAATCGAGGGTTCAATTATAGATGATATCTATAATATTTAGTGATGTTACGAAATATTAATGCTTCGAGATAAGTAAAGTACGGCACAGAAAAAGAATTTCGATTTAATGGTACGTCGGTACGTTAAACGAAACCTTTAATACCAAACCGAGCAAGAGATGATCGATCAAACCGAAAAAGATGCGCGATAATTAATGATATGATGTTTTAAGTTAATAAATGTCATGGTTTAAGTTTTTAAATTTTTAAATCGGTTTTATATAAATTTCATTTTTAAGCCGTGTCGGACCGGTGCGGGACACGGTTTCCCAACGATTCACGGGGCAACGTGTTAGAGTGCGGAATCCTCTAACACGGCGATTCGGTGGTGATCAACAACGCACGGTTACGATTCCTAAGACGGTTTGACACCTAGGGACGGAGGAAAAGACCGACACGACCGGTGCGGGACACGGTTTCCCAACGATTCACGGGGCAACGTGTTGGAGTGCGGAATCCTCTAACACGGCGATTCGGTGGTGATCAACAACGCACGGTTACGATTCCTAAGACGGTTTGACACCTAGGGACGGAGGAAAAGACCGACACGACGAAGATGGGCAGAGAGGATTTTCGGCAGTAGCAGGTTCGTGACTGTGTGTAATGTGTGCTCTCTCTTGTGAAATTTCCTAAGTTTCGTTTATATATCGTATACTGATTCGATCGAATGAGTATCTCATTCGATCGAATGAGTCCTGGTTCGATCGAATCAGTCACTGATTCGATCGAATCAGTTTCTTTTGACATTTTCAGTCCGTTAACTTGGTTTCACGATCGTTATTTTCATATCGAACCATCCTGATAGAACTGGGGACATACACATGACATTTCATGTCCTAACAAACTCCCCCTTGGATCCAGTTCTATTTACTTATAATCAATCGAGTTCTCTTGGTCGATCGTAACTCCCCCTTGGAGTTATCTCACTCTCTCTTTTCTCAAAGCTAGTGGTGCGCACGTTGCATCCACGAACTCCTTTCTTCATGAAGTTCTCTCAAGATCAAATGGTTCAGTCAGTCAGACTTACCATAGGTTCCGCATATCCTGAGAAGCTGTCAATTGGAATTTTAGATAAACATTTAAGCACAATCTATCACAATGTTCCAAAACAAATTACATTCAACTCAAGAACAATTACAATCAGAAGATTAAACCTTGAATTACAACAAGAAACAAAATAAACATGACAATTAAGCTTCAGTTTCTTGTGCATACTTCTTCTGTTGCTCTTTCCAGTTTGATCCTGCATGTATGTCATAGGCAAAGCAAATCCTAATGACATTTCTATACGTTAATGCTTGCTCTCTGTCTTCGGGGGCATAAAGAATCTCTGTCTTGTATAGTGTATAGACATCCTCCCGTGACAAGTTTGTGAGCCACATAGGATCAAATATGCGAATTGTGCTCCAATTTCCATTGTCGTTGAGCACGATAACTGCTTCATGCAGTCTTCCATCATAGTACCAATGCCTGAATGCTTTGTAGAAGTCCTGCTTCATCTTTCTTAGAGGAATCTTCTTCATCGTGAGTGGTGGCATGTACTTCAAGATAATCATTGGCCTGTTGGTGATCGGATCGATCTCCTTTTTACTTGTATATCTCTTTGGCCTCTGTGGAGTGATCATCTTCCATTTTGAGTTGTATTCCTTTCGCAATACACTCTGATAGTAGGTGGCAAATGGAGATGAACTGGCGTAAAGCATATCAAGATAGTTCAGACGGTTTAGATCATAAGTAGGAAGAGTCTTCAAGTCAGTGATACGTTGAAAGTACTCAACCCCTTTTTCTCTCTTGATAGCAATGCAATTAAGATCCTTCAGACACGCCCAAGCAATAATCTCTCCTGAAGTTCTACGACCCTTCATCTTATAAGACGTTGTGTGAGGAATGGTCGGCTTTGCTTGTCGTCTGGACCTTATCTTCTCAAGAATAGCGTTGAAAGCTTTCTTGCATTCTTCTGTTTTCTCAACGAATTCGGCTTGATCTGCTTCAGAAGGCTGTTTCATTGTGTTTGACCTTTTGTCAGCCTTCTTCTGTATTTCCTCCTCTGTTACATTTTGGAAGAAACTTGCAGAGTTAGGAAGATTGTCAGTTTGAGACGTGTAGTATTCTGGATATTCTTCCTGTGTCAAGTCTTCCATTTCAACTTCATCAAATTGAGAGGGATCAGCGGCCGTAGATGATGTTGAGTCAGGTGTAGCAGCCGAAGAAGATGTTTGTTCTGTTGAAGGCAAAGCCAGATACTTGCCTGTTTCTTCATTGTATAGCTCAAACATTTGTTCCAGTTCTTCTTCTGTGAAATTGTGTGAAATTTCACCTTCTTCCAAGTCTCCACTTGCGAAGTTTTGCTGCTCATATGGATTGTCCAGTAAAAACGTGAAATATTCCGCTGCTGTTTTTGATTGCAGCGGTTGGACATTAAACGGATCAGCATCACCTGGTTGATTAAAAACCACAATGTAACACAAATTTTAAATAAACATATGTAATATCATAAACATGAAATACAATACCATTACATATGAAACTAAGTTTACACACAAATCATTAATTAAAAAGATTTAACATTTAAGTCCTCACTACATTCACTCAAATTCCTCTTAAATACCTTCACCTCCATCATCAGAAGAGTCCAGTTCGTCTGTGTCCACATCGACATTGGTTGGACCTTCCAGACGAAGAACATCTCCTTTCAGCTCGGTCACTTTTGCTTCAAGGCTTAGATTTGACTCTTTCAGCTTGTTGATCGAAGATCCTTGTTCAGCGACAGTAGCATTTAGCTGACTGTTTTCAAGCCTGAGCATTTCGTTCTCAGCTTGAAGTTTAGCAATCTGCTCATCTCTGAGTCGATTCTGTTCTTCTTGCTCTGTCTTGAACAATAACATCTTCATCATAGCCTTGTGAAGATCAGCAATTTCAGATGCAACCTTTTGAGGTATAGACATTTCCGGTTGAGGTTGAGGAGTAGGTTGTGGTGCTGACTGCGGTGTTGGTGGCTGTGCTGGTTGAGCAGGAGGGGCAGCAGAAGTCCCAACTGATGGTACCATTGAAGGACGTGGTTGATCGGAAAATAAACTCCGATACTTTCTTGTAACCTTCTTCTTCTGCCTCTTTGCAGGCCTTTCTTCAGTCGCATCTATCTCAGCCGGTTGTTTCTCGGCTCTAACTTCTTCACCAGCCTCCAGATCCTCAACATTTAAATACCAATCAGCCTGTTTTTCAGCTTCTGTCCTTGTGTCTTCCGGGACCGCCACCTCCTCAGTGTCAGAATCGTCGCTGGATTCCTGATACGGTAAATTCTCGACGTCTGAATCACTGGCAGCATTTCTCCACTTCCTCTTCGGAGGGGCCCTGTAGGACGGATTGACTATATGCCCGAAGCATCGTTTGAGTGGTGGCCTGGTGGGACGTTCTTTGTAGGATTTGAGACGGTTGAGAGTCTCATTCTTCATGTGGTCCAGTTTCACCACATCACCTTCATTTTCTTTCAGTAGACCCGGTGCTTGAGTATCAACTATCATCTGAACGAACCTCGGGTACTGAAGAAACTTCTCGCTCTTCCCTTGTTTCAACGTGATGTTTTCCACCATATGACCAAACGTCATTTGAGAGAAGTTGTAGGGGCGGTTCATCACTAGAGCAGCTACGGTGAACTGCATGCTTTCCCTCAGCTTGTCAAAGCTAGTTCGTTGAGGCCCCAAGCAATGCATCACCACGTGTGCCAGATACTTGAATTCGGGGCACAGGTTGGCTTTGTGAAGCAGACCGGCATTGAGATCGCCGTCATACTTCATTCTTGCGAAACATCCTCTAGTTGCCGCAGGATGTAATGATGTAGGGTCTGATTCTAAGTCTACAAAGCCGCAGACTTCTCGGATTACCTGGGCAGATATTACGATGGCATGCCCTCTGACCGTGGAGCGAATAACCGACGGCACGACTATTTTGTCGTGCGTGGCATTCCTCCAGAACTCTTGTTGAATTGACATTATAGGCTCAACGATCCTCGAGATAGGTCCAGAAATCCTTGACCTCTTCAGAAATTTGATAACTGTTGCAAAATCCTTCCCGTGGCTAGACTTTTCGTCCAGGAAAGCCACGATATTGTGCTTGATAGACGTTTTGAATGGAGCAACCACTTCTGCAACTTCAGCCATTGAATCTGTAAACTTAAACGTGTTAGAACGAACAGATATCGAAACGACTGAATGCGTTTAAAATTTTCAAATTTTCTGGACTAGTTCGATCGAACGAGCAACACATTCGATCGGGTGAGCTATTCATTCGATCGAATGAGATCTGGTTCGATAACAGACAATCGAATGAGATAGATCTTATCATTTACTTCTGATTCGATCGAACTACTAATCTAATAAGTCACATTCGATCGAATAAGGAACTCGTTCGATCGAATAGACTGATTCGACTCATTCAAGCAGAAGCCCAGAAATGAAAAACACCCGAACCCGGAAAACCAAAACGACCAAAAACCCGATCAAAACACGGTTAAAAACAAGTAAAACTTACATTTTTGTAATCTACGTGAAAAACTGAATAAAGTGATCGGATCAAAAAGAGGGTTTGAGAAAAACAAATTTGAGAGAGAAAATCCGTAATATTTTTTCGAATAATTCTGTCCGATCGAATAAGTTTGAATATTTATACTGTTTTTGGACTTATTCGATCGAATGGACTTGTTCGTTTGGATCATTCGATCGAATGAGATTCTATTCGATCGAATGAGTCTCTTCACAACTGTTCGCATTCTCTCACACACTGATTCGATCGAAACTGTCCATTCGATCGAGTTATTCATTCGAATAGCAACCTATTCGATCGAATGAGGGAAAACATTTGAAAAATAAATTTTTTAAATTTCTTATTTCCCGTCCATCGATCGTGATGCCTTTGAACCTGCACGAAAACATAAACTTTTGACACTTGGTTAGTTTTCTTAGACATTTTCCAATCCTGAGAGCTTCGTTCCTACAGAACATATAGATCATAATACATTAGTAACAAATGGAAAAATATCAGGCTCAAACATCTTTGGGTTTTCTTGTCACTTCATTCTTTCTTTCATGCACAGCCTGTTGCACAGATGAACATTTAGCAACCTGCATGAAGTTTTCTTTCATTCCTACACACTGGATAAACATTTAGTAGGAACAGACAGGGATCAGACTACCTGTCACGATGATTTCTCATTAAAAAAAAAACAGAATAAAATTAAAAAAAATTAATTCAGAATAAAAATCTTTTTGTATGTTTTTTTTTTTTTTTTTTTTTTTTTTTTTTTTTTTTATAATATTCAAACTGAAATAAACAACTGTACAAAAATTTAAAACACATTATTTTTTGTTGAGAAGGATCTATAATAAGAAATCATACAGACGTATATGACTATCTACTGAGACTTTTCGGGAATTTTTTTTTTTTTTTTTTTTTTTTTTTTTTAACAGAATATACGAAGTTAAACAAGACATAATGAATATTCTTTTTGTGAGAAAGATCCGAACAGGAATCATACTAATTACGTGACTGTCACACAGATCCGTGTTTAGCTGTATTATGACATAAAGAAACAGGTTGTGAGCATGTAAATAACTTAAAATGGTTTTCATCGTTTCTGTGATACGAGTTAGGTTCAATTATGTCTCAAAATTTAAGTGGGTAACAACTCAGAGATTATGATGCCTCCTATCTATTCTCAAAGCGTATTTGGCTTTCCCCAAGTCACCCCGAATTGACCTTGACCCATAGTGTCTGATTAAGGTTGTAAGTGTCTTTATCTGCTTCCCGTTTTCTTTCTTACTCCATGATTGAGAAGTCTTGACATTGTTAACTCTAGAATGTTTCAATCACTCATAAGGTAAATTTTTTTTTTTTTTTTTTTTTTTTTTTTTTTTTTTTTTTTTGAATGTTACATAGACTTCAGAGTAGTAAACAATTGCAAGTCCCGAATCTGGATCACTGCAGTTTCTTCACACACTATCTTTACAGGAATCAGAACACTTATGGGCTCGTGTATGACTGGGTAATCGCTTTTCTGCCTATCATTCGGAAAGATATATATGAAGACATACAAAACTCTTAAGGAGTTTCCACGTAAAATCGAGTAGATTTAGTTTGTATCACATCTACTTTTACGCACCATAAAAAGCTACCATGACACACAATGACCGTTCTAAAGCCTTTTAAGCCTAATAACTTCACTAGTTAAGCTCACAGAATCAGTGTATCTATCATTTTCCAAGGTTGGATCAATTTCTCATTTTCTGAATATATATGAATGTCTTTTTTTTTTTTTTTTTTTTTTTTTTTTTTTTTTTTTTAAAATAACGTTTAAATTATTTCGCCCCGATCAAGTCAAAGTCTTCAGGTAAACGGCTATCCTGAAGATCCAATGGATCAACTGGACCGACCACATACGAGTATGTGTCCTTCTAACTCAGTATAACCGACTATTTTTCAGCGAAAGAATAAAAAACCCATCAAAACCCGCCCCGATCACTTTCAGTCATCTGGTTAATGGCTATCCTCATAATCTACTAGTAGAAGTAAGGACCAAAACACATCCGAAAATGTGTCCATCAAACTGAGGTAACCGACATAATTTTAAGCGATAGTGATGTATAAAAATTTAATATAAGAAAAATGAAAATAAGCTGTACAGAAATAACAAATCTTTTTGATGTCTCAGTATGATAGCGTCTGTGTACTATCACCTTTCTTGTAACAAGATCAACTTCTCAAAATTTTGAAATTTTTTAATGTTTTTGGGTTTTTGTATTTTATATTGTTTTTGGTTTTTCTTGAAACCTTTCTCCCCCTAGAATTTATAAAAAACAAAATCTTTTTGGATTTTTCAAATTTTTAAGAAAAGAAAAAATGAAAACAATTTAAATGATATCTTCAGGAACATCATCTGATATACGTTTAACGCCGTTGATCTCTAGTAAATATAAAAACCGTGGTTTATCAAATGCTTTAGTGAAGAGATCAGCGCGTTGTTCCTGAGTGGGGATTTTTATCACATCGATTAACTTCTTTTCGTAGCAGTCACGAAGGAAGTGATATCGAATTTCGATGTGCTTCGTTTTGCTAAAATGGACCGGATTTTTGGTAATTGAAATTGCAGCAGAATTATCAATATATATGGGAGTAGTAGAACATTCAATACCGTAGTCACGCATTTGTTGCTGAATCCAAATAACTTGAGAACAGCAACTGGCAGCCGCAATATATTCCGCCTCAGCTGTTGAAGTGGAGACTGACGTCTGCTTTTTGCATTGCCACGTTACTAAACGACTTCCAAAGAACTGACATCCTGCTGTTGTTGATTTGTAATCGAGTTTACAACCACCATAATCCGAATCACTATACGCATGAAGATCGAAGTTGTCATCATAAGGATACCAAAGACCCCAATCTGGAGTACCCTTCAGATAACGCAAAATTCTTTTGACTGCAATCAGATGGGAGACCTTCGGCTTTGACTGGTAACGTGCACAGAGACACGTAGCAAACATTATGTCTGGCCGAGAAGCAGTCAGGTACATTAGAGATCCGATGATCCCTCTATAGTGAGTTGGATTGATCAATTCACCCTTCTCGTCAGGATTAATCCCGTGATTAACCTCTAAAGGAGTTCCCTGTGAAGAAGAACTCAACATCTCAAACCGTTTCAAGATGTCATTGACGTATTTTGTCTGGTGAATGAAGATACCGGAATCTTTTTGATCAACTTGAAGTCCTAAGAAGAACTTCATCTCACCCATGGAGCTCATTTCAAATTTTTCTTTCATCACTTGTTCGAACTCCTTACAAAGTGTTTTATTCGTGGACCCGAAGATGATGTCGTCCACGTACACTTGTACCATAATTAGATCTCCTTCTTTTTCTTTTGAGAATAGCGTGCAGTCAATGGTTCCCCTTCTAAACCCGTTGTTCAGAAGGTGTTTGGATAGTTCTTTATACCAAGCTCTCGGGGCTTGGTGAAGACCGTACAAAGCCTTGTTGAGCAGATAGGCTTTGTCTTTGTGATATGGGTCTTCAAAACCTGGAGGTTGTGCCACATATACGGTCTCTTCGATGTGACCGTACAAAAAGGCACTCTTGACGTCCATTTGATATACTTTGAATTTCTTGAAAGATGCATACCCCAAGAACATCCGGATTGCCTCCAAACGAGCAACCGGAGCATATACCTCATTGTAGTCTAGGCCTTCTATTTGCCTAAACCCTTGGACCACCAGGCGGGCTTTGTTGCGAACAATCACTCCACGATCGTCACGTTTACATTTTAGTACCCACTTAGTGCCAATTTTCTTCTGTCCTTTGGGGAGATCCACCAGCTTCCACACACCAAGTCTTTTAAACTGCAATAATTCCTCTTGCATGGCTGAGACCCAGTTGGGATCTTTCAGCGCATCGGTGGTGCTGTGTGGTTCTTCTTGTGCTAAGAAGCATTCATGGGCATTAAGAGCAACTGATCCTGACTCCATCATTTCTGTGTAGAGACCAAAATTCAGCTGTCGACGAGTTTTGACACCCTGTTGAATGTCCCCTATAATGTTGTCTTGTGGATGATCACGTTCAGTCCTAACAACCGGATTGTCAGGAACGACAACATTTTGTTCCAAGTTAGTTAAGTTCGGCTCAGGAACTGGAGCGGATTGTGGTGCCTCTGAAGTAGACGTTAGAGGCTGATCTGCATTCGGCACTTCTTGATTTGACGATGAAGGTTGTGAAGTAACCTGAGTTGGTGCCGATTGTACATCATCTGCTGGAGATTCATCTTCAGATTCAGATTCGGAAGATTCTTGAACTTGATCGCTAGACTCTGTGGAGGAAGATGATGACGGACCAGGATGAGTTGAAGATTGCAAAGATTCATCAGGAGGTGCATTTTGCGCCTCATACATCATTTGAATAGCAATCTCATACAGATTGAAAGACTTGAACAATTTGTCATAATCAAACAACCAGTCTTCTCCTGTCCCCTTGGCTGGTTCTGTGTAGCGTTGAACATCGACATGGTACCATTCTTCAACTAATTTTGTTGTTCTGTTGAAGACCCTTTTGAGAGGTACGCTGTAACCCAGAAAATAACCCTTGATAATCTTCTCCTCGAACTTATTATCAACGTGCCTTTTAAGTAACGTGCAAAGAGCTCCGAATGGTTCCAGGTGCTCTAAGTTAGGCCTTCGTCGTTGAAGAAGCTCGAAACTTGTCTTGCCGTGGCGCTTGACAATGCCTACCCGATTTAATGTGAAACAGGCGTTGGCAATTGCCTCACTCCAAAACGTAACAGGTAACACTGAGTCGGCTAACATTGTTCTTGCTGTCTCGATTAACGTACGATTTTTCCTTTCAGCAACCCCGTTCATTTGTGGAACATATGGAGCACTGAACTCCTGAACGATCCCTTTTTCTTTGCAGAAATTTTCAACATTCGCATTTTTAAATTCTGTACCGTTATCTGACCGCATTCTTCGAACCTTCAGATTGTATTGAGACTCAATAGTTGTAACCAGCAGTTGTATACACCCAAACGTTTCTGATTTTACTTTCAAGAAAAACACCCAAGAGAATCTAGAATATTCATCAGTAACCACTAGACAGTATGAGTGCCCAGAGATACTTTTGACGCTTATTGGGCCAAAAAGATCCATATGAAGGAGTTCCAACGGAATATCAATCGAGTGGAAACTCTTAGACTTGTGGGACCTTTTTATCTGCTTTCCTGCTTTGCACTGCACACACGAATCAGGGAGACGAAAGCTTCTCAGATTAACTCCCTCAACTAGTCTGTTGTGAACAAGCTTGTTCATGTTCCTGACATTTATGTGTCCCATCCGTCTATGCCATAAGACAGTATCACGTTCGGATGCCTTGGACACAAAACATGTCGCCGTTGGAGACGATGACCCTGCCTTAGCCATATCCAGAATGTAGAGATCACTCTGGCGTGCAGCTGACATTAAAACCTTGTCTTCAGGAAAGTTGAAATCCTTAGCCAAGATGTGGCAATCTCGGTCGTCAAACATAACTTTGAAACCTTTGTCGCAGATTTGACTTATCGACAACAGGTTGTTCTCCAACTCTTTGATGAAATTAACTTTCTCAAACGAAATTCGCCCATTAGACACAATTCCTTGGGCCGTGATATAACCTCCTTGATTTCCTGCAAAGGAAACTGCACCTCCTTTTATTTGTCTGACACTTGAAAGGAGATTCATGTTTCCAGTCATGTGCCTGGAAGCTCCTGAGTCTATGATCCACATGTTGAATCTTGGATCATATAGAGCAACCTGCACACAAAAACAAAAGGTTTAAATATCATTGGAAACCCAAGCCCTTACGGTCTTGGGTTTTCCATCTTCATCACGAATGAACAATTCAATCCATTTACCCTCATTAACACTGTTTTCAGATTTGACGTTGTTATCAACAGTGTTAGTTTTCTTTGGTTTCCAAAAGTCAGTCTTCTTCTCAACATGTTTGAGATAGCTGGTTGAAGACTGAGTTTCACTTGTCGAAGTGGAAACATTTGGATCTGAGGGGTTTGGGGATTGGTGTGGTGAGGTTGGCTGAGGTTTCCGAGGAGAAACCGACCTCGGTGTGTGAAACCGTTCTTGACCTTGAACGTCAATGGTCGGTCGCCTCCTAGGAGGTGATTTGGCATACCTCGGATCCGGAGTCGATATGTACTGCTTAGGATCCGTGTACTTATAGCAAAATCTTGCTATATGCCCTACCTCTCCACACGAAAAACTGTAGTTTCTCCCCCTTTGACTTGGTGGAGAGAAATAGCTCTGGTTTTGTCTGTTATCATAGTACCCCCTGGATTTGACATTTTGGGGTGTAGTTTGTCTAGGAGGGTGTTTTGGGAAATTATGTTTTTCATTAACGTTACCCTCCTTTACAAACTGGGTACTATGTTCCACATAGACTTTCTCAGATTTAGAATTAAACTTTTTCTTCTGAGAATTTCTTGTTGTTGTTGCCTTTGACTTAGATGGTGGTGGGCCCGACTTAGTTGTGGAACCTAAGTCTGTGGCAACAACATTTTGTTTGGACTCAGGAGCCGGGTCAATGACTTCTTTTCCCTTAGACTTAGAAATTTGGTTTGTGTCCTCGGGTATATAATCATTTGATTCATCATCCGGCACAGCTCCTGGTGTGCTTGCAAATTGATTCAGGATCGGGGGTGGGACATTGTTATATCCCACGCCTTTTTCCTTTTTGCCTCGGAACTCGGGAATGATGTGTTCTAATAAATAAGATGAATTTGAGTAACTTTTTAATTTGAAATTCAATGATTCAAAATCAGCTTTCAAGTTTTCCAATTCTTTTTTCAAAACATTATTCTTATTTATGTGAAAATTGATAGAATCTTGTTGATTCAGAACACATATTTCAAGTTCCTTGTTCTGACGCTTAAGGCTATCAATCTTTTCTTTAAAAGCAGACTCTTTCTGCTTCCAAGCCTTATTCTGTGCAAGCGCGTCAGTCAGTTCCATTAAAGATCTTGAGGCTGCTTGTTTGTAAGCCTCGAGATCTTCAATTCTCTCTTTTAGAGATTGAATTTCTTGTTCATACAATTCACATTTTAAACATTTAACATTTTCTGGTTTGGGAGTTGATGGGTTAGAACTTACCTTGGCATTTGATGTCTCTGCCATGAATGCAAAGCAAAGATTCCCAGCTTTTTCCAGAAACGATGCAGAAGTTGCTTTAGACTCTACTTCGTTGACTTCTTCAACTTTAGCAGCCTCTGCGGGAATTGTCGAACATGGAGATATTTGAGGAACATTTGACTCTTTATCGTGATCCTCCTTAATCTCCAAAGATACCACTTCAACCTCAGGTTCTTCTTCATGGACTTCAGCAGCTGGTTCATCGACAATATATTCTTCATTGGTCGAGGAAACAACAGACTCGGTTTCAGAGTTTCCATCTACTATTGTGACATCAGCCATGTTGATGCTGAAGTTCCATGTCTCGCCTTCATCCCCTTGAACTGCAAGAGCAGTTTCATTGTTGATGTTGACGTTGTTTGCTGCGGTTTGATTTTGAGGGACCAGTTGTCTCTCAAGGTTGACAGTTGCAGCAGCTGCAGCAGGAGTGGATGATGATGAAGTGGTTCGGAAGGGATATTGGTGACCTTCCCTTCTTGGCTTCGAGCACTCCTTGGCAAAGTGACCAAGTTCGCCACAGTTGTAGCATTTTACTTTGTTTTTATCAAAGCCGAACTTGGATTTGTTGTTTATTGAGAGGGCCTGACCTGTTTTCTTCGTCCACTTTCTGGCCCTTCGGAACGCACTGCCAAGAGCCCACATAATGTCTATGCGTTCCATATCATCTTCGTCAAGCTGTTCATAGTCATCACTGTCCAGATGACTATTTCCTAGCTTACCCGCCACCATTAAACTGTAGGACTCAATTATCGTGCCTAGAGTTGCCATGTGTTCTTTGGCAACCTCCACTGTTACTGTTCCCAAGCCTTCAGTATTCAACGTTGCTTTCTCCGTTGACTTGGGTCCGGAGTTAGTACTTGAGTTTCCAGAAGTTGATGATGGGACGGAAGATCTCGTTTCAGTCCCCTTTGATTGATTTGACGTTGAGGAGACAAAAGCGGTCTTCATCGGAGCATGATCAGTTGAATCTGACATAGGAGGTTTTGACATGTAGAGTGATTTGTCAGAAGTTGATCTCGGTTTTCTGGAGGAGGCTCTTAGTTCAGCCTCTTCTTGTCTGATTTCTTTAATAAAATCAGACAGGAGAATCGTCTCCAGCTGATGACTTCTTCTCATTACTGTCAGGAAGGTGTTCCAGCTGGTTGGAAGTCCTTGAGCAAGACATCTAACCTTTTCAGTCCCTGTTGTTTTGACATTATAGGACTTGAGTTCTGACATTAGATGATAGAATCTCGACAGTAACGATTCAATGTCTTCTCCCGATTCTGGACCAAACAAATCAAATTCACGCTTGAGCTCCCGTGCGTGAATTTCTCTAAGTGAGTCAGATCCTTCACATCGTTCAACCAGTGCGTTCCAAAGAGTTGACGCTGTTGTAAACTGGTTAAACTGATGGAAGAGATCGCTTGAAAGTGCTTGTGACAGTAACGAGAAGGCTTTCTTCTCAGCATCAAAGGCTATCCTTTGATCTTCAGACAGCCTAAAGTAACTCAAAGTCTCACCATCATCATTTGTCGGATGCACCCAAGTTGTCTGAACAGCTTCCCAAAGTCCAGGATTCACACCTGTTATATGAATTTGAAATCTTGTCTTCCAGGTTGTAAAATCGTTTAAAGTCATTAGCTTTGGTGGCTTGTTATAGCTTCCCGATTCAGAATCACTTTCGAGAATCGATTGAATCCTCTTGTTGGTACTCGAACTTGCAGCCATCTTTGTTTCTTTGCTTTAACGTTGAACTGTTGATCGAATTGGTTTGATTCGATCGGATGAGTGACCTATTCGATCGAATGTGTTCTGGTTCGATCGAATGTCTCTCTGAAATACTGATCTGATCTTCTGAAAGTTATTCGATCGAATGTGAATCTGGTTCGATCGAATGGGTTGAGAGGTTCGATCGAAAGAGTTTCTGGTTCAATCGAACGGGTTCTGACAGTCGAATAAGACAAAGATCGAATCGGCGGATCGAATAAAAGACTTATTCGATCGAATGGTGACTAATTCGATCGAATGAACAAATCTGGTTCGATCGAATGAACTAGGAGTAATTCTCGGCGGGAAAAACTGATTCGGTCAAAGTTCAAACTTGTTCGATCGAATAGGAAGGCTATTCGATCGAATGAGTTCCAAAAATAGACTGGTTCGATCGAAATTTCTGGAAATTCTAAAATTAGAAGATTTTGACGGATTTTCGAATTTTGAATCAAAAACACGAATTTTGAAAGATCAAGAGGCAAATTAAGATCGAAATATGACTTTTAACACAAAAACAACTTAAGACCAACCAAAAAACGGATCAAAACCACCAAAAATACGAAGAACACGAAGAACGCGAAGAACGTTCTTGACGAAACTCGAACTTTTAACACACAATTCTAAGATCAAAACACCAAAATATGACAATTTTAACAGTTTTTGACAAGAACACGACGAACACCAAGATCAAAAACACCAAAAATTCGGAATTTTCCGGCAAAAATTACGATTTTCGCGAGAAAAACACGAATTTCACCACGAATCTAACGTGAATCAAGAACCAAAGGCTCTGATACCACTTTGTCGGACCGGTGCGGGACACGGTTTCCCAACGATTCACGGGGCAACGTGTTAGAGTGCGGAATCCTCTAACACGGCGATTCGGTGGTGATCAACAACGCACGGTTACGATTCCTAAGACGGTTTGACACCTAGGGACGGAGGAAAAGACCGACACGACGAAGATGGGCAGAGAGGATTTTCGGCAGTAGCAGGTTCGTGACTGTGTGTAATGCGTGCTCTCTCTTGTGAAATTTCCTAAGTTTCGTTTATATATCGTATACTGATTCGATCGAATGAGTATCTCATTCGATCGAATGAGTCCTGGTTCGATCGAATCAGTCACTGATTCGATCGAATCAGTTTCTTTTGACATTTTCAGTCCGTTAACTTGGTTTCACGATCGTTATTTTCATATCGAACCATCCTGATAGAACTGGGGACATACACATGACATTTCATGTCCTAACAAGCCGAAAAACGACCGTTTTAGCCTCGTTTTAAGCCGAATTAGACATTTAACCGACAAACGAACTAAACCAGATTATCCAAAACATTATCCGGATTACGGGAATCCAATTGTGAGGATAGAAATGAAGAGGTGGGTCCCACCCCACCCCCTTGATGATTCCGATCGGAAATAAGGAACCACCCCAAGGCTTTATTTCTTTTTTCTAAACAACATTACAACAATCTTCATTTCCTCTCAAGATCATGAATACAAAACCGATATTTGGAGCAAGAAAACCGAGGTAAAAACCGAGTTAATCACGTGTTCATCTTCGTTTCTTGAGTTTGTTTGCAAGGAAATGAGGTTTCAAAGATGAAAACCGATTCTAGCATGATCAAGTGATGTATACGGGTTATACAAGGGATCTTGGTTCAAGAAATGAGTTAAACGAATTAAAAACGAATTTTTACGGTTTAAACTTTAGTTTTGAAACAATAACCGAAACTATAGTGTAAGAGGCTTGATCGTGAGTGTAACTTGCTTGGTATTGTGGTATGTTGGTTGTAGGTTCTGTGTTTAGTGGTAGATAAGGCGGAAAGACGAGTTTGTAGCTTGTAGTGGCGGAAAACGAAAGGTATATTCGGTTATGTTCGGTTTTGGAGTTTTTGGACAGATTGTTGATGGTTTGGAGTTGGGTCACAAAATTTCACAGGGATGATCTACACATGAAAATATGAGTTCTGTGAAGTTTTGGTAATTTTTGGATAAAGGATGAATATTTGGTGAATTTAATGCTCGGATTTGGCCAAAAATGGTGAAAAATAGTTAAATATCATGAAAAATTCTGGAAAATTGCAGATAGGCTTTTTATATCATGAATAATTCACACACAAAATTTGAGGTCAGTTAGAGAAGTCTAAGTAGGCTTTTCGGTTAAACGAGTTCTAGGGTTTTCTAGCTCGGTTTTAGTGAAAATGGCATGTAAAGGAAGATTTTGGTTCTGGAAAAATTACAGGGGACTATGTGGATGGCAGGGGACATCCAGGAGAAATTTGGGATTTTTCTAAGATCGTTTGATATTTACGACATATTGAGTGTTTAAATGGTGTTTAAAAATAGATAAATAAATTTTATATATAAAAATTAATTCTGGAAATATTTTTATAAAATTCCCCACTGTCAAAAAGTGGTTTGTGCAAAATTTCAAGATCCGAGATTAAACGGATAATTATTTGTGCTAATTATCAAACTTTTAAAGTTAAAACGCGTAAACCGGTGAAGTTCGCTTAAGCGAGCTGACTGGTGTATAAAAACCCTAAAAAATGAACTATTTTCATATAATTGAGTTAAACAAGTAAAAATGAATCATCCGGAAATAATTCGGGTGATTTGAGTAATTTTACCCGATAAAACAGTTTCCGGTGCACTAAAGACGGAAACGGGTCCCGCGGCCAATCGGGGCGTCTAAACCGAGCTCTAATTTCACAACTTAAACTAAATTATCAGTCAACCACTATTTTTGGGTCGTGTGTGACCAAACTCATTTTTGAAACATAAAAACGGGTAACCGTGCTAGGCACGCAAAACGGGGAAAACAAGCTATTAGAAAATTTGACTGTTGAACTCTAAACGACATCACAATCTGAGTCCGGAGAAGTGTTTCTGGGTTAACATTGCCCCCGGAACGGGTACGGTACTGGGTTAACAGTGTCCCCAGATGTACCGATTGATACGGTTAAAAGGTTATATAAACAATGATTGTATAATAACGATCGTAGGGATCATATTACAGATTGGGCGTGTTAATTGATAATGATTGTTGTTATCTGCTTGCATGTGCTAAGGTGAGTTTCACGAGCCACTTTTTTTTCTGAATTGTTTTCAAATATTTTCCCGGGGCGGAAAGCATGTTACTATTGAAATGTTTAAGTACATACTGAACGCATGGATTTGCGTGTAATTATAAATATTTGATTGTACGGGAATCGTATGGAATGGGTACAGTACTGGGTTAACAGTGGCCCCAGATGTCCCTAGCAGTGTTTCTGGGTTAACTTTGCCCCCGGAATGAGTACAGTACTGGGTTAACCGTGTCCCCAGACAGAGGTTTCGCTTGTGGGCTCAGCATAATTACATCGTGTTTCTGGGTTAACGTTGCCCCCGGAATGGATACAGTACTGGGTTAACAGTGTCCCCAGATAATATTATATTTTGATATGGATTTATCATGGTTTACTCAAATTGTGAAACTCACCAACTATTCGTAGTTGACCCGTTTTCTCACATGCTTTTCAGGTACAACTAAGATGAAGTGATTGCTTATGTGCTAAGTGCTTGATGTGTGTAAGATTTGTGTGCGGGATGTTAGGGTACATTATAATAAATAGAATTATGTATCGTATTGTATGATGTGTGTATCACCTAGACGGTAATGGAATACAAGATAATGTAATTTGAAGTATATTAATGCATTCAGTTTTCTTTATAAATAATGTGGTTGATATCAGAGGTGTCTGTTGCATCCCGTTTACGTTTCCGCCGCGGTTTCGGGGTGTTACAGAACTTGGTATCAGAGCCATTGGTTATAAAAGAATTAGGATGTCTTTAAAAGATACCTAAAATATAACCAGTAGCTCAAGTATTATAGGATCTGAATATCAACTAATAATATATAGTGACGGGATCTGGATGAACTTGAATGGACAAGTGAGTTATTATGGTCCGGAACATAATAACAGACTTGTCTGCACGAGGGAATTCAGGGGAAGTCACTGGGTACATTAATAGGTAAAAATGGCAACATATGTGTAAAGTATATAATATTATTTATACGTGCTAATGTGTATATATATATATATATATATATGTACATATCTTGTGGGTACATGTATTGAGAAATGGGACCCGGATAAGGAACCGGGGGATGAAATAAAAAAAGTACCAAGGATGCTGAAATTTCTAGAGCATCGGTTGATAATGAGTCTGACTTATCGGGCCATAGTTATGATAGTACCAAGTTAGATCTCTCGTTTGACATTAACCAGAAATATCTAGTAACCGTCACTCCCAACCAAAATTGATAGATTCCTTAACCTACCAACACCGGTACCGTATATCCTAATAACCCCCTATGTTCACCCGAACCGCCAACCCTCACGTACGGACGGACCTGTACATGAACCCATTCTTGTTCCATTAAAATAAAAATAAAATAATAATAATAAAATGGATAATAAATCAGCAGATAAAAATAATATATAGAAATATATATATGTATTTCTCACTCCCAAACATATGAGACATACCACCTCCAGATCGAGAATTACCGATTTCCGCGAACCTAGAATGCCTGAGGACATTGACTGAGCAAGTGATAGAGTTTCCCATAATAATAATTAATAATATTTGAAGGCAACCCATGTTGCGCAATTACCTTGAACCTTGCAACTCCCTATGTTATCCTTACATCCGTTAGATGTCTACACCCATGTATGCTCGAATAGAATGATTACCTATACACAAAGAGGTGTTGGAATCATTATAGCATAGTTGGTTGTTCGTTCGTAGGTGGTATACTGTGTATGCCGGATATACGAATAAACACGGATATTATAATTCCGTGGTACGTAATCGTTTGGTGCGCACGGTGAGCATGTATCGGTTATGCTGACATGCAGAAGGATATTGAAATCAAGTATATTAAACATTAATCTTTGTTGAGAAAGATCTATATGTCAGTTGGTGACAAGGATTATGAAACATATTTGAACGTTAACCGACGTCAGGTTAAGTCCATATGTTATTATACTTGTGGGACATATATACTAGATACTGGTATGTGTAATATGTATGATAATATTTGGTGTGTATGTGTACCTGCTGTTATGATTGAACTGGTAACGAGTTATACGGTGAGATTAGTATTGATTACTGCGTACGGGATGAGTACGGCAAAATGACATGAAAAGAGTAACTCCAATGATGGAGATTGATATGATTCAGTTGATTGCTCAAAGATAGCAGATGATGATACCGAATGTTGTATCACAGATCACTGCTAGTGTTGATGCAAATGTGATCGCAGAATTATAGATCGAGCAATCACATGATTACGAATATTTCAATTCTTAGTGTTATTACTAAGAGTGTTAATGTCCCACCGAATACTATTATGACTACAAGTATTAGTTATAAACTAAACATGAATGGTAGTCGTAGTGAATTAGATCCGGTATGAAGGATATGTTTATCGGTTGTGTTAACGGGATTATTAATAGTTTACTGATGGTAAAGGGAGGAATAGATTAGCGAGTGGATAGAAAAGATCGAAATAGTTAAGGATATTGGTAAGAGTCTAGAACATTGTGTTGTGAAATATGCTACAGATATGTTGGTAGATTATGTTGTATCGTGATGGAACACAATGGTACAAAATTATAGTTAGAAAATTTTTGCTCAGATGATATGGTCAGGATTTAAAATTCTTGTGCTAGAGCACTTTTATTCGAGTAATTAAGTTCAGAGATTGGAAACTGAGCTATGGAAGATAGAAATTTTGTGCGCTGATCACTTAGAACACGCTAATCGTTTGAAGGAATTGTTATGTCTGGTAACATGGCTAATTACTCCTGAAACTAAGCGAAGTGAGCGCTATATTGGGGACTAACTCCATCGATAAGGAGTATAGTCAATCCTGTAAAATATACAACCTTTGGAAGGGCTGTGTCACAAACCAGCATTGATATATTTGACTCTATGGGAAGCGGACTGGAAGGACGTTAGGTGAGAAGTCGAGTGTTAAAGAAGAGAAATGATAACGGTATAGTGCAAGATAGACTTTTGAATAAGTAGGTATGTCCTACAACTCAGAATTATACTAAGATTAGTTCTGGTGTGAAACATGAACCGCATGAAGGGTCCTTCCCTAAATGTGGAAAATATGGTTATCGGCAGGAAGAAGAATGTCGAGTGATAGTAGGCCACAGGTGTGGTAAAGATGGACGTAATGCCCTAATTGTAGAACCAATTGAAGCCATGTGAACCGGCGACCCCAACCCATTCGTGTACAACCACTCCGAACCTAACAACTTCAATAACAATCCATCCAAAAAAAATAAAATTATGCCAAACAGTTGTAGTTGCTATGAATGTGGCAGTACAGAACGTTTCAAGAGAAATTGCCCAAAGTTGAACCAAGGTGTCGTTGGAAGACGAACCTCATGACAAGCATCAACCTCTGATCAAGCAAGGAGCCGTGCTTTTGTGAGTAATTCGAATAAAGCACGTCATGATCAAAAGGTGGTATTAAGTATGTTGTAGTTTTAAATCAATGGGCTTCAGCGATATTTTTACGGTCGTCGATAGAAGTTAGTTCCTGCTTACCTTCTATCATTTGGAAAGATACCGATTAGTGAAACTACAGAACCCGATACTGTAGGGTCACTAATGGTAAACCCCTAATGGTTAACTAAATTGTTCGGAATTGTCCTATTATTCTGAACGATTAACCTTTCCTTATTAACCTACGACCAGTAAAGTTAAGAAGTTGTGGCGTAATAGTTAACGTGGATTGGCTAACTCAACATGAAGCTGAGATCAAATATGAAAAGAAGATGATTAGAAGATCTCTTTCGGACGATGAAGCGATTAGATACAGAGAAAAGTGTACGGTATTATGTTACCACTCTAATCTCATCTTGAGATGGTATAATATTTACGTCAAGAAGACGTGGTGTATTTAACAAACGTGATTGCCACAGATTTAAAAGAAAACATATAGAAGATATCCCAGCGGTACGTGAATTTCCACAAGTTCTCCCAGAAGGACTTCTTGGATTACTGCCAACCCGACAGGTCGAATTCAGAATCGATTTAATGCCTCAAGCTGGCCCTGTTGCTAAAACACCTTACCGACTTGCACCAACTGAAATGCAAGAATTTTTGGATGAGGTTTTATACGACCTAGTTAGTTACCATGGGGTGCACCAGTGTTATTTGGGAAATGAAGGACGGAAGTGTTAGGATATGTATTGATTAGGGAGAATTGAATAAAGTGACGATCAAGAATAGGTATTCACTTCTTCGAAGTAAATGATCTATTTAACCAACTGCAAAGGGCGATTTATTTTTAGAAAATTGATCTTAGATATAGTTATCACCAAATGAAAAATCCAAGAAGAGGACGTTGCAACAACAGCGTTTCGGACTCGCTACGGCCATTATGAATTCTTAGTTATGCCTTTCGGGCTAAAAATGCGCCGGCAGCATTCATGGAACTCATGAACCGAGTCTGTAAACTTTATTTTGACAAATTTGTCATAGCATTCATTGATGATGTTTTGATAAATTTGCAACGTAAAGAAGAGCACGAACGACGTTTAAGGAAAATTGTGGGAGTGTTAAAGCAAAAGGAGTTGTACGCGAAGTTTTCGAAATGTGATTTTGAATAAAGAAGGCATAATCCCTTGGTCATGTTGTAAAGCCACAAGGATTTCACATAGATCCAAATAAGATGGAAACCATTAAAATTGTGCCAAGCGCCGATTTTAAGTCTCCCCGATGGAGACGATGGTTTTGTCGCGTATTGTGACGCATCGCGTAAAGGGTTAGGATGCGTGTTGACGCAGTATAATAAGGTTATAGCCTATGCTTCCCGACAGTTAAAAGTACACGAGAAAAATTACACTACTCACGACTTAGAACTGGGAGCGGTTATCTTCGCACTTAAAATCTGGAGACATTATCTCTACGGTACGAAGTGCACCATCCTCACCGATCATAAAAGTTTGCAGCACATATTCGATCAGAAAGAACTGAATATGAGGCAACGAAGATGGGTCGAGTTGTTAAGCGATTATGACTGTGACATCCGTTATCACCCCGGCAAGGCTAACGTCATAGCCGATGCCTTGAGTAGGAAAGATCGGGTTAAGCCATTGCGAGTGCGAGTGCTGGGGATGATAGTCCAGTCGAACCTTTCGGACCTGATTCGAGTCGCTCAACGTGAGGCGTTGAAAGAGGAACAATTGGAAAAGGAGGGACTTTACGGCAATGAGAAGAATTTCGAACAGCGCGTGGAAGAAATTCTCTACTTCAAAAATCAGGGTTTGGATCCCGACCCTCATGACCTTCGTGAATTAATCATGGACAAAGCGCATAGATCGAAATATTCCATACATCCGGGATCGGATTAGACTATTGATGATACGAATATCTGAAAGGATTTTGTTAATGACCGAGTGTGGAGAAAGATATGGTTACGTATGTTGGTGAAAATTTAAGTTATGCAAGAGATAAGGCTGCATACCGAAAACCCTTGGGAATGCCACAACGACAGAAAATTCGCCAATGATAGTGGGAATAAATTACAATGGGTTTCGGGACGCAAATTCCCAAGATATATCAAAGGCATGAGGTAAATTGGGTAATCGCGGATCGATTAACCAATCCTCGCATTTCATCCCAATCCATGTCGATTACCACAATAAATTCTCGCCCAAATTCATGATGGTGAAATGGTATCTCGTCGTGGAGTACCATTTTCAATTATCTCAGATCGAAATAGTCATCCTACTTTCAATATTGGAAGGCGGGGAAGGAAGCATCAAGAGCTTGAAGCTTTCTATGGGTGAAGTAATTATCACCAATTTGTTAAATTGAAAATGGGCGTCACTCTAGCCATAAGATTTGAATTGATTCGAGAAACAACCAATAGGATTTATAATAATTAAGATATGTTGAAAGCAGCGCGAGATTGGCAAAGGATTTATGCCAACATTCAAAGGAAACCATTGTCGCTGGAAAGAGGTGACAAGGTATTTTTAAGGCATCACCTTAGAGAGGTGATATGAGGTTTGGCAAAACCGAAAATAGCTCCTTAATATATTGGACCTCATGAGACTATCTCCATGATTGGTCATTTAGTTTATCAATTAAAGTACTTCAGGGGCTAAGTACTATACATAATGTTTTGCCATGTATACGGATTGAAAAGTGCCTAAGCGATGAGGCAACGAAAGTACTAGTAATAGAGGTACTCATAGAAGACATGCTTGATATCATAACTAATTCCGTAGAGATAGTAGACGGGAAAACTAAACAGTTTGGACATACCAAGCTTTATTGATTAAGAGTAAGTGGAATTCACAGCGAGGACCAGATTATACCTGGTAACGCGAGGGTGAATTATGAAGGAAAAACCCCCCCACCTTTCTCTCGAAAGGGGATAGTGGGCGTGTAAAATTTCGAGGACGAAATTTCTTAACGGGGGGAGAATGTAACGATTCCGACGAAACCAGGGATACCCTAACCGGTAGACGATAGTTACGTTGTATTTAATGTCGGGTACATGAATTACCATAGTAATTATACGAGAATACATGGTTCACTGTATTGATTGTACGTGAATATATAATTCATCGTATTGAATATGCGATCAATCGATCGATAGTTATTGAAACCCGAACGAATCGAGGGTTCAATTATAGATGATATCTATAATATTTAGTGATGTTACGAAACATTAATGCTTCGGGATAAGTAAAGTACGGCACAGAAAAAGAATTTCGATTTAATGGTACGTCGGTACGTTAAACGAAACCTTTAATACCAAATCGAGCAAGAGATGATCGATCAAGCCGAAAAAGATGCGCGATAATTAATGATATGATGTTTTAAGTTAATAAATGTCATGGTTTAAGTTTTTAAAGTTTTTAAATCGGTTTTATATAAATTTCATTTTTAAGCCGAAAAACGACTGTTTTAGCCTCGTTTTAAGCCGAATTAGACATTTAACCGAAAAACGAACTGAACCAGATTATCCAAAACATTATCCGGATTACGGGAATCCAATTGTGTGGATAGAAATGAAGAGGTGGGTCCCACCCCACCCCCTTGATGATTCCGATCGGAAATAAGGAACCACCCCAAGGCTTTATTTCTTTTTTCTAAACAACATTACAACAATCTTCATTTCCTCTCAAGATCATGAACTCAAAACCGATATTTGGAGCAAGAAAACCGAGGTAAAAACCGAGTTAATCACGTGTTCATCTTCGTTTCTTGAGTTTGTTTGCAAAGAAATGAGGTTTCAAAGATGAAAACCGATTCTTGCATGATCAAGTGATGAATACGGGTTATACAAGGGATCTTGGTCCAAGAAAGGAGTTAAACGAATCAAAAACGAATTTTTACGGTTTAAACTTTAGTTTTGAAACAATAACCGAAACTATAGTGTAAGAGGCTTGATCGTGAGTGTAACTTGCTTGGTATTGTGGTATGTTGGTTGTAGGTTATGTGTTTAGTGGTAGATAAGGCGGAATGACGAGTTTGTAGCTTGTAGTGGCGGAAAACGAAAGGAATATTCGGTTATGTTCGGTTTTGGAGTTTTTGGACAGATTGTTAATGGTTTAGAGTTGGGTCACGAAATTTCACAGAGATGATCTACACATGAAAATATGAGTTCTGTGAATTTTTGGTAATTTTTGGATAAAGGCTGAATATTTGGTGAATTTAATGCTCGGTTTTGGCCAAAAATGGTGAAAAATAGTTAAATATCATGAAAAATTCTGGAAAATTTCAGATAAGCTTTTTATATCATGAATAAGTCACACACAAAATTTGAGGTCATTTGGAGAAGTCTAAGTAGGCTTTTCGGTTAAACGAGTTCTAGGGTTTTCTAGCTCGGTTTTAGTGAAAATGGCATGTAAAGAAAGATTTTGGTTCTGGAAAAATTACAGGGGACTATGTGGATGGTAGAGGAAATCCAGGAGAAATTTGGGATTTTTCAAAGATCGTTTGGTATTTACGACATATTGAGTGTTTAAATGGTGTTTAAAAATAGATAAATAAATTTTAAATATAAAAACTAATTCTGGAAATATTTTTATAAAATTCCCCACTGTCAAAAAGTGGTTTGTGCAAAATTTCAAGATTCGAGATTAAACAGATAATTATTTGTGCTAATTATCAAACTTTTAAAGTTAAAACGCGTAAACCGGTGAAGTTCGCTTAAGCGAGCTGACTGATGTATAAAAACTCTAAAAAATGAACGGTTTTCATATAATTGAGTTAAACAAGTAAAAATGAATTGTCCGGAAATAATTCGGGTGATTTGAGTAATTTTACCCGATAAAACAGTTTCCGGTGCACTAAAGACGTAAACGGGTCCCGCGGCCAATCGGGGCGTCTAAACCGAGCTCTAATTTCACAACTTAAACTAAATTATCAGTCAACCACTATTTTCGGGTCGTGTGTGACCAAACTCATTTTTGAAACATAAAAACGGGTAACCGTGCTAGGCACGCAAAACGGGGAAAACAAGCTATTAGAAAATTTGACTGTTGAACTCTAAACGACATCACAATCTGAGTCCGGAGAAGTGTTTCTGGGTTAACATTGCCCTCGGAACGGGTACGGTACTGGGTTAACAGTGTCCCCAGATGTACCGGTTGATACGGTTAAAAGGTTATATAAACAATGATTGTATAATAACGATCGTAGGGATCATATTACAGATTGGGCGTGTTAATTGATAATAATTGTTGTTACCTGCTTGCATGTGCTAAGGTGAGTTTCACGAGCCCCTTTTTTCTGAATTGTTTTCAAATATTTTCCCGGGGCTGAAAACATGTTACTATTGAAATGTTTAAGTACATACTGAACGCATGGATTTGCGTGTAATTATAAATATTTGATTGTACGGGAATCGTATGGAATGGGTACAGTACTGGGTTAACAGTGGCCCCAGATGTCCCTAGCAGTGTTTCTGGGTTAACTTTGCCCCCGGAATGAGTACAGTACTGGGTTAAACGTGTCCCCAGACAGAGGTTTCGCTTGTGGGCTCAGCATAATTACATCGTGTTTCTGGGTTAACGTTGCCCCCGGAATGGATACAGTACTGGGTTAACAGTGTCCCCAGATAATATTATATTTTGATATGGATTTATCATGGTTTACTCAAATTGTGAAACTCACCAACTATTCGTAGTTGACCCGTTTTCTCACATGCTTTTCAGGTACAACTAAGATGAAGTGATTGCTTATGTGCTAAGTGCTTGATGTGTGTAAGATTTGCGTGCGGGATGTTAGGGTACATTATAATAAATAGAATTATGTATCGTATTGTATGATGTGTGTATCACCTAGACGGTAATGGAATACAAGATAATGTAATTTGAAGTATATTAATGCATTCAGTTTTCTTTATAAACAATGTGGTTGATATCAGAGGTGTCTGTTGCATCCCGTTTACGTTTCCGCTGCGGTTACGGGGTGTTACAAGGGGGTACATCCCCCTTTCCGATCGGGATTAAAGGGGAGGTGGGGTGGGACCCATTTCTCCATTTTTAGCCACATATTTGGATTTTCGCAATCCGGATTAATGTTTTGGATAATCTGGTTCAGTTCTTTTTTCGGTTAAATGTTTAATTCGGCTTAAAACGAGGCTAAAACGGTCGTTTTCGGCTTAAAAAATGAAATTTATATAAAACCGATTTAAAAACTTTAAAAACTTAAACCATGACTTTCATTAACTTAAAACATCATATTATTAATAATTGCGCATCTTTTTCGGCTTGATCGATCGTCTCTTGCTCGGTTTGGTATTAAAGGTTTCGTTTAATGTACCGACGTACCATTAAATCGAAATTCTTTTTCTGTGCCGTACTTTACTTATCCTGAAGCATTAATGCTTCGTAAAATCACTAAATATTATAGATATCGTCTATAATTGAACCCTCGATTCGTTCGGGTTTCAATAGCTACCGATCGATTAATCGCATATTCAATACGATGAATTATATATTCACGTACAATCAATACAGTGAACCATGTATTCTCTTATAATTACTATGGTAATTCATGTACCCGACATTAAATATGACGTAACTATTGTCTACCGGTTAGGGTATACCGGGTTTCGTCGGAATCGTTACATTCTCCCCCCGTTAAGAAATTTCGTCCTCGAAATTTTACACGCCCACTATCCCCTTCCGAGAGAAAGGTGGGGGTTTCTCCCTCAGAATTCACCCTCGCGTTACCAGGTATAATCTGGTCCTCGCTGTGAATTCCACTTAATCTTAATCAATAAAGCTTGTTATGTCCAAACTGTTTAGTTTTCCCGTCTACTATCTCTACGGAATTATTTATGATATCAAGTATGTCTTCTATGAGTACCTCCATTACTAGTACTTTCGTTGCCTCATCGCTTAGGTACTTTTCAATCCGTTTGCATGGCAAAACATCATGTATAGTACTTAGCCCCTGGAGTACTCTAATCGATAAACTAAATAACCAATCATGGAGATAGTCTCATGAGGTCCAATATATTAAGGAGCTATTTTCGGTTTTGCCAAACCTCATATCACCTCTCTAAGGTGATGCCTTAAAAATGCCTTGTCACCTCTTTCCAGTGACAATGGTTTCCTTTGAATGTTGGCATAAATCCTTTGCCAATCACGCGCTGCTTTCAACTTATCTTAAATATTTTAAATCCGATTGGTTGTTTCTCGAATCAATTCAAATCTTATGGCTTGGTTGACGCCCATTTTCAATTTAACAAATTGGTGATAATTACTTCACCCATAGAAAGCTTCAAGCTCTCGATGCTTCCTTCCCCGCCTTCCAATAATGGAAGTAGGATGACTATTTCGATTTGAGATAATTGAAAATGGTACTCCACGACGAGATACCATTTCACCATCATGAATTTGGGCGAGAGTTCATTGTGGTAATCGTCATGGATTGGGATGAAATGCGAGGATTGGTTAATCGATCCGCGATTACCCAATTTACCTAATGCCTTCGATATATCTTGGGAATTTGCGTCCCGAAATCCATTTTAATTTATTCCCACTATCATTGGCGGATTTTCTGTCGTTGTGGCGTTCCCTAGGGTTTTCGGTGTGCAGCCTTATCTCTTGCATAACTTAAATATTTACCAACATACGTAACCATATCTTTCTCCAAACTCGGCCATTAATAAAATCCTTTCAGATATTCGTATCATCAATAGTCTAATCCGATCCCGGATGTATGGAATATTTCGATCTATGCGCTTCGTCCATGATTAATTCACGAAGCTCATGGAGGGTCGGGATCCAACCCGATTTTTGAAGTAGAGAATTTCGTCCACGCGCTGTTCGAAATTCTTATCATTGCCGTAAAGTCCCTCCTTTTCCAATTGTTCCTCTTTCAACGCCTCACGTTGAGCGCCTCGAACCAGGTCCGAAAGGTTCGACTGGACTATCATCCCCAGCGCTCGCACTCGCAATGGCTTAACCTTGTATGGCTTAACCCGATCTTTCCTACTCAAGGCATCGGCTACGACGTTAGCCTTGCCGGGGTGATAACGGATGTCACAGTCATAATCGCTTAACAACTCGACCCATCTTCGTTGAATATGAGACTGCGGTCTCTTATCATCTATAAAATTTGTACATTTGCGTCGTACAAAGGATTATGAGTTGGGTAATGCTAAAAATTCTTCAATAAACCGCTGATGGTCTCCGGCTAGTCCTAAAAATTGGCGCATTTCCTTTGGCGCCTTGGGTGACTGCCAATTTCAATGGTTTCTATCTTACTCGGATCAACGTGCATTCCTTGATGGTTTACAACGTGACCGAGGAATTATGCTTTCTGTATTCATAATAACATTTCGAAAACTTCGCGTACAACTCCTCTTGCTTTAACAGTTCCACAATTTTCCTTAAACGTCGTTCGTGCTCTTCTTTACGTTGTAAATATATCAAAATATCGTCAATGAATGATATGACAAATTTGTCAAAATAAAGTTTACAGACTCGGTTCATGAGTTCCATGAACACTGCCTGCGCATTTGTTAGCCCGAACGGCATGAATAAGAATTCATAATGGCCGTAACGAGTCCGAAACGCTGTTGTTGCAACGTCCTCCTCTTGGATTTTTCATTTGGTGATGACTATATCTAAGATCGATTTTCTAAAAATAACTCGCCCTTTGCAGTTGGTTAAACAGATCATTTACTTCGAAGAAGTGAATACCTATTCTTGATCGTCACTTTATTCAATTCTCCCCAGTCAATACATTTCCTAACACTTCCGTCCTTCATTTCCCACATAACACTGGTGCACCCCATGGTGACTAACCAGATCGTATAAAACCTTATCCAATAATTCTTGCATTTCAGTTGGTGTAAGTCCGTAGGGTGCTTTAGCAACAGGGCCAGCTTGAGGCATTAAATCGATCCTGAATTCGACCCGTCGGGTTGGCGGTAATCCAGGAAGTTCTTCTGGGAAAACTTGTGGAAATTCGCGTACTACCGGGATATCTTCTATATGTTTTCTTTTAATTCGTACACTTTTCTCTGTATCTAATCGCTTCATCGTCCGAAAGAGAGCTTCTAATCATCTTCTTTTCATATTTGATTTCAGCTTCATGTTGAGTTAGCCAATCCATGTTAACTATTACGTCAAAACTTCTTAACTTTACTGGTCGTAGGTCAATAAGGAAATGTTAATCGTTCAGAATAATAGAACAATTCCGAACAATTTAGTTAACCATTAGGGATTTACCGTTAGCGATTCTACAGTATAGGGTTCTATAGTTTCACTAATCGGTATCTTTCCAAATGATAGGAGGTTAACAGGAACTAACTTCTATCGATGACCGTAAAAATATCACTGAAGCCTATTGATTTAAAACTACAACATACTCAATACCACCTTTGGATCATGACGTGCTTTATTCGAATTACTCACAAAAGCACGGCTCCTTGCTTGATCAGAGGTTGATGCTTGTCATGAGGTTCCTCTTCCAACAACACCTTGGTTCAACTTTGGGCAATTTCTCTTGGAACGTTCTGCACTGCCACGTCATAGCAAGTACAACTGTTTGGCATAATTTGATTTCTTTGGATGGATTGTTATTGAAGCTGTTGGGTTCGGAGTGGTTGTACACGAATGGGTTGGGGTTGCCGGTTCATATGGCTTCAATTGGTTCTGCAATTGGGGCATTACGTCCATCTTTACCACACCTGTGGCCTACTATCACTCGACATTCTTCTTCCTGCCGATAACCATATTTTCCACATTTAGGGAAGGACCCTTCATGCGGTTCATGTTTTCACACCAGAACTAGTCTTAGTATAATTCTTGGTTGTAGGACATACCCACTTATTCACAAGTCTATCTTGCACTATACCTTTATCATTTCTCTTCTTTAACACTCGACGTCTCACCTAACGTCCTTCCAGTCCGCTTCCCATAGAGTCAAATATATCAATGCTGGCTTGTGACACAACCCTTCCAAAGGTTGTATATTTTACAGGATTGACTATACTCCTTATCGATGGAGTTAGTCCCCAACATAGCGCTCACTTCGCTTAGTTTTAGGAGTAATTAGCCATGTTACCAGACATGGCAATTCCTTCAAACGATTAGCGCGTTCTAAGTGATCAGTACTCAACATTTCTATCTTCCATAGCTCAGTTTCCAATCTCTGAACTTAATTACTCAAATAAAAGTGCTCTAGCCCAAGAATTTTAAATTCCGACCATACCATCTGAGTAAAAATTTTCTAACTATAATTTTATACCATCGTGTTCCATCTCGATACAACATAATCTACCAACATATCTGTAGCATATTTCACTACACAATGTTCTAGACTCTTACCAATATCCTTAACCATTTCGATCTTTTCTATCCACTCGCTAATCTATTCCTCCCTTTACCAACAGTAAACCATTAATAATTTCCTTAACACAACCAACAAACATATCCTTCATACCGGATCTAATTCATTACGACTACTATTCATGTTTAGTTTATAACTAATACTTGTAGTCATAATAGTATTCGGTGGGGCATTATCACTCTTAGTAATAACTCTAAGAATTGAAATATTCATATTCATGTGATTGCTCGATCTATAATTCTGCGATCACATTTGCATCAACACTAGCAGTGACCTGTGATACGACATTCGGTATCATCATCTGCTATCTTTGAGCAATCAACTGAATCATATCAATCTCCATCATTGGGGTTACTCTTTTTATGTCATTCTGCCGTACCCATCCCGTACGCAGTAATCAATACTAATCTCACCGTATAACTCGTTACCAGCTCAATCATAACAGCAGGTACACATACACACCAAACATTATCATACATATTACACATACCAGTATCTAGTATATATGTCCCACAAATATAATAACATATGGACTTAACCTGACGTCGGTTAATGTTTGAATATATTTCATAACCCTTGTCACCAACTGACTTATCGATCTTTCTCAACAAAGATTAATGTTTAATATGCTTGATTTCAATACCCTTCTGCATGTCAGCATAACCGATACATGCTCACCGTGAGCACCAAACGATTACGTACCACGGAGTTATAATACCCGTGTCTATTTGTATATCCGGCATACACGGTATACCACCTACGAACGAACAACCAACTAGGCTATAATGATTCCAACACCTCTTTGTGTATGGGTAATCATTCTATTCGAGTATACATGGGTATAGGCATCTAACGGATGTAAGGCTAACATAGGGAATTGCAAGATTCAAGGTAATCGTGCAACCCATGTTGCCTTCAAATATTATCAATTACTATTATGGGAAACTCTATCACTTTCTCAGTCAATGACCTCAGGCGTTCTAGGTTCACTAAAATCGGTAACTTTCAATCTGGAGGTGGTATGTCTCATATGTTTGAGAGTGGGAAATACACATATATATTTCTATATATTATTCTTATCTGCTCATTGATTATCAAATTTATTATTATTATTATTATTTATTTTATTTATTTATTTATTTATTTTACCTTAATGGAATAAGAATGGTTTCAGGTACATGTCTGTTCGTAAGTGAGGGTTGGCGGTTCGGGTGAACATAAGGGGTTATTAGGATGTACGGTACCGGTGTTGGTAGGGTAAGGGATTTATCAATTTTGGTTGGGAGTGACGGTTACTAGATATTTCTGGTTAATGTCAACGGGAGCTCTAATTTGGTACTATCATAACTATGGCCCGATAAGTCAGACTTATCATCAACCGATGCTCTTGAAATTTCAGCATCCTCGGTACTTTTATTATTTCATCCCCCGGTTCCTTATCCGGGTCCTATTTCTCAATACATGTACCCACAAGATATGTACATATATATATACACATTAGCACGCATAAATAATATTATATACTTGACACATATGTTGCCATTTTTACCTATTAATGTTCCCCGTGACTTCCCCTGAATTCCCTCGTGCGGACAAGTCTATTATTATGTTCCGGACCATAATAACTCACTTGTCCATCCAAGTTCATCCAGATCTCGTCACTATAAATTATTAGTTGATATTCAGATCCTATAATACTTGAGCTACTGGTTATATTTTAGGTATCTTTTAAAGACATCCTAATTCTTTATAACCAATGGCTCTGATACCAAGTTCTGTAACACCCGTAACCGCAGCGGAAACGTAAACGGGATGCAACAGACACCTCTGATATCAACCACATTGCTTATAAAGAAAACTGAATACATTAATATACTTCAAATTACATTATCTCATATTTCATTACCGTCTAGGTGATACACATATCATACAATACGATACATAATTCTACTTAATATAATGTATCATAACTTCCTGCACGCAAATCTTACACACATCAAGCACTTAGCACGTAAGCAATCACTTCATCTTAATCGTACCTGAAAAGCATGTGAGAAAACGGGTCAACTACGAATAGTTGGTGAGTTTCACAATTTAAGTAAATCATGATAAATCCATATCAAAATATAATATTATCGATGTAATTATGCTGAGCCCACAAGTGAAACCTCTGACTATCCACACACAACCCCGTGGCATACTCCGCCCACGGACCTGCCCCAAACCGCTATGCCTAACATTACATAGCAAAATATATAGAACAACAAAATAGACATGTGCAACTGGCTGGGAAACATCAGCAAATCCATGCCGGACCAGTTGGGTTTGTCAGACCAATAGTACTATCCACACTCTACCGGCTTTCAGTTAATCACTCGTGTTCCGGGGCCTTAGAATGTTAGCAACTCAGACAATTACCATCTTAGTACATTTCCGTACGATTCCCGTACAATAAAATATATATAAATCCACGCAAATCTATGCGTTCAGTATGTACTTAAACATTTCAGTAGTAACATGCTTCCGCCCCGGGAAAATATTTAAAAACAATTCAGAAAAAAGGGCTCGTGAAACTCACCTTAGCACATGCAAGCAGGTAACAACAATCATTATCAGTTAACACGTCCAATCTGTAATATGATCCCTACGATCGTTACTATACAATCACTTTTAATATACTTTAACCGCGTTAACCGGTACATCTGGGGACACTGTTAACCCAGTACTGTACCCGTTCCGGGGGCAATGTTAACCCAGAACTGTACCCGTTCCGGGGGCAATGTTAACCCAGAACACTTCTCCGGACTCAGATTGTGATTTCGTTTAGAGTTCAATGGTCAAAATTATTATTAGTCGTTTTTCCCATTTTGCGTGCCTAGCACGGTTATCCGTTTTTACGTTTCAAAAATGAGTTTGGTCACACACGACCCGAAAATAGTTGTTGACTGATAATTTAGTTAAAGTTGTGAAATTAGAGCTCGGTTTAGACGCCCCGATTGGCCGCGGGGACCCGTTTCCGTCTTTAGCGTACCGGAAACTGTTAAATCGTTTAAAATTACTCAAATCATCCGAATTATTTTCGGATGATTCATTTTTACTTGTTTAACTCAATTATATGAAAATAGTTCATTTTTAGGGTTTTTATACACCTGTCAGCTCGTTTAGGCGAACTTTACCGGTTTACGCGATTTAAACCTTAAAAGTTTGATAATTAGCACAAATAATTATCCGTTTAATCTCGGATCTTGAAATTTTGCACAAATCACTTTTTGACAGTGGGGAATTTTATAAAAATATTTCCAGAATTAATTTTTATATTTAAAATTTATTTATCTATTTTTAAACACCATTTAAACACTAAATATGTCGTAAATACCAAACGACCTTAGAAAAATCCCAAATTTTTCCTGGATGTCCCCTGCCATCCAAATAGTCCCCTGTCATTTTTCCAGAACCAAAATCTCTTTTTACATGCCATTTTCACTAAAACCGAGCTAGAAAACCCCAGAACTCGTTTAACCAAAAAGCCAACTTAGACTTCTCCAACTGACCTAAAATTTTGTGTGTGACTTATACATGATATAAAAAGCTTATCTGCAATTTTCCAGAATTTTTCATGATATTTAACTATTTTTCACCATTTTTAGCTAAAACCGAGCGTTAAATTCACCAAATATTCATCATTTGTCCAAAAATTACCAAACATTCACAGAACTCATATATTCATGTATTTAACACCTCTGTAAAATTTCATGACCTAACTCTAAACCATCCACAATCTGTCCAAAAATCCATAACCGAACATAAACCGAATATACCTTTTGTTTTCCGTCACTACAAGCTACAAACTCGTCTTTCCGCCTTATCTACCACTAAATACAGAACCTACAACCAACATACCACAATACCAAGCAAGTTACACTCACAATCAAGCCTCTTTCACTATAGTTTCGGTTATTGTTTCAAAACTAAAGTTTAAACCGTAAAAATTCGTTTTTGGTTCGTTTAATTCCTTTCTTGGACCAAGATCCCTTGTATGGCCCGTATACATCACTTGATCATGCAAGAATCGGTTTTCATCTTTGAAACCTCATTTTCTTGCAAATAAACTCAAAATATGGAATTAAAACCAAGATTTAACCATCACAATATGCATTTACCTTGAGTTTTCTTGCTAAAAATCTGAATTTATGGATGAGAATGTGGAGAGAATTGATGAAAGTTGGAATGCTTTGATGAAAAAAAAGAAATAAGACCATGGGGTACATCCCCCTTTCCGATCGGGATTAAAGGGGAGGTGGGGTGGGACCCACTTCTCCATTTTTAGCCACATATTTGGATTTTCGCAATCCGGATAATGTTTTGGATAATCTGGTTCAATTCGTTTTTCGGTTAAATGTTTAATTCGGCTTAAAACGAGGCTAAAACGGTTGTTTTCGGCTTAAAAAATGAAATTTATATAAAACCGATTTAAAAACTTTAAAAACTTAAACCATGACTTTCATTAACTTAAAACATCATATTATTAATAACTGCGCATCTTTGTCGGCTTGATTGATCGTCTCTTGCTCGGTTTGGTATTAAAGGTTTCGTTTAATGTACCGACGTACCATTAAATCGAAATTCTTTTTCTGTGCCGTACTTTACTTATCCTGAAGCATTAATGCTTCGTAAAATCACTAAATATTATAGATATCGTCTATAATTGAACCCTCGATTCGTTCGGGTTTCAATAACTATCGATCAGTTAATCGCATATTCAATACGATGAATTATATATTCACGTACAATCAATACAGTGAACCATGTATTCTCGTATAATTACTATGGTAATTCATGTACCCGGCATTAAATATGACGTAACTATTGTCTACCGGTTAGGGTATACCGGGTTTCGTCGGAATCGTTACACATGACATGTGACAAGAGGTCACTGGTGAATTACATGGAGAAATTTGAAGGACCTGTTGCATTTGGGAGTGATGAGAATGAAAGGAAAATTGTGGGGATAGACATTATGACAAATGGAAAAGTCTCTTTTGACAATATAACCTTTTGAGCATCTCACAAATGTGTGATAAAGGTAATAAGTTTAGTTTTAATGATTCCAATTGTTTCATCCACAAACCTGATTTTGTAATCCCTCTTGATATGATTATGATGATGGCTCTTAGAAATGGAAATTTGTATGAACTCAGAATGAAAGATATTATCTCTAGGGGTAGAACTTTTTTTGTATCAAAGGCCACAAAAAATGAAACAAAATTGTGGCACAGAAAGCTTGGTCATGTTAACATAAAGAACATAAACAAACTTGTTAAAGTTGAACGTGTAATTGGTTTACCAACAAGGGAGTTCAAGCTAGATGACAAATGCATTTCATGTAAAAAAGGAAAGCAACATAAATCATCACACAAAGAAAAACTTGTAAACTCAATTGAACAAGTACTGAAAATGCTTCACATGGATCTTTTTGGTCTTGAAGTGTTCCTAGTAAAGGGAAGAAAAGATATTGCTTGGTGATCATTGATGATTATTCAAGATATACTTGGGTTTATTTTTCAAAATTTATAGATGAGGCTGCAGAGTTGATTAAAGGATGTGTAACAAGGACTGAGAACCAACTGGATGTAAGGGTGAAGGTCATGAGAAGTGACATTGGTACTGAGTTCAAGAATGGAGTGATGACTGAATTCTGTCTTGTAAAGGGAATTCTTCAACAATTTCGTGGACCTAGGACTCCTGAACAAAATGGGGTTGCAGAAAGAAGAAACAAAGCACTAATTGAAGCTGTAAGAACCATGTTAGCAGATGCTTATCTTTTTGACACTTTTTAGGCAGAGACTACCAATACTGCTTGTTATATTCAGAACAGGGTAATTCTCAACAAAAGTCATGACAAAACTCCCTATGAGATTTTGTTTAAAAGAAAACCCTACATCAAGTTCCTCAAGCCCTTTGGACGCAAGTGCTGACTTTTGAATACCAAAGACTACTTGAACAAGTTTCAATCAAAATCTTTGGATTGTTTCTTTGTTGGATACTCTACACACTCATATGTGAAAGATCATTTGAGTGTGATTGAATCCTCTGATGTTATTTTCAGTGAACACCAATTTAACACAGTGGATGGAGCATCCTAGCTGGTTGATCTTGAGAAGTTAATCATGTCCTTCAAGATCTATCCTGAAGACTTTGATGAATCTTTGTATAAAACAAGTGTCCATGAAGAAAAATCAGAAAATGAGGTTGATTTGGACAACCTGTGGTCCAAGGTTGCTGACAGAATTGTTGAATACTCTTTTGCCAAGATTACTTCTAAAATTGAAAAAAAAAAAGAATGAGAAAAATGACAATCTTGAGCAACCACATGTTCAAGAGAGTCTTGTCATAGAAAATATGCAATTTGACAATCAAAATGAACAAGAGCAAGTTGTCAACAATAAAGAGCAAACTGATGATCAAGATAATCAAGATCGAGATGAAAGACAACCAAATTTTGAATCTTTGTTTCAATGTTTGAATATTGGAAATGACATTGCTTCAACATCACAACAAAATCATGAAGAAGCTACAGAAATGAACAATGAAACATCTGATTTGATCATTGAGGAAACATACATCAATGATACAAATCTTGATTCAAATATCACTTTAGATCAAGTTGTGCAAACTTCCTATGTTGAAAGAAATCATCCAACTGAAAACATCATTGGAGATATTCATGAAAGAGTTACCATAAGTGCATCTGAATCTGCAAACATTTTTTTGTACTCCTGCTTCCTATCCCAAATTGAACCTAAAAACATTGTTCAAGCTCTAAAGGAAAATAGTTGGATGGAAGCAATGCAAGATGAGTTGGCTCAATTCAAAATTCTGCAAGTGTGGGAACTTGTAGATAAGCCAAGAAATAAGTATGTTATTGGAACAAAATGGGTTTTCAGAAACAAAAGGGATAAGAGAGGGACTGAAATGAAAAATAAAGCAAGACTAGTTGCACTAGGATGCTTACAAGAAGAACGAATTGATTTTGAGGAAGTGTTTGCACTAGTGGCAAGGCTATAAGAAACAAAATCTTTCTAGCCTATGTTGTTTCAAAGAACATTAGAGTTTTTCAGCTGGATGTTAATCTTTCTTGAATGAAAATATTAAAGAGAAGGTATACGTCACTCAGACTCTTAGTTTTGAGGATCCTGAGTTTCCAAATAGAGTCTATAAGTTAAATAAAGCTTTATACGGACTACATCAAGCTCTAAGAGCTTGGTATGATGAGATATCAAATCACCTAATTGTTAATGTCTTTCAAAGAGGAGCAATTGACAAAACCCTCTTCTACAAGAAAAGTGGAAGAGATTTACATATGCTTCAGGTGTATCTTGATGATATCATCTTTAGGTCTACAAATGAACAGATGTGTTTGGAGTTTGAGGAGATTATGAAGTCAAAATATTGCATGAGCTCTATGGGAGAAAAGAATTTCTTTCTTGGATTGCAAGTTCAGCAAAAGAAGGATGGAATTTTCATTTGTTAATCCAAGTATATGCAAGACATATTGAACAGTGGATGGAAAAGGGGAGGCTGTTGATGAACATGAGTACAGCGAAAAGAGTGGATCACTAATGTACCTGACAGCTTCAAGGCCAGACATTATGTTTGCTGTTTGTGTATGTGCAAGATTCCAATAAAGTCCAATAGTGTCTCATATGACTGCTGTCAAGAGGATTCACTACTAGAAAAAAGGCCTTCAATGACATGCAAATGCGTGTCGTTGAAGCCCAAGTCATAAAATGAATATGACATGCATTTGTGTGTCATATTTTATGACACGCGTTTATGACACACTTTTACGACACACATTTATGACGTACATTTACGACACGCATTGAAGCTTGTCATGGTTTTAGGTGTTTTAAAAAAAAATATTTTTTTTCAAACCATTAATTTTCACAGCAACTAAATTCAGATAATACCAAATAAAATACATACATATATCAAAACAATCCATTTCTTATTATAGACATCATAAGTCAAATATGTTAACAAATATATCAAAGTTAATAAAAATACTGTTTGTTGAAACAAAATATCACCCAAAAATACAAGTGGCCCAAAACTCTACTATGCATCTTCAATTCCATCATTATCAGCATCGTGTGTTCATCTTTACTTCCCCCGACCTGGGAAAAAATAAACAAGAGAAATTTTAGAGCTCATGGCATCCGACACTACACACCACTTTCCCAATATGCAGTTATAGACTTGAGAGGTGTGTCCAACATATATTTTGAAATTTATAAAAATTATAATAGTAAATAATATAACTTGGACCGAACCGTTTATAAGTCAACAAGTCAAATAATGTGTACCTGCTAGTATTCGTAATTGACAAAGTGACGGATTAAATCATCTATAGAGACTGAAGATGCTTGTGGTTATGTTTGATTAATACCAACTAAATAATCCAATAAAGATGAAAGATTTTCCAGTAACATATGAATTAACCTTTGAATCTGATAAAAAAATATAAATAATACTAACCTCGCTAGCATTGTATAGTTTAAATAAACAAACAACTAAATAAAATTTAATTAAAATAATGCACCTGTAATGTTTATTCATTTGCAATATCATCTAAAAGAAGTATATCTTTTGTCATTCCTGAACATGCAGCCTCCAAAACAGTGTGTATACTTCTTTTGTACGTAACAATGGCATGTATAGCATAAATTTTATCCCTTTTATCCATTTACGGAAACACCCAACTCTGCATAATACAGTAAACCAGGACGATTAATCAACAAAATTGACCATTAATCATATCTATCAACATGTACTAACTGGATATTTGATTATTTTAGTTCAGTATACTAATGTTTTAAGTGTTTTGCTATTTGATTTAAATAAAAAGATATATACATATATATAATCATGAACATATGCAATCTAATGTTATAACAAGTGATTTTCATATAACGATGACCCAATAAGTTTTAAACCTTATAACCAAACTGGAACCAAACCGTTTGTAACGGTTTGGTTTGGTTCGGTTTTAGAAGATCAAAAACCGTTACTAATGGTTTGGCTAGCGGATTGACCTAAAAACCGATCTAATAGTGAGGAATGAAAATTAAATGGTCAAATTTGGGCTAACCTTGAGACGCCTTTAGGGAGTTTATCCTTGCAACCGAACCGACGTCTTTATAATTGCAACCCGTGTTGGAATCGATCTGCCCAAGACACATATTAGAGGTGGCTAGTACGTATTGATCCAAGTTGGGTCATACCCAATAACAAGATAGACAAACACCACAATAATTATTATTAGATGTGATCTAAGTAATGATTATCAACACTTATAATATTTGAAAATGGTTTTCTAAATATTTTCATTTGTGTGTTAAATAAATTATATGGATAATTTATATTTTGAGAGATGTTATTTAAATTTGTTAAATAACATATTGCATGTTACTTATGATATGTTTTATAACATAAATATTATGAGTAAATAATTGTAAGTAATTAAAAGTGGATTTGAAATTTGGGTGGGAAAATTCCTCCCTCTTCTCTCTCCTCCTTTCATTTCTTTCAAGACATGCAATAGATACCATTGGAAGATCATTATTCTTGGGTGAATAATATTTACACCTTCTCTCTCACACACATCTCTTCTCTTTTTCTCACCTCATTTGAGCCGTGAACAAAGGAAGAAGAATAAGAACAAAGGGTTTGTTCTTGCAAGTGTTAGGACCCTAGCAAACAAGGTGTTTGTTGGAGCTCATTGGGTATACAAGCTTGAGGTTTCCTCCATTGGAAGCTAGCCGTTCATATCTTTCATCCTCTTTATCGTTCGGACTTGAAGGTATGATTCATTTAACACCCTATGGTTGTTTTGATAGCATGTATTTTGTATATGGATCCGGGCATTGGGTTAATCTATATAAAATCGGTTTTATATTTATCAAACTAACAAGATTTAAAACTTTATTATCCGCTGCGTTTTAACATATAATGGGTTATTTGGACTTTGATAATCTTCTTAAAACTCAACAATGGCATCAAGAGCAGCTTATACGGATACATGCTTTATAGATCTAAAAATTTTCGGGTTTTATGGTGTGGTTCACCATATGGCCGAAAGTTTTTTGGCTTTTGGTTACCCCTTGGTTCCTCAAGATTTTACTTTACATGCATGTGAGAATCTTGATGAATTAAGTCATGTGGATGATTAATTATTTTGTTTGGACCAAACCCGAAACTTTCGGTTTTGTTTCTCTTGTCCGAAAGTTTTATGGGTAAGAGGGGAACCATTTTTGGTCTTCTAAGACCTTGCATATTTGGATGTGCATTTGGATGTTCATAACCTAGCCATGACCTTTGGATGTGTGTTTGTGTTGTGATTTATTCAGTTTATTCAATATGGTTGTAATTTTCATTTATTTGGGTTTGTAGTCTATTAATTCATTTCATATTGGTTTGTAATAATAAGTAGATTAGTTGTATTTCTTTTACTAGAGAAAAATGTATTAGGATATATTTTGTAAAAGAAGAAGCAACAAAGTTACGGTTTGGGTTTTGGGCCTTAATGGACATCGAAGTCCAAGATGGGATTTTAGCCCAATGGCCAAAGCCCAAACTTGGAAGCCCATGGAAGCTAGGAGTTGAAGTTGGAGCCCAAATGGAAGCCCAAATAAAGTGGAAGAGTTACAACATAAGGTGGACACTTGAAGCATACGGATGCGGGATCCAGCGGGAGTTCATCGACACAAGCCTTGTGTCATTCTCGTCCCTTAGGAGAGACCTTTTGGCACACTTGTTTCGTCAACAAGTGTTGTCATTCTAGGTGGTCATGGTTATGGACTTGTGTTTGTACTTAATGCTTGTGTTGTTGATTTATGTTTATTATTTTATCATGTTTGGTTGTTAACAATTAAAATCTACAACTAGCATAAAAGTGATTCCTTTGAAATTATTAAGTTATAAAATTGGTTTTATTAGCTATTAATGATTTCATAATAAAATGGGTTTTATTTAAAGGAATTTGAAAATTGGTTTTCAAAGGTACCATACATTTGAATGCGTGCAAATGGAAGGTACATTAAATAGTTTTCAAATCTAGAATTTTGAAAACTAAAATCCCTTTTAAAACAAGTTGAACACCATCCTTTTATACGACACTTAAGTCTCTTGTATACTTGAATCGTGGAATAGGGTCACCTAACCACATTTATGAAAAGTTGTGATCTTAAGGTGATTTTACAATACTTGTGGATTGAGGGTCACCTAACCACTTGTATGTGTAAACTCACACGTGTGTGTAAGTAGGACGACTTGATTTGGAAACCATGTGTATAGAGTTACCGGCACACGACGTTCAAAGGTGTTGATGGGATTAAACATGCCAACTAAACATATGATGTTTAACCGATCCCATAAAACTAGAAGTTTTAAAGGGTTGAAATTGTCAAACGTTGACTACCTTGTTAATTTGAATAGTAGGATAAATGTCACCTAACTACTATTTAAATGAAACGTTGGATTCTAGATTTTAATCAATAATTGTCTTGGAGACATTAAAGGGTATTAAAGATTTAAATTTATTGATATCGAAAATACTAAATTGAACTTTGTTAAATTCTTTTATAGATGGCCGCAAACAATCCACAGAACGCTATTATCCCTCACGTGCATAATCTATCACTAAGATCCATTCTGGATAAGGATCGTCTAAACTTTAACAACTTTATGGACTGGTATCGAAACTTGAGAATTGTTCTCAAGCAAGAGAAAAAGTCCTATATATTAGACGATCCTATTCCCGATGAACCCGACGTTAATAACTTGGATGCCTATGCGGATTGGCTGAAATACACCGAAGATTCGGTGCAAGTTTCTTGCCTCATGTTGGGAACAATGATTCTCGAGATCCAAAAGGATTTCGAGAATCATGGGGCGTACGACATGATCACCCAACTTAAGGAAATGTTCCTTAATCAAGCTAGGGTGGAGCGCTTCGAAACGGTTCGAGCACTTCATGCATGTCATATGGAAGAAACCCAATCCGTATCATCTTATGTGCTTAAGATGAAAAGCCACATTGATCGGCTTGAACGGCTTAACTGTCCCATCTCAAAAGAGTTAGCCACGGATTTGATCCTAAACGGCCTAACTAAAAGGTTTGAGACATTCGTCTTGAACTACAACATGAACGGATGTGACAAAAGCATTGGTGAACTTCACGCAATGCATAATACAGCCAAAGCCGGCATGGGTAAAAAGGTTTTACCCGTTCTCACGATCAATGAGGGTGGCTTGAATATGAGGCATCACCCGAAACCGAAGGCAAAGGTTGCCGTTGGTAAAGGGCAAGTCAAGAAGGGGTTCAAGGGAAAGACAAAGGCGGAACCCAAACCTAAGAAGCTAAAGGTTCGCGCTGAGGATCCGTGCTTTGGTTGTGGGGAGATAGGCCATTGGATGAGAAATTGTCCAACCTATCTCAAGGAGTTGAAAGCTAAGAGGGATGCGGGGCAAACCTCAGGTACAACTTTCATGATCCATATTGATCTTAATATTATTTCTTCTAACACATGGGTATTGGATACCGGATGTGGAACTCATATATGCAATTCATTACAGGGGTTCAAAAGAAGAAATGTTTTCAAGAAGGGAGATATAAGTCTCTTCATGGGCAATGGAGCAAAGCTTGACGTCCAAGCCCGAGGAGATTACGTTTTGAAGCTTCCAAATGGTTTGGAAGTAATTTTGAAAAACATTATGTATGCTCCTAGTTTGACTAGGAACATTATCTCCGTTTCTCTTTTAAGACAATTTGGTTATGATTTCAAGTTTGTAGACAATGGGTTTTATGTTTTCATGAATGATGTCTTTTATTTTAAAGCAATGCCGTTTAATGGAATTTATGAATTGGTTCATGATAATATATCCATTGATAACTCGTTGTACCAAGCAAGCACCAAAAGACTCAAATTGGATTTGAGTAAAACTTTTCTTTGGCATTGTCTCCTTGGTCACATAAACAAGGATCGCATTCATACACTTCAAAAGAATGGTCTTTTGAAATCAAGTGATGATTCATTTGATGAATGTGAATCTTGTTTATTGGGAAAGATGACCAAGGAGCCCTTTAGTGGAACTAATGAAAGGGTGAAAGACTTATTAGGTATCATACATTCGGATGTATGTGGTCCTTTTAGAACAATGACAAGGAATAGTGAAAGATACTTCATTACCTTTACCGACGATTATAGTCGCTATGGGTATGTGTTCTTGTTAATACACAAAATAAAGCCTTTGAAATGTTCAAAGTCTTCTAAAATGAAGTACAAAATCAACTCAACAAAACAATCAAAGTACTTCGATCCGATTGAGGAGGTAAATACCTCAATGATGCGTTTCTAGATCATCTAAGGAGTTGTGGGATTGTCTCACAACTTACTCCACCCGGAACTCCACAAAATAATGGTATGTCTGAAAGGAGAAATAGAACTCTATTGGATATGGTTCGATCCATGATGGCTAGAAGCACATTACCTCTATCATTTTGGGGTCTCGCATTGATCTCTGCTGCCCGAATTTTAAATATGGCACCAACAAAGAAAGTGGAAAGGACACCTTTTGAAATATGGCATGGAAAGGTTCCATCATGATCATATTTAAAGGTATGGGGATGTGAGGCTTATGTTAAGATCTACACCCCTGATAAACTTGAAAGCCGTTCCACTAAGTGTATCTTTGTAGGATATCCCGAAGATTCAATGAGATATTACTTCTACAATCCAAATGAGCATAAAGTGTTTATAGCTCACAAGGCTAAGTTCTTGGAAAGAAGGTTCCTTATGGAAGGAACTGAAAGAACTATGGAACTCGAGGAGGATCGAGAACCACAAGCCGATACACGTTTGGTTGACACTAGCGATCAACAAGAAGTTGTTGATGATGATCAAATGGTTGATCAAAACACATAAAACGTTTGCAAATCTGGTAGAATTAGCACTCCCCCTGAAAGATATGGATTTTTCATGGATGGATGTTATGTGGTAGATTCTGATGAACCAACCATATACCGAGATGCAATGTCACAATCTGATTGTGATAAATGGCGTGAAGCCATGAACGTTGAGATGCAATCCATGCATGACAACCAAGTATGGGACCTGGTAGCTCCACCACTTAATTCCAAACTGGTTGGAAGTAAGTGGGGTTTCAAGAAGAAAACTGATATGCATGGAAACTTGGATACTTATAAAGCTAGACTTGTAGCAAAGGGTTTCACTCAAACTCAAGGGGTTGAATATGATGAAACTTTCTCGCCCGTGGCGATGTTAAAGTCTATAAGGATATTTTTTGTCATAGCCGCATATTATGACGATGCGATATGGCAAATGGATGTCAAAACTGCTTTTCTAAATGGCCACCTTGAAGAAGATGTCTATATGGTTCAGCCTGAAGGTTTTGTCGATCCACAACATCCTAATAAAGTATGCAAGTTGAAGAAATCAATCTATGGATTGAAATAAGCATCTAGGAGTAGGAATCACCGTTTTGATGATGAAGTTAAGAAATTTGGATTCATCAAAAACGCTGATGAAGCCTGTGTGTATAAGAAAGCTAGTGGGAGCATCATTACCTTTCTGGTGTTATATGTCGATGACATACTACTATTTGGAAATGACATTCCAACCTTGGAGGGTGTAAAAGCCTGGCTTGGAAGTTGTTTTTCCATCAAGGATCTTGGTGAAGCCGCCTATATTCTGGGAATAATGATCTATAGAGATAGGTCAAGGCGGTTGATAGGTTTGAATCAAAGTGCATACATTGACAAGATCTTGAAAAGGTTCAAGATAGACAACTCTAAGAAAGGTTTGGTACATATTCAAAGAGGAACAATGTTGAGTACTTCTCAATGTCCAAGCTCAAAAGATGAGCAAAACAAAATGAATGAATCCCATATGCATCTGCTATAGGATCCATTATATATGCCATGATTTGCACCAGACCGGATGTGTCATGCGCTTTGAGCATGACAAGTAGATTCCCACAAAATTCGGGAAATAGCCATTGGATGGCTGTTAAGAGCATATTGAAATACCTTACAAGGACTAAGGACATGTTTCTAATATATGGCTCTAGTGAGGAGGAACTCGTTGTAAAGGGTTACACTGATGCGATTTTCCAAACTGATCGAGATGATTCTCGATCACAATCGGGATATGTTTTCGTTCTAAATGGTGGTATTGTCTCTTGGAAGAGCGCAAAACAAGATGTGGTAGCGTTGTCCACTACTGAATCTGAATACATCGCCGCCTCATTGGTGGCTCAAGAAGCTGCATGAATTAGAAAGTTCGTGGCCGATCTAGCGGTAGTCCGTACCATTCAGGACCCTCTAGAAATCTTTTTTGACAACGAGGGTGCGATTGCTCAAATCAAGGAACCTCGTGCTCATCAAAAGACAACGCACATTGAGCGGAGATTCAACTACATAAGGGATGAAGTTGAAAAAGGAAAGATATGTATTCGCAAAGTTCACACTGATCAAAACATTGCGAATCCACTCATGAAGCTCCTAGAAAGGCCAAAGCATGAAGGTTATACTTGTGCATTAGGACTTTAATATTCAAGTGATTGGATTTGATAAAATTTTGTATTTGGATATCGGAACAATTGTTATTTTGACTCAATCATATGATTATGGTTTATGATTATGCTTTTCAGTTATGTTCCATTTTAGCATGTTTAAATCCGTGAATAATTTGATTATTCTAAATGTCCGTAGTTGATCATAGTTTGGGAAAAAATATGAAGGTAAGACTATTATTAACTTGGATTGGTAGATATTCATAAGGTATGAATATAGCAAGGGTTTGCTGCCAAGGTTCATATATATTTATGGGATAAATATTGGACTGACCCGCCCTCAACTTTACTGCATGGAATCCTTGTGATTTGTGGTCATAAGTAAATTTGTGTAAAGGCGAACATCATAGTATCCTCCGACCTGAGATACATATTGTGTCTTGATATTCACCGACTATTATACTTTGACCCTCTGAAATATGTCAGTACATAAGGCTAAGCTCAAGTGTAGTACGAGTTGATAGTGAGAGACGTATGTAGTCAATAGGGGATCTTGGCCCTCTTATTCGTTGAGAGTTAAATGTCTAAGGCCTGATTAGTTAAATCAACAGAGAATGATCACTCTGTGTCTCTGGATTTACCATGACATCTGTGGTAAAAGGATAAATGATAGATTCACCTAAATCATTTCAAGTTGGGGACTTGAAGGGGATGAAGTTATTGAATGGCACTTCGTCATACCTATTATGGGTAGTAAACCGTTGTTAGGCGGTATTTGCTATTTGCATCAATCTTCTATGTATCTTGTCCAAGTGGGAGATTGTTGTAATCGGTCTACCAAACACAGATATTAGAGTTCATGTGGCTAGTACGTTATGATCCAAGTCGGGTCATACCCAATAACAAGCTAGACAAACACCACGATATTTATTTAAGATATGATCTAACAAATAAATATCAACACTTAGAATATTCGGAAATTGGATTTCTAAATATTTGCACTTGTGTAATAAATATATTATATGGATAATTTATGTTATGAGAGATTTTGCATTTTCCATATAAGATGTTATTTAAATGGGTTAAATAACAATATGCAAAACCTATTGCTTTTGCATTTTTCATATACGATGTTATTTAAATTGGTTAAATAACAATATACAAAACCTGCTACTTTTGCATTTTGCATATACGATGTTATTTAAATGGATTAAATAACAATATGCAAAACCTACCGCATTTTCTCTGTGCATATACAAAGTTATTTTAGTTGGTTAAATAATAATATGCAATGCATACTGGATTTTGCATGTTATGTTATGTAATAACTTAAATAAATAAAACAGATTACTTGAGTTTGAATTTGGTGGGAATCTTTGGCTGCACACTTTTCCCCATTCTCTCTCCTCACTTAATTGTTTTTATCTATCCCAAGACATGCAATAGTGGTGGTTGGTAAAAAATTTAAAAAGAGTGCATTGGTAACACACAACTCTCTCTCACACATACAAAACAAGTTGCAAGTAAACTTTTCTTTTTCTTTCGCTCTTGATTTCGGCCAATTGAAGAAATATCAAGGAAGAGTTTCCAAGTGTAAATCCTAGAAAAATCAAGGTGTTTGTTGGAAGCTTGGAGGGTATACAAGCTTGAGGTTCTTCTATCTTGAAGACTTTCCCTTCATATCATCATCTCCTTCATTTTCTTGGACTCTTGAAGGTAGTATGCTTGAACACCCTATGGTTGTTTATATTGGTAAGCATGCAAATTCGTATATGGATCCAGGGCTTGGGTTTTGCATATAAAATCGGTTTTATATTCATCTAATTAACAAGAATTAAAACTTATTTATCCGCTGCGTTTTTCATATAAATGGGTTTATATGACTTTGGTAATCTTGTTAAAACCCAACAACTTAGGTGTCTATGATTCTTAGGTTGTTAAATTCAGTGAATGTGTGTGATATCAGGATAAGTGTGTCTAAAAGTGTTTTGAAAGGATAAATCTGTGTGCTTATCTGATATTTCTGAATATGTGGGTAATCTGACGTGATGATGCGTTTAGACAAAATAGGTTCTGTATAATCAGTCTTGAATGTACATATGTTAAATCTGCTTGTGTTAATTCATGCAATTCATTTTATGATTTTTCATGAATATGTTACATCATTCTTGGGACGAAGTATATCTTTCTATTAAAATTGCATGCTCAAATGAATAGTTTTTCTAGAAAATTTTTCACAAAACATTTTTGACAAAAAGTGCAAGTTAATGGTGTTGAGATATGATAAGATTATTCAGTTCAAAGCTTTGTAGAAGCTTAAAAGGAATTTTAATGAATATTGATCCAACCTTTGGGAAATGATAGTAGATTGATTATTTATACCAATCACATGAATTTAATAGGCTAAAAAGACAATTAAGAAGTCATTTATATGTATGGTTGCTTTCCATGATGTGTAAAAACTGAGGTAATATAAACATAATGAAAATTCTAAGCTTAATGTGGAGATACATTATTGAATATGCATGTTTCAAGATAAAATCTCTCCGAATGATAGGCAGAAAAGTGATTACCCAGTAATGCATGAACCTGTTGGTATTTGGTCACCAAAAAATTAATATTTTATACATATGATAAAGATCAAATGTGAGAAAAATTTAAATATCAAACAAAAGTTGAAATGTTCACAAATTTTGAAAGAAAATGAAAACATGAGTGTTAACTATAGGACTACAGAGGTGGGGCATCACTATAAATCCTAAACACCTTGAATGGATGACTAGTAAGTCCGTATTGCATGGCATGTAAGTCCAACGTTCAACCTCAATATGTTTGAAAACTTTGAAAAGAAAATTTAATAAAAGAAAATTTATATGTTCTGTTATAAAAATATTTTGACCAAATATCAGGGGGTTGAAGTCACTTTGGGGTGATCTGAGGAAAGTCAAATAAGCTTTGAGAAGAGATATGGAACATCATAGTGCAATAAGTGTTATCCATTTTGGTATTATGCAAACTAATTGAACCTTAAGCATATCACCAATATGTAATGAAATTCATGCTAAGTCTAGACCTGCTATTAACCTGCCTGATCTGTCATAATAATGCTGAGAATGAAGTATTGAATTGTGACTTAATCAGTAGGAACCCATGTTGAGATCTTTTCATAAAAAGAGTTGGAAAGATATAACTGAAATTTGATTTCTTTATGCACCATTTGCTTTTAAACATTGAACTTTAGTGATAAAAGTGTTTGAAATATGGTTTAAGTCAAAAAGTATTGCATTTTAACCTTGAATATGTCTGAATATGTTATTTCGAGTACGATTTAATGTTTTTGAACTTTCCAGCAAACTTAGGTATTTTTATTAGATGATTAACTCATTCGAGCAAACTAGATGCTTATATGTACTTAAAAGGATTATTCATGTATTATTGGGTATACTTTGATGATCTTATGCGTTTGAGAAAACTTGGATGTTTAGAAAGTTGTTTTTATCAAGCACACTTGATGATTATGTGATACATGTCTGTTTCAAGTAAACTTGGGTGTTTTAGTTGAAATTTGTATTTGTCTAGCATACTTCATAGTTTTGGTGTTATTATCTGAAATTATAAGTTTTTTCAAGTAAACTTTGTTTACCGAGAAAACTTCATGTTTAAAGCACATTTGTCAATTGGTGAAACATTCCAAGTGATCTCCAAGCATATTTGTTAATTTCAGAAAATTTCAAGCAAACTTTACTTCTCGGGTACACTTTGTGCTTAGAGCACACTTGTATATCAAAGGATAATAAGTCCTCTCCAGCACACCTTGCACAATTGAAGTATTTTCGGGTATACTTTGCTTCAAAGTACACTTGATTGAATAGTTGTTAAGTTTTGCTTTTGTAGGTATAAACGAATAAGGTTTGTGAAATTAAGATATTCGAGTACGGTTGACAATTAGAAATATCTCTAACTTATTATTTTGTATTCTTTGTTGATTCCGAGTATGGTTGCCCATTTGATAAATTATACTTGATTATTTACCTTGTAATTTATTTCTCGAGCAATCTTGTATAGTCAGGTAAGCTTCCTTCATCTTATCCACTTAGTTTTATTTTTAATTACTTTAAAATATTTGAACACACTCTGGGATGAGCAAGCTTTGGACATGAACTTTACCAAGCAAGCTTTGTGAATAAACTTTATCGAGCAAACTTTATGCTAGAACATTTAAAAATTATTTTTTTGGTACTGTTGATAAGCAAAACGACAAAATGCATTTAAAACCCACTTTCAAAAGTGTACAGCTCAAACTATATAAGAGGGACTTAGAAAAATTTTACATTTCTCATTTCTCCATCTTTCCACTATTGCATTATTGCTAGTTCGCTCGTTCCCATAATTTCAATCGTTTATTCATAATCCAAACCTAAAATTGTCAGCCAACTAATTCCGACTCGGTAAGCTTCAATTGATAGTTTTCCGACACTCATTGTACAAATTTAGGTCTTTATTTTCATCATCACTAACATTTTTGTTTTATGTGTAGGTTATCAATTTGTAGAGGAACAGATTCTTAAAGAATATTGTAACGATTCCGACGAAACCCGGTATACCCTAACCGGTAGACAATAGTTACGTCATATTTAATGTCGGGTACATGAGTTACCATAGTAATTATACGAGAATACATGGTTCACTGTATTGATCGTACGTGAATATATAATTCATCGTATTGAATATGCGATTAATCGATTGATAGTTATTGAAACCCGAACGAATCGAGGGTTCAATTATAGACGAGATATATGATATTTAGTGATGTTTATGAAGTATTAAAGTGTAACATCCCGTAACCGCAGCGGAAACGTAAACGGGATGCAACAGACGCATCTGATATCAACAGCATTGCTTATAAAGAAAACATCACTACATTAATTTACATCTCAATACATTGTTCCGAGTTTCGTTATCATCTAGGCGTTAACACATAAGTTTTACCGATAGTACATTAGCATATTTAATACAAAATAAAGATCCTTAAGCTTCCACAAAATAGCACACATCATCAAGCACGTATCACTCATTCCAATTTGGGTGTACCTAGAAATCATGTAAAGAAAACGGGTCAACTACGAATAGTTGGTGAGTTTCACTAATTTAAGTAAACGATGACAAATCATTATAATAATCATATAATAGTGATGTAATTATGCTAAGCCTACAAGTGAAACCTCTGTTAACCCAGAGACACATCCAATAACCTCTGGGGACACTGTTAACCCAGAAACACATTTAATAACCTCTGGGACACTGTTAACCCAGAAACACATTTAATACCTTCTGGGGACACTGTCAACCCAGAAACCCATTTAATAACCTCTGGGGACACTGTTAACCCAGAACACTGTTTCGGGCCTTACACTGTTAGCAACTCAGACAATTACCATCTTAATACATTACCGTACGATTCCCGTACAATAAACATTATATAAATACATTCATTTCCATGCGATCAACATGTACTTAAACATTTTGATAGAAACATGCTTTCCGCCCCGGGAAAATATTTAAAACAGTTCAGTAAAAAGGGGCTCGTGAAACTCACCTTCTCGTGAGTCAGTATGTAGTACAGTGAACAGCTATGAGCCTGAATCTGTAATATGATACCTAAGTCGTTACTATACAATGTCCATAAATTAAATCCGTGTCAACCGGTACATCTGGGGACACTGTTAACCCAGTACTGTACTCGATCCGGGGACAATGTTAACCCAGAGACACTTCTCAGGACTCAGATTGTGATATCTCTTAGAGTTTATCCGTCAAAATTATTATTATTATGTTTTCCCCGTTTTGCGTGCCTAGCACGGTTATCCGTTTTTATGTTTCAAAAATGAGTTTGGTCACACACGACCCGAAAATAGTGTTTGACTGATATTTTAGTTAAAGCCGTGAATTTAGAGCTCGGTTTAGACGCCCCGTTTGGCCGCGGGACCCGTTTCCGTCTTTAGGGTGCCGGAAACTGTTATTTCGGATAAAAATACCCAAATCATCCGAATTATTTTCGGATGATTTATTTTTACTTGATTAACTTAGTTTCATGAAAATAGTCCATTTTTAAAGTTTTTATACACCAGTCAGCTCGGTTAGGCGAACTTTGCCGGTTTACGCGTTTTAAGCTTTAAAAGTTTGTTTTTATGTTCTTTTTAGCACAAATAATTATCCGTTTAGTCTCGGATCTTGAAATTTTGTACAAATCACTTTTTGACAGTAAGGAATTTTATAAAAATATTCCCAGAATTAAGTTTTATATTTAACCATTATTTATCTATTTTTAAACGTCATTTAAACACCAAATATGTCGAAAATACCAAACGACCTTAGAAAAATCCCAAATTTTTCTGGGATGACCCCTGCCATCCACATAGTTCCCTGTAATTTTTCCAGAACCAAAATCTCATTTTTCATGCCATTTTCACCAAAACCGAGCTAGAAAACCCTAGAACTCGTTTTACCGAAAAGTCTACTTAGACTTCTCCAACGGATCTGAAATTTTGTGTGTGACTTTTATATGTTATAAAAAGCTTATCTGGAATTTTCCAGAATTTTTCATGATGTTTAACTATTTTTCATCATTTTTAGCCAAAACCGAGCATTAAATTCACCAAATATTCATCCTTTGTCCAAAAATTATCAAATTTTCACAGATCTCATATTTTCATGTGTAGATCATCTCTGTGAAATTTCATGACCCAACTCTAAGTCTATCACAATCTGTCCAAATCTTATAAATCATACGAAAAACCGAACTACCTTGTGTTTCTAGCTTTAGATCGCAAAGATCTTGCTTTCTAGCCTTTGCTAGCAACTAGATATAACACCTACAAGCACAATAACACCACACCAAGCAAGTTACACCCACAATCAAGCCATTTCTTTCATGGTTTCGGTTATGATAAAGAAACAAAGATTTTAACCGTAAAAATTCGTTTTTGACTCTTTTAACTCCTTTCCTCATAATGGTGTGGGGTGGGGCCCACACCTCAAATCTTGGCCACACATTCGGATTGTGTAATCCGGATAATGTTGTGGATAATCTGGTTCGGTTCGTTTTTCGGTTAAACGTTTAATTCCGCTCAAAACGAGGGCAAAACGGTCGTTTTTCGGCTTAAAAATAAAATTTATATAAAACCGATTTAAAACTTTAAAAACTTAAACCATGACATTTATTTACTTGAAACATCATATTATTAATAATTGTGCATCTTTTCGGCTTGATCGATCATCTCTTGCTTGGTTTGGTATAAAAGATTTCGTTTAACGTACCAACGTACCATTAAATCGAAATTCTTTTCTGTGCTTTATTTCACTTATCCCGAAGCTTTAATACTTCGTAAACATCACTAAACATTATATATTTCGTCTATAATGTAATCCCCGATTCATTCGGGTTTCAATAACCGTCAATCGGTTAACCGTACTTCCAATACGATTAATTGTATAATCGAGTATAATTCGTACCGTGAATCATACATACTCGTATAAATTCATATATTCAGTATTAAATGACACATAAATAGTATATACCGGCTAGGGTATACCTGAATTTGCCGGAATCGTTACATAGAGCTTCGGGATAAGTGAATTAAAGCACAGAAAAAGAATTTCGATTTAATGGTACGTCGGTACATTAAACGAAACCTTTAATACCAGACCGAGCAAGAGTTGATCGATCAAGCCGAAAAAGATGCGCGATAATTAATGATATGATGTTTTAAGTTAATAAACGTCATGGTTTAAGTTTTTGAAGTTTTTAAATCGGTTTTATATAGATTTCATTTTTAAGCCAAAAAACGACCGTTTTAACCTCGTTTTAAGCCGAATTAGACATTTAACCGAAAAACGAACTGAACCAGATTATCCAAAACATTATCCGGATATCCGAAATCCAAACATGTGGCCTAGAATGGAGAGGTGGGTCCCACCCCACCCCCCTAAGAGTTCCGATCGGATTAGGGAAAACCCCATAGCCCTTTATTTCTTTTTTTTCATCCAACAAATCAACATCCATCTCTTCCTCTCAAGATCATGATCCAAAACCGAGATTTTGTAGCAAGAAAACAAGGTAAAGAATCGAGTTAATCATGTTTCCATCTTCGTTTCTTGAGTTTATTTGTAAGAAAATGAGGTTTCAATGATGAAAACCGATTCTTGCATGATCAAGTGATGTATACGGGTTATACAAGGGATCTTGGTCCAAGAAAGGAATTAAACGAATCAAAAACGAATTTTTACGGTTAAATCTTTGTTTTTGAATCATAACCGAAACCATGAAAGAAATGGCTTGATCGTGAGTGTAACTTGCTTGGTATTGTGGTATGTTGGTTGTAGGTTCTGTATTTAGTGGTAGATAAGGCGGAAAGACGAGTTTGTAGCTTGTAGTGGCGGAAAACGAAAGGTATATTCGGTTTATGTTCGGTTTTGGAGTTTTTAGACAGATTGTTGATGGTTTAGAGTTAGATCACGAAATTTCAAAGGGATGATCTACACATGAAAATATGAGTTCTGTGAATTTTTGGTAATTTTTGGATAAAGGATGAATATTTGGTGAACTTAATGCTCGGTTTTGGCCAAAACTGATGAAAAATAGTTAAATATCATGAAAAATTCTGGAAAATTTCAGATAAGCTTTTAATATCATGAATAAGTCACACACAAAATTTTAGGTCAGTTGGAGAAGTCTAAGTAGGCTTTTCGGTTAAACGAGTTCTAGGGTTTTCTAGCTCGGTTTTAGTGAAAATGGCATGTAAAGGAAGATTTTGGTTCTGGAAACATTACAGGGGACTATGTTGATGGCAGGGGACATCCAGGAGAAATTTGGGATTTTTCTAAGATCGTTTGGTATTTACGACATATTTAGTGTTTAAATGGTGTTTAAAAATAGATAAATAAATTATAAATATAAAAATTAATTCTGGAAATATTTTTATAAAATTCCCCACTGTCAAAAAGTGATTTGTGCAAAATTTCAAGATCCGAGACTAAACGGATAATTATTTGTGCTGAAAAGAAGATAAAAACAAACTTTTAAAGTCTAAAACGCATAAACCGGTAAAGTTCGTCTAAACGAACTGACTGGTGTATAAAAACCCTAAAAATGAACTATTTTCATATAATAGAGTTAAACAAGTAAAAATGAATCATCCGAATGTAATTTGGATGATTTGGGTATTTTTAACCGATTTAACAGTTTCCGGTACGCCAAAGACGGAAACGGGTCCCGCGGCCAATCGGGGCGTCTAAACCGAGCTCTAATTTCACAACTTTAACTAAATTATCAGTCAACAACTATTTTCGGGTCGTGTGTGACCAAACTCATTTTTGGAACGTAAAAACGGATAACCGTGCTAGGCACGCAAAACGGGAAAAACGACTAATAATAATTTTGACCAGTGAACTCTAAACGATATCACAATCTGAGTCCGGAGAAGTGTTTCTGGGTTAACATTGCCCCCAGAACGGGTACAGTGCTGGGTTAACAGTGTCCCCAGATGTACCGGTTAACTTGGTTAAAGTTATATTAATAATGAGTGTATAGTAACGATCGTAGGGATCATATTACAGATTGGACATGTTAACTGATAATGATTGTTGTTACCTGCTTGCATGTGCTAAGGTGAGTTTCACGAGCCCCTTTTTCTGAATTATTTTCAAATATTTTCCCGGGGCGGAAGCATGTTACTATTGAAATGTTTAAGTACATACTGAACGCATGGATTTGCGTGTATTTATAAATACTTGATTGTACGGGAATCGTACGGAATGGGTACAGTACTGGGTTAACAGTGTCCCCAGATGTCTCTAGAAGTGTTTCTGGGTTAACATTGCCCCCGGAATGGGTACAGTACTGGGTTAACAGTGTCCCCAGATGTCCAAAGAGGTGTTTCTGGGTTAACATTGCCCCCGGAAAGGGTACAGTACTGGGTTAACAGTGTCCCCAGATAATATTATATTATGATATTGATTTATTAAGGTTTACTCCAATTGTGAAACTCACCAACTATTCGTAGTTGACCCGTTTTCTCACATGCTTTTCAGGTACAACTAAGATGAAGTGATTGCTTACGTGCTAAGTGCTTGATGTGTGTACGATTTGCGTGTGGGAAGTTAGGATACATTATATTACATAGAATTATGTATCGTATGGTCTGATGTGTGCATCACCTAGACGGTAATGAAATACGAGATAATGTAATTTGAAGTATATTAATGTATTAAGTTTTCTTTATAAACAATGTGGTTGATATCAGATGTGTATGTGGCATCCCGTTTACGTTTCCGCTGCGGTTTCGGGGTGTTACAGAAGTTGGTATCAGAGCCATTGGTTATAAAGATTTAGGATGTCTTTAAAAGATACCTAAAATATAACCAGTAGCTCAAGTATTATAGGATCTGAATATCAACTAATAATATATAGTGACGGGATCTGGATGAACTTGAATGGACAAGTGAGTTATTATGGTCCGGAACATAATAACAGACGTGTCTGCACGAGGGAATTCAGGGGAAGTCACTGGGTACATTAATAGATAAAAATTGCAATATATGTGTAAAGTATATAATATTATTTATACGTGCTAATGTGTGTATATATATATGTACATATCTTGTGGGTACATGTATTGAGAAATGGGACCCGGATAAGGAACCGGGGGATGAAATAATAAAAGTACCGAGGATGCTGAAATTTCTAGAGCATCGGTTGATAATGAGTCTGGCTTATCGGGCCATAGTTATGATAGTACCAAGTTAGATCTCCCGTTTGACATTAACCAGAAATATCTAGTAACCGTCACTCCCAACCAAAATTGATAAATCCCTTACCCTACCAACACCGGTACCGTATATTCTAATAACCCCCTATGTTCACCCGAACCGCCAACCCTTACGTACGGACGGACCTGTACGTGAACCTATTCTTATTCCGTTAAAAAAAATAATAATAAAAAAAATTTTTTGATAATAAATGAGCAGATAAAAATAATATATAGAAATATATATATGTAATTCTCACTCTCAAACATAGGAGACATACCACCTCCAGATCGAGAATTACCGATTTTTGCGAACCTAGAACGCATGAGGACATTGACTGAGCAAGTGATAGAGTTTCCCATAATAATAATTGATAATATTTGAAGGCAACCCATGTTGCGCGATTACCTTGAACCTTGTAACTCCCTATGTTATCCTTACATCCGTTAGATGTCTATACCTATGTATTCTCGAATAGAATGATTACCCATACACAAAGAGGTGTGGGAATCATTATAGCATAGTTGGTTGTTCGTTCGTAGGTGGTATACCGTGTATGCCGGTTATACGAATAGACACGGATAGTATAACTCCGTGGTACGTAATCGTTGGTGCTCACGGTGAGCATGTATCGGTTATGCTGACATGCAGAAGGATATTGAAATCAAGCATATTAAAACATTAATCCTTATTGAGAAAGATCTATATGTCAGTTGGTGACAAGGGTTATGAAACATATTTAAACGTTAACCGACGTCAGGTTAAGTCCATGTGTTATTATATTTGTGGGACATATATATACTAGATACTGGTATGTGTAATATGTATGATAATATTTGGTGTGTATGTGTACCTGCTGTTATGATTGAGCTGGTAACGAGTTATATGGTGAGATTAGTATTGATTACTGCGTACAGGATGAGTACGGCAGAATGACATAAAATGAGTAACTCCAATGATGGAGATTGATATGATTCAGTTGATTGCTCAAGGATAGCAGATGATGATACCGAATGTCGTATCACAGATCACTGCTAGTGTTGATGCAAATGTGATCGCAGACTTATAGATCGAACAATCACATGATTATGAATATTTCAATTCTTAGTGTTATTACTAAGAGTGTTAATGTCTCACCGAATACTATTATGACTACAAGTATTAGTTATAAACTAAACATGAATAGTAGTCGTAATGAATTAGATCCGGTATGAAGGATATGTTTATCGGTTGTGTTAAGGGGATTATTAATAGTTTACTGATGGTAAAGGGAGGAATAGATTAGCGAGTGGATAGAAAAGATCGAAATGGTTAAGAATATTGGTAAGAGTCTAGAACATTGTGTAGTGAAATATGCTACAGATATGTTGGTAGATTATGTTGTATCGTGATGGAACACGATGGTACAAAATTATAGTTAGAAAATTATTGCTCAGATGATATGGTCAGGATTTAAAATTCTTGTGCTAGAGCACTTTTATTCGAGTAATTAAACTCAGAGATTGGAAACTGAGCTATGAAAGATAGAAATGTTGTGTGCTGATCACTTAGAACACGCTAATCGTTTGAAGGAATTGTCATGTCTGGTAACATGGCTAATTACTCCTGAAATTAAGCGAAGTGAGCGCTATATTGGGAGCTAACTCCATCGATAAGGAGTATAGTCAACCCTGTAAAATATACAACCTTTGGAAGGGTTGTGTCACAAGCCAGCATTGATATATTTGATTCTATGGGAAGCGGAATGGAAGGACGTTAGGTGAAACATCGAGTGTTAAAGAAGGGAAATGATAAAGGTATAGTGCAAGATAGACTTGTGAATAAGTAGGTATGTCCTACAACCCAGAATTATACTAAGACTAGTTCTGGTGTGAAAACATTAACCGCATAAAGGGTCCTTCCTTAAATGTGGAAAATATAGTTATCGGCAGAAAGAAGAATGTCGGGTGATAGTAGGCCACATGTATGGTAAAGATGGACGTAATGCCCCAATTGTAGAACCAACTGAAGCCATGTGGACCGGCAACCCCAACCCATTCGTGTACAACCACTCCGATCCCAACAACCTCAATAACAATCCATCCAAAGAAATCAAATTATGCCAAACAGTTGTATTTGCTATGAATGTGGCAGTACAGAACGTTTCAAGAGAAATTGCCCAAAGTTGAACCAAGGTGTCGTTGGAAGACGAACCTCAAGACAAACATCAACCTCGGATCAAGCAAGGAGCCGTGCTTTTTTGAGTAATTCGAATAAAGCACGTCATGATCCAAAGGTGGTATTAAGTACGTTGTAGTTTTAAATCAATGGGCTTCAGCGATATTTTTACGGTCGTCGATAGAAGTTAGTTCCTGCTAACCTCCTATCATTTGGAAAGATACCGATTAGTGAAACTATAGAACCCCATACGGTAGAATCGCTAACGGTAAATCCCTAATGGTTAACTAAATTGTTCGGAATTGTCCTATTACTCTGAACGATTAATCATTTCCTTATTGACCTACGACCAGTAAAGTTAAGAAGTTTTGACGTAATAGTTAACATGGATTGGCTAACTCAACATGAAGCTGAAATCAAATATGAAAAGAAGATGATTAGAAGCTCTCCTTCGGACGATGAAGCGATTAGATACAGAGAAAAGTGTACGGTATTATGTTACCACTCTAATCTCATCTTGAGATGTTATAATATTTACGACAAGAAGACGTGGTGTATTTAACAAACACGATTGCCAAAGTATTTAAAAGAAAACATATAGAAGATGTTTCGGTGATACTTAAATATCCAGAAGTTTTCCCAGAAGAACTTCCTGGATTACCGCCAACCCGACAGGTCGAATTCAGAATCGATTTAATACCTCAAGCTGGCCCTGTTGCTAAAGCATCTTACCGACTTGCGCCAACTAAAATGCAAGAATTATTGGATAAAGGTTTTATACGACCTAGGTAGTCGCCATGGGGTGCACCAGTGTTATTTGGGAAATGAAGGACGGAAGTGTTAGGATATGTATTGATTAGGGAGAATTGAATAAAGTGACGAACAAGAATAGGTATTCACTTTTTCGAAGTAAATGATCTGTTTAACCAACTGCAAAGGGCGATTTATTTTTAGAAAAATTGGTCTTAGATATAGTTATCACCAAATGAAAAATCCAAGAGGAGGACGTTGCAACAACAGCGTTTCGGATTCGCTACGGCCATTATGAATTCTTAGTTATGCCTTTCGGGCTAACAAATGCGCCGGCAGCATTCATGGAACTCATGAACCAAGTCTGTAAACTTTATTTAGACAAATTTGTCATAACATTCATTGATGATATTTTGATATATTCGCAACGTAAAGAAGAGCACGAACGACGGTTAAGGAAAATTGTGGAAGTGTTAAAGCAAGAGGAGCTATACGCGAAGTTTTCGAAATGTGATTTTGAATAAAGAAGGCATAATCCCTTGGTCATGTTGTAAAGCAACAAGGATTTCACAAAGATCCAAATAAGATAGAAACCATTAAAATTGTGCCAAGCGCCGATTTTAAGTATCCCCGATGGAGACGATGGTTTTGTCGCGTATTGTGACGCATCGCGTAGAGGGTTAGGATGCGTGTTGATGCAGAATAATAAAGTTATAGCCTATGCTTCCCGACAGTTAAAAGTACACGAGAAAAATTACACTACTCACGACTTAGAACTGGGAGCGGTTATCTTCGCACTTAAAATCTGGAGACATTATCTCTACGGTACGAAGTGCACCATCTTCACCGATCATAAAAGTTTGCAGCATATATTCGATCAGAAAGAAATGAATATGAGGCAACGAAGATGGGTCGAGTTGTTAAACGATTATGACTGTGACATCCGTTATCACCCCGGTAAGGCTAACGTCGTAGCCGATGCCTTGAGTAGGAAAGATCGGGTTAAGCCATTGCGAGTGCGAGCGCTGGGGATGATAGTCCAGTCGAACCTTTCGGACCTGATTCGAGTCGCTCAACGTGAGGCGTTAAAAGATGAACAATTGGAAAAGGAGGGATTTCACGGCAATGAGAAGAATTTCGAACATCGCGTGGACGAAATTCTCTATTTCAAAAATCGGGTTTGGATCCCGACCCTCCATGACCTTCGTGATTTAATCATGGACGAAGCGCATAGATCGAAATATTCCATACATCTGGGATCGGATTTGACTATTGATGATACGAATACCTGAAAGGATTTCATTAATGGCCGAGTTTGTAGAAATATATGGTTACGTATTTTGGTGAATATTTAAGTTATGCAAGAGATAAGGCTGCACACCAAAAACCCTAGGGAACGTCACAACGACAGAAAATTCGCCAATGATAGTGGGAATAAATTATAATGGGTTTCGGAACGCAAATTCCCAAGATATATCAAAGACACGATGCAATTTGGGTAATCGCGGATCGATTAACCAATCCTCGCATTTCATCCCAATCTATGACGATTACCACGATGAATTCTCGCCCAAATTCATGATGGTGAAATGGTATCTCGTATTGGAGTACCATTTTCAATTATCTCAGATCGAAATAGCATCCTACTTCCATTATTGGAAGGCGGGGAAGGAAGCATCGAGAGCTTGAAGCTTTCTATGGGTGAAGTAATTATCACCAATTTGTTAAATTTAAAATGGGCGTCAATCAAGCCATAAGATTTGAATTGATTCGGGAAATAACCAATCGGATTTATAATATTTAAGATGAGTTGAAAGCAGCGTGAGATTGGCAAAGGATTTATGCTAACATTCATAGGAAACCATTGTCATTGGAAAGAGGTGACAAGGCATTTTTAAGGCATCACCTTAGAGAGGTGATATGAGGTTTGCCAAAACCGAAAATAGCTCCTTAATATATTGGACCTCATGAGACTATCTCCATGATTGGTCATTTAGTTTATCGATTAAAGTACTCCAGGGGCTAAGTATTATACATGATGTTTTCCATGTATACGGATTGAAAAGTACCTAAGCGATGAGGCAACAAAAGTACTAGTAATGGAAGTACTCATAGAAGACATACTTGATATCATAAATAATTCCGTTGAGATAGTAGACGGGAAAACTAAACAGTTCGGACACACCAAGCTTTATTGATTAAGATTAAGTGGAATTCACAGCGAGGACTAGATTATACCTGGTAACGCGAGGGTGAATTCTGAAGGAAAAACCCCCCACCCTTCTCTCGGAAGGGAATGGTAGGCGTGTAAAATTTCGAGGACGAAATTTCTTAACGGGGGGAGAATGTAACGATTCCGACGAAACACGGTATACCCTAACCGGTAGACAATAGTTACGTCATATTTAATGTCGGGTACATGAGTTACCATAGTAATTATACGAGAATACATGGTTCACTGTATTGATCGTACGTGAATATATAATTTATTGTATTGAATATGCGATTAATCGATCGATAGTTATTGAAACCCGAACGAATCGAGGGTTCAATTATAGACGAGATATATGATATTTAGTGATGTTTACGAAGTATTAAAGCTTCGGGATAAGTGAATTAAAGCACAGAAAAAGAATTTCGATTTAATGGTACGTCGGTACATTAAACGAAACCTTTAATACCAGACCGAGCAAGAGATGATCGATCAAGCCGAAAAAGATGCGCGATAATTAATGATATGATGTTTTAAGTTAATAAACGTCATGGTTTAAGTTTTTAAAGTTTTTAAATCAGTTTTATATAAATTTCATTTTTAAGCCGAAAAACGACCGTTTTAACCTCGTTTTAAGCCGAATTAGACATTTAACCGAAAAACGAACTGAACCAGATTATCCAAAACATTATCCGGATATCCGAAATCCAAACATGTGGCCTAGAATGGAGAGGTGGGTCCCTCCCCACCCCCCTAAGAGTTCCGATCGGATTGGGGAAAAACCCATAGCCCTTTATTTCTTTTTTTTATCCAACAAATCAACATCCATCTCTTCCTCTCAAGATCATGATCCAAAACCGAGATTTTGTAGCAAGAAAACAAGGTAAAGAATCGAGTTAATCATGTTTCCATCTTCGTTTCTTGAGTTTATTTGCAAGAAAATGAGGTTTCAATGATGAAAACCGATTCTTGCATGATCAAGTGATGTATACGGGTTATACAAGGGATCTTGGTCCAAGAAAGGAATTAAACGAATCAAAAACGAATTTTTACGGTTAAATCTTTGTTTTTGAATCATAACCGAAACCATGAAAGAAATGGCTTGATCGTGAGTGTAACTTGCTTGGTATTGTGGTATGTTGGTTGTAGGTTCTGTATTTAGTGGTAGATAAGGCGGAAAGACGAGTTTGTAGCTTGTAGTGGCGGAAAACGAAAGGTATATTCGGTTTATGTTCGGTTTTGGAGTTTTTGGACAGATTGTTGATGGTTTAGAGTTAGGTCACGAAATTTCACAGGGATGATCTACACATGAAAATATGAGTTCTGTGAATTTTTGGTAATTTTTGGATAAAGGATGAATATTTGGTGAATTTAATGCTCGGTTTTGGCCAAAACTGATGAAAAATAGTTAAATATCATGAAAAATTCTGGAAAATTTCAGATAAGCTTTTTATATCATGAGTAAGTCACACACAAAATTTTAGATCAGTTGGAGAAGTCTAAATAGGCTTTTCGGTTAAACGAGTTCTAGGGTTTTCTAGCTCGGTTTTAGTGAAAATGGCATGTAAAGGAAGATTTTGGTTCTGGAAACATTACAGGGGACTATGTTGATGGCAGGGGACATCCAGGAGAAATTTGGGATTTTTCTAAGATCGTTTGGTATTTACGACATATTTAGTGTTTAAATGGTGTTTAAAAATAGATAAATAAATTATAAATATAAAAATTAATTCTGGAAATATTTTTATAAAATTCCCCACTATCAAAAAGTGATTTGTGCAAAATTTCAAGATCCGAGACTAAACGGATAATTATTTGTGCTAAAAAGAAGATAAAAACAAACTTTTAAAGTCTAAAACGCATAAACCGGTAAAGTTCGTCTAAACGAACTGACTGGTGTATAAAAACCCTAAAAATTAACTATTTTCATATAATAGAGTTAAACAAGTAAAAATGAATCATCCGAAAGTAATTCGGATGATTTGGGTATTTTTAACCGATTTAACAGTTTCCGGTACGCCAAAGACGGAAACGGGTCCCGCGGCCAATCGGGGCGTCTAAACCGAGCTCTAATTTCACAACTTTAACTAAATTATCAGTTAACAACTATTTTCGGGTCGTGTGTGACCAAATTCATTTTTGGAACGTAAAAACCGATAACCGTGCTAGGCACGCAAAACGGGAAAAACGACTAATAATAATTTTGACCAGTGAACTCTAAACGATATCACAATCTGAGTCCGGAGAAGTGTTTCTGGGTTAACATTGCCCCCAGAACGGGTACAGTGCTGGGTTAACAGTGTCCCCAGATGTACCGGTTAACTTGGTTAAAGTTATATTAATAATGAGTGTATAGTAACGATCGTAGGGATCATATTATAGATTGGACGTGTTAACTGATAATGATTGTTGTTACCTGCTTGCATGTGCTAAGGTGAGTTTCACGAGCCCCTTTTTCTGAATTATTTTCAAATATTTTCCCGGGGTGGAAGCATGTTACTATTGAAATGTTTAAGTACATACTGAACGCATGGATTTGCGTGTATTTATAAATATTTGATTGTACGGGAATCGTACGGAATGGGTACAGTACTGGGTTAACAGTGTCCCCAGATGTCTCTAGAAGTGTTTCTGGGTTAACATTGCCCCCGGAATGGGTACAGTACTGGGTTAACAGTGTCCCCAGATGTCCAAAGAGGTGTTTCTGGGTTAACATTGCCCCCGGAAAGGGTACAGTACTGGGTTAACAGTGTCCCCAGATAATATTATATTATGATATTGATTTATCAAGGTTTACTCCAATTGTGAAACTCACAAACTATTCGTAGTTGACCCGTTTTCTCACATGCTTTTCAGGTACAACTAAGATGAAGTGATTGCTTACGTGCTAAGTGCTTGATGTGTGTAAGATTTGCGTGTGGGATGTTAGGATACATTATATTACATAGAATTATGTATCGTATGGTATGATGTGTGTATCACCTAGACGGTAATGAAATACGAGATAATGTAATTTGAAGTATATTAATGTATTAAGTTTTCTTTATAAACAATGTGGTTGATATCAGATGTGTCTGTGGCATCCCGTTTATGTTTCCGCTGCGGTTTCGGGGTGTTACAAATATCTTTTATTTCTTCTTTATAATATGACCGATTACATGTCAAATTTGTGAACTTTAAGACTAATCTTCACTTTGAACGTGTTTTTGTTTGTGTTTGTCCAGATATGAAGTAACCGTTTGAGAAGAAACAAAATATGTGTGCGCTACTACAGGTCACGGACGATAACAGACAGGTTGAACTAATGATACGATGGATGAAGTGGTCAAATATGAGATTCTCACTAACAGAGAGCTCAGTTATCTACAGAAATCATCAACTAGATTTCCAAAAATCTACTGAACTTATGGATGATGAACTCGGTAGACGGATTGAGGATACCCTAGCGAGGTAGGATGTGATTATTATAGAGCAACTAATTAGGGCCAACTTGCAAATGAAGGATGACGCAGAAGCCCCTATTCACTTTTCCACCAACCGACTGATGAGAATATTCTAGGAAGCCATGGGTTTTCAAGGAGATGTCCATGAGGGGCAGTTCAAAAAGGGCATGTTCACAAATTTGTATAGATTTATAATTCATCATATTATACTGGGTTTTACACCCAGGATGGGTTCGTGGACCCTGATGAGCAGGAACATCGCAAATGCCACTATGGTCGTTGTTTACAAACAACCATTTAATTTTTCAATGTTGATATTTGAAGGCTTGGTTTTTAATTTGAGAAAGGATGATAAGGACAAATTTCTGGTTTATCCCATGTTCTTGCAAATCATTTTCAACAGAAACCAACCTTGGGAACAACCCATGCTTTACAAGAACCTAACGTTTATAGAAGGATAGTAAGGTTTGCCGCCGCTAGAAACTTTTTCACAGAAATTGAGTTTGATATTCTACCATGGATGATAAATCATGATTTGGAGATTATGGTTGTTCCAGAATCACATAGGGTGAATTCTGAGGAGGAAGAGAGTGATGAAGCAGATGAATCAGATTATAATAATGATGCTAATGGTGGAGGTGATGGAGATGATAATGATAATAATGATGATGGAGGAGGTGATCATGTGATTGTGGAAGAAAATATTGAAAAAATGTGCATGAGGATAGGGGGAGAATCTAAATTAACCCATTCCTACACCACCTATCTCACCTCAAAACCTACCCTTGAACCAAGACTTATCACCACCCCAACACCAAAACCATGAACAATATACCCCATCCCCACCAACCTCACCAATACTTACCCAAACACAGAGCCCAACTGATAACCAACCCCATTCCTTAAACCAAACTCAACCCCCTGCACAAACCCAAACCTAATCACCAAACCAAAGACAACCCCTAACACCAACCCAGTCACCAAACCAAAGCCAATTCCAAACCCAATACTTAAACCAACCTTTAACCCAAACCCAAGACCAGCCTATACATGAACCATGCATTCCTGAATCTGTACCAGCCCACCTTAACAACTGGCCCAACATGCCATACCAATCCCCAACCCAATCACAAACAACTGATCAATCAACTTTCAAAACAATCCACACCCATACTCCTACAATCAGAACTCTAAACCCATTACCCTCAACAAGTACAAACATCCTTGAAAGCCCACCCCATGAACCCATCCATCCCCAAACTATTCCTGACCCATTCCCAACTTCACCTATCAGTTCCCCTTCCCTAATACCCATTTTAGATTATTTGGCATACACATGGATGTTTTTAGTTGAAAATGTTAATTTAAAGAGGGAAAATGAAGAGCTGAGGAAGAGAAATACTGAACTGGAATCATTGTTAGCACATGCTCAACAAAGGATTCAATCCATGGGCATTGAGGTTGAGAAGACCACAGCTGTACCAAAACAGGGGGAGAATCCACCCGTGGTCAATTTGATGGAGGTTGATACTTTGAAAAATATAGGTGCTATGTATGGGAGTGATGAAGATGATGAGGATGTTATAAATGATGATGGATGGTATGAAACTGATGAATCCGTCGGTGCTGAGCAAGATTATAATGTTGAAGAAAATGATGATACGTAGGAGATTGTGTAGAAGAATGTTATTGATTATGAGAATGTTGATGTGGAGATGGCTGATAATGAAAATGTTTACAAAATTATTGAAGAGGATACGGTTGATGATGTGGTTGATGATGTGATTACTGATGAGGAGGATTTTAATACTCTGTATGGTGATTTAGAAAATGTTGAATCTGTATTGGAGAAGGAGAAGGATGATGAGGTTGAAAACTCTGAAGATGAAATACTAAAGGACTTATTTGATCATATTGACAACTTTCCCGATGAACCAACTAAGGTGAGGGAAACTGATCTATCCAAATCATTGACTATGGATGAGGAGAGAAGGAGAATGAAGGGTAAATCTGTTGCAGAAACTGAAGAACAACTACAACCCTTGGAATCCAAGAAAATAAAATCCAGTGGTGAGGTATTGATAGTTGATGAAGGTGCTGAGAAAGCTGCTAAGAGGCATGATGACATAGTGAGTGAATGGATTCAAAGAGAAATGATAACAAGATCCTTAACTGATAAAGAGATTGAAGAGAAGAGAATTTTATTAGAAGAGGCTGAGTTGAAAAAGAAACTAGATGAAGAATAGGGGGAATTAGATCAAGAGGTTATTGAGAGATTGCTAAGGCTTAAACAAACTGAAGAGGCTGACAAGTCTTTAGCTAAATCCTTTACCAATTCAAGAAAACCCAAAAGACTCACAAAACAAAATCACCTAAGCAAGCCACTGCTAAACCTGAGAATGATGATATAAATAAGCAGTTGGATACTGAAACAGTTGGATAGATAGTGACTCAAATACTGGCAGAGAAATGGACTAAACTATCTTAAATGAGGAGCTAGATCAGAATCAAGAGAGTTGGGATCGTGGGGATGAGAATAAATTTGCAAAAAATATGAAAGGAAGAGGAAGAGGGATGATAAAAATGAAAAATCTGATTAACCCAAAAGACTGAAGAGGCTGACAAGTCTTTAGCTAAATCCTTTACCAATTCAAGAAAACCCAAAAGACTCACAAAACAAAATCACCTAAGCAAGCCACTGCTAAACCTGAGAATGATGATATAAATAAGCAGTTGGATACTGAAACAGTTGGATAGATAGTGACTCAAATACTGGCAGAGAAATGGACTAAACTATCTTAAATGAGGAGCTAGATCAGAATCAAGAGAGTTGGGATCGTGGGGATGAGAATAAATTTGCAAAAAATATGAAAGGAAGAGGAAGAGGGATGATAAAAATGAAAAATCTGATTAACCCATATCAAAGAAAATGAAAAGTCGAATTTATGCAATACCTATTTAAGTCATTAATCCTGCTGATATTGAGGTTGAACCCGAGATTGACTGACGTTCATAGAGAAAATATACAAACTATGTTGGATGAAGCTATAAGAAAGATCCCAAAATATTGAGTTTGATAAATCATGGTTATAAGTTTGAAACCCTGGCTCCTATGACTGATGAGGAGTTGCAGGTAGTATTGGATGAAGAGGTGGAAGAATTGAATAAGAAGAGAGAGAAACGAAACATGAAGTTTGCGGAACTGGAGAGTGTCAGTAATTCTATAAAAGAGAGTATTGAGAAGAAAGAATTTGAGAAAATGAAAAAGAAGGAAACTGATCAACAGGAATAGATTGAAACTCTTTACAAGAAGTATGGTGGGAAATGCAAATATCTGATTGATCATGGAATAGAGATTGATGTTGTAGAAACTCTAAGCAAGAAAGTTGTTGAAACACATTTTAAGAGGATCTCAAGGAGAGTACAATTTAAAGCAACCACCAGCACAAAGAAACCGAGACTGATGACATTGGCTGAGAAAGAAAAGAAGGCATGGGAGGAGGAGCAAGTGAAATTGTTTGATAGATTGATGGAGGCAAGGGGTAAGGGAGAAGAAAAACAGAATTTGAGCATAAAAGAAAAACTTTCTATGTATGAGTATGAGAAGGCTGAGTTTAATCAAGAAATATCTAAATCATCTCAGGCTGCTCCCTTGATGACTATGAAGGAAGAGCCAGCTGAGTCTGTTGAGCCATGGGAGGATGAAAATCATAACGTTGAAAGGTTTGACGTTGAGCAAGGGTATGGCAGATGGGGTATTTGACAATCTGGGTAAAGGCCAACTCAAAGAATTATTTTTCTCTGAGAAGGAAGAATGGGAGAATATGGAGGTCGAAGCGAGGAGGCCATTACAATTTTAGTGTTGACTAAGGGGTGATTATATTCAAGCTCAAAGATATATCCCTACTGGTCCAACTGATGATGAAGTGATGGGCATGATCACTATAATGGCTAAGGGAAGCGAAAACTATCTAAAGCTGGTTAGGCTGCCAAAAGAAAAGATTATTGAAATGTTTGAAAAATCTGGGCATGTGAGAAGGCCAATTCCGAAAAAGAAGTATACTTCTAGGCTTCCAATGTAAGTGTCCCAATCCCAACCACCGGAGCCTATCATCAACGTCAACAAAGGCCACCAACTGAAGTGGACCTACCAAAGAGGCTATACATTGATGCAAGAACTGAATCATTGAAAATCATAATGAATAGTAGTGAATTGAGACACACTGTATTCAAAGATGATTTCCTAGACTTCAAAAAGGAACAATTGGAAGAAATGGAAACTCTGATCTTGTATGACTACCAAAATAGGCAGAGCTTTGGACGAAAACAACAAAACGAATTATCCAAACATTTGAGAGATCAAGTAAGAAAAGGGTTCCGTATGCTGAACAAGAAAAGGAAGTTGATACTCTCTGAATTTTAAAAGAAAAGTAGGCAAAGAAGAATGATGGACATAATGCTCACCGAAGCTTCTTACAAGAAGAAGACCAAATACACCAATCCTCTTGCCAACCTAAACGAATGTTTGAATATGAGGTGGTAGATGACAAGAAGAATGGAAGGATTACCAATATTGTTTTTGAACCACATGATCAATCCTTTATTCTTTGAAATTCAGATGGTTTTGGAGGATATAATCAGATGGAATCTGCCCTCCCAACATCCCCACACAGGGAGATCTTCTTATTTAAAGAAAGGTCGCGACAGTCAGATTGGACAGAAGAAGGGAAGCCTCATGCTCAAGAAGATGAAGAAACTGCTTATAGTCTAGGCTTTATTTGTAATGTCCTTGAGACAGAATTATAAGTTGTAAACTTTTTCATTATAATATGTAATTTTATCTTTTGAAAAATTGATGTGTATTTCGATAAGTGTATGTAACCTAATAGGTGTTTTGGTATAGCTAAGGTTTTTCCAATCTAGAAGGATATTGTTGAGATGAGAAAAGACTTAAGGAAGATTGGAAACCGAGCAAACTTAGGCCTCCTAGCAAGCTTTTACTTGATCTAGCAAGGTATTTTTCTATCCAACAAAGTTATCTTTTGGAATTTCTCTTAAGTGATAGAACGAGCAATATTCACTTTGTCTAGCAAGGTTTTTCTTCAAGACAAGCGAGGTTTGTTTCAAAGCTAACTCTTAACTAAACCAAGCTAAAACCAAGTCTTTTGGTGGATCAAGCAAGGTTTATTCATAATAAACAGTGGTCCCAGCAGGCTTGAAGGATGTTGATACAGAAATTATTTATGGACTTCTAACGAGCAAGGTTCAACTTAGAGCAAGCTACAGTGTTACCAGCATACTTGGGTTTGTTCAAATTAGTTAAGATAACAAAAGGTTGAAGGGATCTCTGAAGAAAAAGTTTGCTCGTAGGATCTTATCAAGCAAAGTTTGATATGGTCAAGAGGATTGAAGTCTGCTAGATGAATATTTTCTAAAATATTCTAAGTAAAGCTTACATAGAGAACTGTTCCCCAATACATATAATGGTTACCAGATCTGCTCGCTAAAAGACAAAGCTGCAACGCTTGCCCGAAGACCTATTTACACTTAGAATCTTTTTGTAATACGTTTGAATATGTTTCAATCATTAGGGTTTCTAAAAAGAGAATGTCAGGTGTCAGGGCAGGCCTATAGAAGGAAACTTTTAGGGCACGCCTATGACAACAACGAACTAGAGCGAATATCGTGATTTGAAGGCTGTCTCCGTCCTATACAGAAAGCTACCATAAATCCTGACATTCCACCTTTAAACCCTAATCTATTTCCATTGTATCCTTCACAATATATATGGAAATCTTTTGAGTTATTGTATATGTTTGTTACATTCATGTCCATTGAGCAACATTTAGAATATTATTGATTCCACCTTTAATATTCTATTGTTCTTTATAAAAATAGTAAGTCGTAACCTTCTTGTCAACAATTATGTGTGGGTTACGACAGTGAGTGATTGAGCTAGTGAGTGAGCTATACGGGACCGACATCATCATGCATAACATCATGTACGTGTGAAAACGTAATGATACGGATCGAATAACATGTATTTACCATACTATACGATATCGCAGAGTTATATCATAAAGGAATTACAACACAATCACATATAAGATTCAATATATTGATATAACAATGAGAGTACAAATCTGATTAGAATATAAACTGTCAGAAGATTAAACATGAAAGTACTATTTATACTAACTACAGTGCTAGCGTATAAGGATAGGCACCATATAAGCTTATATGAATGTATAAGCTTATACGCCACTACTTACGTGCAACACATTACATTTTTTCATATAATGACAATTTAGCCCTTTTGAGTTATACAAATGACACTATTAGCCCACTAGATCAAGTATTAGACATTGATGCTCTAACAACCTCCCCCTTGGATATTGCTAGGTCTTCAATCCATAACAAATAATCTCTTTCGATATTCCTTCTTTGCTTCCTCAAGTGACGGCTTTGTAGATCCTTGTTGAGATGTAGGCCTGGACACACCCATTTCTTTATACTGAAATCTATTCCATGAAGCCTCCATAACTCGATCTTAAGCTTAGCTTCCAATTCAGCTTCAAGCTTCTCTTGTTCCTCACTAACCGCCCTCCAATTGGTCTCCCAAGCCCTACCAGAATATATTTTTTTTATCAAAGCATATATCCACAACCTTTTGAAACTGGTTGGCTTGATTTTTTACTTTCTCATCATTACACTGAATCTTGGTTTCATGCAGTATCTAAATATCTCTCCACGAACAGTTTATCAACCACATTGGATCATATACTCTAATCACATCATACGTTTCATTACCACGATTCAAATATATGCTTGCTTCACTAGTCAACGCCAAATAAGGCCAACAAAGGAAGTAAGGATGAAAATCCTGTTCCATGGGTACAACGGTATAATGCGAAGCGAATCTGGCTTTTTATACGTCAAAGTTCTAATCAACTCCCCTTCTGGATTTTTTTCTATTTCTAGATTTGAACACCTTAGGCAACTGAGGTGTCCATTTCTTGAAACCACGTTTAGCTTCTCTAACCATAAACTCCCAAATAATCTTCATCGGTCTACTCTTCGGTTTATACATTAAATCATATTGCATACATATATCGTACGTATCAAACGACAGTAGACTTTTCAGTTCTATCAAATTATTGAAGTATTGCACTACAAATTATCTTCGAATTTCAAAAGTATCAAATTCTTCTTGTTCACCAACATACTTGACAGCTTTTGTTTATCCACAAACTTGACATCAGAATTCAATAAATCAACATCAATATCAGGATAAGGAATATCTTTTTCAAAGTCAAACGTCAAATCATCCATAGATACTTCTAACATTTTTTCCAAAGAAGATTTATCAATTGGAATCTCCCCCTCATCCAGCTCATCTTCAATATTTTTAACACGGAAATTAGAAGTAATCAAATCTTCAAACTCCTCCACATATTTATTAGTTGGTGCACTTTTAGATTTTGACTCCTGTTGTGGATCATTTTTTTGAACATCACCACCAACAAACTAAAATTTTTTTTTTCAGACTTACCAGCAACCGAACCAGCACCACCTTGTGGTGCGTCATCATCATCCAAATCATCAAAATCATCATGATCAGAGTCACCAAAATCTAACATTACCTCATCTTCTTTATCCTCTTCTTCCTTTTTAACAACCTTTACATCATCTTCAACAAGAATTTGTTGCTCAACAAGTTCAACAACTACTGGCTCATCACTCAACATAGTCTCATTAACTTGTACATCCATTTGACTAGACTCACCAGCTTGCACAGAAGATTCTACCACGTTCTCAATAATAGGCTCTTCAATTTTAGATTTTCCTATATCAACATCCTTTTCCAAGTCATAATCTACATGGAAAGATGCCTCAACGACACCAATATCTCCACCATACACTCTTTCAAACATGGTGTTTCTAGCTTCAGCTCTATCAACCTCAGAGTTTAAACGTATACCCAAATTCTTCTAAATTTTGACAAAATATTTCATATGTCCTACAAGAAAATCAACAGATAATTTCCTTTTTTGTTCACTTTCATCCAACCTCTTATTGATATCAATGTTTTCAGCTCGTAGACGAGCATCTTCATCAACAAAACTATTTATCCTCACATCTTGATTTGCAAACCTTTCTTTCAAGAACTCAACATCATCTTTTGAAGGTCCATCAATCTGCAGAAAAACATCAGAAAATACTGTTGCGAGGCTTTAGGATAAGATGTTTGAGAAGCCTTGGAATCAACTTTCGGTATTTCTTGATGTACAAACTCACCAACTTATGGTGTAAACTTTGGAGTCTTCAATAAATTATCAATGGCATCATCTAAATTCACCTCAAACTCTGGTGTTTTCTCAATTTCAGGTACCTTCTCAGATACAAGTGCTTTGATCACCTCAGGAGTTTTATCAACAAAATTTCCTTGACCAATTTCATCATCAGGCTCATCAACCAAGAATCTATCAATCATAGACCTCTTCACCATATGTTTGACACGCCTTTTCTTAGGTTGACTTGCTTTAGGAATATAAGTTTCATCGTCATCATCAAACTTTTTCTTTGTTATTCGTTCCTTAAGATAATCATGCATTTCTCGGGGATCAGCTAATACTTTCTTAGGAACTTCATTATCAGACTCTGTTTCTTCATCATCAACAGATTTATCAACAACTGGTTCTTCTTGAGCTATAATATGATCAGGAGATGTAACAACCTCAGTTTTAACTACACGCATATGTTTCTTCTTAAGCTTTTGAGAACTTTCTGCATCAGCGTCTTCAACTTTTACAAACCATTTTCCTCCCAAAGAAACATACCCTTGCATACTCACATTTTTATTTTCCCTCTCAGAATCACTGTCATCCTTTCTCCACTGATTATCAGACGGAGCCACATAATTAGGATTAAGCGATTGTCCAAATAAATATCAGGGAATTGATGATTGATAATTAGCTGAATAAATCTCGGATACATCAGCCATTTTTTATAAAAAGAAAGCTTCGTGTGCTCAAAGATAACTTTGAAAAAGATATACTTTAAGTTCAAGCTTAAAGCAGTTATCATGCACATTTGATAATCGAGAATTTCCTCTTATCCACCATTCATGTGCCCAAAGCAGTGTACTATCACATGTACCAAAAACTTATAAGGCCTTGATAACCCAGTCTTCAAAAACCCTTTATCCAAATCATTCTGGTACCCCATCCTTAGCAACAACCTTTCACCATTCATTCATCCAATGATGTAGGATTAGTAGATTCATTTCCATCTTCCAAAACATCTCTTAATTCTTGGTCAGCCACTATCTTTTTAACCACATAATTTATGCATTCTTCTTCAAGTTTTGCATTTTTCCAAAATTCAGCAACCAGCTCATTGATTATGACAGTGTTTGTAGTGATTGCTTTTAAATATCCTTGATCTCTCAAAGAATGGAAAAATGACTCGAAACGGTTCCATCTTGTCATCAGAACCATCAGGAAAAGCACAGATGTTATGGCTTGCATCGAAATCTTTAATTTTCACCATCTGCACATACACAAACAAACAAACAATTAACATGCTAGTAACTTTTTTTAAACAAACAGTTTTTATAAAATTCAAGTGTATAAGCATGATTCAAACGTATAACGTCTATCGTTAACGTATAAGATCCATTAGAAATGTATAAGGTCTATCCGTGTATAAGTCTAGTTCAACGTATAAACTTATCAACGTATAAGCACAATCTGTATATGTACACAACCGTATAATATGCAACAGCCGTATAAGTCCAATGAGCGGATAAGAATATGAATGGATAAGTATGTAGACCTTATACGGCGCATAAGTTAAACAAACTTATACGCCGTATAAGTATTCAATATACTTATGCGTTCAATAGCCAATCTAGGTCAAACATCAATTGATCAAATCAGACAACAATGGACATTAATTTTTGGTCTAACAGGTTCGAAATAACATTGTGAATCACAAACGAAGATAATCCTTATGAATATAGATACAATTCCATCCAATTAATTCCAAAGATCTGAAGTACTGTTCATCGCTAAAACCTTTCCCAGATCTGTCATTTAGACATCGATTTATACCTTTAATATTACTAGTAGTGTGCGAATCAACCCCAAGTAAACCAAGATAACAAATACACAGTTATATAAATAGATAATAGATCAAAGCACTAGAGTGTATGTTCTCAATTAATGTATATGTTTGAACAATAAAAAGACCTTGGCCGCTTAACCTCCTTATACATGATACACTTATACGCCTGTATGAGTGCATGACTTATACGCCGTATAAGTGCTTGACTTATACGCCGTGTAAGTCAAATCAACTTATACGCCCATATAAGTTAACAATTTATACATTTTCATATTTTTAACCATTAAAATCAGACAACTTTCACACATACGATCCAGACCAAGTCCAAACAAATGACCTTGATGAATTTTTTGAAAATTTTGAAACAATTTTTCCTTTAGAATTTTAAAATTTTGAAATTAACCAAGTCAAAATTAATGACCTCGATCAATTTATTATAAACATTTGAATTACTTTTGTCAAAAACAAGCTCCCGATTCTGATTCTTAGATATCCAGACCCAAATCACCGTTCACCAAAATCTAAAATAAATCAGAAATAAAAATCCTTTTGGTTTATGAACAAAAAGATGTAAACTAGACAAAAATATATCAAATTAAGAACGAGTAAAAACACATATTTTTTTGAGTTGAGCAAGGAATCATATTGATCAACCAGTTTTTCCATCATGGTTTTCAATTTTATTATGTCTTATGTTAAGCCGGTTATGGATATTGTTGTCCACTTAAACTTTTGTAAAAAAAAAAAGGATTCAGAGACATCAGTGATATGATTAAGGTTGAATTAAGCATATAATATTAGAATATGATCAGTTTCGAATATTGATTCAGGCTTATTTTGATTTTTATCATATCAACCCAACATGACTTAAACCTTAGAACCGGCAGATCAAAATATTAATATTTTTGACTTTTTGGCAAATATAGCAACAACTTTCGACAACAAGGCATACCCACGTTATCAAGCAACACGCCAAGCTTCCTTTGCCAAGGATGAGTATGCACAATTTCATCTGTCGACTTACATACATCGTATTCCCCTGGGGTCCATTTCTTAATGGTATTAAGACGCGCGCAAGGGAAGAACAATGTATGACTAACATTTTTGATCAAGTCAGTAGTGAAATTTTGTACATTTGTACATAGCAATTAATTTTAATGACTTATCAGGGGTTCGCTCAGTTGAGCAGGATTTAAAGTATTCTTTTGAATACCCAGATGAAAACCATATAAATACCTCATGGCTCGAGAAACCTAATGCATCCCATCAATACAGAATTGAAGGCTATAAAACCATACACCATTGAAGTGTAGTCCGTGTACCAGATGCTTAAAGCACTTTATTAACACTTTATTTTTGGTAATCTACTGAAACGTAAGGCTTGATTATGAAAGGCTATTACATTTCCGCCTTCATTACCAAGACTTTTGCTAGAATACTAACCCATCTTTCAACATGGCAATTTATATTTATATCACTTATTCCCTTATTTTTAAATGTTTTTTTCTTTTAAGAGTTTTTCAAATGTTTTTAGATTTTATCAACCGCCTCAGTTACTTTCCATTCTTAGGTAAATGTATATCATCCCATTTTTGAATATAAATAAAATACCTTAGATTATACTCAAAGATAGTTAAATAATGTGCTTGATATGTATAGCAAAGCTTTATAATATAAGACGGTTAGACATGTATCTAAAATTAATAAATAAGTCATAAGTAAAATGAGTATCTAAGGTATTAGATATTGAAAGAAACGATTAGTATTATGAGACACCGTACAATCATTAAAAATATATTATATTTGACTTTTCTTCCGTTTTTAATGAAACTTAGGTCGAAACACAGAGAAAAATGAACTCATCCGAATGACAATACTGTAATTTCATAACGTGTTACATTTTATAAGTTGTAAGACAAAAACACGATTTGAGCTAAATTAATTATAATGATATAATAATAATGATATCATATGAATTATGAATTTCAAAGTATGTGTGTGCATGCATAGCATTATAGGTGAAAGGAGCAATGATAATTTAATTTTAAAAATTGTATAGAAGTACACGTATGTATATTGTACTCCTTACCTTCCTAATTAAGATAATCGTGCACACAATCGACCAAGTCTGTCAAACCTTTTCTATAAATTATAAACCAAGTTCGCTTACATATTCATATTCCAACCCCCCTTCTTCAATGCGTAGAGCAGTGCTATCCCGTCTGAGGTATATTTTTCTTTTCAATAGTTTAGTTAATATTAAGTAATTTAAATTATAAATTAAAATAAACAATTAATATTATCTAAGTGTAACTTAGGGACTGTGATGAATGACTCGTAAGACTAGAATTAGTACCCCTCTAATATTAAATAACTTGGAGATAGTCTTAACATAGTTTGTCTAGTATGTGCACAACTAGATTGTGGTCTGGTATGACCACTTTGATCATGAATGGTTAAGATAAACTAAAATGATTGGATATGCTTGTTGAACCATGCTATGTCTGGACTAAAATAGTTGTGCGCGACAATGACAGTTCTTATGTGAAGGTGTAACATCCTAGAATTTTCGTATTTAATAAAAGAAAATCGTGTTTAGTTATTGGGCCTAAATAATTAATTAGTATTAATAAAGTTTATGGACTTGGACTAATTAAGATGGATTAAAGGGAATGGGCCTTAGGTCCATGGGCTTTAAGGGATATAAATATCCCCTTAAACGACCCTTAAACCATAAACCCTCATTCTTACCATCTTATTCTCTAACACTAAAAAACACACACATATCACCACTCACATATTTCGGCCGAGAGAGAGGTGAGATCCAAGCCGAGCAAGCAACGTGATTCTTGATAGACCATTACTACGTGAGCTGCATACAAGATCGATAACCCGTAAGCAAGCTAACCCAGAGCAAACGAGCTATTAGAGGTATGTCGTTTACCTTTAAAGTTTACGTTCTTATAAGCATTTAGCCTCGAAACATAGAACGAGAATGGATCGGGTATGAACGAAACATAAAGATGTAAACTTGATGATAAAACAACCTAATGAACTCGTAAACATAAATGGCTCGTTAAACCGTAGTTATGTTATTAAACATTTTGAGCTTAAAGATCCAAACTTTATGTCTTTCCGGGCTAAGTTTTACTCGAACAAGGCCATGGGAATGATCGCGGGATTTGTTAACGTCATATCCAAGAAATTTTCGATGAAACGAGAGTGATTTTGGTGATTAAGAATGAACAGAGGCGAATGCTAAATAACTTCGCCTGCAAGCCAACTTCGCCTTCACGCAAGTTCGCTTGCAAGCAAGTTCGCCAGCCAAGTTCGCCCCTGACAACTTCGCCATAATAAGTTCGCAGCTAGTCAAGTTCGCCCGAAACTAAGTTCGCTGGCCAACATCGCTTGTTGACAAGTTTGCCTATGATTAACTTCGCTGGACTCTAAGTTCGCTGAATCCTAAGTTCGCTTAAGTTAAGTTCGGTAACGAGTCGGATTACGAATCATACTTAAATTATTATAAGGAATGAGTTAACGACTTAGAAAATAAATAAAAATCCTAATAGAAAATGTGTTAAGACAGTTAACCCCAGCCAGGGGCTCTGCCCCTTGGACCTCGCTAGGGGCTACTGCCCCTAGAACCCCGCTGCCAGGGGCGCTGCCCCCGGACCCCCTTTAGTTGCGGGTAATGATTGAACTAGAAAGACGACATGGGTAGTGATAGTTAATTGATACGTGTAATTGTTATCCACTTAGTCGTGCACAACTCAAGAAAGGGATTGCCATAAAAGGAGAACGTAACCGCATTCAGGTGAGTTTCTAGCCCCACTTCCTTGTTATGTTTTCGGGGCTGTGTGCATACTCTATGTGATAGTTAATACACTTACCTTGAGTGGTAAGTGTATGCCTTGTATGATTTATGTATGATGATTGCTTAACGGTGCGTGAACGATCTTCGGATATTGCATGCACCGTCAGGTGGTAGCTAAAGATGTAATTGATATGTATGATGTAAGATAAGATGTATGTATGAAAATATATGATGTATGCATAATGTACGAATGACATGTTGATGGTACGTGAACGCTCTTCGGAGATTGTACGTATTATCAAGGAAAGTATGTAAGAACAGGTATGGTACAGTTGCATGAAATAAAGGGACCAGACCCTAATAATATATGTGATTGTATGGACCAGACCCTAATAATATATGTGATGTTGGGGACCAGACCCTTATAATATCTGTGAGGTTATAGGGCGGAAGGCTCTTTAAATAGGATGGATGGTTACGTATGTAGAATATGTATGATTAATGTACACCCCTTCGGGCACGTGTGCAAATATGAGGACAGATTGTATGTTGTATGATTAACTAAAACTCACTCAGCGTGGCTGACTTTTAGTATGCACGCAGGTGAGTAGACTGAGGCAGCTTGAATAAGAGGAAGCACATGGCATGGACTTGCAGAAGCTGGCATCTCAAGGAAATGTTATGTTATTTTAAAGACAATGTTTTATGTTTAAATAATCTGAATGTCCGTTAAGACAAGAAATGATGGTTATGTAATATATTGGTTGAATGTTTTAATATTCCGTGAATGTTTTAATTAACTCTAATATTTAGAACTACGTTTAAGAGTAAAATCCAACATCCAATGTGAAGCACCGGTAACGGGGCGTTACAGAAGGGCCCACGATTATTAGAATATTATTTCATATATATATAAATAAGTAACCTTGTATATTAATTAATAGATTCCAGTTAAAGTGGGAGGAGTCAAAGTAACTGAAGAAAGTTTGTTCATGTGAGTTACTTAAACTATTTTTAAAACTCTGGTATATACTCATAAAATTATTTGGACTGTGAATGATCTTGTATTTCCATGGCGCATATGGTGTGGCACCCAAGGTGTTATATATATTATAATGATCATTATATTTTCCCGAGGGGACATGCACTTTATACAGCAGCAGACGTGCGTAAAGTCTGTATGTGCGAATATATGATGCTGACCTGGCTTTAACGTGAAGCGGGCGGGTTATAATTATGGCATGACATGCAATGAGCTCATACTTGATCAATGAAATTGGTTTAGTATTAGTTTATTAAATATGTCAGTTTATGTAACTCACCAGCTTTGTGCTGACGTATTTTTACCCGAGCATGTATTACAGGTTGATAAATAAGGGCATGGAGATTAACCGCTATGCGTTGGAAGAGTTTAGATGTTTTATCTGGTTACCATTATATTTTCTAGTAAGTGTAATAGTTAGACATGTAAGAATTTATTTTAGTTTCATATAAGATTACAGTTCCGCTGTATGTATGTGCTGACTCGTCACTACAAGTGCCCCATCTTGGGCGGGGTGTGACAAGTTGGTATCAGAGCTTAAGGTTTTAGCGAATTAGGTATCTAGTGGGAATACCTAGGCTTTAACCAGAATACCTTAGGGGCTAAAGTGGCTAACACTGAGAAATTGAGTTTCGACTATAACTGATTACGGATAAGGATTTTTAGACGGAATTCAACCTAAGGTCGTAGAAATAAATAATGTTAAGAACTTTCTATGACGGAGGCACAATATGGCAGTTGGCAGTATCATGGTATGTATCATAGATTGTTTTCATGCCTGGCCAGTATGAACGTTAATGAATGACACAACTATGATCACGCAAACGTCCTATTGTACTAAAATCAACAGATATAAGGCAAGAAAAGGAAATCGGATATAAGAATATGCATATATAATGGCCTTAGTTGAAATCCCACAGTACTTAGAGGGGGGTAGAATGATGTGAAGCATAAATCGAATACCCTAGTTGTGCGAGTTAGGTAATCGAGTGACAACCTGAAACGTCTTTGGTTTCCCTACAAAGGGTAAAGCTGAGGCGCAACGGAAATTCAAAGTGAAGGAAGCCGTCGTAGATCAGTGTCTTCGCCTGAGCACGAGATCATAATAAAACAAGCCCTAAAATTCAATCTAGAGACAGATTGTAGTAGAAATATGAAAGGCATTTTTAAACCACTATTTCCTTTATGTTGGATGACTTACCGAACTCCCTTTAGAGTTTAATTGAGAAGTACTAAGGAATTTAAGTAGAGAAGCCTTTGAAAAAAAAAGTCAATTATCATCAAGAGTTGACATTAGGTTAACCAAGTGCACCGACAAAGGCTTTTTGTTAAGCAGACCTTTATAGTTTAGAGGAAAGTGGATTCCTTAGAAACTCAAAGGTAGATCGCCACAATGGAAACTATTTTTGATACATGCCAGTGCATAATAATAATAATAATAATAACGATAATAGGACACAACATAGGATTTACTTGACAAATGATTTATTAGTCCAAGTATGTAACCCTTTGATGCACCGGTACTTTTTGAGAGGAAGAAAGACGGTAGTCTAAGTATGTATTAGCCACCGTGAGTTGAATAAGCTAACTATTAAGATTAACTATCCATTGTCTAATAATGATGATTTGTTTGACCATCTACAAGGAGCATGTTGGTTCTCTAAAATTTCACTTACGGTCAGCCATCAGTTGAATATTAAGAATAGAGATATTCCAAAGACAATGTTCTTTACTAGGTATGGATATTATGAACTCTTAGTCATATACCTTGGATTAATAAATGCACCGGTTGCATTTATAAACATGATGAATCGGGTATGTATGCCAATGTTAGATAAATAGCTTATCGTACTTATCGATGACATTTTGGTTTACTCCAGTGCCCTTAAGGAGCACAAATATCACTTATGGTAAGTCTTAGGAACCTTAAGAAGGAATAAACTATAGGTCAAGTTTTTGAATTGTGAATTCTGGTTACAAGAGGTGCAGTTTGGAATGAACGCAGATAGATTACATCAAGAGAGAACCTATAATTTAATAAGAACAACTCAAGACACCTATTGAAGGAATAATTTTCTTAGGATGGACGGGTACTACCAAACAATTCATCAAAGATTCTACTAGGCTAGAAACACACTTTACAAAAATTAACTAAAAAGTATATTATGTTTATATGGGACGACAATCAAGAAAAAGCATTCCAGAAACTAAAAAAAACACCTAACTCAAGCTCCAGTACCGACTTTGCTGGAACAAGTTGAATATTTAGCAATATGTTCAGATGCTCCTTATTAGTGATTAGATCGAGTAGTTTATAACTAGCAGTGGTCTTTGCTCCTATGATATGGAAACATTATCTGTATAGGAGTAAGTGAACCATTTACACATATAATAAAAGTTTGAAGCATTACTTCTAATAAAAGGATTTATATATGAGGCGGCGTAGATGATTATTTTTAATAAAGGAATACGATTGTAAAATCCTACATCATCACGGGAAAGTGATTCTAGTTGTCGATGCTCTTTGCCGAAAAGAAAAGTATCCACTTCTTAAAGTTAGAGCTTATAAATTATGCCTAAATTCTGATTTAATGATAGAAATAAAAGTAACTCAAGTTAAGGCTTTACAGAAGAAAACACATAGAAAGAGAGGAGATTTGGACAATTTTAGGACTCAACTAAAAATGAAGATGGTGTCAAGTTATGGTTGGATGAATATGGATTTCGGGAATAAGAGAAGTAGGGAAAAGAATGCTAGATGAGGCATACAAATCTCAATATTACAATCATCCAAGAGCCACTAAAATGTACTATGATTTCAAAAAAGACTATTGGTGGCCGGCAAGAAACATGACATAATTAAATATGTAGAAAAGTGTATAACCGTACAAAAAAAAGAAAAAAAAAAACACATGACAAGTTACACCCTCTTGAAATTCCTACTTGAAAGTGGAAGCACCAAACAATAGATTTCTTTACTAAGCTACCCCGAACTCCTAAAGGATTTGATAGCAATTAGGTGATAATATATTTCTTAATAAAATCATGCATTTTTTACCAATACAAGAAACTAGCTCCTCTAAGAGGCTATCATAAGCATTTATTAAAAAGATAGTTTAGCGACACGAGATACCTGTAAGAATTGGTTCGGATGGAGACATCCAGTTTAGTGCTAGATACGGGAAGAAACTCTATTAAGAAATGAACAATGATTACTTTTTAGTACTGCATACTACCCTCAAACGAATGGCAAAAGCAAAAGAACTATTCAGACCTTAAAAGACATGCTACGTGCATGTGCATTTGGATTTTTGGGGACACTTGGGATTACCATTTACCATTAGTAGAATTTTCTTTTAATATTAGTTATCACTCAAGTATTGGTATGCTAGTATATGAAATAATAATAAAAAAAACATGGAAAGCATTGAAGTGGTTAAGCTTACTTTCAACAAACTCGATCCAATTAAAAAGCTTGATTAAAAGCTACACATGGTCGGTGAAGAGGTATGTACCCGCCTCAACACGGAGCAAGGCGGGTCAACCCACAAGATATAGACAACAGGCTTGAAATCAAGACATTATGAAGGCGCTAAGCAAAAACCTATGCGCATGGCGCATACCACACATGCTCAGGCATCATATGCCCAAGCACCACACATGCTCAGGCGTCATATGCCCAGGCACCACATATGCTCAGGCATCATATGCCCAGGCGTCACATATGCGCGTGGCGCATCAGCGCGCGGCGCATATCACATCTGCGCATGAAACATCTGCGCGTGAGAATAAAGAGAAGACCTCGCGCATCCTCAGGATTGGCGCATATCACACATGCACATAATCAACCTCGTCCTTATCCAAATCAGGATTAGGGCAACCTTGATTGTGCACGTCAGACAACCTTCCAGAAGGTATCTTTTTAAGGAATAAGAATATGCTGATGTTGACAGAAGCCAAATGAAAGGTGGACAACTCAGCATGACACATGTGCTACCACGTGATTACAACCAATGAGAAAGCACCAGGTGTCCCAGAGGACACGTGGCGCAGAGCAATTGGAGGAGGCCAACAAGGCTGAGCTCAATCAGTGGAAACCCTAGCACTATAAATACAGCATCAACTCCACATTGATGGACACACATTCATACTCATTCATTGACAATCATATCACATTCAATCACATTGAAACAGACAGTTACAGCTAGTAACATACAAACACAGAGTATTCAGCTATTAAGCAATACTCTCGAGAATTCCTTACTCACACACATCATTATCTTCTCCACAAAATACTTATTCTCACACCGGAGGGTTACCCCAAAGAGGACCCCTCTGTCCCTTTCTGAGGGGTAAGTTGACGGTGCGGTTCATTTTGTAGGTGGAAGAACCCAGATCCAAGAGAAACCATCGGTGAAATTGCATAATCACACCCGAGGAAAGTAGATCGTCTACCAGTGAGTCGATCCACGCTTCTTCATTGGCGCCATCTACTGTTACAACGGCAATCAGATCTCATCAGATCTATATATAAAAACAAAAATCATCACCATGGTTTCTGGCGTTCGTAACGTTGATCAAGTTCTGGAGGATATTGAACGTGAGGATGTTAATGAGGGACAACAGTTTCTGAGGGCGCAGCGTGATTCTACGCGCGCCACCAGTAACCGTCCTTTCATCACAACTCCTCATGGCCAGACTGAAACTCCTCCAGACGATCTTACGTTACAAAATCTGGCCGGCGCGAAACAAAAAGGACCAATGGGTCCAGAAGATGAAACAAATGATCCTAACGAATGGCTCATAAACGAGCAGCGGCGTCTAATGGACAAGTACAATGAGATGGTCAAACAGAAAAAGCTAGCCGACTTAACACAAAGGCAAGCGTTTGATAAGCAAACTGTTCATGGAACAAAAAGGCCGCGCGCACCGGAAGAAGGACATTCTGTTCACACTGCACACACTGAGTTCAGTGACGAAGAAGTGCACAGCATGAGGAAGACGCGAGATACTCATGCAGGAGGCTCACAGCTCCGCGCGCCTGTGAACATGGCGCCTGGAGCCAGAGCCGATCTGGATCTGCAAATACCGTACAGCCCACCAGTTAGAGGGCAAGTGGACGTAACCACACCATATAGACCAGCCATCTTGGTGAAACATTCAAAGTTCACTGAGCGCATCGCGAAGGCTCCCATCCAGCACAAAACCAAGATGCCAAGTGGTTTGGGTAAATATGACGGCACAACAGATCCGGACGATTTCTTGCAAGGTTTTTACAACACGGGAAACCTAGAGAGCTGGACGATGCCAACATGGTGTCACATGTTTGCTCGCTGCCACACGGGCGCGGCGCGTGTCTGGTTCGAGAGCTTGCCGACTGGGCAAATTGATGGGTTCGAGGAACTATTGGAAAAGTTCCAAGCCCACTTTGTACAGCAGCGCAGACACACGCGCGATCCTGATGACATCATGCACTGCGTGCGCAGGACTGATGAAACGATTGAAGACTACATCACTCGTTTCAATCAGGAGTCTCTGGCAATCGGAGGTATAACAGAGCAACTCCTGCGCGTGGCCTTTATACAAGGCGCGCGCAGTGATCAACTCCGCCGGGCTCTCGTAAGCAGAGATGGCATGCCCACCACGTGGGCCAAGTTAATGGAAGCCTCGCGAGTTTTCGCAAGGAACGAAAAACAAATTGCCCAAGATAGGGCAAGAGAAAGAGCGCATCAAGCTGAGTCACTGCGCAGCAAAGAAAAGAGGGGCAAACAGAACTCTGTATGGTCCAGGTTGCAACCAACCAGTTTTTCTCCCACAGAAAAACAGGCGCAACCAAGCTCACCCCAGCCCCAAAAAGATGTTCGTAATCGCGGGGAGGGTGACAAGAGGGAGGGCGGCAGAGATCCTAGCAGACCTCTGCCAAGAATATGGACTCCCCTCACTAAAACGCCTTCACAGGTGTTAAGCAGTGAGAATGTCCAATTCAAAAGCCCTAAGCCACTACACTACAAGGGACCATCAGACAGTGGCAAGTACTGTGAATTTCACAAGTCCACAGGGCACAACACTGATGCATGCCACCACTTGAAGGATGCAATTGAAAAGGACGTGAAATCAGGCAAGCTGGCTCACCTGGTGAAAAACTCAAGACCAGACGATGAACAATCAGGAGCCTCAGCCAGCAAAAAGTACAAAAGAATCTGTGTAGCCGAGGGAGGAAGGCAAGGGCAGACATCAAGAAAGAGAAGCGCGCAAATCCAAGGAGATTGGCGCGAGCAACAAGTCATCTTCCCAAGAATCAGGGGAGGCCCTTCCATCAGCAGTCCTCTCGTCATCACTACACACATTGCTCATTACGAAGTGTCAAAAGTCCTGGTGGACACTGGCAGCGAGTCAGACATCATGTATGAGCAATGTTTCAGGAAACTGGATCCGGCAGACCAAGCGAGGCTTGAAATTGTGAATGCGCCGATCTCTGGTGTTTCCAATGAAATCATTCATCCCCTAGGTCAAATACAATTTGAGCTAACTATGGGGGATGAAAAACACAAGCGAGCCGAAGTTGTCAACTTCTTGGTCTTGCCCACCACTTCATGCCACAATATGATCTTGGGTAGGGAAACGATTGCCCAATTCAACGCCATACCGTCGCCAGCGCACGGCGCATTGGGGTTCCCAACACCAACGGGTGTAACTTTTGTATACCGGGATCATTTGTGCGCAGTGACAAGTACTCCGCGGGAGGGGAGAATGAAAACTCCAATGGCAGAAAACGCGCCAGAGGAATGGATTCTCAACCCAAAATTCCCGGAGCAGAAGATCACAATTGGCGCAACGATATCAGACGACACGAGGGTGAGAATGAAAAGATTGCTCACGGCATATATGTCGGTCTTCGCGTGGCAACACTCTGATATGACTGGGGTTCCGCGAGACCTGGCACAACATTCTCTCAACACCTTCAAGTCTGTAGAGCCAATTGCTCAAAAGAAGAGAGTCATGGGGGATGAAAAGGCGAGGGCCATGAATGAGCAGGTTGAGGATTTACTGCTCGCAAACATCATCCACCCGATACGATACCAGACGTGGGTAGCCAATCCTGTGATGGTAAAGAAAAGTAACGGGTCGTGGAGGATGTGCATTGACTTTAAAGACCTCAACAAAGCGTGCCCAAAGGATTGTTACCCCCTCCCAAACATCGACGCAAAGGTGGACTCCGTGGCGCCATTCAAGCTAAAATGTTTTCTGGATGCCTACAAAGGCTATCACCAGATTCAAATGGCACCACAAGATGAGGACAAGACCGCCTTCAGAACCGACAAGGGTGTTTTTTGCTACACAAAAATGCCCTTTGGTTTGAAGAATGCGGGCGCCACCTACCAAAGACTTATGGATGCTGTTTTCAGCGAGCAAATCGGGAGAAACCTAGAAGTCTATGTGGATGATCTGGTGATCAAGAGCAGGGAGGAAAAGCAAATGCTCAAAGACATCGAAGAAACCCTTGGGCGCCTAAAGGAAGTTAACATGAAGCTCAATCCGAGCAAATGTACTCTCGGTGTACTAGAGGGAAAATTTCTAGATGTAATGGTCACCAAGGATGGTTTCAAGGTGAACCCTGAGAAGGTGGAGGCCATCCTTGACATGCCCTCGCCATCCACCATGAAAGAAGTTCAGAAGCTCAATGGTAGATTGGTTTCAATCAACAGGTTCCTAGCGAACCATGCAAGCAAATCTACCCCATTTGTCAATACATTGAGAAACTGCTTAAAGAAAAGTCAGTTCAAATGGACTCCTGAGGCCGAGCAAGCTTTCAGTGAGATTAAAGAATGTTTGATAAATCTGCCCGCGCTCACAGCTCCACTTCCTGGTGAAACTTTGACATTATACCTATCAGTAGGAGAGCGCGCCATCGGCGCAGTATTATTGGTGGATCGCAAGGGAATCCAAACGCCAATATACTATGTGAGTCGGGTGCTGACAGATCCTGAGACGCGCTACTCTATCATGGAAAAGTTAGTTTTGTCACTGACACACGCGTCGCGCAAGCTTCATAGATATTTCAATGGTCATCCCATTGAAGTTCTGACTGGATATAACATCCAGCAAGTTTTACGGCGCCCCGCGCTCTCGGGAAGGCTGACAAAGTGGGCGCTGGAATTAGGCGAGCACACAATCGCCTATAAGCCCCGTCCGGCAATAAAGGGACAAATCTTGGCTGATTTCATTGCCGAGGTCCCCGAAGGAAAAGTTGAAGAGGCTCAGCGCGAGGTACACCCTCCGCGAGCCAATGATGAAGAAAATGTTTGGAGATTGTTCACTGACGGAGCTTCAAACAATGAAGGGTCCGGCGCAGGCCTCAAACTGGTGGATCCAGAGAATCATGAATATACTTACGCCATCAGGTTGGACTTCAAGAGCACCAACAATGAGGCTGAGTATGAAGCCCTGCTGGCTGGCCTGCGCATCGCGCACAAATTTGGAGTCAAAAAGCTAGAGGCCCATGTTGATTCATACTTGGTAGCAGCACAGGTCAATGGCCTTTATGATGCCAAGGAGAACACCATGCCTCTGTATCTAGAGCAGGCGAAAAAGCTCATCGAGCAATTTGACTTCTTCAGAATCATTCATATTCCGCGCAGTGAAAACAAATCTGCAGACGCGCTGAGTAAGATGGCATCAACCAGTTTTGATCACTTTGGCAAAGATGTCAGGGTAGAAGTAATGAGCAACCCGTCGGTGGTAGCGAAGTCTGTCCTGGTAACTCATACAACCCCTTCATCATGGATAACTCCAATAATGGAATTCTTGAAGGAGGGAAAGGTACCAGATGATCGCGCACAAGCGAGGAAGATAAGACACAAGGCGCAGAACTATGAACTGCTTGATAGTACATTATATCGACGATCTTATCTTGGGCCGCTCATGAAATGCCTAGATGCTGAGGAAGCAAGCTATGTGATCAGAGAGATACATGAAGGAATCTGTGGAATACATGCTGGCCCGCGCATGGTGGTTGCCAAGGCAATGAGCGCAGGTTACTATTGGCCTGGCATGTACTTGGACGCTCTAAAAGAGATCCAAAAATGCAAAGCATGTCAGAGCTATGCGCCAAACACCATGCGGCCAAAAAACAACTTGATTCCGGTGACCTCCGCATGGCCTTTCCACAAATGGGCAATCGACATTGTGGGTCCCCTACCGCAAGCGCCTGGGCGAGTAAAATTTTTGGTAGTGGCAGTAGACTATTTCACAAAATGGGTTGAAGCGAAGCCACTAGCAAAAATAACAGCCGAAGCGATGAAGCAGTTTATCTGGAGCCACATCATATGCCGTTTTGGCTTGCCCATGGAAATTGTGAGCGATAATGGCAAACAATTCACTGATAAGAAGATATCCAGCTGGCTCAAGGAATTGCGCATCAACCAAATTTTCACTTCAGTTTATCACCCTCAGGGGAATGGACAAGTGGAACGCGCGAACCAAAGCTTGTTAAATGGGCTGAAGAAAAGGTTGGAGGGAGAATCCCATTCTTGGGTCGAAGAGCTACCTAATGTCCTGTGGGCACACAGGACATTAAGCAAAACAAGCAATGGCGAATCCCCGTTCAGCCTAACCTATGGAACAGAGGCAATGATTCCAGCGGAAATTGGATGCCCATCCCATAGAGTGCTCATGATGAGCAAAATTGATAACGAGCGCGAAAGAAGATTGGATCTCAACTTACTTGAAGGGCGCAGAGAGGCAGCTATTATCAGTGAAGCCAAGTACAAGAAAAAACTGGAAAAATATTACAACCAGCGTGTGAAAGAATGCCACTTCAAGAAAAATGATTTTGTCCTTCGAAATAATGAAGCTAGCCGCGCGATACCCCAGGGAAAAATGTCCCCCAACTGGGAGGGACCTTATCAAATCTCAGAAGAATTGGGGAAAGGCGCATATGCTTTAAAAGATTTGAATGGAAAGAAGATCCCGCGCGCATGGAATGCAGCACAGCTTAGAAAATGTTTCATGTAAAAAATATCAAGTTTGTAATCAAGGCCTTTTAAGCCATTATGAATAATGATACGCGCTATCTTCTCTTAATGTGGATTCTATTACCTTTTGCATACATGTTTAACACTTCCCTTTATTAGTTTTGAGCAATATGACAACATTGTATTGACATCAAAACGAAATAAAAACGAAGTAAAACATACATGCGCGAGCTTCAAGCTCAAACACGTTAACGAGTTTTAACTCTAAAACGTCAGGGCCTTAGTCCAATTCTACTACCTTTGCATACATGTTTCACACTTCCCTTTATTAATTTTGAGCAATATGACAACATTGTATTGACATCAAAACAAAATAAAACGAAGTAAAACGTACATGCGCAAACGCGTTAAAGAGTCTTAACTCTAAAACGTCAGGGCCTTAGCCCAATAATGTGAGCCTTAGCTCAAATCACTCACAACATCCAACCTACATACTGCGCACCCTGACCATAAAAATACCTAAACACAACTAAGGCAAAGCAAATGCCAAAACATAGTTGTTAAGGTCTCAGGTCGAGGTCGCGCATGAAAATGTAATGGATATCTGAGTAACACATATTGACACGTAAAGGCTAAAAATTTCATAATTCCATGCGCGAAAACGAAGCGCAAAAGAGGAATAATGAAAACGCCAAGGCGCGTGTCAACATAATCAAGATATGGAAATATCACTTACAATATGACAAGGATTAAGTATAATAAATTCCTTACAACCTTGTTCTTATTCCAACGTGCAAGCATATCTTATATTCAACAAACAAACATGTGATATAAAGAGATGAATGGGAATGCGCAAGATACGAAGAAGGGAAAAACAGAATTTCATTCAGAAGCATTGAAATTTACAAGTTTACAAGATGAGATACAAATTACAAATAAAAATAAAAACATGAAGGGCTTCTCAAGTCTCCACGTTGACATTAGCCTCTTCATCATCCTCATCATCGCCCTCGGCATCTGGCGCAGCCTGCTCCTCTTCATCTCCAAACTGACCATAGTCAAGTTCTTCATCTTGAATGGAGTCTTCTACCATGACAGTGTCAGGAGCGGATCCTTTGGCCACGCCAGACCCGCTAGCAACGCCAGCATTCTCCGCGCCATTGTCGCCGCCAGCCCCTTCGCACTCATCAAGTAATTTCTTTAGCGCGGCGAGATCGGGCTGGTCAGCAAGCGCGGATATCTGCAAATCATAAGCAAAAATATGAGTACAAAAAGACTTAGAAAATAAGTCAAGGCAATCTTATTAAGGTTAAAATACCTGCGCAAGGATGGGAATGGGAGTGTTCATGTACTTCTCCCCCATCGCGGTCATTTCCGCGCAGGCAGCGTTGCTCTGATAAGGGTACTCGGATGGGTTCTTCTTCAACATGCCATATTCGTAACCATCCGTGAACCCTTCAGCTCGGCCCACCACGCGCGCGGCAGCATTGCAATCCATCACCAGGGCCTGAAACTCGCCTGAGTATTTCATCGCGTAAGCGCAACGAGTCATGCCCTGTGAGATCAGCCAGTGGCGATCCTGCGCGAGGCCAGCAACAGACGTCTCGAGGGCAGGAACCTGAGAGTTTAATAACTCAACAGTTTCTTTGGTCTTTGTTAGCTCCTCTTTATCGGACGCTGCTGCCGCCAAGATTTCTTCTTTTTCTACCCGCGCAGAATCAAGTGCTTCCTGGCTAGACCCTGCCGTCGCCTGGGCTTCATCTTTATCGGCCTGCGCGGCCGCCAGCTCCCTCTTCAGGCGCGCAACCTCACTCTCCAGTGATGATTTGTCAGTTATAGACTGGACAAGAGCTTGGTCACGCGCCTCAGCCTCAAGCTCCAACTCGCGTGCTCGGCGCGAGTACTTGGCCGCGTCCGCCTCCGCCGCCTGCAACTTCTCCCGCGCAGCCTGAAGCTCATGACCGCGCTTCACGAAGGCGCTGTTGGCGCTGGCTCTGTTCTCACTGAGCTCGGCTTGGAGCTTCTCAGCTCTCTCGCGAGCATCAGAAAGATGCCAAGCAGACACCTTAGCCTCTTGCTTGGCTTCCGCAAGAGCATCACGTACTTTTACGTAATTAAAGCGAAGCTCTTGGGAGGCAGCAAAGAAGGCTGACCCAGGAAACATATAGTCGTTGAGCAGGTCGTCGCGAGCGCGGTCCTCCTGAAACCTCCTTTCAGTTGGAGGCACAGCATGAGCCCAGAATTCCGCACACACACCCATGGACTGAAAGGTGCTGTCTTCAGTTATATTCCATCTCGGGCGGTAAATGTGATCGGATTCCTGCAAAAGCAAAGTAATTATCTAAGTTATCAAAAAACTAAGATGGAAGTCCGCGCAGCGGAACAAAAAATAACCTATACCTGCGGGGATGAAGCAGAAAAGTCATCGCCAGCCCTACGAGAAGGCTCCGCCGCGAAACCTCGTGGCGCAGCAGAACTGGCGCGGGCGCCCGCGGAGTCTTCAACTTCAAACTCCTCACCCTCCTCTGAAATAGGCCTCTTCTCCTGCGACCTAGAATCAAAATCGGTCTCGCGGGGAGGGCTGTGCGCAGGAGGAGGTGAGGGAGGTCTCGACGCCACCAAGTCAGCGCGCAAAACGGTCTCCTGCTCCTTAGTAATGCCGATGAGGGGAGATTCATCGCTTGCAGGAGCAGGAGCAGAGCCAACGGCGCTGGGAACGGCGCCAGGAGTGCCGCCAGAAGCTTGTGCACCAGCTACGGCTTCTATGAAAATCAACAACAAGAAATGGTTAAGGACTTGATCTAAAAGAAAGTCAGAAAATAAGAGCGCAATACGTACGTTGGCGCAACTCCGTTCGCGCAGCAAACATCGCCATGAAGTCCATTCTACCCTTCTTTGAGGGTAAAACGGGGGACTTCGAAGCGACCTCCGGCGCAGCCTCGGCATATTGTTGCGCTGTCGCCGGCTCTACAAACATTTGAGAAAGACAAGATTCATTAGTAATCCTATAAGGATCGCGCTCATAGAAACATAAAGGATAAGCAAAGTTTACCTGTCGCGGGCGTTTCAGCCGCGCGAAGGGAGGAGCTAGTGGCACCATGCCTCAGATGGACAGGAGGTCTGCCCACTTTTTGAGGCAGGGAAGACAAGGAAACCTTGGTGGTAAATTCCTGGGTTTTCCCAAATCCTCCCGCCCGAGTAGGAGGATCCTGAACAACAGGGGCAACATCTTTCTTCTGTTTCTTACTGGCCCCTGCGCCAGTTTTCCCCTTAGCTTTACGCTTTAGTTGGGGCGCCTCCTCCTTCTCCTCCTCTTCCGCGAGCTCCAGCTCGTAGTTCTCCAGCGCATCTACAATACATGCAATAGAAGTGTTAGCAAAATTTGGTATTATAAAGGAAAATGAATAAATACAAAGGCTTACCAGGCGCATCGCTGTCGAAGACAAATCCCAGATCAACAGGGATGAACATGTCATCAAAGCGATCCGGGAAACCAACCTCCCCAGCGCCAAGCGCGACGGAGCCACCCTCCATGTGCTCATCATAGGCAGCATGGATATACTCCTTGGTGACTGCACAAAACAAGTCAAATGAGTTCAGCAAAAAGAATTATATTCGCGCAGAAGTAAAGCAATGAGATAAAACTTACATAACCCGTCGACTTGGATAACGGGCTCAAGCGCGCTGTCCGCCCACCTCTTGCTCATACCAACCCCCACCAGCGCCTCCTCACAAATGCTCTTGGCGGGGGATGGTTCAGCGGTCAGCTTATTAACCCAGGCGCCAGTTGGGTTCTTGAGGACACCCACATCCGCAGGCGCAGAAGAAATCGCGCGCATGGTCATGCGGATGGGGATCACACCAGCCCTTATGTAAAAGAACCTCTCAGACCAGTCATGAAGGCTCTTGAAGGAAACAGTGGAGCACTTCACCTTCTGACTGCGAGGAATAAAAGAGAACCAATTGTCTTGGATCTTGGGCTTGTAAAAATACTGAAAGCGCCGAGGGGTGGGCTCCTCGCGCTGGGATTTGCACATAAACTCAAAGTGAGTCATGCGCACAAGTCCAAACGGATGGACTTGGGATATATGAATTCCATAAAACTGAAGCAGTGCACCCACAAACCTTGTCATCGGGAGACGAAGGTTGCAGTGGGTGAAAAAATGGCTATATAGGGATATATAGCCGGTAGGCGGGTCCGCCGCCGTTTGCCCGGCACCAGGCAACATGCAGCCAAACAGGGTGGGAAAACCCTGAGAGGCGATAAGGCGGTCAAGATCAGACTGCCTCAATTTGCAGGGGATTTCATTCCACCTCTTCACCGCCTTGGTCCTCCCTACCTCCTCCAATGAGCCCTCAGCAGCCTTCTTCCCCTTGCCGGTCTTCTTCAATGTAGACATTACTAACGATTTTCTACGGCAATGTATGGGGGTGATTGTGTTGTCTGAGCTATCAGACATACAACGGTGACAAACAACAAATGATGCTTCTGAAACAACAGATATTTGGGAAGCAGAACAAAGATAATCAGAAGACAAAGAAAGAAAAGCTCAGAAGAATAAACAAGAAGATGAAGGATAAAAAAACTCGAAGGGCTGGCTTTTATAGGCCCAGGAGAGAGAAATTTTGGTGCTGAACGGACCTCACGCGCCCCCACTCGCAGGTCTTGGCCAATGCGAGCGCGACACGTGTCCCTGACACTGTGTGAGGGGACATGAAAGAAACTAGACGGCTGCTGCCAGAGTCCACGCGCCACCACTCGCAGGAACGGACCAACGTGAGCGCGACACGTGTCCCTGACAGCATGAGAGGGGACACGAAAGGCAACTGTAGCACCTCTAGCACACGAAAAGGTCTGACACGTCTCCATCACTGACCCACGTCAGCAACAACCAACCACGTCCAGGGACGATTCGTTTGCACCCAAGAGGATAGAATTTCGCGCAACGGTGAATAATAAGAAGAAAAAGACAAAACACCTATTAAAAGAGCAAACTATTTAGTCTAACATCTATCTTACCTCGCTCGCGCGAGACAAGACACACATTAGACTGGGGGGGCTTGAAGAGGTATGTACCCGCCTCAACACGGAGCAAGGCGGGTCAACCCACAAGATATAGACAACAGGCTTGAAATCAAGACATTATGAAGGCGCTAAGCAAAAACCTATGCGCATGGCGCATACCACACATGCTCAGGCATCATATGCCCAAGCACCACACATGCTCAGGCGTCATATGCCCAGGCACCACATATGCTCAGGCATCATATGCCCAGGCGTCACATATGCCCGTGGCGCATCAGCGTGCGGCGCATATCACATCTGCGCATGAAACATCTGCGCGTGAGAATAAAGAGAAGACCTCGCGCATCCTCAGGATTGGCGCATATCACACATGCACATAATCAACCTCGTCCTTATCCAAATCAGGATTAGGGCAACCTTGATTGTGCACGTCAGACAACCTTCCAGAAGGTATCTTTTTAAGGAATAAGAATATGCTGATGTTGACAGAAGCCAAATGAAAGGTGGACAACTCAGCATGACACATGTGCTACCACGTGATTACAACCAATGAGAAAGCACCAGGTGTCCCAGAGGACACGTGGCGCAGAGCAATTGGAGGAGGCCAACAAGGCTGAGCTCAATCAGTGGAAACCCTAGCACTATAAATACAGCATCAACTCCACATTGATGGACACACATTCATACTCATTCATTGACAATCATATCACATTCAATCACATTGAAACAGACAGTTACAGCCAGTAACATACAAACACAGAGTATTCAGCTATTAAGCAATACTCTCGAGAATTCCTTACTCACACACATCATTATCTTCTCCACAAAATACTTATTCTCACACCGGAGGGTTATCCCAAAGAGGACCCCTCTGTCCCTTTCTGAGGGGTAAGTTGACGGTGCTGTTCATTTTGTAGGTGGAAGAACCCAGATCCAAGAGAAACCATCGGTGAAATTGCATAATCACACCCGAGGAAACTAGATCGTCTACCAGTGAGTCGATCCACGCTTCTTCAGTCGGCATAAGTCATATGTTGTCAACTGTAAACACACCATTGAATCTAATGTAGGAGATTTAGTTATGCTAAAAGTATCTCCCAAAAAAAAAAGATCATTCGAATCCAAAAGCATAAAAAAAAACTAAGCCTTTGATACGTAAGAAGTTTCAAAATCATTGCTCGTGTAAGAAATGTCGCTTACTAAATAGACATACCGAATAATATAGTATTCATAATACATTTCACATATCACATTTGAGAAATGTTTAACCAATAAAAATTAAAGTACGAATGAACTACTAAATGACTTCGAAGTAAGAAACTTTGTTTAAAGAGATAGCCCAGGTTAAATTAGAATGGAAACATAAGAAATGATCTAGGACAACTTAGAAAAAAACATTTAATGCGAAAGAATAACCTCAATCATTCCCTACATAAATGGTTTCGAGGATGAAACCTTCAATTCGTAGGGGATATTTGTAACATCCCATTTTTGAATATAAATAAAATACCTTAGATTATACTCAAAGATAGTTAAACAATGTTCTTGATATGTATAGCAAAGCTTTATAATATAAGACGGTTAGACATGTGTCTAAAATTAATAAACAAGTCATAAGTAAAATGAGTATCTAAGGTATTAGATATTGAAACAAACGATTAGTATTATGAGACACCGTACAATCATTAAAGATATATTATATTTGACTTTTTTCCGTTTTTAATGAAACTTAGGTCGAAACATAGAGAAAAATGAGCTCATCCGAATGACATAATTGTAATTTCATAAGGCGTTACATTTTGTAAGTTGTAAGACAAAAACACGATTTGAGTTAAACTAATTATATTGATATAATAATAATATCATATGAATTATGAATTTCAAAGTATGTGTGTGCATGCATAGCATTATAGGTGAAAGGAGTAATGATAATTTAATTTTAAAAATTGTATAGAAGTACACGTATGTATATTGTACTCCTTTCCTTCCTAATTAAGATAATCGTGCACACAACCGACTAAGTCTGTCAAACCTTTTCTATAAATTATAAACCAAGTTCACTTACATATTCATATTCCAACCTCTCTTCTTCTATGCGTAGAGCAGTGGTATCACGTCTGAGGAATATTTTTCTTTTCAATAGTTTAGTTAATATTAAGTAATTTAAATTGTAAATTAAAATAAACAATTAATATTACTTAATTGTAACTTAGGGACTGCGATGAATGACTCGTAAGACTAGATTTAGTACCCCTCTAATATTAAATAACTTGGAGATATGAGGGTAGCAACTCATTAGACTAGAGCGTATAGTCTTAACATAGTCTGTCTAGTACGTGCACAACTAGATTGTGGTCTGGTATGACCACTTTGATCATGAATGGTTAAGATAAACTAAAATGATTGGGTATGCTTGTTGAACCATGCTATGTCTGGACTAAAATAGTTGTGCGCGACAATGACAGTTCTTATGTGAAGGGCCCACAAGTATTAGAATATTATTTCATATATATATATAAATAAGTAACCTTGTATATTAATCTTTATACATCTTATCAGTACCTGGATGAATAGAATATTTGGATTTGTGTGCTTCATCAAGAATCAGTTCGTGAAGCTTATGAAGTGTTGGAATCCAGACCCGTTTTTGTAATAGAATATTTCGTCAATTTTCTTCTCAAATTTTTTCATTCCCGTGTGCTTCGTCTTGTGCATCACGAATTTGTTCGCTGAGGCTACTCTGGACAGTCATTCCAAGTGCCCGTACTCTTAAGGGTTTAATTCGCTCCTTCCGACCTAATGCATCAGCTACAATATTGGCCTTGCCCGGATGGTACTTAATTTCACAATCCTAGACATTTAACATTTCTACCCATCTTCTTTGTCGCATATTCAGCTCCTTCTGATCAAATATGTGTTGTAAGCTTTTGTGATCAGTATAAATGATACATTTGGTGCCGTACAAGTAGTGTCTCCAGATTTTCAATGCAAAGATAACTGCTCCCAATTCCAAGTCGTGGGTCGTATAATTCTTCTCATGTACTTTTAATTGTTGGGAAGCATATGTTATTACTTTCTTTCTTTGCATCAGTACGCATCCTACCTTTACGAGATGCGTCACAATAGACTACCAAATCTTTAGTTCCATCTGGAAGACTTAATATTGGAGCTTCACATAACTTTTGTTTTAACGTTTGGAAGGCCGATTCTTGTTCTTCTCCCCAGTCATATGTTTGATCTTTTTGAGTTAGGAGGGTTAAAGGTTGGGCAATGCTTGAAAAAGTTTCAATAAATCGTCTGTAATACTCGGCTAATCCCAAAAATTGGCGAATTTCTTTCGGTGACTTAGGTACTTGCCAATTTTTAATGGCCTCAATTTATCGGGATCTACTTGGATTCCTTGTTGGTTCACAATGTGTCCTAAGAATTGTACTTCTTGTAACCAGAATTCACATTTGGACAACTTTGCGTATAATTTTTCTTGCCTCAATAATTATAAGATTACCCGCAGATGTTGTTCGTGTTCCTCCTTACTTCTCGAATATATCAAAATGTCATCGATAAACGCTATCACGAATATGTCAAGGTAGGGTTTCCAAACTCGGTTCAAAAGATCCATAAACACTACAGGTGCATTTGTCAACCCAAACGGCATAACCAAAAATTCATAGTGAGCATACCGAGTTCGGAAGGCTTTTTTTGGTACATCTTCTTCCTGAATTCTTACTTGATGATAACCATATTTGAGATCAATTTTCGAAAAATATTTCACACCCTGAAGATGATTAAACAAATCATCAATTCGAGGTAAGGGGTATCTATTCTTTATAGTCACTTTGTTCAATTCCCGATAGTCAATACACATCCGAAAACTTCCGTCTTTCTTTTTCACAAATAACACTGGTGCTCCCCATGGTGAATAACTAGGTCTGATAAATATCTTGTCTAGTAACTCTTGCAATTGGTTGGACAGTTCTTTCATTTCAGAAGGTGCAAGTCGGTAAGGGGCCTTAGCAATGGGAGCTGCTCCCGGTATCAGATCAATATGAATTCAACTTGTCGGGTCGGTGGTAAACTAGGCAACTCATCGGGAAATACATCTGAATATTCGTGTGGCACTGGGATTTCTTCTATTCGCTTTTCATCGTGATCCTTGACTGTTACGCTCACTAAGTATAACCTACACCCTTGGCGCAAATACTTCAGGGCTTTAAGTTGGGATACTAGAGGCAACATAGTACCAGATTTTCTCACCTTGAACGATCATTGCCTCATCATTCGTAAGAGGTATCCTAACAGTTTTATCCTTACAAACGATTTTAGCATTATACTTAGATAGCCAGTCCATACCGACTATAACAATGAAACTTCCTAATTCCACTGGAAGTAAATCAATAAGAAACGGGTGGTCGTTTAGGATAAAGGAACAGTTTTGGGCTATTCGGGTAACAAGTATAGAGTTACCGTTAGCGAGTTCTATAGTGTATGGTTTCGTTAGTTCACTAATCGGCATATTTTCTAAGGTTAAAAAGTTAACAAATACGAAACTTCTATCAGCGCCCGTATCAAACAAAAATGAAGCATACTGACCAGAAACTAAGAATGTACCTGTTACCACATTTGGATCATGACGCGCTTCACCTGATCCTATTACAAAAGCGCGTCCCCTAGTTGCGTTGGATGTAGATGCATGCGCTTGGTTCTTCCTTCTCACTACACCCTGATTCAGCTTGGGGCAGTATCTCCGATAGTGTTCCCTACTACCACATTCATAGCAGGTACGGAGGTTCATGGTAGGTGGGGTTTGTTGATTGAGTTGTGGTCGGGTTGGTTGAGGTCGAGGTAGTTGGGTTGGTTGTTGTGGTCAGTTTACATTATTGGTGGGGGTTCTACAATTGGGGGCATAATTACCAGTTCTTCCACACTTGTGACAAACTACCGGTTTACAATCACCCACATGATGAAAATTACATTTCCCACACTTCGGTAGCATCTGTTTATAAGCCTCTTGTTTCACATTAGAACTGGTCATGGCATAATTTCGGGTATTCGGATGGGCTCGTTTATTTTGAGGGTTCCCTTGCATCTTTGTCCCATAATCAGATCGTTTTAAACTCGATGTTTCCCCCGACATCCTTATCACACCACTTCTCATAAGATCAAAAGTGACAACACCCGCTTGAGATACAACACTTTCCAATGTTGGGTGGGCTACTGAGTTAACTATGCTCCTCACAGTAGGGGTTAATCCCCAGATATAGCGTTCAATAGGTTTAGCTTCCAGAGTAACTAACCATGGTACTAAGCGAGATAGTTCGTTAAAATGGTTTGTGTATCCCACATGGTCAGCACCCTTCATTTCCAAATTCCACAATTCATGTTCCAGCCTTTGAATCTCACTTTTTCGGCAAAAAGGCTCTAGCATAAGGGTTTTATGTTCGGTCCATGACATACGGTTTATAGCATCTTGTCACCTTATTTGAACCACTGTGTTCCACCACATCAAGGCATGATCCAGAAACATACTAGTAGCGAATTTGACTACACGGTATGGTGGACATTCACTAATATTAATTACAGACTCGGTCTTTTCAATCCATTTGACCAATCCGTTTGGTCCCTCAATACCTTTGAATTCGGTCTTTTCAATCCATTATCAGTAGTCAGCGGGGTAGTAACACCCAGGGCTACATTTGTATCTGCGTAAGTATATTAGCAGTGGCCGTAGTGGTGCTCATAGGTTCATTAACAGTATTGTTAGCACGTATGCCTGCAGTGACTAGTGCTAGAATTGTCAGTATCACTGCTTGTCGTTGGCGAGCAATCATTGCGGCCACTTCCGCCTCAGATAAAGGGTTTGCTTTCTTTGGGGCCATTCAATAAAATATTCAAATATATAATAATTAATAACGTTTCCACCATGATAAGAACAATATCACTATATTACCATTCACAAACACACAACTATGCCAAGGAAACCACATTTGTATTAGTCATAATCAGTACTGTACATATGCATCCAAAATTTAGCGCATAGGCTTAACCTGGTATAGGTCAACGCTTGAATATGTGTACCAAAATTTGTCACTAAGTGACATATAGACTTAACCCGATAATGGCCAGTGCTTGTAATAATGTTAAACCATAAACATTTCCCATGTCATCAAAACATGATTCTACAAACTGCTGAATGGGAAGTCAAAAGACTATGTACACCAAACTATACTACTAGCATTCTACCCGTTCATAACTACATGGTACAACAACCACACAACAACAGCCACTAGGGCTGTAATAACTGCCATACATACTCCCAATAGTGTCATTGCCCAATCCTGACGCCGGGGGTTGTGAGCGTTTAACCTCTACACATTCCTTATGTATGTACCACAAGTGATCTTGCATGTCATGTGTATGCTGGTTAAGGTTATTTATCGAGTGTGATTGTTCTAAGACCTGATTAGTCACAAAACCCAACCGTGCTGAATAGACAGAAGAGGTGGCTCTGGTATCGGTGCGGGTAGACCCCAGGTGGGAATGGGTATCTCAGTGACCTGGACACGTGATGTTTCTCCCCTATGGTATGTAGATAGAGGTGGGGGAGAGGTGTGCTTAGGTGGGCGCACGCTCATACGGCAGTCCGACGGTTTCTAATAGTGGGTGGAGGTATTGGTGTATGCTGTACAGGTGGAGTAGGGGATCTAGGGGCTCTAATTGGTGAGTGATAAGCACTAGTAGCTCCAGCCTCTAGCCTAGGTGTTTCCCTAGGAGGGTAACTATCGCACCTGTAGCCCGATAAATCAGCCTGGTCTGTCGGCACCTCGTGTGGCACTACAGCGTCTCCTAAGCTCTCACTCATCTCCTCCTCCGGTTCCTCCCCAATTTACTTTACTGGCTCCTCCTCCTCTTCAGGTAGTGCTAGTACCGCAATAGATAACCGATCGGTAGACCTCGACATATTCCTGCACAATGGTTAGTAATAAGAATAATATTTAATATTATATTTTATACACATATGTTGCTGATTTTACCTTTTTGGTTGTTCAACGACTTTTTCTCAAATTCCCACGTACAAGCAAGTCCGTTATTACGTTCCAGACCATAATAACCCACTTGCCCATTCGAGTTCATCCTGAGAATCATCGGTATATATTATTTAATATTATTTTATTCCCAGAGCTAATCGAGACTAAAGTTATATTAGGGTATCCTAAGGGACATCCTAATTCTTTATAACCAATGGCTCTGATACCAACTTCTGTCACACCCCGACTAGGTCGTTGCGGAATGGTAATACGGGAATGTAACAGATAATACTTGAATCAACCGCATTGTTTATAAAGAAACTCAACAAACTAATTTACATCATATTACATTGGTAGGTACTAAGTTTACAAACTAGATTAAAATCACATAACCAGTTCCCGTGAGTACTTATTCTTTATATGTATACTTGCGTCTATGAACAACGATTCACTTCCCTTCTAGCACCGAGCACATAGCAATTTATTCCAACTTGGGCTCACCTGAAAAGCATGTTAAAAAGGGTCAACTACGTCTAGTTGATGAGTTTCAAGTTTCACGAGTACGAACAAAATCAGTATATGAGTTCATAAAGTTCACAGTAAATAAGTATGTACGTATGTATGTGTATAATGTTTTTGTACTAAGCCACAAGTGAAACCGAAACGAGCTAAAACACATGGCCACTCCTGCCCATGCACTCTCGTTGGCATTTATCAACCACTTTGCCCCAAGTATGTACTATGTCTTACACCACATAGCAAAGCGTAACAAGTTTAAATGACAAAATGCAACAGGGTTAACATGTTCCGGCATACCCCTCCGGCCCTGACAGTTGGGTTTGTCAAACCGATAGTACTATCCACACGTCACGGGCACGAAGTTAATCACTTGTGTTTGTGGGGACTTTCAAGTGTTAGTACTTAGATAATTAACATCATCACACGTTTTCAAGTATATAAGTATATGTAAACATGCTTTCCACCCAAAAGTTCGTAAAACAGTTTAGAAAGTGGGTTCGTGAAACTCACCTTGTCGTAGTTCCGGCTGGTAATACGTGTCAGTAAGTAGTGTGCCTCGATCATAGCTTGGGTCCTATAACCGGTATCGTACCGTTAATACGAGTATAGTGTTTAAACTAAATCGGGCTGTATAACTAGTCTGGGTATAGCTGATAGGCAAAGAATATGACCGTAGTCTTAGATTGTGACGTTATACACTATGAAATGTTTAAAACCGGATTTTGCTCAGTTTCATCGTTTTCCTAGCCTAGCCAATTTGATCGTTTATGTGTTTCGGGATTGGGTAAGATCACAAAAACTTAAGTAAACATATTGATTGATAAAATGATTTGATTTATGAAAGAATTTTGAAGTTTCGGTATCTGGATTGATCGAAGGGTGCGTTTCCGTTTTCACACGGGTTTGATTATACAAAACGCGTACAATCCACCCGAATTATCCGGAATTATTGTAAAAAGTTCTTTTTATGAAATTCATCCAAAAATACCATATTTGTCCACTTTTGATGTTTTGACATACCAGTCAGTTCGTTAAACACAAAACTGCCTGTTTTGTTAAAAACATATATAATTTAAATCTTCAATTAATTATAACTAATTGTGCACTTATAAATAAATTATGAAATTTTTTGTTAAAATAAATTAAAATATGGAGAATTTTATAAAATTATTTTCATAAATTTTTTGATTAATTATCTATTTATAAAAATTCATTTAATGTGTTATAATTAAGTGATAAATAGCCCGTTTATACCAAACGACATCTGAAAAATCCCATAATTTTGCCAAGTGATTAAAAACCATGATAGAGCTCCTGAAAATTCTACAGAATTTTACAATTTGGCCAAAAAGCCTTTTTGCGCGTTTTTCGGCTGTTAAAACTCGATTAAAACACAATTGCACAAAAAGTATTTAAACATCTCCAAATGTCCCCATATTTTACCAGTGATATTGATATATAAATTCTGAATCCCAAACGAAATTTCATAAGTTTTCATGTAGTTTAACTATTTTTCTCAAATAAACGCCAATAAACTGTAATAAATTCTCTAAATATTCTCCGTTTATCGAAAAATTACCATATTTGAACATGGACTCATTTATATATCCCTAATTTCCTTGAAAAGTTTCACAAGCTAACAAAAAGCACGTCACCACCTAATACTAAACAACCCCTGAACGAGTAATACGGTATTACCTTGTCGGTTTTCGGGGGTTTTTGATGGTTTAAACGATTTCCGGGTCTTGGGTTGCAAACTCAGTGTATCAGAATATCATATAACATCAAAACAAGCATAAATCATCCTTTTAACAGCCTTGTTAATTAGGGTTTCGGTTTTGGTTTCAAACCGAACTTTTGAACCGTAAAAACGACATATTCATGTTCAAATCCGTGTTTTTGGTCAAAAAACTATATGTTTCTGCTTTGTAAACATTTTTAACATAAAAATATAATTTTAGTTGATTTTTATGGTTTTTGAATGGTTAAACATGTTTAAAACTAATCAAGACATGTTTATATGTAAATAAGTGATTAAAACTTGGTTAAATTATCATTAATTTTGAACTTACCTTATTCTTTTGGCTGGGAACGATGAAAAACAGAGGTGATTAGGACTTAAAAAGTATTTAGAGTGTGAAATGATTTAAGAAGTTTTGAGAAGTTAAATAACTAGGGAGGGGTTTTCCAAAATGGCGGCCGCAAGTATTGGGCCCCATTTTGGGCCTCCTCTCTAGTCCAATTGTCTCGATTTTCGTGCCACGTTTAAATCTGGGTCCAAAATTTAGTTCGGGTTCAGTTTTTCGCAAGAAAACTAGTTTGGTTGCGAAAAACAGCGCCAAAACGGTCGTTTTTCGACTCATTTTTGCAAAATAATAAAAGCCTTTTAAATGGTTTTAAATATATATAATTATATTTACAGATTGCATAAAACATGTTATAAATGTATTTTATATATCTTTTTTGGCTTAACGGATGTTACAATGCTCGTTTTAATGTTAACGATTTCGTTTAAAGTCATAGGGTATCGTTAAACGAAACCTTTTTCGTTTAAATGGTTTTAAATGTACTGGGGCCTAAGTATCAATATGTTAGCCACAATAATGTATATATATATATATATAACTCATATATTACCCCTCAGTATAAATACGGGCCATAATCGGTATCGGTCGGTTACTCGTTTAAGCACTACGAATTAACCGATTTATCGTTTACTCGCTACGTAGTGAATTAAGATACCTCGTTTTGTCACGAATGTCACAAGAAACTAAATGTTTATATAACCACAACGTTATTATATATCGTATCTTATATGTTACTATTATTTTTTTTCATTTTTGTAAACGAAACGTAAAATTTATTTAATATAATATTAATAATAATATTCCTTCCCTCGAACTTCTTATGTTGTATTTTCTTCACTAATTCCTTCCCTCGAATGTTGTTGAAATAACAGTTTGGGGACTTCAACAGTGATTTTCTCTTCAGGAAATGAGAAACAACTCCATAGGCTGTCATAATCAAACATCCATGACTCTCCCTTTTATTGAATTGGAGTAGCATAACGTTGATAGTCAACATGTTGCACTTGCACAATCCGGTTAATGCTAGGTAAAACACGTCGTAATGGACTAGCATAACCAACAAATTATCCCTCAACGGACTTAGCACCAAATTTACCATTATGATCAAGAACGGTACATTATGATCCAAACGGTTCAAGACACTTCAAGTTCGGTTTTCGTTGATTAAGCAGCTCGAAACAAGTTTTGTCGTACTTCTTAACCGTTAGAACGCGGTTGAGAGTATAACAAGCCGAGGCAACTGCTTCTGACCAAAAGCTAACTGGTAGTTTAGAAAAAGTTAACATAGTCCTTGCCGTCTCAATCAAAGTCTTATTCTTTCATTTAGCTACCCCATTATGTTGTGGAGTATAAGGAGCAATGAATTCATGCAGAATACCAAGTTCATCACATTATTGAAGAGATCGGTTGATCCTGAATTCGGTACCATTGTCGCTTTTGATTCTTCTGATCGACTGATTATATAACATCTCGAATTTCTTGAATATGCTCATTAAGTTGTCGAAGGTATCATCTTTCGACTCAAGAAACATCACCCCACGAGAAGCGTGAGTAATCATAAGTAACAATCAGGTAATAGAGTTCCCCAATGATACTTTTGACATTCACGGAAGCAAATAGATCCATGTATAGCCTCTCGAAAGGTAAGCTAATTTAGTTAAAAGATTTCGTGGGGTGAGACTTCTGTTGTTTTCCCTTTTTCCAACTCAAACAATCGGTACTCAAATGAAACCCTTTGATGTTTACTCCTTCAACAAGTTGGTTTTGAACAAGACATTTCATCTTACGAATGTTGATGTGACCCATCCGTCGATGCCATAACACCGATTCTTTTTTTGATGCCTTGGTGACAATACACTCAACAGTGCCTTCAGTGGATGATGCTACACCCATATTTAGAACATACAGATCATTATCCTATGGTGCCTTCATCAAAACCCATTCGTCCGGTATCTTGAATCCTGGCTTAAGACTCTAACATTCTTGACTAGTAAAGTGAGTAGAAAAGCCTTTGTCACAGATTTGTGAAATACTCAATAGATTATTTTCTTACTCAGTGATGTAGTTCAAATTTTCAAACATCACCTTCCCATTTGACAAATTACCCTCCCCGAATTGATTTGACATTCTTCAAGAAATGGAGAGTTCTATTCATCTATCAAGAGGCTCTGCTATCCATAATCCAACGTGAGTTATTGGATCTTGGAAGCCCCTACAAAAATATGTGATTAGTGAAACAAGGAAACCCAAGCCTTCTTGGTCTCGGGTTGTTTTATTTTATCATTAAAACAATCTTCAAAATCATCGTACTATCAATCAGTCAACGATTCAACTGATGAGCATGATTTAAACGAACTAGAATTAGAAGGTTTAGATTTAGAAGACTCAATATCTTTTTCAATGGTTGAATTAACAAATTAATCTTTTGTTTACCCTTTACCGCCCAGTTCTGTCCAGCATAACTTGTTTTCTTATAAAAACCAACAACCATTTGAAAGACAAGGTAAAGTTAAATTACAAAGGGAGACAAATTGAGGTGATCTGGGGAAAGCCAAATACGTTTTAAGAAGAGATAAGATGCATCATAGGTCCACAAGTGATGTCCATCTAAGCTTTATGACTAACTGAACCTAATGCATATCACTGATGCAATGAAAAGCATGCTAAGTATCTAAATACCTGCTGTTAACCTGTTCTATATGTCATAATAATGCTGAAAAGAATCATTGTGAAAACATCTTAATCAGTATGATTCCATGTTCGGATATTTTCATAAAAGTTTTCTCATTTGACAAAGCTGAAATTTGATCCCGCTATATGTTAGAACTACTGAAGGCCGGATGGTAAAACTTGTTTTATTTTGGTTTTTATATTTATTTTTCATTTTTATCTTACGTCTTTAATTTTACCTCATAATTACTCTTTTCGAAACAAATGCGTTAAGAAATCGTTTTTATCAAAACATGGATCAAGCTTTGTGTTCATTTGGGTTCTTAGCCCATGAGGCTTGGTATTCATATTGTGTTTTCGGTCCATATGCTCTGGCCCCGATGGTAATGAAAATCCTTGGGTTTTAGGCCCAAAATCAAAATTTTGGTATTTAAAGGGCACTGAAGATATTTTGTGTTTATTATTTTCAGAAACTCAAACGACAATTCATACTCTCTCTTCTAAAATAATCATATTTGCATTTATTTTCATCTTCTTCGCTTTCTCTAACCTTTATTGATAAATAAATTCATTTTTAAAGATTTGTTTTTGGGTCACTAATAAACGATCTCTAGACCTTAATGAATGTTTTGAGTTGAAAGGGTTATTTTTGAGTGTGATGTTTTATTGACTGAATGTGATTGTGGTGCCTCTTTGTGGTATATTTTGGTCTTGTTATGAGTTCTTTTAGAGTTGTAAGTTATTCTTTAATGGCGGTTTTGGGTGTGTTTGGGAAGATGACGCTGTTTTCGAGACGGATTTCAAATGGTTTATATGCCCGAGATCATCAAAGATCTCAGGATCCTGGGTTATCGGGGATGGTTGACCGAAAACCTTTGGTCAACCAGAGAACCCCTGAGTCTAACAAAGATCTCAAGGGTTCTCGGTCAAGTTTGACCGAGAACTGGTAAGGCTGACCGAGAGCCTTGGTTCTCGGATATCAAGGCTTATCTTTCAAAAGTCGAAATCTCTTATATTTTACCGAAACCACTTATTATTGACTGAAAACTCCTTATCTTGACCGAAAGCTCCTTATTTTGACAGAAAACTCATATGTTTAGACAAAAAACTCACAAATCAGTTTAAGTTTTTATTTAGATATTTTTTTTTTATAAAAATGGACTTATAAAAGGGGACTTATAGTTTCATCATTTCAAGTTTTGGCCCTTATAATATTCTCATGTTATTATATCCAAATGATAACTGATTATGTACATAACTTAATGAGTATCTAACATGATTTGTTTGTTGCAGTCATGGCTGATCAAGCACCTCTAAAGTATGTTGATACACATAATATTGTTGGATGTTTATTTGATCTTCCTCCATCTCACAAGGAGTTCAAGTTTATGATTGTGTGGCCGAATACCTGTAGGATTTCTCACACATTATGGGAAAATCATGTGATCTGTAAGATGATGGTGACAGACTTTTGTAACCATGCCTCTATCAATCAACTAGGTTCCGGTGGAGTGGTTACCGTTGACTTAAAGATCCAGAAGAAACTAGTGATCGTCTATGAGGCCATTATTCGTGAAGTGTTTCTCTTTGATGATCAACATGATTACAATATAGTATATTCTACTGAGGTTGTAGCATAAATTGTGCAACAAATAGGATATGAGAGAACCTATCCTCCTGCCATCAAGAAGATTTTTCATCTGTATTGGAGGTTCTTGATTCACAAATTCCTTTATTTGTGTCTCAGGAAGAAAAGGGCGTTTGGACGAGATCAGCCACACTCAGATGTTGGCTGTGGTTGCTTTGATCATGGACTGGAAATACAACTACTCAAAATTTGTGTTTGACGAGATGATAAGCAACCTAAAGGGGAAAAAGAAGGAGATGTTTATGATGTATCCTAGGTTTCTACATATGATATTCGATTCTCATTATCCTGAGCTGGATTGATTTGTAGAGACACTTGATCTAAAGGTCATGGGTCCGAATACCTTCGATTTAATGAAGCAGTCAAGGAAATGGGCTAAAGTGGTTTATCAGGGACTTCATCAACTGGTGAAGTTTGGTAAATTTGCAGAACTGAAGCTGTTTCCGCTGTTGTTGTTGCTGAGGAACACGTTGTTCCTGTTCAAAGACCTTCAGCTGCCTTTGAAACTAATTCTGACGACGAATCTGACAGTTCTCCATCTCAACCCTTGGAGACAGATAACCAAGTGCAACAATCCGCACCCACTTCTGAACAATTTGAAGCTTTCGAAACGTTTAAAGAAAAGCTCCAGTCAACTGCATTGAAACCTCTTCAATCAGTTATTGTGACAGAAAATGAAGCTGTTGAAGATGAGCCAGCCACCAATCTTATTCCACAAAAGCGTCGAAAGAAAGATCCCAGACCGGGTGTGCTGGCAAGTGAGATTATGCCAACTATTTAACTGACACCTACTGAGCCCTTCATTGAGACTCAATATGAACAAGGCCCACCTGTTTAAGCCCAACACACTCAAGATCAAGTTTTTGATGATATTATGCAGGAGTTTGACTTTGAAGCCCATATTCATTCGAGTACTGAGCCCCCCGGATCATCTGATCCGATTGGACTAGAAAGCTCGAGTGAAACTGAAAAGATTTTCAACATTCTCGCCATGTAAGATAAGTTTTTACAAGATTAGGGTAAAGGGATTGCTTTGGAAGCCGAACCAGTCGATGTACATGCTTTACAATGCAGGGTCTTTGAGCCTGAACAAGACTCCATGGTGAAAGATGTATGCTTTAAAGAGCTTGAAGCCAACAACAATGTTAAAGACTCCAAGATTTAAGAACTTCAGGCTAACATGGGTGGTCTTGCTGCTCTGTACTTTGATCTCCACAAAATCTCGTTAAATGGTTTTTAGATGAGTTTAAGGGAGCATATGATAGTGGTGATATGACTGTTGGTGGTGAGCAAGATGCTCCTGTTAATAGCGGTTCCCTTTTGCATCCAACTTTAAGAATTGATACTTAGCCGCTCCTCTTAAGACCGCTGAACAAGCTGCAAGAATAATGAAGAAGACATTGATCATGAAGAACTCCAATCAGAACGTCGTGTCTTCCGATCATCTGGAAAAAATTGTGGTGGAACTTATAAAGATATTTTCAGACAAGTACAGTGATCGTTCAGAAGTCGTTTTATGGGGATACGATATCGATAATGAAAATGGTGGGTCAAGCGCAAGTCTAGGTATTTTCGGACAAGAAGATGAAAGATTTTGGGTCGTGGACGAAAGTCGATTTTAGTGATTTAATACAAGCTCCTTTCCATAACCTAAATCATAACACAAAGGCCACCAATTTCTGGAACTCTTTGAGTAACCAAGTTGAAAAGGGTTTCCCGATATGCCTACTATTGAGTCTTTAGCGAAGGGGGTTTGTGATCCTTATATTAAACAAGCCGATGCTGAACATTATGTGGCCTCTAACTGCTAAAGTGACGTCCCTTACGATCACCACGAGATTTCCTTAAGGTGCTCTTGATGAGATGAAGTTTTGGACTTATGATGGAGAGATGCCTACAGTTATTATACGACTAAAGAAGGGACAATACCGTATTGTTGTTCCTCGAGACCTGTTAAAGTTTGGAGAAAAAGATATCAGGACCCTTAGCGGCTTTCAAATTATGGCTAAACCACTTTATGAGCTAGCTGCTAAGGAGTATTCTGGAATGGTGGGATCGATTATCCACACGGGGTTATGGGCAGGTGCTTACAAAGAGGCTCATGCTGAAGTGATGAAGCACGAGTGAAGATCAAGCTATAAACCACGGGGGAGATTGTTGGGCTAGACTTTATAGTTTATAACTTATCTAGTTGGGCTTGGGTTTTGGCTAACATGTAACACCGAAATCACTTAATTTCGGTGGTCTTTTGTATTGGTTTGGCCTTTAGGGTGTTTGACATTATATATACCTTGTAACTAGGTCATTATTGAGGGTCGGTCATTAGCAAACGGTGTGGTGGTGTAGGGTTACATACCATTTGATTCCATTCATATTGTAATCCTCGTTGAAGGGCTTAAGCACTCGACGTTTAATTTAACGTGTGTTCTGAAGTCATTCGTATGTTGATTTGCTTTTGTTCATCTATGTCTTGAATCAATTTCTTTGTTAGTTTTCGCCTAACAACGGGTTTAGTGATTACACATTAAAAGATCTTGTTTTGGGACTTACACCAATGAACCCGGTTTCTATTTTCCATCTTCTTAACCCTATGGTCCATATTCCATTTTAGTATATTTTGACCCCATGCACCAGAAGCCCTTACAAGTTCCTTTTCACTCTTTGCATCCCATCCAGATGTTGAACCTATTGTCGTCTTGGAGTCATCAATTTTTGCTTTTCTTTTCATTGCGCTTTCGGAAATCCCACAAAATGACAACTTTTGTTTCTCTTGACACCGTCTTTTCTTCACTTTATTACCAAAAAGAATCATCCATAACCTCTTTTGACCAATCCTCATTTGTACCAAACAATAATAAAACACAAACTAGATTATGATCATAAGATTAGATCTTCAGCCAACCACAAATTTATCGGTCAGACAAAAACATTTTTGGTTAACCAAAAAACTAAGACTTATCAACATGCATGAGTTCTAGGTTTCCACGTCCAGGTTTTTAACATGATAATAGAAGGATTTTTCAATATCAAAATCAAAATCTCTTCAGAATATGGAATCAAACACAAATAAAATTTATACAAAATCAAAAGATATTATCACAAAAGCGTTTTCACAATAATGATTTAATCTTTTTTACCTTTGAAAAGAAATCGATAATCTTGCATAAGGAATGTGAAGATGATGATGATGATGATGATGGAAGCTCTAGAGAATTCGCGAGAGAGAGAGAGAGAGAGAGAGAGAGAGAGAGAGAGAGAGAGAGAGAGAGAGAGAGAGAGAGAGGGAATTTAATTTGACAATAACACCCACCCTCCCAAAAAAAATCCTTTAAATCATGATTATTTGATATTCAAGGACCGAAAACAGGCTTAAAACAAACTTTTAGAGGTTTCGGTCATTTGAGCCGAGAACGCAACTAGGCCATGATGATTTAGCCAACCATTAACAAGATCCAACAGTTTTTTTCTTTAATAATTAGCGAAAGTTGTTTCTTGTGTAACATGCTCGTGTCGACGATGAGAAGATAAAAATTGAAAATTACAACATAAGAATAAAATAAATTAAAATAGACTCAAAATAAAACTAACTTTTGATAACTTTGTTGACTTTTTGGGATGAAACATTCTAGGTTCAAGCATGGAACATTTTTCAGCACACACATACATTGTAAGATCTGGTCTATTGTCGGTATTGTTGTCTACTTAAACCCATATCACCACTAGAAAAAAGGCTTTCAATGACACACATTGCGTGTCATTAAAGGACCCTTATGACACACAAATGTGTGTCATTGAATCCCCTATCATAAATTGGGTATGACACGCTTTCTGCATGCCATATTTAATGACACTCATTTATGACACACGTTTATGACGCGCTTTCAATACTGGTGTTTATGACAGCAATTAACGACATGCATGTATACGTGTCATCTAATAACTTTTAATTTTTTTTTTGTTTTGCATATTAATAATATTTAAATTAATAACTTAAAATATTGCAACAAAACTATACATTCCATTTCCAAAATAAACATCCTAAATCAAAAGATTACATATAGTCCCTAAGTTAACAAAAGTATCGGTTAATATTTTGTATAATACATATCACTAACGAAATATAAACTGTGTCGTATACGCCGACCAATCTTCTCGAACCGCATCGAAATCTTCCTCCGTGTATTCGTGTTTGCCTCCCCCAACCTAACTTGAAAATTAAACAAAAAATATGTTAGGTCAAAAGTCATGATTGTACACCCCTTTGAGTGAAAATAACCATTACAAATAACTCACTATTAATATTGAGTTTTTGGAAATACCTAAAAATTTAATAGACACTTGCAACAAATACTAAAACTGGCTTCATCTAATTACAACAAATAACTCTTTTATTTTTATTTTCATTAGTGTGAGAAAAAAAAAACACTTTCTATGTATATATTTTTATTTGCAGCTATGTATCCCCCAACCTAAGTTAAAGCAAAAGCTTGATATGGGAAAAACCATGAACACCCCTAAACTTTATCATCTGAATCGATTGGCCAAATGACCAATTTGCCCTTTAAGCTAAATCGGGCATATAAACCACAATAAAGCAGAAAAATAATAAAATAAATAAATTTCACTTACATTGTTATCAACGAGGATTTGAAGTCCTGTATGAAATTTAAGACGTAATAACCACACTCAGTACTTCTCGGTTGAGTCGAACACTACAAAATTACAAACAATATAATTATTAAGACATAATTAAGGTTTGTAGTGATTTATAAAACAAGAATATAATAGACTTAATCAAAGTTCAGAATTTAGGCTTATAATATGTCATCAAAAATACCAAATTATTTAAGTTCTTGTTATCACCTTGCAGTTGACCCAGTAGACTTTAGGCTTGGAACACAATAATGAGGTTGGAACATTGTAATCGTTTAAAGTGGTGGTAGATGATATAGTTTCAAGTAATTAGCTAATGAAGATCTTAATTGCAAATACTAAAGATAAAATAAAATCGTTTTAGGGTAAACTTAGTTAACTAAAATGTTGTCGATACAAAAAAATGAAATCAGAAGAGCGTAAAAGCTAACTAGCGTGTAAATTTCTTTTTGAAGTTTTGAACTTATGTAAACTCAAGAATGTATATGACATACAAAACTCTACAATTATATATTTCTTGGATTTTTTATTAAACAATCATGAAAGGTGTAGTTATGACTTGCCAGGTAAGCGAGCGGTTATCCAGGTCCTGCTTTGGTACATCTCGACCACGCATCGTTACCAAGTGCAAAAAATGTCTTCCTTCTGTTGGTTTCCCTTTAGACTATCAAATAAAACATAAACTTAAACCTTTTCACATACCATGATAAACCATCATTTAAAAAGCATAGGTAACAACTCTAACAGGTCATACAAAAATAAGCTAAAAAGGCAAAACATGTTGAAAGTGACACTAAGCATTAATATCGTGCCTGAATCTAAACCTTAAAAAAATATGTAAGCATTGAAATAATATAACTTTCTTAATCATATTAGACACCAATTGTGTAACTGTATACAAAAGTGCAAGTTTTTGACAGAAAGTGTTTTGGGTCAATCATTGTACCCAACACGAAATGGTAAGTTGATTAGAATGCTCTTGTAACTATTAATCATGAGAATTTTAACTCTTCCAACTTGGCTAAATATTGGAATTAAACTTCTACTGTCAATGTGACTCTATTTGTCTGTGTAAAGTTTAGGTTTTTATAATTAACATAACATAGTTTGATATGAATAAACAAACACATTTCAAAACCTCTGTCTGTGCTCCGTATTTATGATATACAAGTACTACACAGAATAGTAATTCAGGAGCCCAATATGTGTTAACTCTATTTGTGTTCCATGTAAATGAGACTCAATACTTCATAATCAATTTAAGGGCAGTGGTTTATGTAACCTGTTTCGCCTTCGGCAAGCTTCTCCAACTTAGCACCAACCAAACGACGTTCATCAACACCTCCAGTTTTCAACTCATATATAACCTAATTAATAAAGTTTAAGATGAATTGTATAGTATAGCAGAGTTTAACAATAACAATAACAATAATAAAGTTTAAGATGAATTGTATAGTATAACCTAATTAATAAAGTTTAAGATGAATTGTATAGAATAGCAGAGTTTAACAATAACAATAACAATAACAATAACAATAATAATAATACCTGGCGGTGTTCCAATTCCAAACGGAGACGTGATAGGAAGCATCAACAGTAACAAGCCATGGATGAGTAGGATGCAATTGGATCTTCACGACCTTGTCATTCGTTGGCCGGAATGCTTTTAAAGTTCAAACGCAACATTTCACACATGGATCTAGGGCATAAGATCTTCAAATGCCTCGTGGAACGTGGATCTAGGGCGTTCATGGCCGGCGTTGCTGGCCGGCGTTCGTGGTGGTGGCCGTTCATGTATAGTGGTGATGGTCTGCAGTTCTTAATTGGTCAATGTTTATTGACACACAAATATATGGCGCCATGGTTAAGTTTTTAATTTTTTTTAAAGATGACTTGTTTATATGACACGCAAACTTTTTTTCACGATTTATGACATTTATTTAATGACACATAAAAACAAGTGTCATAAATCTTCTGTTTTACTTAAATTTCATCGCTAATATATGATTATTATAATGATTTGTCATCGTTTACTTAAATTAGTGAAACTCACCAACTATTCGTAGTTGACCCGTTTTCTTTACATGCTTTCTAGGTACACCCAAATTGGAATGAGTGATACGTGCTTGATGATGTGTGCTATTTTGTGGAAGATTAAGGATCTATATTTTGTATTAAATATGTTAATGTACTATCGGTAAAACTTATGTGATAACGCCTAGACGGTAAAGAAACTCGGAATAATGTAATACGTTTAAATTAATGTAGTGGTGTTTTCTTTATAAGCAATGCTGTTGATATCAGATGTGTCTGTTGCATCCCGTTTACGTTTCCGCTGCGGTTACAGGGTGTTACAGAACTTGGTATCAGAGCCATTGGTTATAAAGAATTAGGATGTTTTTAAAAGATACCTAAAATATAACCAGTAGCTCAAGTGTTATAGGATCTGAATATCAACTAATAATTTATTGTGACGAGATCTGGATGAACTTGGATGGACAAGTGAGTTATTATGGTCCGGAACATAATAACAGACTTGTCTGCACGAGGGAATTCAGAGGAAGTCACGGGGGACTTTAATAGGTAAAATTGGCAACATATGTGCAAATATATGATAATATTGTTATGTGGTCAAGTTGTATAAGTAAGTGTATATTAATTTGATTATGGTTTACACTATGAAAAGAACTATATGTTTGATTAACTTGTGTGCAGGTAAGAATGTCGAGAACTACTAGTTTATCGATGGAGGAGGACCCGGAGGAAGTCAGCTCCGGGAACTCTGGGAGTCGACGCATGTCATCCAGCTCTGAGCATAGCGAGGCTAGTCGTAGGAGCTCTAGCCAGTCCTCCCCAGTCAGGATTGCCAGATCCCCCACCCCACCCGCACCACAGGCCACCCCTATCCCTCCCGGATTCGGACCCCGCCTCACGGCGCGGATCAGTGTCCCGCATGTTCCACCGACCTCTCCCCCACCCAGACCTGCTACCCGTCGGGGCGAGTCCTCACGCTCCCAGCCCGAGCCTGTGACTCTACCTGTGTGGGGTCTCCCTAGGCAGGAAAGGGACGCGGCGGCATGGCTTCGAGTGCTCACCGAGCAGGTGAATGAGCACTCCGCCGCCTTGACAGTGGGAGTGTAGAGGCGGATGTATCTGGGGGACTGCATACTGGACCACCAGTATGCGATTGCGCAGTTGAAGAGGGAGTGCTCATACTCCCAGTGGATGATCGGCCGGATGGAGACGCGGATCCGGGGTATGTTGGCCGTGATGGTGGTGTTGGTGGCTGTGTTGGTGGGGTTGGTGTTGGGTTTCTATGGATAATTTCTACTTAGTTAACCATTTAACTAGTCACAATTAAGGCGGAAGCGTGATATTTACAAACTAAACATATGTATCATGTGTTTATATATGTATATATTACAAGTTTTATAAGATATGTTCATGAACAACCAAGTTTATTCATGTCATAAGATTACCAATAATCTATTTATTAGAAACCCGAAGCAAGGATCAAATGATACGGAAAAACTAAACTATCAAAACTATAAACACTTACATTCTTAACCTTTTAAGAGTGTAGTTGATGTTGAAGAAGATGATGATGTTGATGCTAGACTTTCAAAGGGAAAATCCTCAAACGGAATATACCCCGAGCCTCCAACACACACCGAGCTATGTTAGGGAGCTTGAACACGAATAACCGAGACCCGAGCCTCTTCTTTTATCTTGGCCGAAAACAAGAACAAAGAAAAAGGAAAGAGTTGTGTGTTGTTGTTTTTTTTACTTGAAAGTCTCTTGATCTCTTTAAAATCTTCCAATCAAAATCATATATCGTGTTAGGTTTTTTAGTCAAGTAAAAAACACTCAACCTTTCACCAAATCCATGACAAAACTTGACCAAAACCTTGGGGTGTGGGGCCCACCCAAAACCGGCCCCAAAATATATATTTATTTTTTATTTTTTTTTGTTTTATTTATTTTATACTTTATAAAATATATAAACACCCCATCTTTTATAAACCATTTTATAAAAGAACACATAGTTAAATAATCATTCCAATAATAATTATTTGAATAAATAAATTAACCAATTATTTTATTAAACACTTTCAAGTAAGTATTCAGAAACCCGATTTTCTGAATGTATCGTGTTCTGTATTTGTCTCATAGATCTTATCTTAACAAATACATAATTGGTGTGTGTCTAACTCGTTATTGGGTATGACCCGACTTGGATCAAACACAACTAGCCACATTAACCTAATTATGTGTCTCGGGCATACGGTATTCCAACAATCTCCCACTTGCACGTGACTCAAAAGAAGTTAATGCTAATGGTGAATACCGCCTAACAACAGGTCACCACCCCTAGTGTGTTTGACTAAGTGCCATTCAATAACATCATCCTCTTCAAGTCCATACTTGATATGATATAGGTAAGTCTTATCATTACATCCCTTTGTTACTAGATGTCCTGTCAAATCGAAGAGACACAGAGTGATCATTCTCTCAATGATTTAACTTAACAGGCCTTAGACATCTAAACTCTCAACACATAAGAGGAACAAATCCCATCTTGACTGCATACATCCTCGTTGACATCTCATATGATATCTGAGCTCTTTCTTACACGTCATCGTGTTACCGAAATAACAAAGAAGAGAGTCAAGATATCAGACTTGATGAAAAACCAGATCCAATATGCATCTCAGGTCAAAGGACACAATGATACTCGCCTTTACTCAAGGATTACTTATGATCAGTTGCACTAACTCCATGCAGTGATCCTTGAGAGCGGATCATGTCCAATATTTGTATCCCACAAATATCTATGAACCTTGGTGGCAAACCTATGCCCTATATTCATCACATGAATATCAACCAATCCGGGTTCATAATAGTCTTAACTTCATACTTGTTCCCACAAGTATGATCGACTACGGACGTTTAGAACAACATAAGTCATTCATGGATTAAACATGCAAATATAGAACATAACTCATTGAATAATTAAAACATAATTAATTTTCATGAGATACCCATTACATTCGTTCTTATACAAACACTAAATACAGATTAAATCCACTCACTAGAATACCGAAGTCCTAATGCACAAACATGACCCTCATGCTTTGGCCTATCGAGGAGCTTCGTGAGTGGGTCCGCAATATTTTGATCGGTATGAACTTTATGAATACATATCTTTCTCTTTTCAACTTCATCCCTTATGTAGTTGAATCTGCGCTCAATGTGCCTCGTTTTCTGATGAGCACGAGGCTCCTTGATCTGTGCAATAGCACCCTCATTGTCACAAAATATCTCTAGGGGCTCCTGAATGGTAGAGATAATCCCTAGATCCATGATGAACTTTTTCATCCATGCAGCCTCTTGGGCTGCCATTGAAGCGGCGATGTACTCAGATTCTGTAGTGGATAACGCGACAACATCCTGCTTCGAACTCTTCCAAGAGACAGCGCCTCCATTCAAAATGAAGACATATCCCGACTGTGACCGAGAATCATCTCGGTCAGTTTGGAAACTCGCATCCACGTAACCCTTTACGACGAGTTCCTCCTCACCAGACCCATATATTAAAAACATATCCTTAGTCCTTCTAAGGTATTTTAATATATTCTTGACAGCCATCCAATGACTGTCACCTGGGTTGTGCTGGTATCTACTCGTTATGCTTAAAGCATACGAGACGTCCGGTCTAGTGCACATCATTGCATACATAATAGATCCTATTGCCGAAGCATAAGGAACATGCTTCATCCTATCCTGCTCTTCCTTAGAGCTAGGACTTTGGGATGAGCTTAACACGGTTCCTCTAGGAATAGGTACCAAACCTTTCTTAGAGTTTTCCATCCTGAACCTTTTCAGGATTTTATCAATGTATGCACTTTGATTGAGTCCGATCAATTTCCTTTGTCTATCCCTATAGACCTTTATTCCCAAGATATATGTCGCTTCTCCAAGATCCTTAATTGAGAAACGACTACTTAACCACGCTTTAACGCTTTCCATACTTGGTATATCATTTCCAAATAAAAGTATATCATCGACATACAAAATAAGGAACATGACTATACTCCCACTAGCCCATTTATACACACACGCCTCATCACCGTTTTGGACGAAACCAAATGCTTTGATTTCTTCATTAAAACGATGATTCCACGTCCGTGATGCTTGTTTCAACCCGTAGATTGATTTCCTTAACTTACATACTTTGTCAGGATTAGATGGATCGACAAAACCTTCAGGCTGAACCATATGGACATCTTCCTCAAGATATCCTTTAAGAAAAGCGGTCTTGACATCCATCTGCCATATCTCATAATCAAAATGGGCTGCAATGGCAAATAATATCCTGATCGACTTAAGCATCGCGACCGGCGAGAAGGTTTCATCATAATCAATCCCTTGAGTTTGTGTGAAACCTTTTGCTACAAGTCGTGCTTTGTAAGTATCTAGATTTCCATGCATATCGGTCTTCTTCTTGAAGACCCACTTACATCCAACCAGTTTGGAGTTAAGTGGACGATCAACCAATTCCCAAACTTGGTTATCGTGCATGGATTGCATCTCGGCGCTCATGGCTTCAAGCCATTTTTCACAATCAGGTTGTGACATAGCATCTTTGTAGGAGATCGGTTCATCCGAATCGACCAAGTAGAAACCATCCACGAGAAATCCATATCTCTCGGGAGGTTGACTAATCCTACTAGATCTGCGAGCAACGTGTGTATGATCAACCATTTGATCACCTTCAACATCCTCGTGTTGAAAACTAGTATCGACCAACTGTGTATCATCCATTGATTCTTGAACCTCTTCAAGTTCCACTCTTTTTCCACTAGGTCCTTCCATAAGGAACCTAGTTTCTAAGAAGTATCCTTTGCGTGAAATAAACACTTTTTGTTCACTAGGATCATAGAATATATATCCTATATCATCCTTTGGGTATCCTATGAAGATACACCTGATGGATCGAGCCTCAAGCTTATTTGGGGTGTCACGTTTAACATAAACTATGCATCCCCATACCCTTAAATATGAAAAGGATGGAACCTTTCCATGCCACACTTCATAGGGTATTCGATCCACCTTTTTGGTCGGGGCCATATTCAAAATACGAGCCGCTGTAAGTAGCGCATATCCCCAAAATGATGGTGGTAGTGAGCTTCGTGCCATCATTGATCGAACCATGTCCAACAGTGTTCGATTCCTCCTCTCGGATACTCCGTTATGTTGAGGAGTACCAGGAGGAGTGAGCTGTGAAATAATTCCACAATCTCTAAGATGACTTTGAAAAGCATCACTTAGGTATTCGCCTCCTCTATCGGAGCGGAGTACCTTGATTGTTCGGTCGAGCTGATTTTGTACTTCATTTTGAAATTCCTTGAACATTTCAAAGGCTTCATGTTTGTGTTTCATTAGATACACATACCCATATCGACTAAAATCGTCGGTAAAGGTAATGAAGTACCTTTCACTATTCCTACTAGTGGGCTTGAGAGGTCCGCATACATCCGTATGTATGATACCTAACAAGTCCTTAGCCCTTTCATTTGTACCTTTAAAAGGTTCTTTGGTCATCTTGCCTTGAATACAAGATTCACACTCATTAAACGAACCTAACTCATTTGTTTTCAAAAGACCATTCTTTTGGAGAGTATTTACACGATTCTTGTTTATGTGTCCAAGACGACAATGCCAAATGTAGGAATCACTCAAATCCTTTTTAAGTCTTTTAGTGGAAGTTTGATATAATGAGCTATTTGAGGTATTGTCATGAACTAATTCATAAATACCGTTGTTTGGTACAGCTTTAAAATAAAAGATACCATTAGATGATACATGCATTTCTGATTTTACAAATTTAAAGTCAAAGTTACATTGTCTAAGAAGGTGCACGGAAATAATGTTCCTAGTCAAACTAGGAGCATACAAAACATTTTTCAAAACAACTTTCAAACCACTTGGAAGCGATAAAGTGAAGTCTCCTCTAGCGACCACGTGCACCCTTGCACCGTTGCCCATGAAAAGACTCACTTCGCCCTTCTTTAAGTCTTCATTCCTTTTGAACCCCTGCAACCAATTGCAAATATGAGTTCCACATCCGGTATCCAATACCCATGTGTTAGAAGAAATAAGATTTAGCTCAATATTAATCATAAAGACATTACCCGAGGCATGCCCCGCATTCCTCTTGTCTCTTAGCTCCTTTAGGTAGACCGGGCAATTGCGTTTCCAATGTCCGGTCTCACCACAACCAAAACAAGGATCATCCTTATGACCCCTCGGTTCCACAACCTTTTGTTTCTTTGCCATAACCAGTGATTTGCCCTTACCCTTAAGATGCACAGGAGGACCCTTTCTTTTTGCTACCTTAGTCTTAGGATTGGGTTGAGATCGATTCTTGGATCTACCTTCATTAATCGCAAACACGGGTAAAACCCTTTTACCCATGCTCGCCTCGGCTGTTTTAAGCATTGAGTGAAGTTCTCCAATGTTTTTGTCTCATCCGTTCATGTTATAATTTAACACGAAAGTGTCGAACCTTTTCGACAAAGAGTTAAGGATCAAATCCGTTGCTAACACTTTTGAGATGGGACAATTGAGCTTGGCGAGGCGATCAATGTAACTTTTCATCTTAAGCACATAAGTTGAAACTGGTTGATTATCATCCATTCTACATGCATGCAAGGCTCGAACCGTTTCGAACCTTTCAACTCTTGATTGCTTAAGGAACATTTCCTTAAGTTGAGTAATCATGTCGTACGCATTATGGTTTTCGAAATCCTTTTGGATTTCGGGAACCATAGTCGCCAACATGAGGCATGACACTTGAATGGAATCTTCCGTGTGTTGGACCCAATTCATATATTCGACCTCACTTCCCTCTTCCGGTTCATTGGGGATAGGTGTTTCCAAAACATGATATAATTTTTCTTGTTTTAGAACAATCCTTAAATTTCGGAACCAATCCGAAAAGTTATTGTGGTTAAGACGGTCTTTAGCGAGAATAGATCGGAGAGATACATTTTGGACGTTAGAGATTATGTTGTCGTCGACGTGTGCGGCCATCTGCAGAATTTTAATTAAGTTCGTTTTAGTGTTTTACCTTTTTAATTATTAATACCCTTTTATATATACCAAATATAATTAATAATTAAAATCTAGAATCCAACGATAAACCCGACTCCGGTTAGGTGACCTTTTTCCCATTGTCGGTTTATCAAGGTAGTTATTCATAACAATTGCAAACCCTTTTGCAACTTCTAGAGTTTATGGGACCGGTTCGAAATCATATTTCGTGTCGGCATGTTTATCCCATCAACACCTATTAGACCCCATGCTTGGGTGACCCTCTTCACATGGTTCCAATTTAAGTCGTCCTACTTGTATCAACTTGTAATATCAACATACAAACGGTTAGGTGACCTTTTTCCCATTTATATGCCAATATTACCTCAACATATTAATTTACTCTACGCGGTTAGGTGACCTTTTTCCCACTAAGAGCTTACTAATATGTTAAGCGTTATACAAAAGGATGGAGTTTGACTTATTATCCTTAATTTTAAAAGGGATTTTTAGTTTTAATAATTCTAGTTGTAAAACTTTAAATCATGTTCTAACATGCATTTAGTAACATGATTATTTTGAAACCATTTTCAAAATTCTAATTTATAATAAAACCATTTTATTATGGGCGTGAGACGGCTAGTTAATAAATCCATTTTATTAAACTACGTGTCGCGTAATTACCGATAATTATTAGAACCCGTTTTATGCTTTGTTAATTAATTCTATGTGACGAAGTTGATATCCTAATATCTAACAACCACACAATCAAACAATCAATTAACAAGCATACACAATTATACTAGACACGAGCCACTAAGTTAGACCACACTTGTTAGCCGAAACAAGTGTGTGTCTTAGGTCCGATCCTAAGGGACACACGACACATGGATGTTGTAGCTCCCACTTGATCCCGCATCCAAATGCGTCAAGCATCTTCTTCAACCCCGTTGTAATCCATTGGGCTTGAACTTGGGCCTTAGCTTCCATAAGCTTCCATTTGGGCTCAATGGGTGGGCTTAGGTCCTTTTGGGCTTGAATCCCCTTAATGGGCTTGTGAGACCCATTATCACCATACCCGGCCCAATAAGGCCCAAACTTCCAATTTTGCAATCTTCTTTAAATTTACAAAACAAATGTCCTAATACATTTTTTCTATAAAATAAAGATATTACAAATAATCTATTTATTACATACCCATATGAATAAATAATTACAAAATTGCCCCTAATTAATTATTACAAACCGAAACTTTGAATAATTAATAACAATCACAACAAACATCCATTTGGTCTACGGCTCGGTCTAGTTTTAACAAACATAACCCGTTATGTCTTAGGAACCCGTTCCAAAACCCCTTGACCTTATCGGGCCTAGCCCAACCCATTTGGGCTTAACCCAATAACTTGATTATGAGCTTCGGCCCACATGTCCAAAACACATGGGCTTCGGCCCAATGAAAAGTCTCATGGGCTTCGGCCCATTTAACTTTCTCCCCTCCTTTTTCTTCTCGGTTAACCATTAACCTAATGAAGTGGGCTTCGGCCCAATAACATCCGAATTGGGCTTCGGCCCATGTACTCGGTTTTATATATATATATATATTTTTTTTGAACAAAGCCAAAAATAATAACAAGATTAAATACAAAAAAATCATGCATGTTTATTTTTGTATAAAATCTTTCAAGGGGAAAAATATAAAACCGAAAACCCGAAGCCTAGTTTTCCGTATCCCGGCTCTTGATGCCATTTGTTGGGTTTCTATGGATAATTTCTACTTAGTTAACCATTTAACTAGTCACAATTAAGGCGGAAGCGTGATATTTACAAACTAAACATATGTATCATGTGTTTATATATGTATATATTACAAGTTTTATAAGATATGTTCATGAACAACCTAGTTTATTCATGTCATAAGATTACCAATAATCTATTTATTAGAAACCCGAAGCAAGGATCAAATGATACGGAAAAACTAAACTATCAAAACTATAAACACTTACATTCTTAACCTTTTAAGAGTGTAGTTGATGTTGAAGAAGATGATGATGTTGATGCTGATGCTAGACTTTCAAAGGGAAAATCCTCAAACGGAATATACCCCGAGCCTCCAACACACACCGAGCTATGTTAGGGAGCTTGAACACGAATAACCGAGACCCGAGCCTCTTCTTTTATCTTGGCCGAAAACAAGAACAAAGAAAAAGGAAAGAGTTGTGTGTTGTTGTTTTTTTTACTTGAAAGTCTCTTGATCTCTTTAAAATCTTCCAATCAAAATCATATATTGTGTTAGGTTTTTTAGTCAAGTAAAAAACACTCAACCTTTCACCAAATCCATGACAAAACTTGACCAAAACCTTGGGGTGTGGGGCCCACCCAAAACCGGCCCCAAAATATATATTTATTTATTTATTTTTTTTTTATTTTATTTATTTTATACTTTATAAAATATATAAACACCCCATCTTTTATAAACCATTTTATAAAAGAACACATAGTTAAATAATCATTCCAATAATAATTATTTGAATAAATAAATTAACCAATTAATTTATTTAACACTTTCAAGTAAGTATTCAGAAACCCGATTTTCTGAATGTATCATGTTCTGTATTTGTCTCATAGATCTTATCTTAACAAATACATAATTGGTGTGTGTCTAACTCGTTATTGGGTATGACCCGACTTGGATCAAACACAACTAGCCACATTAACCTATTTATGTGTCTCGGGCATACGGTATTCCAACAGTTGGTATACCACCGTGTTTAGTTGTGTTAGGATGGGAGTAGACAGGGACCGCTTTTTGATACTCTGTGTAAGCAGTTAGTGGTGATGCTAACATATAGTGAATCTTGTGTAGTTATAATACAACCACTGGCCCTTAGGGAGTCTCTTTTGGGGTATATCATTATAGATACTTTTGGGTATCATTCAAGCACTGACCCATTGCGGGTTATGTCGAGATGATGCCGACATAGGCCCTATGTATGAAAACTTAACCTATGTAATGGTGACAGGGAAGTAATGTGAACGGATGTATGTGTAATATGTACTAATGTTTATTAATGAATGGAATGTGTGTTGTGTTTTATGATTAGAATTTGTATTAATTACATGTATTTTTCTGAATGTTGTGTAGAATGGCACCAAAACGATCAGCTCAAATGTCGGAAGTGGATGTGAGTCGTTTGATTGCTCAACAGTTGGAGGCGGCGATACCGGATATAGTATCGCGTATCGCCGCCAGTATTAACAATTCGACCAATCCAACCCCTCCGAGCAATCAAACGACCACCAATAATGACGGGGAACAAAATGCTAATCCTCCACAGAACGATAACACGATTCCGAATAATGACGCACCGCCTAGGGTGGTCGTTACAGACAGTAATGGCCCTATACCAACTGTAGAGACGAACCGTACTGAACCGATTCCTGCATCCAGGGGATGTTCGATCAAAGACTTTATGTTGTGCAAACCCCTAGAGTTTAGCGGGTCTGAAGGACCAAATGGGTTGGTTAAGTGGATCGAGAAAATAGAGTCCGTTGTGAATATCAGCAACTGCCCCGAGGATTGTGTTGTTAAGTATGCTACCTGCACATTCACGGACCATGCCTTGACATGGTGGAACACGATAGTGCAGACTCGGGGTCAGGCGGCGACAAACCGCATGACCTGGACAGAGCTCAAGGCTCTTGTACTGGAACATTTCTGCCCGAAAAACGAATTGCAGAAATTAGAAAATGAATTGTGGAACCTGGAGATGCAGGGGGCGGACCACTTGGGTTATACGAACCGGTTTAATGAGCTGTCGCGATTAGTACCGTGGTTGGTCACCCCAGAGTCGAAGAGGGTGGAGCGTTATATTTGGGGACTAACTCCAGTAGTAAGGAGTATAGTTAACGCGGGGGGACACCAGACGTTTGAGGGTGCGGTGACGCAGGCTGGTATCGTCACATATGATTTCCTAAGGAGCGGGTCACTGAAGGTGGCAGGAGAATCCGCTGGAGGAAAACGGGGTACACACGACCATAGGATCCAGGAAAAGCAGCAAAATAAACGTGCTAGGCCCACTGCACAGAACTACGCCATGACTAGTTCAGGCGGAAGGCAAGAACCGCAGAAGGGCACGTTTCCTAAGTGTGGGAAATGCGGTTACCACCATGGTGGCGTGTGCAAAGAGGTGGTATGCCACCGGTGTGGCAGGATTGGGCATTACGCACCGAGTTGTAGAACAAGCCTGAACAATCTGAACCGACAACCGCAACCTATCCGTGCGTAGCCATTTAGGACCCAACCAGCCCGACAACAAAACACACAAGGAAACCAAATGATGACCACTAGCCGTGCTTGCTTTGAATGCGGCAGCACAGATCACCTTAAGAGAAACTGTCCGAAGCTTAACCAGGGAGGAAATGGGAGGCAAACTGTGGGTCAGGCATCGGCGTCCAATCTGGCGCGAGGCCGAGCATTCGTGATGGGGGCGAACGAAGCACGCCAGGACCCCAGCGTAGTGACAGGTACATTCCTCGTCTCTGATCATTACGCTTCTGTATTATTTGATACAGGCGCCGATAGAAGTTTTGTTTTTTGTTAAATTCCTATCGATTGCAAACCTTCCAATTAGTGAAACCATAGAACCTTACATCGTAGAAGTCGCTAACGGTAAAACCATGATAGTTAATCAGATAGTTCGGAATTGCCCTTTTATTCTGAACGATCAATCCTTCCTGATTGACTTATTACCGGTAGAATTAGGTAGTTTTGACGTGATAGTGGGAATGGATTGGTTAGCACGTAACAAAGTGGAAATAAACTGTTAAAAGAAAATCGTCAAGATCCGGGTGTCGGATGACGAAGAGGTGTTAGTGCAAGGAGAGAAGTCAGGCACAATGATACCATTTATATCCCACCTCAAGGTGTTAAAATATATACGCCAGGGATGCGTGGCGTATCTAGCAAGCTTGACGGCCATAGATTCTGATGAGAAACGGGTGGATGACATCCCGGTGGTACGCGAATTTCCACAAGTTTTCCCAGAAGAACTTCCTGGATTACCGCCAACCCGACAGGTCGAATTTAGAATCGATTTATTACCTCAAGCTGGCCCTGTTGCTAAGGCGCCCTACCGACTTGCACCATCTCAGATGCAAGAACTATCCAATCAGTTGCAAGAATTGTTGGATAAAGGATTTATACGTCCTAGTTATTCCCCGTGGGGTGCACCTGTACTATTCGTGAAAAAGAAGGACGGGAGCCTTAGAATGTGCATTGATTACAGGGAGTTGAACAAGTTAACAATCAAAAATAGGTATCCTCTTCCCCGAATTGATGACCTGTTCGACCAACTACAAGGAGCGAGCTACTTCTCAAAAATAGATCTTAGATCGGGATACCATCAGGTTAGAATTCAGGAGGAGGATATCCCAAAAACCGCATTCCGGACACGCTACGGCCATTACGAGTTCTTAGTTATGCCTTTTGGGCTAACAAATGCGCCAGCAGTGTTCATGGATCTCATGAATCGAGTCTGTAAACCCTATCTCGACAAATTCGTCATCGTGTTTATTGACGATATTTTGATATACTCGAAGAGTAAAGAAGAGCACGAGCAACACTTAAGATTAATTTTAGAACTTCTTAATCAGGAGAAGTGATATGCAAAATTCTCCAAGTGTAACTTCTGGTTACAAGAGGTGCAATTCCTCGGTCACGTTATAAACCATCAAGGAATACCCGTTGATCCGAGTAAAGTTGAAGCAGTTAAGAATTGGCAAGCGCCTAAATCGCCAAAGGAAATCCGCCAATTCTTAGGCTTAGCTGGATACTATCGTCGATTTATAGAGAACTTTTCCACCATCGCCCAACCTTTAACCCTTCTGACTCAAAAGGATCGAAAGTATGAATGGGGAGAAGAGCAGGAAACGGCGTTTCAAACGCTAAAACAAAGATTGTGCCAAGCGCCGATCTTAAGTCTCCCCGACGGAGACGATGGTTTTGTCGTGTATTGTGACGCATCCCATAGAGGGTTAGGATGCGTGTTGATGCAGAATAATAAGGTTATAGCCTATGCTTCTCGACAATTAAAAGTACACGAGAAAAATTACACTACTCATGACTTAGAACTGGGAGCGGTTATCTTCGCACTTAAAATCTGGAGACATTATCTCTACGGTACAAAGTGCACCATCTTCACCGATCATAAAAGTTTGCAACACATATTCGATCAGAAAGAACTGAATATGAGGCAACGAAGATGGGTCGAGTTATTAAGCGACTATGACTGTGATATCCGTTATCACCCCGGCAAGGCTAACGTCGTAGCCGATGCCTTGAGTAGGAAGGATCGGGTTAAGCCATTGCGAGTGCGAGCGCTGGGGATGATAGTCCAGTCGAACCTTTCGGACCTGGTTCGAGTCACTCAACGCGAGGCGTTGAAAGAGGAACAATTGGAAAAAGAGGGATTTTACGGTAACGAGAAGAATTTCGATCAGCGCGTGGACGAAATGCTCTATTTCAAAAATTGGATTTGGATCCCGACCCTCCATGACCTTCGTGAATTAATCATGGACGAAGCGCATAAATCGAAATATTCCATACATCCGGGATAGGATAAGATGTACAAGGATGTGAAGGAGTTCTACTGGTGGCCGGGTATGAAAAAGGATATAGCCACATAGGTCGGCAAGTGTACGACGTGTGCGAGGGTTAAGGCGGAGCACCAGAAACCCTCGGGGATGTTACAGCAACCGGAAATTCCCAAGTGGAAATGGGAGCAAATCACGATGGATTTTGTGACACATCTCCCTAAGACGTCACGTGGACACGATGCAATTTGGGTAATCGTGGATCGATTAACCAAGTCGGCACATTTTATTCCGATTAGAAATAATTATAACACTGAGAGACTTGCGCAGATTTATATAAATGAAATTGTGTCTCGTCATGGGATACCCATCTCAATCATCTCCGATCGAGATAGCCATTTCACCTCCAATCTTTGGCAAGCTGTACAAGAAGCGCTGGGAACGCGTATTGATCTAAGCACAGCTTACCACCCTCAGACCGACGGTCAGTCTGAGAGGACCATCCAAACACTGGAGGATTTGCTTCGTGCATGCGTACTGGATTTTAAGGGAAATTGGGATCAACATCTCCCACTCGTTGAATTTTCCTATAATAACAGTTACCATAACAGTATAAAGATAGCACCTTATGAAGCATTGTATGGACGGAAGTGCCGATCACCACTCTGTTGGACTGAAGTGGGCGACACACAGGTTATTAGATCAGATCTGGTCCAGGAAACGACCAGCAAAATCCTTGAAATTAAGAACAATCTGAAGGCCGCACGGGATCGGCAGAAGAGTTATGCCGATACCCGTAGAAAACCGTTATCATTTGAGAAAGGTGATAAAGTGTATTTGAAAGTATCACCTTGGAAAGGAGTAGTCAGATTTGGAAAGGCGGGGAAGTTAGCCCCTAGATACATTGGACCATTCGACATTACTGCAAAAATCGGTCCTGTAGCATACCGATTAGAACTGTCTGACGAACTGAGTGCAGTTCACAATGTTTTTCACGTGTCGAACTTGAAAAGGTGTCTGTCGGATGAGACATCGGTGTTACCCTTAGAGGGTGTCCAAATAAGTGATAAGCTTAATTTCGTAGAGGAACCCATAGAAATAGTGGACGGGAAAATCAAGCAACTTAGACACAACAAGATCTCGTTGGTCAAAGTTAGATGGAATTCGCAACGAGGCCCAGAATATACTTAGGAACGAAAAGACGAATTTCGAAAGAAATACCCCCACCTATTTCCTCAAAAGAAAGTAGTTGACGCATAAAATTTCGAGGACGAAATTTTTGTAACGGGGGGAGAATGTAACGATTCCGGCAAATTCAGGTATACCCTAGCAGGTATATACTATTTACGTGTTATTTAATACTGAATATATGAATTATAATGTGTAAATACGAGTATGTATGATTCACGGTACGAATTATACTCGATTATACCGTTAATCGTATTGGAAGTACGGTTAACCGATTGACGGTTATTGAAACCCGAATGAATCGGAGATCACATTATAGACGAAATATATAATGTTTAGTGATGTTACGAAGTATTAAAGCTTCGGGATAAGTGAATTAAAGCACAGAAAAGAGTTCTTGATTTAATGGTACGTCGGTACGTTAAATGAAACCTTTAATACCAAACCAAGCAAGAGGCGATCGATCAAGCCGAAAAAGATGCACAATTACCGACAATATGATGTGTTAAGTCAATAAATGTCATGGTTTAAGTTTTTAAAGTTTTTAAATCGGTTTTATATAAATTTCATTTTTAAGCCGAAAAACGACCGTTTTAGCCTCGTTTTAAGCCGAATTAAACGTTTAACCGAAAAACGAACTGAACCAGATTATCCACAACATTATCCGGATTACACAATCCGAATGTGTGGCCAAGATTTGAGATGTGGGCCCCACCCCACACCAATACATGGACCGATCGGTCCACTTCATACACATAAACATTTCATTTTCTTTTTTTACATAAAATCCAACTCCAAAACCTTTCCCTCTCTTCAAATCTCATCCAAATCCTTGATTTTTAACAAGAATCACAAGGTAAAAACATGGTTATAATGGTTAATTCATAGTTTTAATTCCATGATCTTGAGTTGTTTGCAAGAGAATGAAGTTTCAAGTGAAAAATGGGTGAAAACCCGAGATGAAACCGATTCTTGCATGATCAAGTGATGTACACAAGTTATACAAGGGATCTTGGTCCAAGAAAGGAGTTAAAAGAGTCAAAAACGAATTTTTACGGTTAAAATCTTTGTTTCTTTATCATAACCGAAACCATTAAAGAAATGGCTTGATTGTGGGTGTAACTTGCTTGGTGTGGTGTTGTTGTGCTTGTAGGTGTTGTATCTAGTTGCTAGCAAAGGCTAGAAAGCAAGATCTTTGCGATCTAAAGCTAGAAACACAAGGTAGTTCGGTTTTTCGTATGATTTATATGATTTGGACAGATTGTGATAGACTTAGAGTTGGGTCATGAAATTTCACAGAGATGATCTACACATGAAAATATGAGATCTGTGAAAATTTGGTAATTTTTAGATAAAGGATGAATATTTGGTGAATTTAATGCTCGGTTTTGGCTAAAAATGGTGAAAAATAGCTAAACATCATGCAAAATTCTGGAAAATTCCAGATAAGCTTTTCATAACTTGTAAAAGTCACACACAAAATTTCAGGTCCATTGGAGAAGTCTAAGTAGGCTTTTCGGTAAAACGAGTTCTAGGGTTTTCTAGCTCGGTTTTGGTGAAATGGCATGAAAAATGAGATTTTAGTTCTGGAAAAATTACAGGGAACTATGTGGATGGCAGGGGTTATCCCAGAAAAATTTGAGATTTTTCTAAGGTCGTTTGGTATTTTCAACATATTTGGTGTTTAAATGACGTTTAAAAATAGATAAATAAATGTTAAATATAAAAATTATTTCTGGAAATATTTTTATAAAATTCCTTACTGTCAAAAAGTAATTTGTTCAAAATTTCAAGATCCGAGACTAAACGGATAATTATTTGTGCTAAAAAGAACATAAAAACAAACTTTTAAAGCTTAAAACGCGTAAACCGGCAAAGTTCGCCTTAGCGAGCTGACCGGTGTATAAAAACCTTAAGAATGGACTATTTTCATGAAACTAAGTTAATCAAGTAAAAATAAATCATCCGAAAATAATTCGGATGATTTGGGTATTTTAATCCGAAAGAACAGTTTCCGGCACCCTAAAGACGGAAACGGGTTCCGCGGCCAAACGGGACGTCTAAACCGAGCTCTAAATTCACGGCTTTAACTAAAATATTAGTCAAACACTATTTTCGGGTCGTGTGTGACCAAACTCATTTTTGAAACATAAAAACAGATAACAGTGCTAGGCACGCAAAACGAGGAAAACAAAATAATAATAATTTTGACGGTCAAACTCTAACGATATCACAATCTAAGTCCTGAGAAGTGTTTCGGGGTTAACATTGTCCCCGGATCGTGTACGGTACTGGGTTAACAGTGTCCCCAGACGTACCGGTTAACACGAATTCAAGTTATATTAATAGAAATTGTATAGTAACGACTTAGGGATCGTATTACAGATCCGGACCGGTAGCCGTGCACAGTGTTACATATTTGCTCACGAAAAGGTGAGTTTCACGAGCCCCTTTTTACTGAACTGTTTTAAATATTTTCCCGGGGCGGAAAACATGTTTCTATCAAAATGTTTAAGTACATGCTGATCGCATGTAAATGAATGTATTTATATAATGTTTATTGTACGAGAATCGTACGGTAATGTATTAAGATGGTAATTGTCTGAGTTGCTAACAGTGTAAGGCCCGAAACAGTGTTCTGGGTTAACAGTGTCCCCAGAGGGTATTAAATGTGTTTCTCGGTTAACAGTGTCCACAGAGGTTATTAAATGTGTTTCTGGGTTAACAGTGTCCCCAGAGGTTATTAAATGTGTTTCTGGGTTAACAGTGTCCCCAGAGGTTATTAAATGTGTTTCTGGGTTAACAGTGTCCCCAGAGGTTATTGGATGTGTCTTTGGGTTAACAGAGGTTTCACTTGTGGGCTCAGCATAATTTCATCGCTAATATATGATTATTATAATGATTTGTCATCGTTTACTTAAATTAGTGAAACTCACCAACTATTCGTAGTTGACCCGTTTTCTTTACATGCTTTCTAGGTACACCCAAATTGGAATGAGTGGTACGTGCTTGATGATGTGTGCTATTTTGTGGAAGATTAAGGATCTATATTTTGTATTAAATATGTTAATGTACTATCGGTAAAACTTATGTGATAACGCCTAGACGGTAACGAAACTCGGAATAATGTAATACGTTTAAATTAATGTAGTGGTGTTTTCTTTATAAGCAATGCTGTTGATATCAGATGTGTCTGTTGCATCCCGTTTACGTTTCCGCTGCGGTTACGGGGTGTTACAGCAGTTCGGTTGCCCCCACGATTGATAAATGGACGTCTCGCGAGGGTGCGTACATCCCAACGCGGTAATGTTAACACATCCATTATCCTCTCGTAATATTGCACACCTTTTTCCTATTTCACAATACATACCTTCAAGTCTGAATCATGGAACCAGGAGACAATGTCACCATGTACCTTAGAAACTGTCTTGAAGGTAGTCATTTTATTTGCCTCAATCCAAGCAGCAGCAGTATCCTTTCTTTCTTTATCTACATACCGAAAAGCACTGATGATCTTACCCACTTTCTGGCGTTCGAACCATCTTTCAATATCATCATCAGTCACTTCTTTGAGTGAAGGAACCGTTCGCTGCACAATCTTCTCCAAATCGTCCTCAGTTTCTTTAATTACGTCTTCATGAAATACCGGAGCACCTTGATCAACATTTGCGTGTTGATACAAGTCCGGGTACTCTTCAGAAGTAACATCCTCCATTTCAATCTCTTCGTTCTCATAAATAAAGTCCTTATTCATAAATAACTGATCATCTTCCATTTCTTCCTCATTGATCACTTCGACATCAGGCTCAGTCTCTAATGTAGTCAGCTGATCGTCATTCAGCCCAAGTAGAATCGAGATCTGCTCCCTTGTCAAAGATCTAACCACAAACTCACCAATCTGTATCTCATCTCTGTTCATCATACTTCTAACTATCCCCAATTCATCAATAAATATTACCGTGTTAGCGTCAATCATCTCTATCGGCTTGGCCGCTGTTGGATCTTGAAATTAAATTATCTGTTTGTTTGAATCATCAGCGCCACTCACCCCAGCACCAGAGGATGAACCATGTGATTGTTTAGGCTCACCTCCTGCATCAGACTCGTCAGGATCATCATCGTCATTTTTGAGTTTCTTGAGGGCATCATCTTTACAAGTTAATTGTAAAATTAACTCATCTTGTTCTTTTAATTTCACCCCTTGAGACTCAACAATCGCACGCAGCGACTTGGTCTCCTTCTGACAAAACGAAATGTAACTCATCATTTTTCTTTGATTCTCCATGAGTCGTTCTTTATTGTGTCGGTCAGCTGCCATTTGGTTTTCATATAAGTGTAACAGATTAAGCAGCATTTTTGTTTGACGTCCAGGTGACAAATTGTATACAGATGGATGAACTGGTTGAATAGGACCCTGAGGCCGAGTGATTCTCATGAAAGAGACATCACTAGGCAGAGATGGAGGAAATGTAGTTGTTGGCAGAGGAGGAGGTCCCATTGTAGTTGTGGAAGAAACGGTTGACAGCACAGTAGGAGGCCTTGGCATCTCGGTCAACGCCGTTTGAGGAATTAAGCCGAGCCTCTCATGTGACACCATAGTCGTTGTTAATGTGAGCATCGGGGTGCTAGTAGTTAGCGGCACCGCCGAGCTTTGAGTAGTTCATTGACGAGGTGGTGGTGCACCAATAATTACACCAGCCCCTGAGGACACACGGGGCTTCTTAGGTGGCTCATCAGTAGCTACAGCCTTACCCTTTCGTTTTCTTTCTTGCTGATCTTTTATGGTGGCAGCTAGAGCAGCATCAACTGCATCTTGTTGTTCTTTCAGAGCTAGCTCACCAGCTCCATCATCACCATCATTACCATCATCATCCCCACCATCATTGTTCCCACCTTCTCCCCCTTCACGCTCGGAATCCGAGTCATCATGGATCCAGCGCTCATTAGGAGGACATACATAATCAGGGTTGATTATATGGCCAATCATCCTTTTGTCGTGTGGCTTATCCTTTCGATAAATTAACATCCGATGCACCGTTTCGGCTTTCATATGTTCCATATCAAGAACATCATTCACCAACGATCGATCAATCACCAAATCCGGTATCAAATCTTGAATAATTAATTGTAGAAAGCGTGGATTCATCAAAAACTTCTTTGACGGTAGATTTTGCTGAACTTGCTCTTTCAAATGATCAAAGATGAGTTCTGAATAGTTGAATGGCTTGTTCAGGATTAAAGCAACAAATGCCGATTGTAGGCTCAGTCTACATTCATCGAAACCACCGCGACTTCCACAAAGGCAATGAAGCAAGACATGCAACAAGTTCTTGTAAGGTGGACACAACCCATTCTTATTCAACATGGACCAACGAATATCACCCCCATAATTTAATCTTGTGAATAGACCCCGAACCAGCGTCCTGTCAATTTCACTTGGGTAATCGTCACTGTCGTCTAACTGAAGTACCCGACGAATGACCTCTACATCAATCGTGATCGGAAGTTGGTTAATTGTAGCTTCAACCCAATTACTTTCCTCAACATATATCGCCGTGTTCTAGAACTGCCTGATTATACTAAGATACACCTTAGGTTTAGCAGTGATTGCATAATGTATCTTCGAACGGCGTAAGAAATTCAACATCGCTCCGAACGTCCTTAAATCAGCCACATCATGATCGACATAAGCACAGATGTTGTGCTTCTTATCGAACGGTAATAAGACCATTTCAGCTTGTTATGGTGGTTGTACTTGTGGTTGTTCCTGTGGTTGTTCTTGTTCATGATTCACTGTATAAATAACACGTATATGAGAATAGAGATCACCGTATATATTCAAAAGATAAATGTATTTACTCTAGTTACGTATATTAAACGATTTAAAACCTTTAATTAAATTAATTGAATATTCAATTTAGTTAATTAATTTATAAAATTAATAATATTTATGAGATTTTTTTTTTATTGTCATTCGTTAACGATCACCCTGATTCGTTATACAAAGATAACGAATCAGGCGATTCGCTATCAAGTAAATTACTTAACGAACTGGACTTAGCGAATCACTAATTAAATTAACGAACTAAACTCTAGTTCGTTATATTTTAAACGAATCAAACTTTGATTCGTGTGACGTCTTATTCGCTAAGCTAGTTCATGTGAAATCTTAACGAATTGGACACGAAACAGTTCCAATTCGCTAAGACTAATGAATGGTCAAAATTATGTTTTTTTTCTTTGACTTCACAAAGTCAAGGTCAAAATTATCAAGAACAATAATAGTCAACATCGTAACCCAGATTCAATTCGGCCATAACCATCGTTGAACCAACAAGATAATCAACTCGTTGAGCTCGGAAACACATTGGTAAATGTAGGTGAATGAGATTGAGACTCATTACCTAAGTGTACTAATGATCAACGAACCAACAGTAACCATCAAGAACACACAATCATAATTAACCCTGCAAACAATAATAAAAAGATGATTAGAGTCCACCAAGGGTATCGGAAAGAGATTCCGATCAAAATTATATCAAAATCAGACAATTAAAAACATAAATTATACACAAAATGGTTTCAGAAGTTCAAAACCCTTAAACCTCTAAAATTACATAATTAAACAATCAAATCAATGTCATTGTTGACGAAAATGATATCGCCAAAGACATGTATACCTTAGACACTTAAATTAATCTTTGAAATGTTCAAACACAAAAATCGAAAATATCAGAGGGAATTTGAACAGTTTCTTAAAAATGAAGAAAGAAGACGAACAGTGAAATGCTTATTCGTTATCTTGTCTTATATAGCGATTCATGAAACCCTAGGTACAGCTTACACGAATCAGACGATTCGTTTAACTTTAAAGGTTAGCGAATTAGTCCATTCGCTAACTCAATTCGTTACCTTATTTTAGCGAATCACAATGTGATTCGTTAAATTAAAGATAGCGAATCAAGACACGATTCGTTTCATGATTCGTTAAATATGTATCACGAGGGGATGATTCGTTACAGAGTGCGGAAGCGAATTAGGTTAGCGAACCAGATGCTAGTTCGTTATCCATAAATAACGAATGGATTTTAACGAATTAAACCCTTTTTATTTAATTTTAAATTAAATAAATAAATGAATAAATTAATGAAATAAATCATTAAGTTAAATTATCGAGAAATCCTAATATCCCGACAACCTAATACGTTAAAATTGTTTCAGATTTCTGAAACATAACTTAAATTTTATTTAAATATGTTGTATAAAGAAAACAAAACTATTTTTTGTATTTTGTAAACATTTAAGAATTAAAGAATGTATTTACAGAAAAATATCCGAACTATTAAAAAATAGACAATCTTTTTGTATTTTTCAAAGATTTTATCAAAAGCAGTACATATTTTTGTAATTTTGTCGAGTTTGAGCAGAGAATCATATTGACCAAATTGCCCTTCCATCACAGTTTTATATTTTAGCTATATTATGACTGGCGATAAGTCGGTCATTGATATTGTTGTCCACATAAGTCTAATAACACACATTCAAGTATTTTTGTGATATGATTAAATAGTTCAATTAGAGCACAGAATATCAGAAATAATCAGCCTCTAATCTCGGTTCAAGCGTAGTTTGATTTTTGCCAAATCACCCCAACTTGACTTAAACCATTATATTGTTGATCAAAAAATTTGATACCAATTGTAGAAATTTTGAGCAATGCATCAAGTTTCCTTAACTGTGAGTGAGTATGCACGAGTCCATCTGTCGGCTTACATACATTGTATCCCCTGGGGTCCGTTTCTTAATGGTATTAAGACGCACGCAAGGAAGGAACAATTTGTATGACTAACAACGGATTTTAATCAAGTCAGTAATGTAAATTGTACGAGGTACAGCAGTGATCAAGTTTAATGACTTTGGGTTTGCTCTAGAAAGCGAGTGAAATATTCATGCATATGAATACCCAGATGGTTAAACCGCATAATTGTTGGGTTTTATACAAGTTTATCAAAGTCAAGTTAACAATATTTAACTAGAAAACGCAACGGAAGCTTAGATTTTAAATCTAGTTATGAACATACCATTATGTTAAAATCAAAACCCAATGAACAAGGATCAAAATTACAAGAACAATATGCTCACAAAATGTAAATGTACCTTCTTCTACCTTTAGAAGAATAAGTAAGATATTGAAGATGATGGTGGATGAATGGCAAGCCTCCAAAGAAGAAGACCTCAAGATAGTGATACCCCAAGCTATTTGTGACAACACCAATTTGATTGCTAGGATTTATGAACACTTAAACAAGCTCACCAAGCTCTCCCAAAATCCCCTCTTTGGCCGTGAGTTTTGGAGGAGGAAGAGAGAGTTTTTTTTGTTATTTTTTTTCAACTCACTTTAATTCAAAATAACAAAAGGAGGATTCAATTGCATGTCTTTTGATTGGAGGTCTATATGGAGGTTGTCAACACAAAAGGACAAAATATGTTTGGACAAAACTACCACCCACATGGGTGGCCGGTTTTACCTTTTTTTTTTTTTTTTTTTTTTTTTTTGTGTTTTTGTTTTAACCATTTAAAACATCTCCTAATTATTTTATAAAACTTATTTTATAAAATGTACATGCATTTACATAATTATTTAACCAATTAAATAATTAATTTATATAAACAAATTACCCAGATAATTTATTTAAATCCTCAACTGTGTTTGTTTAGAAAACCAATTTTCTAAACACGTAGTGTTCGGTATTCATTTAAATGACCAACTCATTAAAAGAATACATTTGGTGTCGTCTAGCTTGTTATTGGGTATGACCCGACTTGGATCAAACACAGTTAGCCACATTAGTATAAGTATGTGTCTCGGGCATACGTAATTCTAACAATCTCCCACTTGCACGAGATACATAGAAAATTAATGCAAGTGGTGAATACCGCCTAACAACAGTTCACCACCCCTAATGTGTTTGACGAAGTGCCATTCAATAACATCATCCCTTCAAGTCCCTTACTTGATATGATTTAGGTGAATCTATCATTATATCCCTTTGTTACTAGATGTCATGTTGAATCTAAGAGACATAGGTGATCATTCTCTTTACAATTCAACTTTATCAGGCCTTAGACATCTAAACTCTCAACACATAAGAGGAACAAATTCCGTCTTGACTGTATACGCCTCTCACTATCACTTTATACTCCACCTGAGCTCATCCTTATGTACCATCTTTTACGAATAGCGAAGGGGAGAGTCAAAGTGTAATACTCGGTGAAAATCAAGACCCAATATACATCTCAGGTCTAAGGATAATATGAAATTCTCCTTTACTCAAGGTTACTAATGATCAAGTCAATCGACTCCATGTAGTAATATTGAGAGCGGGTCAGTCCAATATTTGTATCCCACAAATATCTATGAACTTTGGCAGCAATCCTATGCTCCATATTCATTCCTTATGAATATCTACCAATCCTAGTTCATAATAGTCTTGCTTCATATTTGTTCCCACAAATGTGATCGACTACGGACTTTTAGAATAAGATAACTTATTCATGGATTAAACATGCAAAATTAGAATTTAACTCAAGATTCCATAATCATATAAAAGAGTTAAATTACAAAAGTCTTTTAAACTTTAATACAAAATAGATCAAATCCAATTACTAGAATATCGAAGTCCTAAGCCACTCGCATGACGTTCATGTTTCGGTCTTTCTAGGAGCTTCGTGAATGGATCCGCAAGATTTTGATCAGTTCCAACTTTGCGAATACATATCTTTCCCTTTTCAACTTCATCCCTTATGTAGTTGAATCTCCGCTCTATGTGTCTAGTCTTTTGGTGCGAACGAGGTTCCTTGATTTGTGCAATCGCACCCTCGTTGTCACAAAAGATTTCTAGAGGGTCTTGAATGGAAGAGACCACCCCTAGATCAGTAATGAATTTCTTCAACCATGCAGCTTCCTGAGCTGCCAATGAAGCGGCGATGTATTCTGATTCTGTAGTGGACAATGCTACCACTTCCTGTTTTGAGCTCTTCCAAGAGACAGCTCCTCCATTAAGAGTGAACACATACCCAGACTGTGATCGAGAATCATCTCGATCAGTTTGGAAGCTCGCATCCGTGTAACCTTTTATAGCGAGTTCCTCCTCACCAGATCCATATATCAGAAACATATCCTTAGTCCTCCTAAGGTATTTCAATATGTTCTTAACAGCCATCCAATGACTGTCTCCTGGATTCTGTTGGTATCTGCTTGTCATGCTCAAAGCGCATGACACATCCGGTCTAGTACATATCATCGCATACATGATGGATCCTATAGCAGAAGCATATGGGATTTGTTTCATCATGTCTTGCTCACCCTTTGAGCTTGGACATTGAGCTGAACTTAATATGGTCCCTCTTTGAATAGGTACAAAACCTTTCTTGGAGTTTTCCATCTTGAACCTTTTCAAGATTTTATCAATGTATGTACTTTGGTTCAAACCTATCAAGCGCCTTGACCTATCCCTATAGATCTTTATTCCCAAAATATAGGCAGCTTCACCAAGATCCTTGATGGAAAATCTACTTCCAAGCCAAGCCTTAACGCTTTCCATGGTTGGAATGTCATTTCCAAATAGTAGAATGTCATCGACATACAATACTAAGAAGGTAATTATACTCCCACTAGCCTTTTTATACACACAAGCCTCATCAGCGTTCTTGATGAACCCAAAATTTTTGATTTCTTCATCAAAACGATGATTCCAAGTTCTAGATGCTTGTTTCAATCCATAGATTGATTTCTTTAACTTGCATACCTTTTTAGGATGTTTCGGATCGACAAAACCCTCAGGCTGAACCATATAGACATCTTCCTCAAGATATCCATTTAGGAAAGCGGTCTTGACATCCATTTGCCAAATTTCATAATCATAATGTGCAGCTATGGCAAATAATATCCTAATAGACTTAAGCATTGCCACAGGCGAAAAAGTTTCATCATAATCAACCCCTTGAGTTTGAGTGAAACCCTTAGCTACAAGTCTTGCTTTATAAGTATCCAAGTTTCCATGCATATCAGTTTTCCTTTTGAAAACCCACTTACTTCCAACAGCTTTGGAGTTGAGTGGTGGTTCAACCAATTCCCAAACTTGGTTGTCATACATGGATTGCATCTCAACGTTCATGGCTTCAAGCCATTTGTCACAATCATTCTTGGACATTGCATCACGGTATGTGGTCGGTTCATCCGAATCTACCACGTAGCAACCTTCTACAAAAAATCCATATTTTTCAGGTGGATTGCTAATTCTACCAGATCTGCGAACGTTTTGTGTGTTTTGATCAACCACTTGATCACTTTCAACAACCTCTTGTTGAGTGCTAGTATCAACCAATTGTGTATCATCTTGTGATTCTTGATCCTCATCAAATTTCACTGTTCTACTATTAGTTCCTTCCTCAAGGAACTTAGTTTCCAAGAACTTACCCTTTCGAGCAATAATAACATTTTGCTCACTAGGATCGTAAAAGTAATATCCTAAATCATCTTTAGGATAACCTATAAAGATACACTTAGTGGATCGGACTTCTAATTTGTTTGGGGTGTATTGCTTTACATAAGCTTCACAACCCCAAACTTTTAAGAATGATAGCGATGGAGCCTTTCCATGCCATACTTCAAAAGGTGTCTTCTCCACTTTCTTGGTTGGAGCCATATTCAATATGCGAACAGCGGAAAGTAAAGCATAGCCCCAAAATGATAGAGGTAAAGTGCTTCTAGCCATCATCGATCGAACCATATCTAATAGGGTACGATTTCTCCTTTCAGACACACCATTATGTTGTGGTGTTCCAGGTGGAGTAAGTTGTGAAATAATTCCACAACTCTTAAGATGATCTTGAAAAACACTACTTAGGTATTCACCTCCTCTATCACTACGAAGTACTTTGATTGTGGTTTTGAGTTGTCTTTCTACTTCAGCTTTGAAGTCTTTGAACATTTCAAAAGCTTCATCTTTGTGTTTCATTAAGTACACATAACCATATCGACTATAATCGTCAATAAATGTAATGAAGTATCTTTCACCATTCCTAGTCATTGGTCTAAAAGGACCACATACATCCGAATGTATGATACCCAATAATTCTTTTGACCTTTCAAAAGTTTTATTAAAGGGTTGCTTTGTCATTTTGCCTTGTAAACAAGATTCACATACATCAAATGAATCAAACTCATTGGTTTCTAGAATACCACTCTTGCGAAGAGTTTGCATGCGATTCTTGCTTATATGTCCAAGGCGACAATGCCAAAGATAGGAATCACCCAAGTCCTTCTTGAGTTTCTTGGTGTTGACATTATACATTGAACTACTATGTGACATACCACTTTGATCTATTTCATATATACCATTCATGGGTATAGCTTTAAAATAAAATATGCCATTCATCAAAACATGAATATCATAATCAATAAACTTAAGATCAAAGCCACATTGTTTTAAAAGGGACACGGAAATAATGTTTCTCCTTAACTTAGGAGCATACAAAACATTTTTCAAAATTACTTCCAAACCACTTGGAAGCTTTAACATGTAGTCTCCTTGAGCTTGGACTTCAACTCTTGCTCCATTGCCCATAAAGAGACTAATGTCCCCTTTGTTGAGTTGCTTACTTCTTTTGAACCCCTGCAACAAATTGCAAATGTGAGTTCCACATCCGGTATCAAGTACCCATGTATTTGAAGAAATAACATTTAGTTCAACATATATAGTAAAGATAATACCTGAGGTTTGCTCCGCATCCCTCTTATCTTTTAACGCTTTGAGATAGGTCGGACAATTTCTTTTCCAATGACCTATCTCTCCACACTCAAAGCATGGATCTTGCGTCGCAACCTTTTGCTTCTTTTCCTTCGGTTTGTAGGGCGTGATGGCTTTCCTCTTTCCCTTTCCTTGGACGTGGCCCTTGCCCTTAGCAACACTTGCTTTGGGGTTGGAGTTATGTCCCCTTTTGCCTTCATTGATTGTTAGAACGGGTAAAACCCTTTTACCCATTCCCGCTTCGGCCGTTCTTAGCATTGCGTGAAGCTCACCAATGCTTTTGTCCCACCCGTTCATGTTATAGTTCATGACAAAGGTTTCAAACCTTTTGGTCAAAGAGTTGAGGATCAAATCCGTAGCCAACTCATTAGAGACGGGACAATTCAACCTACGAAGCTTTTCAATGTAGCTTTTCATCTTTAGGACATAAGATGAGACGCTTTGGGTTTCCTCCATACGACATGCATGAAACGCTCGAACCGTTTCGAAACGTTCCGCTCTAGCTTGTTGAAGGAACATTTCCTTCAATTGAGTTATCATGTCGTATGCCCCATGATGCTCGAAATCCTTTTGGATTTCGGGAATCATAGTTCCCAACATGAGGCAAGAGGCTTGCACCGAATCTTTGGTGTACTTAACCCAATCGTAATAAGCCTCCTCATCTTCCACGTTAGGCTCGTCGGGAATGGGATCGTCTAAGACATATGATATCTCTTCTTGCTTGAGAACTATTCTCAAGTTGCGATACCAATCCATAAAGTTATTATGGTTTAGACGATCCTTTTCAAGGATGGTTCTTAAGGATAGGTTACGGGTGTTATGGGTAGAGGTGTTTGCATTGTTAGCGGCCATCTACAAAATTTAACAAAGTTTTATTTTAGTATTATAAACAATTTAATTATTAATACCCTTTTATTCCAAATTTTAAAATAATAATTAAATTCTAGAATCCAACGATAAATCAAATTTCGGTTAGGTGACCTTTATCCCGTTATTTGATTTAACAAGGTAGTCAACCTTGACAATTGCAACCCTTTGCAACTTCTAGAGGTATGGGACCATTCGAAATCCTTATTTCGTGTTGGCATGTTTATCCCATCAACACCATTGGACCCCATGCTTAGGTGACCTTTATCACATGGTTTCCAATTCAAGTCGTCCTACTTGTATAAACATGTAAGATTAACATACAAGTGGTTAGGTGACCTTTATCCCACAATTATGTTAATATTACCTTAAGTATATTAGTTTGCTCTAAAATGGTTAGGTGACCTTTATCCCATTTAAAGTTTCCTAATACGTTAAGTGTCTTACAAAAGGATGGTGTTAGACTTGTTTCCTTGGTAATTATGAAAAAGGGATTTTTAAGTTTTCCAATATTCTAGTTTGAAAAACATTATGCCATATCCTAACATGCATTTAGTAATATGGCGATTTTGAAAACCAATTTTCAAGGTTCTAGTTATAATAAAACCAATTTTATTATATGTGAGTAATCGCTTAGTTTTAATAAACCCATTTTATTAACTAATTGACGCGATATTACCAAATATATATTAGAACCCGTTTTATGCTAGTTGTCGTTCCTATGTGACGGTTTGGATATCCTAATATCTATCAACCACACATTACATAAAGTAAAACAAACAACCAAGCATACATGCAAAATATAGTCATAACCGAGAACCGCTAAGTTTGACCATACTTGTTAGCCGAAACAAGTATAGGTCATAAGTCTCACCTAAGGGACAAAACATGACACAAGGATGGAATGTTGACTCCCACTTGACCTTGCATCCAAATGCTTCAAGTATCCTTTCCAAGTTGTTTGTGTTCTTGTTGGGCTTGTAAATGGGCTCCAAACTTCCAAAAGTCTTCTTGGGCCCAAGAGTGAAATTTATGGGCTTAATGGGCTTGAATCCCATGATGGGCCGGTGAGGCCCAACAAGCCCAAAATTTGGTCCAAGGCCCAAATCCACCAATTCTTGCATCTTCAATTTTTACAAAATGTATCCTAATACATATTTTTCTAAAACAAAGAAAATGCAACTAATCTATTTATTACATACCAACTTATGAATAAATAAATTACACAAGCCTAAAATATGAATTATTACAACCATATTGAATAATAAATATAACCAACATACACATAACAACAATCAACACATCCAAGGTCTTGGTTTCGGTTATGACACATCCAAACATACCAAATGTTCTAAGCATGCAACCTAAGCAACCAATGCCTAAATACATCAAAAAAAAAGGCAGCCCCCCCCCCCAAAGGAGGCTACGGCTCATCCCCCCCCCCCCAAAATTTTTGCAATTTTGATATTTCAACATCCAAATGTTAAATGGTTTCCTAAGATCTTTGCATGCATGTCAAGATCTTACAAAACCATGAGGGGTAAAATCCACCAAAATTTCGGACCCCTTTTTCACCCATGAAAAACCCGAAATCTATGAACATGCAAGGAGCATAAGTCCTTGTAACCGGCTCTTGATGCCATTGTTGGGTTTTATACAAGTTTATCAAAGTCAAGTTAACAATATTTAACTAGAAAACGCAACGGAAGCTTAGATTTTAAATCTAGTTATGAACATACCATTATGTTAAAATCAAAACCCAATGAACAAGGATCAAAATTACAAGAACAATATGCTCACAAAATGTAAATGTACCTTCTTCTACCTTTAGAAGAATAAGTAAGATATTGAAGATGATGGTGGATGAATGGCAAGCCTCCAAAGAAGAAGACCTCAAGATAGTGATACCCCAAGCTATTTGTGACAACACCAATTTGATTGCTAGGATTTATGAACACTTAAACAAGCTCACCAAGCTCTCCCAAAATCCCCTCTTTGGCCGTGAGTTTTGGAGGAGGAAGAGAGAGTTTTTTTTGTTATTTTTTTTCAACTCACTTTAATTCAAAATAACAAAAGGAGGATTCAATTGCATGTCTTTTGATTGGAGGTCTATATGGAGGTTGTCAACACAAAAGGACAAAATATGTTTGGACAAAACTACCACCCACATGGGTGGCCGGTTTTACCTTTTTTTTTTTTTTTTTTTTTTTTTTTGTGTTTTTGTTTTAACCATTTAAAACATCTCCTAATTATTTTATAAAACTTATTTTATAAAATGTACATGCATTTACATAATTATTTAACCAATTAAATAATTAATTTATATAAACAAATTACCCAGATAATTTATTTAAATCCTCAACTGTGTTTGTTTAGAAAACCAATTTTCTAAACACGTAGTGTTCGGTATTCATTTAAATGACCAACTCATTAAAAGAATACATTTGGTGTCGTCTAGCTTGTTATTGGGTATGACCCGACTTGGATCAAACACAGTTAGCCACATTAGTATAAGTATGTGTCTCGGGCATACGTAATTCTAACAATAAAGACTCACAATATCCAGAAATTTAACGCTTGTTATTTGCTTTATTTGATTTTTGGGTGATCAACAAATATAAGGCTTGAGTATGACTGGTTATTACATTTCTGCCATCCTCACCAAGACTTTTGCTAGAGACTAACACCCCTTTCAATTTGGCGTTTCTTTATGTTTATATCGCATACTTTACTCTACTGGGTTGTTTTAAGACCTACCAATGCACCAATGCAATTAAGCACACAGTCTTTTAAGCTTACTTTTTGCTGAACTTGGGGTCAAAATAATCAATGTACTATCATTTTCTCTTTTTGCTTCAAAAACTCAATATTTTGAGGAGCATAAAAAACAAAATAAAGATAAATTTAATCGCCCCAATTAACTTAAGTTAATAAATAAATGGCTAGCCTTCAATCCACAAGTGAATCATAGGACCAAGACATGCAGGCATGTTTCACAAACTTAAATAACCGACATAATTTTCAGCAAGAAAATAATCTAAAAATCTTTTTGGTTTTTCTCTGTACAAACTTTAAAAACATAATATTTTTGGTTTTTTTTTTTAGATTTTTCTGTACAAAAATATAAATCACATTCTTTTTGGTTTTTCAAAAATTTTAAAAGTTTTTGGTTTTTCTAGATATTTAAAGGGAAAACATTAAAGAACAGAAATCACAATATTTTTGAATTTTGAATTTTTTTTTAATGTTTTTGGATTTTATCTATATAGACGAAAGCATATTCTTTTTGTATTTTCTATACTTTTCACCCCCTAAAATCTAAAACATAAAAAAATAAGACTAAATTTATAAAGCAATTAAAAGATAATTATCCTATTTTTAGGATCTCAGCAAGGGTCTTCAATCCATTTAAACCAAGCAAAAAAGTAAAACGTGTTTTATCAAACGCTTTGGTAAATAGATCGGATTTTTGAAAATCAGTGTGTACTTTCTCAAGATCAATTAGTTTCTTTTCATAACAATCCAGTATAAAATGATATCGAATCTCGATATGTTTCGTTTTAGAATGTTGTACGGGATTCTTGGTGATACTTATAGCAGCAGAATTATCAATCAAGATGGGAGTAGTAAGAAACTTCAAACCGTAGTCGCGAAGATGTTTGTGTATCCACAGAACCTGGGAACAGCAACTCGAGGCTGCAACATATTCAACTTCGGCGGTTGAAGTAGAGACCGTTGTCTGCTTCTTACACTGCCAGGAAACAAGCCGGTATCCCAAAAATTGACATCCGACAGTCGTTGATTTGAAGTTGATCTTGCATCCTCCATAATCTGAGTCTGAATAGGCGGTAAAATCGAAAGAATTATCTTTGGGGTACCATAACCCGATGTCAGGATTTCCCCGTAGATATTGCAAAATACGCTTGACCGCTGCCAGGTGAGTCACTCGGGGACTAGCTTGGTACCTAGCACACACACAAACAGCAAACATTATGTCGGGTCGAGAAGCAGTTAAATACATTAGAGAACCAATCATAGCACGATAAAGGGTCGGATCAACGGTATCCTCCAATTCATCCGGTGATAAATTGTGACCCACTGGAAGAGGAGTTGAAGGAATTTTTCCGGCAGTTATCTTGAATCGGCTCAAGACGTCGTTCACATATTTAGTCTGATGAATGAAGATTCCCTTATCAGATTGATGAACCTGCGGCCCTAAAAAGAAATTCATCTCTCCCATCGAGCTCATTTCGAACTTTGTTTGCATGGACTTCTCGAACTCCTTACATAAAGTGTCGTTTGTAGACCCAAATATAATATCATCAACATAAATCTGGACTAGAAGAAGATCATCACCAACAGTTTTATGAAATAAAGTGCAGTCAACAGTTCCTCGTTTGAAGTCATTATCCGTCAGATGGTCGGCGACTGTGCCATACCAAGCTCTCGGGGCTTGATGTAAACCATACAGGGCCTTGTTTAAACGGTAAATACGGTCAGGATAATCAGGATCTTCAAAACCAGGTGGTTGTTGAACAAACACTTCCTCATGTATTTCACCATTGAGAAAAGCACTTTTGACATCCATTTGATAAACCTTGATATTCTTGTAAGCATCATTAGCCAGAAAGATTCGAATCGACTCTAATCTTACAACTGGAGCATATACCTCAGTATAATCAATACCCTCTTGCTGATGAAAACCTTGCACCACTAGACGTGCTTTATTTCTGACAATCACCCCTCGATCGTCCTTTTTACATTTAAATACCCACTTAGTCGGAATAGCTTTCTTGACTCTAGCAGGTTTGTCTATTAAATCCCAAACACCCAATCGTGCAAACTGCTGTAATTCCTCTTGCATAGCTTCTACCCAAGAAGGATCTTCAAGTGCCATACGAGCTGTCGTTGGCTCAACATGAGATAGTGTGACAATCCTCAATTTCAGGTTAACTCCGTTAATTCAAACTTAAAGATCATTGAATCTATACGCACACCTCATTACATTTAAACTAAGGTTTAAATGACGCTTGACACTTACTACATGTGTAGTCTTTCGGGAATTGCACCGAAACGCAAACGAGTGGACGCAAACGATTAGTGAATAAACGAAAAACGTCAAAACAATAATTATGTGATAATTATGTGTTAAGTGATAACATTGTTATAAACGTTAACTCAATGTACTAGAACTAGTTAAGTAAGCTTGAAAAGTAACATTTGAAAGTGGAGGGACCTAGATGTAACATGATTGTTATTAAATAACATTAAGCAAAAACCCTAGCCTCTCTTTCTCTCCCAAACCCGATCGGCAGCCCCTCTTCTCCCCTCTCCCTTGCGATCGGCCCTCATACACATACATACAATCAAGATTGTTCAAGTTTGATTGAAGATTAAGGTGCTAGGAAGGTATAAACAACTATCCTATGCATCCTCTATGCTTAATTTCGATTTTAATGGGTTAATTATAAACCCTAGGTCCGATTCTTATATGTGGTTATGTTCATGTGTCTTGTTTTGATTGAAAGATGTATTGATTGTTGAATTGATAGCTAGAATTGATATTATTACATGATAATTGGTTGTGTCTTTGATTTTGAAATCAAATAAAAACCCTAACCATATATGTATGGTGTAATTGATATGCATGGATAGTGGTTATGGTGTCTAGAATGTTATATGAATGAATTATGGTCTATAGAGGGTTAATATGTTGAGTTTTGTTGCAAACAGTTTCTGGACAGATTGTGTTGTTGATGTTCAATTGACTGTAACGGGGTGTAAATGTGAAAATTGACTGAGATAATTGATACTACAGTAAACTAGGTTGAGTCTAGTTTCTAAAGAATGTAAATTTGCAATTTTTGGACGTGTAAAAGTTAACCTTTATGATTTTACAAAAACGTTGTGCAAAGCTGAGTTGTTAGACCTGCTGTTAGGTTGTTTTGTAAATGTTATATCTCATGAACTACGAGACCAATTGGGTTGGTTCCACTTCTGGAAGTTGACTTGTTGAGTTAGGAACCAAACCCAAGTGGTCTTGCATTTGTTGGATTTTTTTTTAACGGGAATTTCAAATAAAATTCTGTTGCGCATAAATTTGACTGTTGTGAGTTTGCTGTGGTAAATTGGTCATTGTGAGAAATATATATGGAATAAAAATACAAAAAAATATGTTCTGGAAACCTAACACATATATTCTTTTGTAATGATTTTTGGTAAATTAATTGAGATGCTATGATCAGTGGAATAAACTAGTTTTACAAGTAGAATTCTGTCATTAAGAAACTAGTTGCTGAATTTTGTAAAAGTTGCATGAAACATGGTAATTGCTAATTTATTTGTCGTGTTTTTGACCAAATTGCCCTTGCGGGGAATAATTGCTAGTTAATTGTTACGTGTTGACCAAATTTCCCTCACGGGGGGTAATTGCTAGTGATGTACTTTATTAATACATGACACGTAAATAATTGCTCACACATGTAATGTATCACAACTGTACTTGTTAAAGTCACACACGATTCACAAACGAAACACGAAACGTGATATTTGCATAGGTACTACGTGCCGGGTCTAGAGACTCGTTAATAGTTCCGACACTTAGGAAATCTCTTTGTTGTTTTAGAACGCTAGAGAGAGTTTTCCGTGACGCGCATCACTTGGTGATTTATTTTTGGGAATTCTTCGCAAACAGTGAGTTTCACTTACCCCTCTAAACTGTTTTCAAACGCTTTTCACTTGGGGAGATAACATACTCCGAAAACGCATTTAAGATTTTGTTAGTATAAATTATAATCACTTGTAAAGACTAAGTGGCAAACGCAATAACTAAAGTCCTTCATTCACATCGAACCGTTTAATATTGGATAATAGCGAGTCATTGTTGAGTAGTACTACTGGGTTTGACAAACCCCACCCAACGCTAAACTCGACTGGAAGTCGAGTGGGTGTAATCTTGGCTAAACACATACCATGGTCGGGATAGACCTGGTGGCAAGGCAAATGATAAACAGTCAGCTTCGGTGTCGAACACTTAGTAACACTTGTTTTATAGGCTAGCTACCTATAGATATATAATTGATTTAACACTATCTGGTAACGCAAAACGCTGAACGCAAAACGCTAAACGCTTTATTTTATATAAACTCGTGAACTCACCAACCTTGTGTTGACACTTTTAGTATGTTATTCTCAGGTAGCCGAGGCGGGCGCGCGGTATAGGATCATGCATGGTTTTTGAGCATTCTGATATGCAAACATGTTTTTAACTATTATTACTTGGGTTTTTAAGTCGTCCTGCGTGATGCAACTTTTGTCTTTTGGTTTTTACGCTTCCGCACTTATTTTCATTTAAACGTTTTTATGGTTTGATTATAACTAATGAATCCGATCCTGTTAGTTCACATCCTCTGACGGTAAAACTCCGTTAGTGGATTTTGAGGGTGTGATAGATTGGTATAAGAGCCATTGGTTATAGCGAACTAGAAATTGCATGCATACTAGACTATAACCGCGACGACCCATTAGTTATAATGACACGCACTGCATATGTTTGTGTAATCTTTGTTATCTCATCTCTTTACCTCATTCACTCATACGCGCGCATACACGGCTTACCTGTAGGGATGTCGAAGCCACCCTTATCATCATCTGATCCGATGACTCATGCTCATGGGAAGGAACCGCAGTTACCTACCGCATCGCCTCCCCGAGTAGTCCCGGAACTCGAAGCTCCTGCACCGAAGAGGTACTGCTTATCCGGAAGCATGTACGAAAATGAAGTTAGCTGGGATTAGTACCCTAATATGATTAGGCGTATGGTTTATCGCGAACACGTTCCCCCGCTGCCTCACCCGAACTATCCTGCTTACCCCAACACCCTACCACCCATAACCGAACCTGTGGAGCGAGTTCTCGCAGCTGTTGTTTCTTGCTTGGAGCGTGACGTGGGTTACATGCGCTATACGAGAGCGAACTTTTCCGGACTGTTAAAAGATGGAACCGAAACTAAAGAGGAAATTTCCCGCATGAAAGCGGCCATGAAGGAGATGCAAGAGGCTAGCGACCAACAGATGAAAATTATGAGAAGGATGCAAGCCGAGATGATAGACTTGCAAGAGCAACTCCAAGTAGCAAGGACCCGAACAAAAATAGCACTAGCAATGTTTTCTTATCATCCAGCCGCTTCATGATCCATACCAATCGGCGGCCACCATCATCCACCCGGTCAAGCAGTCATTGTTTCAAGATATAGGAGATATCTAGGATTATGTTCTCTACAATACTAGGTGGATGCTACTATTTTACATGGTGTACGACTACAAAGGCTAGTGAAGATGCTACTGATGGACTAGACTACTTTCATAAAATCTTATACACATGCAAGGTTGCAAAGATCGGTAAGTGAACCCTAGGCGACCGACAGAGGAGTTGAGTGTACTTGGAGCAGTCGGAAAGTACTCGGACAAGGAAATGGCAGGAAGAAACGCTGGACACGGACGTGGTGACATCAACTTGACCGCAGCAGAACTACAAACTCTGCTGAACGACCACGCGGCGGCCGCTCTAGCCGCACATGTCCAGAACCAAGCTGGAGGTCCAATAGGAACGTGTACCTTCAAGAATTACCTTGACTGCAAGCCCGGTTCGTTTAAGGGCACCGAGGGAGCTATAGGCTTCCTGCGTTGGGCTGAGAAGGCCGAATCGGCGTTTGAGATGTGTAATTGCCCCCCTGCCAGTAGGGTCAAATTTGCTGCTGGAACACTTGAAGATTCTGCCCTCACTTGGTGGAATTCAAACGTGCAGATCCTTGGATTAGACCTGGCTAAAGCTATGAACTGGGAGGAGTTCAAGATGGTGGGTTCAAAAACCGAAGCCTACACTACCCGTTCTCACGAGTTAGCTGTGATGTGTCCACGGATGGTAGACCCGCCGAGTAAGAGGATTGAAATGTATATTGATGGGTTGGCACCGCAAATTCAGGGCATGGTAACGTCTACCAGACCAGCCACGATTCAACAAGCGATCCGGTTAGCTCACAAACTGACAGATCAAGCAGTGACCCAAGGTGCGCTACCACCTAGGGGTTCAACCACTAAAGCCCGTGACAACCCGAGTACTGACAACAACAGCAACAGCAACCCGAGTAGCGAAGAGAGAAAGTTTGACAACACCAGATCCTCATCCTCGAATCCCCCACAGCAACAACAACACTACCGCAAGCCCGAATTCACTCGGAGCTTCAACAATCAGGGTCACAACAACAACAACGGTAGCGGGCAGGAGTCGAGCGGATATGCTGGGAAATATCCGAAGTGCAACAGGTGCAACTATCATCATGCTGGCCCGTGTGACCGTGTCAAGTGTCAGAGATGCGGAAAGATGGGTCACCAGGCAAAGGAATGTAGAGGAGACCTTGCGGCAAAGGGTGCTCCTAAACCACCCATGACAACCAAGGGATGTTTTGAGTGTGGACAAGAGGGACATTTTAAGAAAGACTGCCCCAAGCTGAAACAGAACGACAACAATGGAGGTAATGGAAGTGGCAGTGGTGGTGGAAACAATGGTAAAGGAAGAGCTTTTGTTATTGGGTCGGGTCAAGCCCGCAAAGATCCGTACGTGGTGACTGGTAAGTTTACCGCGAACGATTGTTTTGCTTCTGTATTGTTTGACACTGGAGCTGATAGGAGTTTTGTGTCGAAAGCCTTTAGTCAACTCTTAGACTTAACTCCAACCCCGTTAGATGCTAAATTTCCTGTTGAATTAGCTGACGGTAAGACTATAGTAACGACTCATGTACTTGCGGGATGTAAGTTAAAACTGTCAGGTCATGTTTTTGATATTGACCTTATTCCTTTTACGCTTAGTAGTTTCGATGTCGTGGTCGGCATGGACTGGTTATCCGATAACCGAGCAGAGATTATATGTCACGACAAGATAGTCCACATTACTACCCCTTCCGGCGAGATCATTTCGATCCGGGGCGAGAGAAGCGGCATGACCACCAGCGTTATCACCCTCATGAAGGCGCAGAAGTATCTACGAAAGGGTCATCCGGCAATTTTAGCGCATATTGTCGAGAAACCAACGGAGGAGAAACGAATCGAAGATATACCGATCGTGCGAGGTGTTCCGGAAGTATTCCCGGAGGATTTGCCTGGACTCCCTCATATACGACAAGTCAAATTCCAAATCGAGTTGACACCCGGTGCAGCACCCATAGCCCGAGCCCCGTATCGGCTCGCACCGGCGGAGCTTCAGGAGTTGTCCACTCAGTTGCAAGATTTGTTGGATAAGGGTTTTATCCGACCTAGCTCATCGCCATGGGGAGCCCCTGTCTTATTTGTCAGACAGAAGGACGGGACTTTCCGCATGTGCATCGACTACCGGGAGTTGAACAAGGTGACGGTCAAGAACTGTTATCCTCTACCTCGGATTGATGATCTGTTTGACCAGCTCCAAGGATCGAGTTACTACTCGAAAATCGATCTGCGGTCTGGTTACCATCAACTAAGAGTGCGCGAGGAAGATATTTCAAAGACGGCTTTCAGAACACGGTACGGTCACTACGAGTTTTCAGTTATGCCTTTTGGCCTAACCAACGCACCAGCCGTATTTATGGATCTTATGAATCGAGTATGCAAGGCGTACCTCGACAAGTTGTGATTGTGTTCATTGACGATATCCTGGTTTATTCCAAGGACAAGGCTGACCACGAGGAACACCTAAGGGTAATTCTGGAATTATTGAAGAAGGAGCTACTGTACGCAAAACTCTCGAAATGCGAATTTTGGCTTCGCGAGGTTCACTTTTTAGGACATGTGATCAATGAGAATGGTATCCATGTCGATCCCGGTAAGGTAGAGGCCATCAAAAAAAACTGGGAAGCACCCAAGACTCCGACTGAGGTGCGGCAATTCCTAGGACTGGCCGGCTGCTACCGGCGTTTCATCGAGGGATTTTCAAAGATTGCACAACCCCTCACCGTTTTGACTCACAAGGGTACTAAGTACAATTGGGGAGACGTGCAAGAATCCGCTTTTCAACTGTTGAAAACCAAACTCTGTAGCACCCTTATTTTAGCCCTACCCGAGGGAACAGAGAATTTTGAGGTACATTGTGACGCATCGATACAAGGTCTCGGTTGTGTGCTGATGCAACTCGAGAAGGTTATAGCCTATGCCTCTAGACAACTACGGATTCACGAGAAGAACTACACGACCCATGACTTGGAACTCGGAACTGTGGTGTTTTCCCTTAAGCTATGGAGGCATTACTTGTACGGTACCAAGTTTACCATTTACACCGACCACAAGAGTCTCCAACATATCTATGATCAGAAGGAGCTGAACTTGCGACAGCGTCGTTGGGTCGAGCTGCTTAAGGATTATGATTGTTCCATCAAGTAGGCCAATGTAGTGGCCGACGCTCTCAGCAGAAAAGAAACAGATAAACCCCGACGATTGCGAGCATTGCAACTCGCGATTCATGCCAACTTACCCGACCAGATTCGCGATGCCCAACTCGAAGCTTTGAAAGATGATAATCTTCCATCGGAACTCATGCGGGGAATGAACAAGAAACTTGAAACCAAATCGGACGGGGTCCGATATTTTGAGAACCGGATTTGGGTTCCACGATACGGAGAGTTGAGAGCTCTAGTGATGGACGAAGCACACAAGTCCCGATATTCTATCCACCCCGGCTCAGATAAAATGTATCATGACTTAAAGGCACTTTACTGGTGGCCAAATATGAAAGCCGACATTGCCACCTACGTGAGCAAATGCTTGACTTGCGCCAGAGTCAAAATAGAATACCAGAAACCATCTGGTCTGCTGCAACAACCGGAACTTCCAATGTGGAAATGGGAACACATTTCCATGGATTTTATCACGGGATTACCTAAAACACCGACGGGATGCGATACCATCTGGGTGATCGCTGACCGATCGACTAAGTCTGCACACTTCTTAGCGATTAAGGAATCAGACAAAATGGAAAGGTTGACTCGCGTCTACATGAAGGAAGTAGTGTCTAGACACGGAGTGCCTGTCTCAATCATTTCGGATCGAGATTCTCGTTTCACTTCGCACTTTTGGAAGTCACTACAAAGCGCACTAGGTACCCGCCTTGATATGAGCACAGCATACCATCCTCAGACGGATGGGCAAAGTGAACGAACTATTCAGACCTTAGAGGACATGTTGCGTGCATGTGTATTGGATTTCGGAAAAAGTTGGGAACCTCACTTACCTTTGGTAGAGTTTTCGTATAATAACAGCTACCACGCAAGTATTAAATCAGCGCCGTTTGAAGCACTGTACGGACGGAAGTGTCGATCACCTCTCTGCTGGGCAGAGGTGGGTGACAGCCAAATCACTGGTCCAGAACTGGTACTCGAAACTTCGGAAAAGATTGTTCAAATCCGAAATTGCATGGCAGCAGCACGAGATCGCCAAAAGAGATACGCTGACAAGCGCCGAAAACCTCTCGAACTTCAAGTGAATGATCAAGTGTTACTCAAAGTCTCACCTTGGAAAGGTGTGATTCGCTTTGGAAAGCGAAACAAACTCAACCCCCGATATGTTGGTCCTTACCGGATAACGGAACGCGTTGGTCCGGTGGCGTACTGGCTGGACTTACCAGCGGAACTCAGCCGTGTACACAATGTTTTTCACGTATCCAATTTGAAGAAATGCCTATCTGATGAAACCCAAGTAGTCCCTTTGGACGAACTGCAAGTTGATGAACAGCTACGCTTCATTGAAGAACCAGTCGAAGTTTTGGATTGGGAAACCAAAACGCTCAAGCACAGCAAAATTCCAATCGTTAAGGTTCGTTGGAACTCGAGACGTGGACCGGAGTTCACGTGGGAACGCGAGGATCAAATGATGAAAAAGTATCCTCACCTTTTTTTTGAAGGGCTGACCAAACACAGAAAACCGCGAAACCCGACAAACCGTCAGAAATCACCGGACGTATGAATTAAATTTCGGGACGAAATTTCTTTCTACTAGGGGATGATATGACAAACTGAAAATTTTTCTTACTTTTTCAGACACTCATCACGACTTGACTCAAATTTTCGGGACGAAAATTCTTTAACATGGGAATGATGTGACAATCGTCAATTTCAGGTTAACTCCGTTAACTCAACTCCGTTAATTCAAACTTAAAGATCATTGAATCTATAACGCACACCTCATTACATTTAAACTAGGGTTTAAATGACGCTTGACACTTACTACATGTGTAGTCTTTCGGGAATTGCACCGAAACGCAAACGAGTGGACGCAAACGATTAGTGAATAAACGAAAAACGTCAAAACAATAATTATGTGATAATTATGTGTTAGATTTATGTGTTATGTGATAACATTGTTATAAACGTTAACTCAATGTACTAGAACTAGTTAAGTAAGCTAGAAAAGTAACATTTGAAAGTGGAGGGACCTAGATGTAACATGATTGTTATTAAATAACATTAAGCAAAAACCCTAGCCTCTCTTTCTCTCCCAAACCCGATCGGCAGCCCCTCTTCTCCCCTCTCCCTTGCGATCGGCCCTCATACACACACATACAATCAAGATTGTTCAAGTTTGATTGAAGATTAAGGTGCTAGGAAGGTATAAACAACTATCCTATGCATCCTCTATGCTTAATTTCGATTTTAAAGTGTTAATTATAAACCCTAGGTCTGATTCATATATGTGGTTATGTTCATGTGTCTTGTTTTGATTGAAAGATGTATTGATTGTTGAATTGATAGCTAGAATTGATATTATTACATGATAATTGGTTGTGTCTTTGATTTTGAAATCAAATAAAAACCCTAACCATATATGTATGGTGTAATTGATATGCATGGATAGTGGTTATGGTGTCTAGAATGTTATATGAATGAATTATGGTCTATAGAGGGTTAATATGTTGAGTTTTGTTGCAAACAGTTTCTGGACAGATTGTGTTGTTGATGTTCAATTGACTGTAACGGGGTGTAAATGTGAAAATTGACTGAGATAATTGATACTACAGTAAACTAGGTTGAGTCTAGTTTCTAAAGAATGTAAATTTGCAATTTTTGGACGTGTAAAAGTTAACCTTTATGATTTTACAAAAACATTGTGCAAAGCTGAGTTGTTAGACCTGCTGTTAGGTTGTTTTGTAAATGTTATATCTCATGAACTACGAGACCAATTGGGTTGGTTCCACTTCTGGAAGTTGACTTGTTTAGTTAGGAACCTAACCCAAGTGGTCTTGCATTTTTTGGATTTTTTGTTTAACGGGAATTTCAAATAAAATTCTGTTGCGCATAAATTTGACTGTTGTGAGTTTGCTGTGGTAAATTGGTCATTGTGAGAAATATATATGGAATAAAAATACAACAAAATATGTTCTGGAAACCTAACACATATATGCTTTTGTAATGATTTTTGGTAAATTAATTGAGATGCTATGATCGGTGGAATAGACTAGTTTTACAAGTAGAAGTCTGTCATTAAGAAACTAGTTGTTGAATTTTGTAAAAGTTGCATGAAACATGGTAATTGCTAATTTATTTGTCGTGTTTTGACCAAATTGCCCTTGCGGGGAATAATTGCTAGTTAATTGTTACGTGTTGACCAAGTTTCCCTCACGGGGAGTAATTGCTAGTGATGTACTTTATTAATACATGACACGTAAATAATTGCTCACACATGTAATGTATCACAACTGTACTTGTTAAAGTCACACACGATTCACAAACGAAACACGAAACGTGATATTTGCATAGGTACTACGTGCCGGGTCTAGAGACTCGTTAATAGTTCCGACATTTAGAAAATCTCTTTATTGTTTTAGAACGCTAGAGAGAGTTTTCTGTGACGCGCATCACTTGGTGATTTATTTTTGGGAATTCTTCGCAAACAGTGAGTTTCACTTACCCCTCTAAACTGTTTACAAACGCTTTTCACTTGGGGAGATAACATACTCCGAAAACGCATTTATGATTTTGTTAGTATAAATTATATATCACTTGTAAAGACTAAGTGGCAAACGCAATAACTAAAGTCCTTCATTCACATCGAACCGTTTAATATTGGATAATAGCGAGTCATTGTTGAGTAGTACTACTGGGTTTGACAAACCCCACCCAACACTAAACTTGGCTAAACACATACCATGGTCGGGATAGACCTGGTGGCAAGGCAAATGATAAACAGTCAGCTTCGGTGTCGAACACTTAGTAACACTTACCATGGTCGGGATAATCTTGGCTAAACACATACCATGGTCGGGATAGACCTGGTGGCAAGGCAAATGATAAACAGTCAGCTTCGGTGTCGAACACTTAGTAACACTTGTTTTATAGGCTAGCTACCTATAGATATATAATTGATTTAACACTATCTGGTAACGCAAAACGCTGAACGCAAAACGCTGAACGCTTTATTTTATATAAACTCGTGAACTCACCAACCTTGTGTTGACACTTTTAGTATGTTATTCTCAGGTAGCCGAGGCGGACGCGCGGTATAGGATCATGCATGGTTTTTGAACATTCTGATATGCAAACATGTTTTTAACTATTATTACTTGGGTTTTTAAGTCGTCCTGCGTGACGCAACTTTTGTCTTTTGGTTTTTACGCTTCCGCACTTATTTTCATTTAAACGTTTTTATGGTTTGATTATAACTAATGAATCCGATCCTGTTAGTTCACACCCTATGACGGTAAAACTCCGTTAGTGGATTTTGAGGGTGTGACAGATAGAAAGCAATTGAATTTAGCAATATTCACAATTCCCGAAGAGTGTAAATTAGTGTAAGCACACAATACGTTATTTTCGCTTGACGAAGCAACTTGATGACGTGTACGAACGCCCACATTAAGTTCTCCAATGATATTGTCCTGTGGATGATATCCATGAATCCGAAGAGTAGGATTTTCAGGAACAACAACATTGTCAAATAAATTAGTGTAATGTTCACCCAACTCGGGAGATGAGACATTATCACAATCAAGATCGATAACTTGAATCTCAGCTTGATCATCATCGGAAGAGGTAGAAACACTATCAATAACAACTGGAGGAACAACTTGAGATTCTTCAGTTGTAGCATCGGGTTGAACTTCATCTGCATTAGTATTTGAAGAGCTTGGAATATTCAATTGTTCTTCAAAGTAAGCTCTAACCAGATCTTCATCGATGTGATCAGTCGAAGGAGTAAACGAATTAAATAAACTATCGTAGTCAAACATCCAGTCTGGACCTTTCCCTTGTGGAGGAGTTGTGTACTTTTGACAGTCCACATGGTACCATTCTTCAACACAGCCAGATGTAAAATTAAATACTCTTTTCTTTGGAGACGCATAGCCCAAGAAATATCCTTCGATAGCCTTTTCATCAAATTTACCCGAATCCTTCTTCAACATTGTACACGGACACCCAAATGGTTCCAGGTACTTTAAATTAGGTTTTCTGTTATTTAAAATTTCATAGCTTGTCTTCTTGAGTCGTTTAACTATTAGAACCCGATTAAGTGTATAACAAGCTGTGTTCACTGCTTCATTCCAAAATTGAATAGGAAGCTTTGAATCAGCAAGCATTGTACGTGCAGCTTCAATCAGAGTTCTATTTTTCCTTTCAGCAACACCGTTTTGTTGTGGTACATAAGGTGCACTATATTCTCGGTGAATTCCCTTTTGAATACAAAAGAAATCCAAAATAGTGTTTTTGAATTCAGTACCATTATCACACCGGATTCTCGTCACCTTTTGTTTGTACAGTGATTCGATCTTGGTAATAAGGTTTTGTACCAAAACAGGTGTTTGATCTTTTGAACTCATAAATAACACCCATGAATATCTTGAATAATCATCTGTCACGACAAGACAATACCAGTCTCCAGAAATACTCGCACGATTCACTGGACCAAACAAATCCATATGAAGTCGTTCAAGAGGAGTATTAATGGAGTTCAATAACTTAGATGGATGTGTCTTCTTCTTCTGCTTGCCCTTCTTGCATGCAACACAGTGATCAGATAACTTAAAGTTCTTTAGCGAGACACCCTTAACTAAGTCATTTGCCATTAAATAATTCATCTTCCTAACATGAATACGACCCATTCTTCGATGCCACAGAATCGAGTCTTTCTCGGTTGCTTTCAAGACAAAACATGTTTCGATTGATGTTGATATCTTAGAACTCATGTTTAAGACATAAATATCATTTGATCGTGGTGATCGCATGACAACCATGTCCTCGGGAATCACGTAACCCGGTTTCAAGATAAGACACTCTTTGTCAGTAAATATTGTAGTGTACTTTTTATCACAAATCTGCGATACACTCAATAAGTTATGATCAACCTTGTCACAATAATTTACTTTTTCAAATGTAATATGACCATTTGAAACATCACCCTCTTGTGTGATCATGCCTCCAGAATTCCTAGCAAATGCTACATAACCACCTTGAATATTTCTTACGTTTGTTAATAGGTCGAGATTTCCGGTGATATGACGAGAACATCCGCTATCCATGATCCAGTTTTCACCATAAATGGTCTTGGATGAACCCTACACATAAACAAAAGTTATTAGTTCAAAAAGGCAGCCCAGGCCTCAGTCTTGGGCACCTTTTGGTTTTCTCGTTGATCATTAACATTAACAGATTTCAATTGTTGTTCAGCCACTTGTGAATAAGTTACTGGCTTCTTAGACTTTTGTCTTAGATAAGCTGCCTGAACAATGTTTGAATTCCTGTTTTGACATAAAGGTTCAGTTGGAATGAATTTTGGTTTCACTTGACCGTGTGTCTCATTGATCTGAAACACCTTCCGAGGATTCACATCAGAGAACAAAATATGAGTATCATCAGCATATGACATTGGTCGTTTCAGAATCTCCTTAACCACTGGAATTGGCTTAGATTTGTCCTTGATAAAAGGATGAAGATCTGATAATTCTGTTGATTACAATTTCTCACAACATGACCTTGTTGACCACATAAGAAACACGTTCGCATGTCCACAAGATGATGTTTGGAAGTAATTGGAATAGATGATTTATGATGACTCACATTCTTAGTCATGCTCTTAGCAAACTCATCAGATAATTCAGATTTCTTGTTTAAATAAAAATCTAAATTAGAACTGTTTGAAAGACTTTGTAGTGTATCTGTTCCAGTTGACTTAACAAAATTAATCTTCTTAGCTTGCTCTAAAAATTGTTGTGCCTTAGTCAATGGATCAGATGAGACTGATGCTTTCGCTTGAGCATACACACGTTCAAGTTCACGAACCTTGGAAGTTTCATTGTAAAACGCACTCTCAATTAGCTCAGGCTTAATGATACTAATTGGAATATCTTTTTCAGTGAACATTGTGTCCATTCCTTTTAACTTAAAAACTCTAGCAGCAGATGGCTTAGAATTAGAAGGATTAATGAAACGCATTAAATCCTCATCAGAAATTTTCGGTTTAACTAACTTCTTTGCCTTCATAGAGTTCACTATCTTTGAATTTTCCTTTTTTTTTTGAGGTTTGTGTGAACCATACACTGCTTCCTCAAATTCGTGAGCTTCGCACAGAATATGATTTGAACGGGGAACGTTCTTATTCTTGTGTATAATCTCTGGTTCAAACACATCCTCGATAATGACCTCGTCATTGTGTTTAAAAAACACCTTTTTGCTTTGGACATGAGAGTTTTGAGGAGCAACTTGGGGTTTGACAATTTCAGGTTTAACCATTTTTGGTTTTTTAGAAATTACAGATTCCTTTTGAATCAAATCCTCTTCTTTTCTTGCAAAAGGATTAATTTTATAATCATTATGAAAAGGTGGTGGAATTTCAATAAAACCAATACCTTTCTTAGAATCTTTTTTTTCCAGAAACTTCAATAATTTCATTCAATAAAAACGAAGAATTTCAAAATTTACCCAACTTGTTCTTCAACTCAAGAACCTCATTCTCAAGCTCAGTTATTTTAGAACGATGTTTCAAGATTTCCTGAAACTTTTGGTCATTAATGGTCATTTTCACAGATAACTCGGCTTTGAGATCATGATTACTTGTCGACAATGCTTCAATCTTTTCTCGAGATTTCATTTGAGACTCAAGAGATTGTCGATAAGTGTCCTTACGAGAAGCAATTTCTCTTGTAAGATTATCATTTTGATTTTTCAAAGCTTCTAACTTAGAGTTATTAGATTCACAGTCAACACATGATGCTTTAACAAATGAAGTAGAAGAGATAGAATTACTAACCTCATTGATCTTAGCCATGCAAGCAAACATTGATTCAGAAGACTTGTCGCAAGAATCATCAGAATCAGATCCAGAATCATTATCTGAAGACATCACACTAGCATTAGCATCTTGACAATCTTCATGTAACCCAAACATAGCTAAATTTGCTTGAACATCATTGCACAATAGCCTTTGAGACCAATCAGTTCCATCTGCTAACATCGCTTGTGTTGTAGACGTAGACGGTTTCTTTTCAGCATCACTTCCTCGTGGTGAAGAAGCGTTTTGACTTTGACCACGAGGTCCAGTGTATTCTTTTCTTGGTTTGTCGCATTCCTTCGCGAAATGACCGAATTCTTGACAATTATAACACTTCACCTTCAATTTGTCAAAACCCAACTTCTTGTTTAACGCTGGAAGATCTTTTCCAGTTCTCTGCATGAATCTTTTAACTTTACGAACGATCATGGCCATATTCCATTTTAAATCCATGATCTCTAAATCATCCGGATCTATTTGATCATAATCCTCATCTGTTAACTCACTCGTGGCAATTTTACTACTCACCAGGTTTTCATATGAAGACATAAATGCCGTCAGAAAAGCAAAGTTTTGCTCAGCTTCCTTCATATTCACACTAGGAGGTGTAGCAAATGGATTAGTACTAGTAGAACTTCCAGAACCACCTGAATTTCCAGCAGAGTAGAAACAAACTTTTGGATCATTAAATAAAGCAGATTCTTTTTCACTTGCGGCATGAGTAAGAAATGCAGTGATAGGTGAGATTGTTGAACTCAGAGGCTTACTTCCACCATAGAAAGCCGGATCTTGATTTTCTTTTGAAGACTTTTGACACTTAAGATCATATTCTCTTGCTTCTACCTTTTGTAGGAATTCAAGTGCTGTCATATCTTCATTCAGAAAATAATCATTCTCTTTCAAAACCATGAGAAATGTTGAATAGGAACTAGGAAGCACACTCTTGATAATGTCAATTTTATCTCTTTCAGAAATTTCCATTCTCATTTTATCCATTTCAGCAATCAAATGACTAAATCTGGTAGTCATTTCTTCAACTGTTTCTCCTTTTAATAAATTAAAGTTTCGAAATTGAAACTTGAGCATCACTTTCTTACTCTCAGCTGTGTTTCCCATGCTTCTCATACGCAGATGTTGAAACAAAGATGCACATCTCTTGATACTTCCAACTTGATGAAAAATATTCTTTGGTAAAGCTATAGTCAATGTAGAATATGCTTTTATCTCAATTTCTAAAGCTTTCTTCTCTTCTTGTGAGTATTGAGAGACAGCTTTAGGAGTATACCCAACAGTATCATCACCAATCATTGGTGCAACATAAACCTCATCCAGACAATATGAACAGTCAGGATGAACCGATCCTAAATGTGCACGAAACCGAGGTTCCCATTTGGCAAAGTCACTGAACTTCATCAATCTTGGACATTTAGAATGTGAACCAATCTCGGTATCAAGTTGCAACATCTGTTGCATCAACATATTTTGAGACGCCAATGCATACATACCAGCCATCTTTGAAAATAAACAAGTAATAAAATATCTTAACGAATCAGTGAACAGTAGTAGCGAATGGTGAACAGTTGTAACGAACTGAGACTTAACGAATCAAGTCTTAACGAATGAGGAAAATTAGTTAACGAATCAAAAGTCAACTAAGCTAGTCAACCTTAACGAATCACAACTAAGTTTAACGAATCACCCAAATGGCGAAACAGATAACGAATGTGACAAAGGCTTAACGAATCACAAGTTAACTTAACGAATTGACTAAACGAATTGACCAAGTCAACTTAACGAATTGATCAAGCAAATTGACCAAGTCAACTTAACGAATTGATCAAGCGAATTGACCAAGTCAACTTAACGAATTATTAAGGAATGCTTCGCGAATTAAGATAACGAATCAGCTACAGTTGATAACGAATCAACACTATAGCGAATTATATTATAACGAATCAGGTTGTTACAACCGTTTGTAACAAACTTGATTCCTTTTTGCCACGTGGCAAAAAGTTGTTAAAGCACAAATTCCAAGACTAACACGTGTCAAACGAATCAGTTATCTAGTTAACGAACTAGATAACACGAATTAATTAACTCACACGAATCAGTTAGCGAACTGATTAGAGAATGGCACGAGTTGATAGCGAATCAAGTTAAAGACTTAGCGAATCGCTTGAAACTTTATAGCGAATTGCCATCATCTTCAAATCTTCAAATATTCAAGAACAAATTTCCAGAAATATGAAGTTCAAACCCAGAAATACATCAATTCCAGATCTGTATTACACACTCAATTGTCAACCAAAACTAACAAATAATATACCAAAATGCTCGTAATCGCAAAACGAATTCAATCCAGCACAACTCGTAACCGATAAACACCATACACTAATCAATTTTAACCAAAACCACTCCCCTGTTCAAGGACTCAAACCGAAAACCCAATACACATCCCAAATCCAATTCACACTCCAATTCCACACAATTGAACCTCAATTATACCTTAACTAAACCAGTTTCACTCTAATCCATCCATAATCAATCCAAAACAACCCAAATTAATTCAAACTCAAACTAAACAGAAAATAAATCAAAAATTATAATAATAACAATCAAACCAAGTGACTTGAGCCCCGAAAGCTCTGATACCACTTGTTTGATCCCCTGACTTACACTCGTTCTAATCAATAACTCAGATCTGATCCAGATCTATATATTGATATTGATTATACGGATCTAACTCTTTTATACCTCAGTTTGATTGTTATGTAATATATATATTATCAATATAAGATTAATGTGAAGCTTGAAAGAGAGAGAATACTTTAAATATTTATAAATAATGTTAATTCTCTCAAAACTTCAACTATTTACAAGTGAACAGTGGTTCACTATATATAGAAGACGATCTGGTTCGCTAACATCCCCTAGCGAACTAGCTTCCCCTTCGTTAACTTAAATTAACTTAATGAACCACCCCCTGATTCGTTAACATCCCCTAACGAATCAGGAGGGAATACATTATAAAGTCCTAGTTCGCTAACATTCCTAGCGAACTAGACCTAACCTTAACGAACTAGTCTTAGTTCGCTAACATTCCTAGCGAACTAGACATAACATAACGAATTAGATAAATAAACATTAATATTACATTAAAATAATCAAATAAACATTTAACGATAAATACAAAGACTCGAGACGCAAAACCATGCACTAACATAAAGGAATCTCTTACACTTGATATTATTTTATTATTAAAGTTGAGGTAGTGGAGACATGCAATGGATATCATTGGTGGAGAGAAAGATGCTTTTGAATAAAACCAAGTCTTTCTCTTTCCTTCAAAAACACATATAATTAATTATACACAAGTAACAAAGGTTTCTCTCTTCTCTTTTCCTCTTGGATTTTCGGCCAAGGAAGAAAGGCAAGGAAGAAAGGGTTATCAAGTGTTCAAATCCTAGCTAGAAGTGGTGTCTTGTTGGAGCTTGGGGTATACTAGCTTGTGGAGCTTTCATATTCAAGTTCTTGCCTTTCAATCATCATCCTTTTCACACTTCTTTGGTTATTTGAAAGGTAGTTTAACATGCATGAACTTACAGTGACATGCATGTGTTTGATAGTGTGTAATTCGTATTTGGATCCGGGTTTGGGTTTTGCATGTATTGAATTGGTTCTATACACTAAAACTAACAAGATTTAAAAATTATATCCGCTGCGTTTTTGGTAAAATAAGGATTTTATCACTTTGATAATCTTGTTAAAACCCAACAATGGCATCAAGGGCCGCTTATACGAATGCATGCTTCATTAGACCCAAAATTTTTCGGTTTTTTGGTGGGTTTCACCATTTGGCCGAAAATTTTAGGGGTTTTGGTTACCCCATGGTTTTTCAAGGTTATACTTTACATGCATGTGGTAATCTTGAAAAACCAAGTCATTTGGATGATTGTTTAGTTTGTTAGGACAAAACCCGAAACTTTCGGTTTGCTTAAGCTTGGCCGAAAGTTTTGAGACAAAAGAGGAACCATTTTGGTCTTGTATTATTGCATATTTGGATGTGTAATAGATGTTCATAACCTAGCCATGGCCTTGTGTTTGGTTGAATGATTGTGTTGGTTGTTTGTTCATTCGATTTGGTTTTAATATTTATTTGGGTGTAACGATTCCGGCAAATTCAGGTATACCCTAGCCGGTATATACTATTTATGTGTCATTTAATACTGAATATATGAATTTATACGAGTATGTATGATTCACGGTACAAATTATACTCGATTATACAGTTAATCGTATAGGAAGTACAGTTAACCGATTGACGGTTATTGAAACCCGAATGAATCGGGGATTACATTATAGACGAAATATATAATGTTTAGTGATGTTTACGAAGTATTAAAGCTTCGGGATAAGTGAAATAAAGCACAGAAAAGAATTTCGATTTAATGGTACGTTGGTACGTTAAACGAAATCTTTTATACCAAACCAAGCAAGAAATGATCGATCAAGCCGAAAAAGATGCACAATTATTAATAATATGATGTTTCAAGTAAATAAATGTCATGGTTTAAGTTTTTAAAGTTTTAAATCGGTTTTATATAAATTTTATTTTTTTTAAGCCGAAAAACTACCGTTTTGGCCTCGTTTTGAGGGGAATTAAACGTTTAACCGAAAAACGAACTGAACCAGATTATCCACAACATTATCCAGATCACGTAATCCGAATGTGTGGCCAAGAATGGAGGTGTGGGCCCCACTCCACACCCTTATGGAGACCGATCGGATGAGGGTGTTCCCCTCATCCCTTTCATTTTCTTTTTTCTAAAACCCAAACTCCCAAATTCTCTCAACCCTTCAAACATTCATCCAACTTCCCTTTGATTTATACCAAGAAACCGAGGTAAAGATCGGATTATAGTCGTGTTCATCTTCTTTTCTCGAGTCATTTACAAGAAAATGAGGTTTCAAGTGAAAAATGGGTGAAAACCCGAGATGAAACCGATTCTTGCGTGATCAAGTGATGTATACAAGTTATACAAGGGATCTTGGTCCAAGAAACGAGTTCTAGGGTTTTCTAGCTCGGTTTTAATGAAAATGGCATGAAAAATGAGATTTTGGTTCTGGAAAAATTACAGGGAACTATGTGGATGGCAGGGGTCATCCCAGAAAAATTTGGGATTTTTCTAAGGTCGTTTGGTATTTTCGATATATTTGGTGTTTAAATGACGTTTAAAAATAGATAAATAAATGTTAAATATAAAAATTAATTCTGGAAATATTTTTATAAAATTCCTTACTGTCAAAAAGTGATTTGTGCAAAATTTCAAGATCCGAGACTAAACGGATAATTATTTGTGCTAAAAAGAATATAAAAACAAACTTTTAAAGCTTAAAACGCGTAAACCGGCAAAGTTCGCCTAAGCGAGCTGAGTGGTGTATAAAAACCTTAAAAATGAACTATTTTCATGAAACTAAGTTAATCAAGTAAAAATAAATCATCCGAAAATAATTCGGATGATTTGGGTATTTTTATCCGAAATAACAGTTTCCGGCACCCTAAAGACGGAAACGGGTCCCGCGGCCAAATGGGGCGTCTAAACCGAGCTCTAAATTCACGGTTTTAACTAAAATATCAGTCAAACACTATTTTTGGGTCGTGTGTGACCAAATTCATTTTTGTAACATAAAAACGGATAACCGTGCTAGGCACGCAAAACGGGGAAAACATAATAATAATTTTGACGGATAAACTCTAAGAGATATCACAATCTGAGTCCTGAGAAGTGTCTCTGGGTTAACATTGTCCCCGGATCGAGTACAGTACTGGGTTAACAGTGTCCCCAGATGTACCGGTTGACACGGATTTAATTTATGGAAATTGTATAGTAACGACTTAGGTATCATATTACAGATTCAGGCTCATAGCTGTTCACTGTACTACATACTGACTCACGAGAAGGTGAGTTTCACGAGCCCCTTTTTACTGAACTGTTTTAAATATTTTCCCGGGGCGGAAAGCATATTTCTATCAAAATGTTTAAGTACATGCTGATCACATGGAAATGAATGTATTTATATAATGTTTATTGTACGGGAATCGTACGGTAATGTATTAAGATGGTAATTGTCTGAGTTGCTAACAGTGTAAGGCCCGAAACAGTGTTCTGGGTTAACAGTGTCCCAAGAGGTTATTAAATGGGTTTCTGGGTTAACAGTGTCCCCAGAGGGTATTAAATGTGTTTCTGGGTTAACAGTGTCCCCAGAGGTTATTAAATGTGTTTTTGGGTTAATAGTGTCCCAAGAGGTTATTGGATGTGTCTCTGGGTTAACAGAGGTTTCACTTGTAGGCTTAGCATAATTAAATCGCTATTATATGATTATTATAATGATTTGTCATCGTTTACTTAAATTAGTGAAACTCACCAACTATTCGTAGTTGACCCGTTTTCTTTACATGCTTTCTAGGTACACCCAAATTGGAATGAGTGATACGTGCTTGATGATGTGTGCTATTTTGTGGAAGCTTAAGGATCTTTATTTTGTATTAAATATGCTAATGTACTATCGGTAAAACTTATGTGTTAACACCTAGATGATAACGAAACTCGGAACAATGTATTGAGATGTAAATTAATGTAGTGGTATTTTCTTTATAAGCAATGCTGTTGATATCAGATGCGTCTGTTGCATCCCGTTTACGTTTCCGCTGCGGTTACGGGGTGTTACAGAACTTGGTATCAGAGCCATTGGTTATAAATAATTAGGATGTCTTAAAAAGATACCTAAAATATAACCAGTAGCTCAAGTATTATAGGATCTGAATATCAACTAATAATTTATAGTGACGAGATCTGGATGAACTTGGATGGACAAGTGAGTTATTATGGTCCGGAACATAATAACAGACTTGTCTGCACGAGGGAATTCAGGGGAAGTCACGGGGGACTTTAATAGGTAAAATTGGCAACATATGTGTAAATATATGATAATATTGTTATGTGGTAAAGTTGTATAAGTAAGTGTATATTAATTTGATTATGGTTTACACTATGGAAAGAACTATATGTTTGATTGACTTGTGTGCAGGTAAGAATGTCAAGAACTCATAGTTTATCGGTGGAGGAGGACCCGGAGGAAATCAGCTCCGGGAACTCTGGGAGTCTACGCATATCATCCAGCTCTGAGCCTAGCGAGGCTTGTCGTAGGAGCTCTAGCCAGTCCTCCCCAGTCAGGATTGTCAAATCCCCCACCCCACCCGCACCACAGGCCACCCCTATCCCTCTCGGATACGGCCCCGCCTCACTGCGCGGATCAGTGTCCCGCATGTCCCACCTACCTCTCCCCCACCCAGACCTGCTACCCGTCGGGGCGAGTCCTCCCGCTCCCAGCCCGAGCCTGTGACTCCACCTGTGTGGGGTCTTCCTAGGCAGGAAAGGGACGCTGCGGCATGGCTTCGAGTGCTCACCGAGTAGGTGAATGAGCACTCCGCCGCCCTGACAGTGGGAGCACAAAGGAGGATGTATCTGGGAGACCGCATACTGGATTGCCAGTATGCGATTGACCAGTTGAGGAGGGAGTGCTCATACTCCCAGTGGAGGGTCGACCGGATGGAAACGCGGATCCGGGGTATGTAGGTTGTGATGGTGGTGTTGGTGGCTGTGTTGGTGGGGTTGTTATACCACCGTGTTTAGTTGTGTTAGGATGGGAGTAGACAGGGACCGCTTTTTGATACTCTGTGTAAGCAGTTAGTGGTGATGCTAACATAAAGTGAATCTTGTGTAGTTATAATACAACCACTGGCCCTTAGGGGGTCTCTTTTGGGGTATATCATTATAGATACTTTTGGGTATCATTCAAGCACTGACCCATTGCGGGTTATGTCGAGATGATGCCGACATAGGCCCTATGTATGAAAACTTAACCTATGTAATGATGACAGAAAAGTTTGTGAACTGACGTTGATGTAATATGTACTGATGTTTATTAATGAATGGAATGTGGGTTGTGTGTTATGATTTGAACTTGTATTAATTATATGTATTTTCTTGATGTTGTGTAGAATGGCACCAAAACGATCAGCTCAAGTGTCGGAAGTAGATGTGAGCCGTTTAATTGCTCAACAGTTAGAGGCGGCGATACCGGATATAGTATCGCGCATCGCCGCCAGTATTAACAATTCGACCAATCCAACGCCTCCGAGCAATCAAACGACCACCAATAATGACGGGGAACAAAATGCTAATCCTCCACAGAATGATAACCCGATTCCGGGAAATGACGCACCGCCTAGGGTGGTCGTTACAGACAGTAATGGCCCTATACCTACTGTAGAGACGAACCGTACTGAACCGATTCCTGCATCCAGGGGATGTTCGATCAAAGACTTTATGTTGTGCAAACCCCTAGAGTTTAGCGGGTCTGAAGGACCAAATGGGTTGGTTAAGTGGATCGAGAAAATAGAATCCGTTGTGAATATCAGCAACTGCCCCGAGGATTGTGTTGTTAAGTATGCTACCTGCACATTCACGGACCATGCCTTGACATGGTGGAACACGATAGTGCAGACTCGCGGTCAGGCGGCGACAAACCGCATGACCTGGACAGAGCTCAAGGCTCTTGTACTGGGACATTTCTGCCCGAAAAATGAATTGCAGAAATTAGAAAACGAATTGTGGAACCTGGAGATGCAGGGGGCAGACCACTTGGTTTATACAAACCGGTTTAATGAGTTGTCGCGATTGGTACCATGGTTGGTCACCCCAGAGTCGAAGAGGGTTGAGCGTTATATTTGGGGACTAACTCCAGGAGTGAGGAGTATAGTCAACGCTGGGGGACACCAGACGTTTGAGGGTGTGGTGACGCAAGCCGGTATCGTCACCTACGATTTCGTGAGGAGTGGGTCACTGAAGGTGGCAGGAGAGTCTGCTGGGGGAAAACGGGGTACGTATGACCATAGGATCCAGGAGAAGCAGCAAGGTAAACGTGCTAGGCCCGCTGCCCAGAACTACGCCATGACTAGTTCAGGCGGAAGGCAGGGACCGCAGACAAGGACGTTTCCTAGGTGTGGGAAATGCGGTAACCAGCATGGTGGCGAGTGTAGGGGGTAGTGTGCCATCGGTGTGGCAGGGAAGGGCACTACGCACCGAGATGTAGAACAGACCTGAACAATCTGAACCGACAACCTCAACCTATCCGTGCGCAACCAGTTAGGACCCAACCAGCCCGACAACAAAACCCACAAGGAAATCAAGTTATGACCACCAGCCGTGCTTGCTTTGAATGCGGCAGCACAGATCACTTCAAGAGAAACTGTCCGAAACTGAACCAGGGAGGAAATGGGAGGCAAACCGCGGGTCAGGCATCGTCGTCCAACCCGGCAAGAGGCCGAGCATTCGTGATGGGGGCGAGCGAGGCACGCCAAGACCCCAGCGTAGTGACAGGTACCTTCCTCGTCTCTGATCATTACGCTTCTGTATTATTTGATACGGGCGCCGATAGAATTTTTGTCTCCGTTAAGTTCCTATCGATAGCAAACCTTCCAATTGGTGAAACCATAGAACCTTATACCGTAGAAGTCGCTAACGGTAAAAGCATGATAGTTAATCGAATAGTTCGGAATTGCCCTTTTATTCTGAACGATCAATCCCTTCCGATTGACTTGTTACCGGTAGAATTGGGTAGTTTTGACGTGATAGTGGGAATGGATTGGTTAGCACGTAACAAAGTAGAAATAAACTGTGAAAATAAAATCGTCAAGATCCTGGTGTCGGATGACGTAGAGGTATTAGTGCAAGGAGAAAAGTCAGGCACCATGATACCATTTATATCCCACCTCAAGGTGTTAAAATATATACGCCAGGGATGCGTGGCGTATCTAGCAAGCTTGACGGCCACTGATTCTGAGGAGAAACGGGTGGATGATATTCCAGTGGATTACCGCCAACCCGCCAGGTCGAATTCAGAATCGATTTATTACCTCAAGCTGGCCCTGTTGCTAAGGCGCCCTACCGACTTGCACCATCTGAGATGCAAGAACTATCCAATCAGTTGCAAGAATTGTTGGATAAAGGATTTATACGTCCTAGTTATTCCCCGTGGGGTGCACCTGTACTATTTGTGAAAAAGAAGGACGGGAGCCTTAGAATGTGCATTGATTACAGGGAGTTGAACAAGTTAACAATCAAAAATAGGTATCCTCTTCCCCGAATTGATGACCTGTTCGACCAACTGCAAGGTGTGAGCTACTTCTCAAAAATTGATCTTAGATCGGGATACCATCAGGTTAGAATTCAAGAGGAGGATATCCCAAAAACCGCATTCCGGACTCGCTACGGCCATTACGAGTTCTTAGTTATGCCTTTTGGGCTAACAAATGCGCCAGCAGTGTTCATGGATCACATGAATCGAGTCTGTAGACCCTACCTCGACAAATTCGTCATCGTGTTCATTGACGATATTTTGATCTACTCGAAGAGTAAAGAAGAGCACGAGCAACACTTAAGATTAATCTTTGAGCTTCTAAATCAGGAGAAGTTGTATGCAAAATTCTCCAAGTGTAACTTCTGGTTACAAGAAGTGCAATTCATTGGTCACGTTATAAACCATCAAGGAATACACGTTGATCCAAGTTGTTGGGTTTTATATAAGATTATCAAAGTTCAAGTTAACCATATTTAACATGAAAACGCAACGGAAGCTTAGATTTTAAATCTAGTTATAAACATACCATTATGTTAAAACTAAAACCCAAAGACAAGGATCAATATTACAAGAACAATATGCTTACAAAATGTAAATGGTACCTCTTCTACCTTTAGAAGAAGATGTAGGTGGATGAAGAAGATGATGACTTTGAATGGCTAGGTTGCAAAGGAGAAACCCTCAAGCTTTGTATACCCCAAGCTTATGTAGCAACAACACCAATTTGTGCTAGGATTTGAACACCAATTCCAAGCTCACAAAACTCCCAATTTGAGGCCAATATGGCCGTGAGTTTTGAGAGAGAAAAGAGAGTATAGAAAACTTCAAAATTACTTGAGAATACAAAAGGGACAAGACCCAGAATGCATGTAATGTGAATGGAGATAAATAAGAGGTGGTCAACACAAAAGGACAAAAGATTGGATGGGACCAAACCCTCCACCCACATGGGGTGGCCGGTTTTGATATTTTATTTTTTTTTTTTTTTTTGTGTTTTGTTTTAACCATTTTAAAACCATCTCCATTCATTTTATAAAACTTAATTTTATAAAATGTACATGCATTTACATAATTACTTAACCAATTAAATAATTAATTTATATAAACAAATTATCCAGATAATTTATTTAAATCCTCAAGTGTGTTTGTTTAGAAAACCAATTTTCTAAACACGTAGTGTTCGGTATTCGTTTAAGTGATCAAATCATTAAAGAATACATTTGGTGTTGTCTAGCTTGTTATTGGGTATGACCCGACTTGGATCAAACACAGTTAGCCACATTAGTTTAAGTATGTGTCTCGGGCATACGTAATTCCAACAATCTCCCACTTGCACGAGATACATAGAAAATTAATGCAAGTGGTGAATACCGCCTAACAACAGTTCACCACCCCTAATGTGTTTGACGAAGTGCCATTCAATAACATCATCCCTTCAAGTCCCTTACTTGATATGATTTAGGTGAATCTATCATTATATCCCTTTGTTACTAGATGTCATGTTGAATCTAAGAGACATAGGTGATCATTCTCTTTACAATTCAACTTTATCAGGCCTTAGACATCTAAACTCTCAACACATAAGAGGAACAAATTCCTTCTTGACTGTATACGCCTCTCACTATCACTTTTATACTCCACCTGAGCTCATCCTTATGTACCATCTTTTACGAATAGCGAAGGGGAGAGTCAAAGTGTAATACTTGGTGAAAATCAAGACCCAGTATACATCTCAGGTCTAAGGATAATATGAAATTCTCCTTTACTCAAAATTACTAATGATCAAGTCAATCGACTCCATGTAGTAATATTGAGAGCGGGTCAGTCCAATATTTGTATCCCACAAATATCTATGAACCTTGGCAGCAAACCTATGCTCCATATTCATTCCTTATGAATATCCACCAATCCTAGTTCATAATAGTCTTGCTTCATATTTGTTCCCACAAATGTGATCGACTACGGACTTTTAGAATAAGATAACTTATTCATGGATTAAACATGCAAAATCAGAATTTAACTCAAGATTCCATAATCATATAAAAGAGTTAAATTACAAAAGTCTTTTAAACTTTAATACAAAATAGATCAAATCCAATTACTAGAATATCGAAGTCCTAAGCCACTCGCATGACGCTCATGTTTCGGTCTTTCTAGGAGCTTCGTGAATGGATCCGCAAGATTTTGATCAGTTCCAACTTTGCGAATACATATCTTTCCTTTTTCAACTTCATCCCTTATGTAGTTGAATCTCCGCTCTATGTGCCTTGTCTTTTGGTGCGAACGAGGTTCCTTGATTTGTGCAATCGCACCCTCGTTGTCACAAAAGATTTCTAGGGGGTCTTGAATGGAAGAGACCACCCCTAGATCAGTAATGAATTTCTTCAACCATGCAGCTTCCTGAGCTGCCAATGAAGCGGCGATGTATTCTGATTCTGTAGTGGACAATGCTACCACTTCCTGTTTTGAGCTCTTCCAAGAGACAGCTCCTCCATTAAGAGTGAACACATACCCAGACTGTGATCGAGAATCATCTCGATCAGTTTGGAAGCTCGCATCCGTGTAACCTTTTATAGCGAGTTCCTCCTCACCAGATCCATATATCAGAAACATATCCTTAGTTCTCCTAAGGTATTTCAATATGCTCTTAACAGCCATCCAATGACTGTTTCCTGGATTCTGTTGGTATCTGCTTGTCATGCTCAAAGCGCATGACACATCCGGTCTAGTACATATCATCGCATACATGATGGATCCTATAGCAGAAGCATATGGGATTTGTTTCATCGTCTCTTGCTCACCCTTTGAGCTTGGACATTGAGCTGAACTCAATATGGTCCCTCTTTGAATAGGTACAAAACCTTTCTTGGAGTTTTCCATCTTGAACCTTTTCAAGATCTTATCAATGTATGTACTTTGGTTCAAACCTATCAAGCGCCTTGACCTATCCCTATAGATCTTTATTCCCAAAATATAGGCAGCTTCACCAAGATCCTTGATGGAAAATCTACTTCCAAGCCAAGCCTTAACGCTTTCCATGGTTGGAATGTCATTTCCAAATAGTAGGATGTCATCGACATACAATACTAAGAAGGTAATTATACTCCCACTAGCCTTTTTATACACACAAGCCTCATCAGCGTTCTTGATGAATCCAAAATTTTTGATTTCTTCATCAAAACGATGATTCCAAGTTCTAGATGCTTGTTTCAATCCATAGATTGATTTCTTTAACTTGCATACTTTATTAGGATGTTTCGGATCGACAAAACCTTCAGGCTGAACCATATAGACATCTTCCTCAAGATATCCATTTAGGAAAGCGGTCTTGACATCCATTTGCCAAATTTCATAATCATAATGTGCAGCTATGGCAAATAATATCCTAATAGACTTAAGCATTGCCACAGGCGAAAAAGTTTCATCATAATCAACCCCTTGAGTTTGAGTGAAACCTTTAGCTACAAGTCTTGCTTTATAAGTATCCAAGTTTCCATGCATATCAGTTTTCCTTTTGAAAACCCACTTACTTCCAACAGCTTTGGAGTTGAGTGGTGGTTCAACCAATTCCCAAACTTGGTTGTCATACATGGATTGCATCTCAACGTTCATGGCTTCAAGCCATTTGTCACAATCATTCTTGGACATTGCATCACGGTATGTGGTCGGTTCATCCGAATCTACCACGTAGCAACCTTCTACAAAAAATCCATATTTTTCAGGTGGATTGCTAATTCTACCAGATCTGCGAACGTTTTGTGTGTTTTGATCAACCACTTGATCACTTTCAACAACCTCTTGTTGAGTGCTAGTATCAACCAATTGTGTATCATCTTGTGATTCTTGATCCTCATCAAATTTCACTGTTCTACTATTAGTTCCTTCCTCAAGGAACTTAGTTTCCAAGAACTTACCCTTTCGAGCAATAATAACATTTTGCTCACTAGGATCGTAAAAGTAATATCCTAAATCATCTTTAGGATAACCTATAAAGATACACTTAGTGGATCGGACTTCTAATTTGTTTGGGGTGTATTGCTTTACATAAGCTTCACAACCCCAAACTCTTAAGAATGATAGCGATGGAGCTTTTCCATGCCATACTTCAAAAGGTGTCTTCTCCACTTTCTTGGTTGGAGCCATATTCAATATGCGAACAGCGGAAAGTAAAGCATAGCCCCAAAATGATAGAGGTAAAGTGCTTCTAGCCATCATCGATCGAACCATATCTAATAGGGTACGATTTCTCCTTTCAGACACACCATTATGTTGTGGTGTTCCAGGTGGAGTAAGTTGTGAAATAATTCCACAACTCTTAAGATGATCTTGAAAAACACCACTTAGGTATTCACCTCCTCTATCACTACGAAGTACTTTGATTGTGGTCTTCAGTTGTCTTTCTACTTCAGTTTTGAAGTTTTTGAACATTTCAAAAGCTTCATCTTTGTGTTTCATTAAGTACACATAACCATATCGACTATAATCGTCAATAAAGGTAATGAAGTATCTTTCACCATTCCTAGTCATTGGTCTAAAAGGACCACATACATCCGAATGTATGATACCCAATAATTCTTTTGACCTTTCAAAAGTTTTATTAAAGGGTTGCTTTGTCATTTTGCCTTGTAAACAAGATTCACATACATCAAATGAATCATACTCATTTGTTTCTAGAATACCACTCTTGCGAAGAGTTTGCATGCGATTCTTGCTTATATGTCCAAGGCGACAATGCCAAAGATAGGGATCACCCAAGTCCTTCTTGAGTTTCTTGGTGTTGACATTATACATTGAACTACTATGTGATATACCACTTTGATCTATTTCATATATACCATTCATGGGTATAGCTTTAAAATAAAATATGCCATTCATCAAAACATGAATATCATAATCCATAAATTTAAAATCAAAGCCACATTGTTTTAAAAGGGACACGGAAATAATGTTTCTCCTTAACTTAGGAGCATACAAAACATTCTTCAAAATTACTTCCAAACCACTTGGAAGCTTTAACAAGTAGTCTCCTTGGGCTTGGACTTCAACTCTTGCTCCATTGCCCATAAAGAGACTAATGTCCCCTTTGTTGAGTTGTTTACTTCTTTTGAACCCCTGCAACAAATTGCAAATGTGAGTTCCACATCCGGTATCAAGTACCCATGTATTTGAAGAAATAACATTTAGTTCAATATGTATAGTAAAGATAATACCTGAGGTATGCCCCGCATCCCTCTTATCTTTTAACGCATTGAGATAGGTCGGACAATTCCTTTTCCAATGACCTATCTCTCCACACTCAAAGCATGGATCTTGCGCCGCAACCTTTTGCTTTTTTTCCTTCGGTTTGATGGGCGTGATGGCTTTCCTCTTTCCCTTTCCTTGGACGTGGCCCTTGCCCTTAGCAACACTTGCTTTGGGGTTGGAGTTATGTCCCCTTTTTCCTTCATTGATTGTTAGAACGGGTAAAACCCTTTTACCCATTCCCGCTTCGGCCGTTCTTAGCATTGCGTGAAGCTCACCAATGCTTTTGTCCCATCCATTCATGTTATAATTCATGACAAAGGTTTCAAACCTTTTGGTCAAAGAGTTGAGGATCAAATCCGTAGCCAACTCATTAGATACGGGACAATTCAACCTACGAAGCTTTTCAATGTAGCTTTTCATCTTTAGGACATAAGATGAGACGCTTTGGGTTTCCTCCATACGACATGCATGAAACGCTCGAACCGTTTCGAAACGTTCCGCTCTAGCTTGTTGAAGGAACATTTCCTTCAATTGAGTTATCATGTCGTATGCCCCATGATGCTCGAAATCCTTTTGGATTTCGGGAATCATAGTCCCCAACATGAGGCAAGAGGCTTGCACCGAATCTTTGGTGTACTTGACCCAATCGTTATACGCCTCCTCATCTTCCACGTTAGGCTCGTCGGGAATGGGATCGTCTAAGACATATGATATCTCTTCTTGTTTGAGAACTATTCTCAAGTTGCGATACCAATCCATAAAGTTATTATGGTTTAGACGATCCTTTTCAAGGATGGTTCTTAAGGATAGGTTACGGGTGTTATGGGTAGAGGTGTTTGCATTGTTAGCGGCCATCTACAAAATTTAACAAAGTTTTATTTTAGTATTACAAACAATTTAATTATTAATACCCTTTTATTCCAAATTTTAAAATAATAATTAAATTCTAGAATCCAACGATAAATCAAATTTCGGTTAGGTGACCTTTATCCCGTTATTTGATTTAACAAGGTAGTCAATCTTGACAATTGCAACCCTTTGCAACTTCTAGAGGTATGGGACCATTCGAAATCCTTATTTCGTGTTGGCATGTTTATCCCATCAACACCATTGGATCCTATGCTTAGGTGACCTTTATCACATGGTTTCCAATTCAAGTCGTCCTACTTGTATAAACATGTAAGATTAACATACAAGTGGTTAGGTGACCTTTATCCCACAAATATGTTAATATTACCCTAAGTATATTAGTTTGCTCAAAATGGTTAGGTGACCTTTATCCCATTTAAAGTTCCCTAATACGTTAAGTGTCATACAAAAGGATGGTGTTAGACTTGTTTCCTTGGTAATTATGAAAAAGGGATTTTTAAGTTTTCCAATATTCTAGTTTGAAAAACATTATGCCATATCCTAACATGCATTTAGTAATATGGCGATTTTGAAAACCAATTTTCAAGGTTCTAGTTATAATAAAACCAATTTTATTATAGGTGAGTGATCGCTTAGTTTTAATAAACCCATTTAAATAAACTAATTGACGCGATATTACCAAATATATATTAGAACCCGTTTTATGCTTGTTGTCGTTCCTATGTGACGGTTTGGATATCCTAATATCTATCAACCACACATTATATAAAGTAAAACAAACAACCAAGCATACACATGCAAAATATAGTCATAACCGAGAACCACTAAGTTTGACCATACTTGTTAGCCGAAACAAGTATAGGTCATAAGTCACACCTAAGGGACAAAACATGACACAAGGATGGAATGTTGACTCCCACTTGACCTTGCATCCAAATGCTTCAAGTATCCTTTCCAAGTTGTTGTGTTCTTGTTGGGCTTGTTAATGGGCTCCAAACTTCCAAAAGTCTTCTTGGGCCCAAGAGTGAAATTTATGGGCTTAATGGGCTTGAATCCCATGATGGGCCGGTGAGGCCCAACAAGCCCAAAATTTCGGTCCAAGGCCCAAATTCACCAATTCTTGCATCTTCAAATTTTTTACAAAATGTATCCTAATACATATTTTTCTAAAAAAAGAAAATGCAACTAATCTATTTATTACAAACCAACTTATGAATAAATAAATTACACAAGCCTAAGATTATGAATTATTACAACCATATTGAATAATAAACATAATCAACATACACAAACAACAATCAACACATCCAAGGTCTTGGTTTCGGTTATGACACATCCAAACATACCAAATGTTCTAAGCATGCAACCTAAGCAACCAATGCCCAAAATCACCAAATAAAATCGGCCCCCCCCCCCCCAAGAGGCTACGGCCCAAATTATTATTATTATTTTTTATTTATTTTCAACATCCAAATGTTATTAATGGTTTCCTAAGATCTTTCATGCATGTCAAGATCTTACAAATCCATGAGGGGTAAAATCCACCCAAATTTCGGACCCCTTTTTCACCCATGAAAAACCCGAAATCTATGAACATGTAAGAAGCATAAGTCCTTGTAACCGGCTCTTGATGCCATTGTTGGGTTTTATATAAGATTATCAAAGTTCAAGTTAACCATATTTAACATGAAAACGCAACGGAAGCTTAGATTTTAAATCTAGTTATAAACATACCATTATGTTAAAACTAAAACCCAAAGACAAGGATCAATATTACAAGAACAATATGCTTACAAAATGTAAATGGTACCTCTTCTACCTTTAGAAGAAGATGTAGGTGGATGAAGAAGATGATGACTTTGAATGGCTAGGTTGCAAAGGAGAAACCCTCAAGCTTTGTATACCCCAAGCTTATGTAGCAACAACACCAATTTGTGCTAGGATTTGAACACCAATTCCAAGCTCACAAAACTCCCAATTTGAGGCCAATATGGCCGTGAGTTTTGAGAGAGAAAAGAGAGTATAGAAAACTTCAAAATTACTTGAGAATACAAAAGGGACAAGACCCAGAATGCATGTAATGTGAATGGAGATAAATAAGAGGTGGTCAACACAAAAGGACAAAAGATTGGATGGGACCAAACCCTCCACCCACATGGGGTGGCCGGTTTTGATATTTTTTTTTTTTTTTTTTTTTTGTGTTTTGTTTTAACCATTTTAAAACCATCTCCATTCATTTTATAAAACTTAATTTTATAAAATGTACATGCATTTACATAATTACTTAACCAATTAAATAATTAATTTATATAAACAAATTATCCAGATAATTTATTTAAATCCTCAAGTGTGTTTGTTTAGAAAACCAATTTTCTAAACACGTAGTGTTCGGTATTCGTTTAAGTGATCAAATCATTAAAGAATACATTTGGTGTTGTCTAGCTTGTTATTGGGTATGACCCGACTTGGATCAAACACAGTTAGCCACATTAGTTTAAGTATGTGTCTCGGGCATACGTAATTCCAACACAAGTAAGGTTGAAGCAGTTAAGAATTGGCAAGCGCCTAATCGCCAAAGGAAATCCGCCAATTCTTAGGCTTAGCTGGATACTATCGTCGATTTATAGAGAACTTTTCCAGCATCGCCCAACCTTTAACCCTTCTGACTCAAAAGGATCGAAAGTATGAATGGGGAGAAGAGCAGGAAACGGCGTTTCAAACGCTAAAACAAAGATTGTACCAAGCGCCGATCTTAAGTCTCCCCGACGGAGACAATGGTTTTGTCGTGTATTGTGACGCATCCCGTAGAGGGTTAGGATGCGTGTTGATGCAGAATACTAAGGTTATAGCCTATGCTTCTCGACAGTTAAAAGTACACGAGAAAAATTATACTACTCATGACTTAGAGCTGGGAGCAGTTATCTTCGCACTTAAAATCTGGAGACATTATCTCTACGGTACAAAGTGCACCATCTTCACCGATCATAAAATTTGCAACACATATTCGATCAGAAAGAACTGAATATGAGGCAACGAAGATGGGTCGAGTTATTAAGCGACTATGACTGTGACATCCGTTATCACCCCGGCAAGGCTAACGTCGTAGCCGATGCCTTGAGTAGGAAGGATCGGATTAAGCCATTGCGAGTGCGAGCGCTGGGGATGATAGTCCAGTCGAACCTTTCGGACCTGGTTCGAGTCGCTCAACGCGAGGCGTTGAAAGAAAAACAATTGGAAAAAGAGGGACTTTACGGTAACGAGAAGAATTTCTAACAGTGCGTGGACGAAATTCTCTATTTCAAAAATCGGATTTGGATCCCGACCCTCCATGACCTTCGTGAATTAATCATGGACGAAGCGCATAAATTGAAATATTCCATACATCCGGGATCGGATAAGATGTACAAGGATGTGAAGGAGTTCTACTGGTGGCCGGGTATGAAAAAGGATATAGCCACATACGTCGGCAAGTGTACGACGTGTGCGAGGGTTAAGGCGGAGCACCAGAAACCCTCGGGGATGTTACAACAACCGGAAATTCCCGAATGGAAATGGGAGCAAATCACGATGGATTTTGTGACACATCTCCCTAAGACGTCCCGTGGACACGATGCATCGTGGATCGATTAACCAAGTCGGCACATTTTATTCCGATTAGAAATAATTATAACACCGAGAGACTTGCGCAGATTTATATAAATGAAATTGTGTCTCGTCATGGGATACCCATCTCAATCATCTCCGATCGAGATAGCCATTTCACCTCCAATCTTTGGCAAGCTGTACAAGAAGCGCTTGGAACGCGTATTGATCTAAGCACAACTTACCACCCTCAGACCGATGGTCAGTCTGAGAGGACCATTCAAACCCTGGAGGATTTGCTTCGTGCGTGCGTACTTGATTTTAAGGGAAATTGGGATCAACATATCCCACTCGTTGAATTTTCCTATAATAACAGTTACCATAGCAGTATAAAGGTAGCACCTTACGAAGCATTGTATGGACGGAAGTGCCGATCACCACTCTGCTGGACTGAAGTGGGCGACACACAGGTTATTAGATCAGATCTGGTCCAGGAAACGACCAGCAAAATCCTTGAAATTAAGAACAATCTGAAGGCCGCACGGGATCGGCAGAAGAGTTATGCCGATACCCGTAGAAAACCGTTATCATTTGAGAAAGGTGATAAAGTGTATTTGAAAGTATCACCTTGGAAAGGAGTAGTCAGATTTGGAAAGGCGGGGAAGTTAGCCCCTAGATACATTGGACCATTCGACATTACTGCAAAAATCGGTCCTGTAGCATACCGATTGGAACTGCCTGATGAACTGAGTGCAGTTCACAATGTGTTTCACGTGTCGAACTTGAAAAGGTGTCTGTCGGATGAGACATCGGTGTTACCCTTAGAGGGTGTCCAAATAAGTGATAAGCTTAATTTCGTAGAGGAACCCATTGAAATAGTGGACTGGAAAATCAAGCAACTTAGACACAATAAGATCTCGTTGGTCAAAGTTAGATGGACTTCGCAACGAGGCCCAGAATATACATGGGAACGAAAGGACGAATTTCGGAAGAAATACCCCCACCTATTTCCTCAAAAAGAAGTAGTTGACGCGTAAAATTTCGAGGACGAAATTTTTGTAACGGGGGGAGAATGTAACGATTCCGGCAAATTCAGGTATACCCTAGCCGGTATATACTATTTATGTGTCATTTAATACTGAATATATGAATTTATACAAGTATGTATGATTCACGGTACGAATTATACTCGATTATACAGTTAATCGTATTGGAAGTACGGTTAACCGATTGACGGTTATTGAAACCCGAATGAATCGGGGATTACATTATAGATGAAATATATAATGTTTAGTGATGTTAACGAAGTATTAAAGCTTCGGGATAAGTGAAATAAAGCACATAAAAGAATTTTGATTTAATGGTACGTTGGAACTTTAAACGAAATCTTTTATACCAAACCAAGCAAGAAATGATCGATCAAGCCGAAAAAGATGCACAATTATTAATAATATGATGTTTCAAGTAAATAAATGTCATGGTTTATGTTTTTAAAGTTTTAAATCGATTTTATATAAATTTTATTTTTTTTAAGCCGAAAAACGACCGTTTTGGCCTCGTATTGAGCGGAATTAAACGTTTAACCAAAAAACGAACTGAACCAGATTATCCACAACATTATCCAGATCACGTAATCCGAATGGGTGGCCAAGAATGGAGGTGTGGGCCCCACCCCACACCCTTATGGAGACCGATCGGATGAGGGTGTTCCCCTCATCCCTTTCATTTTCTTTTTTCTAAAACCCAAACTCCCAAATTCTCTTAACCCTTCAAACATTCATCCAACTTCCCTTTGATTTATACCAAGAAACCGAGGTAAAGATCGGATTATAGTCGTGTTCATCTTCTTTTCTCGAGTCATTTACAAGAAAATGAGGTTTCAAGTGAAAAATGGGTGAAAACCCGAGATGAAACCGATTCTTGCGTGATCAAGTGATGTATACAAGTTATACAAGGGATCTTGGTCCAAGAAACGAGTTCTGGGGTTTTCTAGTTCGGTTTTGGTGAAAATGGCATGAAAAATGAGATTTTGGTTCTAGAAAAATTACAGGGAACTATGTGGATGGCAGGGGTTATCCCAGAAAAATTTGGGATTTTTCTAAGGTCGTTTGGTATTTTCGATATATTTGGTGTTTAAATGACGTTTAAAAATAGATAAATAAATGTTAAATATAAAAATTAATTCTGGAAATATTTTTATAAAATTCCTTACTGTCAAAAAGTGATTTGTGCAAAATTTCAAGATCCGAGACTAAACGGATAATTATTTGTGCTAAAAAGAACATAAAAACCAACTTTTAAAGCTTAAAACGCGTAAACCGGCAAAGTTCGCCTAAGCGAGCTGACTGGTGTATAAAAACCTTAAAAATGAACTATTTTCATGAAACTATGTTAATCAAGTAAAAATAAATCATCCGAAAATAATTCGGATGATTTGGGTATTTTTATCCGAAATAACAGTTTCCGGCACCCTAAAGACGGAAACGGGTCCCGTGGCCAAACGGGGCGTCTAAACCGAGCTCTAAATTCACGGTTTTAACTAAAATATCAGTCAAACACTATTTTCGGGTCGTGTGTGACCAAACTCATTTTTGAAACATAAAAACGGATAACCGTGCTAGGCACGCAAAACGGGGAAAACATAATAATAATAATAAAAATAATTTTGACGGATAAACTCTAAGAGATATCACAATCTGAGTCCTGAGAAGTGTCTCTGGGTTAACATTGTCCCCGGATCGAGTACAGTACTGGGTTAACAGTGTCCCCAGATGTACCGGTTGACACGGATTTAATTTATGGAAATTGTATAGTAACGACTTAGGTATCATATTACAGATTCAGGCTCATAGCTGTTCACTGTACTACATACTGACTCACGAGAAGGTGAGTTTCACGAGCCCCTTTTTACTGAACTGTTTTAAATATTTTCCCAGGGCGGAAAGCATGTTTCTATCAAAATGTTTAAGTACATGCTGATCGCATGGAAATGAATGTATTTATATAATGTTTATTGTACGGGAATCGTACGGTAATGTATTAAGATGGTAATTGTCTGAGTTGCTAACAGTGTAAGGCCCGAAACAGTGTTCTGGGTTAACAGTGTCCCCAGAGGTTATTAAATGGGTTTCTGGGTTAACAGTGTCCCCAGAGGGTATTAAATGTGTTTCTGGGTTAACAGTGTCCCCAGAGGTTATTAAATGTGTTTCTGGGTTAACAGTGTCCCCAGAGGTTATTGGATGTGTCTCTGGGTTAACAGAGGTTTCACTTGTAGGCTTAGCATAATTACATCGCTATTATATGATTATTATAATGATTTGTCATCGTTTACTTAAATTAGTGAAACTCACCAACTATTCGTAGTTGACCCGTTTTCTTTACATGCTTTCTAGGTACACCCAAATTGGAATGAGTGATACGTGCTTGATGATGTGTGCTATTTTGTGGAAGCTTAAGGATCTTTATTTTGTATTAAATATGCTAATGTACTATCGGTAAAACTTATGTGTTAACGCCTAGATGATAACGAAACTCGGAACAATGTATTGAGATGTAAATTAATGTAGTGGTGTTTTCTTTATAAGCAATGCTGTTGATATCAGATGCGTCTGTTGCATCCCGTTTACGTTTCCGCTGCGGTTACGGGGTGTTACATTGGGTTTGTAATCTATTTATTCATTCATATGGCTTGTAATAATAAGTAGATTAGATGTATTTCTTTTACTAGAAAAATGTATTAGGATATATTTTGTAAAAGAAGATGCATGGATGGAAGCCCAAATAAAATGATGAAGACCACAACACCGGGAGTAAACACTTGGAGCATATGGATGCGGAATCAAGTGGGAGTTCACCGACACAAGTGCATGTTCTTTTGTGTCCCTTAGGAGAGACTTTTTGACACAGTTGTCTTTGGTCAACAAGTGTGGTCAACATTAGGAGGCTATGGTTATGAACTTGTGGTTATGTATATTTTATGCTTGCATGGTTGATTTACTTATTATTTGCAATATGGTTTGCTTAACAACTTAAAATCAACTAGCATAAAATTGGTTCCTTAGAAATCGTTAGGTAATAAAAAATTGGTTTTATTAATAGCTAATGATTTCATAATAAAATGGTTTTATTAAAAGGAATTTTGAAAATGGGTTTTTCAACTAAGTACCATACATTTGAATGCATGCAAATGAAAGGTACAATAAATAGTTTTCCAATCTAGAATTTAGAAAACTAAAATCCCTTTTAAAATCAAGTTAAACACCATCCTTTTATATGACACTTAGTCACTTGTAGACTTGATAGTGGGTTAGGGTCACCTAAGCACTTTTAAGAAAACTTGTGATCTTAAGGTGATTTTACAAGTACTTTTGGCATTAGGATCACCTAACCACTTGTATGAGTAAACTCACACGTGTGTATAAGTAGGACGACTTGATTTGAAACTATGACTATAGGATCACCTTAAAATGGCGTTCAAAGGTGTTGATGGGATTTAACATACCAACTAAACATATGATGTTTAACCGATCCCATAAAACTAGAAGTTGCAAAGGGTTGCAATTGTCAAACGTTGACTACCTTGTTAATTCGAATAGTAGGATAAAGGTCACCTAACTACTATTTGAATGAAACATTGGGTTCTAAATTTTAATCAATAATTGTCTTGGAGACATTAAAGGGTATTAAAGATTAAAATTTTATTAATATCGAAAATACTAATTTGAACTTTGTTAAAATTCTTTTAGATGGCCGCAAACAACGCACCGAACGCAATTATCCCACATGTGCATAATCTATCACTAAGATCCATTCTGGATAAGGATCGTCTAAACTTTAACAACTTCATGGATTGGTATCAAAACTTGAGAATTGTTCTCAAGCAAGAAAATAAGTCTTATATTTTAGACGATCCTATTCCCGATGAACCCGATGTCAACAACTTGAATGCCTATGCGGATTGGCTGAAATACAACGAGGATTCGGTGCAAGTTTCTTGCCTCATGTTGGGAACAATGATTCCCGAGATCCAAAAGGATTTCGAGAATCATGGGGCGTATGACATGATTACCCAGCTTAAGGAAATGTTCCTTACTCAAGCTCGGGTTGAGCGATTCGAAACGGTTCGAGCGCTTCATGCATGTCATATGGAAGAAACCAAATCTGTTTCATCTTATGTACTTAAGATGAAGAGCCACATTGATCGGCTTGAACGGCTTAACTGTCCCGTCTCAAAAGAGTTAGCCACGGATTTGATCCTAAATGGCTTAACTAAAAGGTTTGAGACATTCGTTATGAACTACAACATGAACGGATGGGACAAAAGCATTGGTGAGCTTCACGCAATGCTTAAGACAGCCGAAGCCGGCATGGGTATAAAGGTTTTACCCGTTCTTGCGATCAATGAGGGTGGCTCAAAGAAAAGGCATCACCTGGAACCAAAGGCAAGGGTTGCCGTTGGCAAGGGGCAAGTCAAGAAGGGGTTCAAGGGAAAGGCAAAGGCGGAACCAAAACCAAAGAAGCTAAAGGTTATTGCTGAGGATCCGTGCTTTGGTTATGGTGAGATAGGTCATTGGATGAGAAACTGTCCGACCTATCTCAAGGAGTTGAAAGCTAAGAGGGATGCGGGGCAAACCTCAGGTACAACTTTCATGATTCACATTGATCTTAATATTATTTCTTCTAACACATGGGTATTGGATACCGGATGTGGATCTCATATATGCAATTCATTGCAGGGGTTCAAAAGAAAAATGAAGTGAAGAAAGGAGATATAAGTCTTTTCATGGGCAATGGAGCAAAGGTTGACGTCCAAGCCCGAGGAGATTATGTTTTAAAACTTTCAAATGGTTTGGAAATTATGTTGAAAAACATTTTATATTCCCCTAGTTTGACTAGGAATATTATTTCTGTTTCTGTATTAAGACAATTTGGTTATGACTTTAAGTTTGTTGATAATGGTATTTATGTTTTCATGGATAATATTTTTTATTTTAAAGCGATGCCGTTTAATGGCATTTATGAATTAATTCATGATGACTCATATATTGATAACTCGTTGTACCAAGCTAACACCGAAAGACTCAAAATGGATTTGAGTAATACTTTTCTTTGGCATTGTCGTCTTGGTCACATAAACAAGAATCGTATTCCTACACTTCGAAAGAATGGTCTTTTGAAATCAAATGTTGATTCATTTGATGAATGTGAATCTTGTTTATTGCGAAGGATGACCAAAGAGCCTTTTAATGGAACAAATGAGAGGGCGAAAAACTTATTAGGTATCATACATTCGGATGTATGTGGACCTTTTAGGACAATGACAAGAAATGGTGAAAGATACTTCATTACCTTTACCGATGATTATAGTCGCTATGGGTATGTGTTCTTGTTAAGACACAAAAATGAGGCCTTTGAAATGTTCAAAGTCTTCCAAAATGAGGTACAAAATCAACTCAACAAAACAATCAAAGTACTACGTTCTGATAGAGGAGGTGAATACCTCAATTATGCGTTTCTAGAACATCTTTAGAGTTGTGGGATTGTCTCACAACTTACTCCACCTGGAACACCACAACATAATGGTGTGTCCGAGAGGAGGAATCGAACTTTATTGGACATGGTTCGATCCATGATGGCTAGAAGCTCATTACCTCTATCATTTTGGGGTTTCGCTGTGATCTCCGCTGCCCGTATTTTAAATATGGCACCAACCAAGAAAGTGGATAGGACACCTTTTGAAATATGGCATGGAAAGGCTCCAAAATTTTCATATTTAAAGGTATGGGGTTGTGAGGCTTATGCTAAGATCTACACCCCTGACAAGCTTGGATGTCGATCCACTAAGTGTATATTTGTAGGATATCCCACGGATTCGATGGGATATTATTTCTACAATCCAAGCGAGCATAAAGTGTTTATAGCTAGAAAGGCTAAATTCTTGGAAAGAAGGTTCCTTATGGAAGGAACTGATAGAACTGTAGAACTCAAAGAGGATCGAGAACTACAAGCCAATAAACGTTTGGTTGGCACTAGCAATCAACAAGAGGTTGTTGAGGATGATCAAATGGTTGATCAAAACACACAAAACATTCGCAAATCTGGTAGAGTTAGCACCCCACCTGAGAGATATGGATTTTTCATGGATGGATGCTACGTGGTAGATTCGGATGAACCCACCACATAACGAGATGCAATGTCGCAATTTGATTGTGACAAATGGCTAGAAGCCATGAATGTTGAGATGCAATCCATGCATGACAATCAAGTATGGGACTTGGTTGCTCCACCTCTAAATTCCAAACTCATCGGAAGTAAGTGGGTTTTCAAGAAGAAAACTGATATGCATGGAAACTTGGATACTTATAAAGCTAGACTTGTAGCAAAGGGTTTCACTCAAACTAAAGGGGTTGATTATGATGAAACTTTCTCGCCCGTGGCGATGCTAAAGTCTATTAGGATATTGTTTGCCATAGCCGCATATTATGACTATGAGATATGGAAAATGGATGTCAAAACTGCTTTTCTAAATGGGCATCTTAATGAAGATGTTAATATGGTTCAGCCTGAAGGTTTTGTCGATCCACAACATCCTAACAAAGTATGCAAGTTGAAGAAATCAATCTATGGATTGAAACAAACATCTAGAAGTTGGAATCACCGTTTTGATGATGAAGTTAAGAAATTTGGATTCATCAAAAACGCTGATGAAGCTTGTGTGTATAAGAAAGCTAGTGGGAGCATCATAACCTTTCTGGTATTATATGTCGATGACATATTACTGTTTGGAAATGACATTCCAACCTTGGAAGGTGTAAAAGCCTAGCTTGGAAGCTGTTTTTCAATTAAGGATCTTGGTGAAGCCGCCTATATTCTGGGAATAAGGATCTATAGGGATAGATCAAGGCGGTTGATAGGTTTGAATCAAAGTGCATACATAGACAAGATCTTGAAAAGGTTCAAGATGGAAAACTCTAAGAAAGGTTTGGTACCTATTCAAAGAGGAACGATGTTGAGTGCTTCTCAATGTCCAAGCTCAAAAGATGAACAAGACAAAATGAGTGGTATCCCATATGCATCTGCTATAGGATCCATCATGTATGCCATGATTTGCACTAGACCGGATGTGTCATGCGCCTTGAGCATGACAAGTCGATACCAACAAAATCCGGGAACTAGCCATTGGATGGCTGTTAAGAGCATATTGAAATACCTTAGAAGAACTAAGGATATGTTTCTAATATATGGCTCTGGTGAGGAAGAACTCGTTGTAAAGGGTTACACTGATGCAAGTTTCCAAACTGATCGAGAAGATTCTCGATCACAATCGGGATATGTTTTCGTTCTCATTGGTGGTGCTGTCTCATGGTAGAGTGCAAAACAAGATGTGGTAGCCTTATCCACCACTGAATCAGAATACATCGCCGCCTCATTGGCAGCTCAAGAAGCTGCATGGATTAGAAAGTTCATTACCGATCTAGGGGTAGTCCGTATCATTCAGGATCCTCTAGAAATCTTTTGTGACAACGAGGGTGCGATTGCTTAAATCAAGGAACCCCGCGCACATCAAAAGACTAGGCACATTGAGCGGAGATTCAATTACATAAGGGATGAAGTTGAAAAGGGAAAGATATGTATTCGCAAAGTTCGCACTGATCAAAACATTGCGGACCCACTCACGAAACTCCTTGAAAGGCCGAAGCATGAGGGTCATACTTGCGCCTTAGGACTTCGATATTCTAGTGATTGGATTTGATCAAAATTTGTATTTGGATATTGGAACAATTTTATTTTAACTCAATCATATGGTTTTGGTTATGGTCATGTTCTTGAGTTATGTTCCATTTTAGTATGTTTAAATCCGTGAATAATTTGAATTATTCTAAACGTCCGTAGTCGTTCATATTTGTGGGAACAAATGTGAAAGTAAGACTATTATGAACTTGGATTAGTAGATATTCATAAGGTATGAATATAGCAAAGGGTTGCTGCCAAGGTTCATAGATATTTATGGGATAAATATTGGACTGACCCGCTCTCAATTTTACTGCATGGAATCCTTGGGATTTGTGATCATAAGTAAATTTGAGTAAAGGCGAACTTCATAGTATCCTCCGACCTGAGATACATATTGGGTCTTGATATTCATCGATTATTATGCTTTGACTTAGTTCTTCTTTGCTCTGAAATATGTCAGTACATAAGGCTAAGCTCAAGTATAGTACAAGGTGATAGTGAGAGACGTATGTAGTCAATATGGGATTTGTCCCTCTTATTCGTTGAGAGTTAAATGTCTAAGGCCTGACAAGTTAAATCAACAGAGAATGATCACTCTGTGTCTCTGGATTTAACATGACATTTTGGCAAAAGGATAAATGATAGTTTCACCTAAATCATTTTCAAGTATGGGACTTGAAAGGGATGATGTTATTGAATGGCACTTCGTCATGCGTATTAGGGGTAGTAAACCGTAGTTAGGCGGTATTTGCTACTTGCATCAATCTTCTATGTATCTTGTGCAAGTGGGAGATTGTTGGAATTGATCTGCCCAAGACACATATTAGAGTTGATTTGGCTAGTACGTATTGATCCAAGTCGGGTCATATCTAATAACAAGCTAGACAAACAGCGAGAATATTTGTTTATGTATGATATGATCATAAGTAAATGAATATTGACACTTGAGTTATTTGAAAAATGGTTTCTAAATAAAAATGTACTTGTGTAATAAACAAATCATATGGATGATTTATGTTTTATGAGAGAACATTACATGTTGTTAATTAAGTTGGTTAAATAACAATATGTGAATAATGGTTACTAAGCATGTCACCCAACATGTAATAAGTTTTGTTATATCTTATAAATATATATATGGATATATATTTATGTTATAAAACAAAATTAATAATATTAATAATGTAAAGGAATCTCTTACACTTGATAGTATTTTATTATTAAAGTTGAGGTAGTGGAGACATGCAATGGATATCATTGGTGGAGAGAAAGATGCTTTTGAATAAAACCAAGTCTTTCTCTTTCCTTCAAAAACACACATAATTAATTATACACAAGTAACAAAGGTTTCTCTCTTCTCTTTTCCTCTTGGATTTTCAGCCAAGGAAGAAAGGCAAGGAAGAAAGGGTTATCAAGTGTTCAAATCCTAGCTAGAAGTGGTGTCTTGTTGGAGCTTGGGGTATACTAGCTTGAGGAGCTTCCATATTCAAGTTCTTGCCTTTCAATCATCATCCTTTTCACACTTCTTTGGTTACTTGAAAGGTAGTTTAACATGCATGAACTTACAGTGATATGCATGTGTTTGATAGTGTGTAATTCGTATTTGGATCCGGGCTTGGGTTTTGCATGTATTGAATTGGTTCTATACACTAAAACTAACAAGATTTAAAACTTATAACCGCTGCGTTTTTGGTAAAATAAGGATTTTATCACTTTGATAATCTTGTTAAAACCCAACATTAATTACTCAACGGATCAATTGAGACTATAAATAGCACCATAATATCCTTCTAAATGTGTTACATGCATAAATTTACACTAAAAAACGCGTTAATATCATCAACTTGTTCTTATCATCTCGGTTCCGGCCAACTCACCATTCGTCGGCTTTCCGGCACCATTTGAGGTAATTGTTAGATTGATTTTCATTGTTTTGATCTGTCTAATAAAACCCCTAACCTAAATCAATCAAACCTGGAACGAATAAGGAGAATTGAACATCTAGGGTTATAGTGAAGAAGTTCCATTTTATTAATTATAATTAATCAAATATATATTTAAAAATCATCACAACATAACTAAAATTATTTTTATAGGTAAATAAAAGTTGTTTTGAATTTCGTTAGCATTTTCGTTCAAGAATCAACTTTTACAAACCCGAATTGCTCGTTAAAACTCGTAAAATAATTATATAAATAGATATATATAATTTCGTTGTAACTTTATAAATTCTAAATCAACACACATTTAAACTAAAATAAAACATACCGGTAACGACAAATCCCGATAACATTAATATTAATCTTGTAAGTAATATTATAATAATAAATCTTTAAAATCTATTTGACTTAAATATTAATATAATTTAAAATGTGTAACAAAAAAATATAAATAGAAAACGTATTACCTTTAAAACCGACATATTATTCCATTAAATTAGTTAGTAATTCTCATATTATTATTATTATTTTAGCTCGTGAGATTCGATCGTTCGGTTTCATATAATGCGCTTATCATATTATTTTGAAGTTGTCATCCAACCTCAAAAGTGAGTTCCTCACACCCCCATTTTTTAACCTTTTAACTATTTTAGGGGTAGCATATATATCCTATCAACTTACAATTTCGTTTATTTATTATTTACAAACTATAATTCGTTACATGGACTTGTGTGTTTATTTCCTTACATGCTCAAAGACTACGTGCTCATGGTTTTCTCATTAAGTATGATCATACGCCCCTCTATGCACTAGGACCTCAAGGTTATTAGTGGAATAGGGACCCCCGATCCGAGTACATTTGGTTGTTAAAAAATGGAAAAGACATTGCTTGCGCTATTACTACACTAAGTTTCATGGAACTGTATGGTTTTATGTATTTGTATCAAACTTGTGTGGACTCACCAACTATTCAATTAGTTGATTTTATTTTATATATATGCTATAGGTACCTTCATTAGAGGATGAAATGACGAAGATATTTGAATTTAGGTTATTTCAATACTAAACCAAGAAGACATGTGTTTTGTTTCTTTCCTTTGTATTTGTTTTATTAAATAACTTGTGTACTTGGGATTTGAATGAATTAATGTTATTATTGTCACGTATTTGTGTCACTTGTGTTTAAGAAATATGTATGTCACAACCTGGCGTATTCCGCTTTAGCCGGGGTGTTACAAAAACCCAAGTATAACGTGAGTAATCATCACTAATAACTAAGTAATAAAATTTATGAGAAATACTGAGCACACTGATAGGATTAAAAAGATCCATATGAAGCAATTGAATTAAAGAGTCTATAGAGTTGACAATCTTAGGCTTGTGAGATTTACTGTGATGTTTTCCTTGAGCACACGCCACACATGTCACAAAGGTTATAAAGTCTTTAATTAGTAAGCCACAGACAATGTTGTTTTTTGAAAGACGATTCAAGTTTATAACATTTGCATGGCCCAGACGACGACGCCAGAGCAGGGCATTTTGTTCCAAAACTCTAGAAAAACATTTTTCTCCTCACTTTTTAAAATAAAAAAGTAATTTGTTCAGGAAAATTTTGGTTATGTCGATCACGTATGCATTATCTTTTCTTTTTGATAGAACAAGTACCAAGTATTCTGGTATGACAATGCCTGGTTTCAAAATACTACATTCATTGTTTGTAAAATGATTTAAAAAAACCTCTATAACAAATTTGAGATACACTAAACAAACTGTATTTCAACTCACGAACATAGTACACATTATCGAACTTCAACACACCATTACTTACATATATTTTCCTTCTTTCCTCCCGTAAAGGACACATACCCACCATTAAAGTTTTGAATGTCATTCAATTGGGTGATGTGTCCTATCATGTGCCTGGAACAACCACTATAAACATACCACGTTCTGATGATAATCCTCCAAATCTGTTCCTACACAAAGTGAGAGATTATTCACATTTAGGTACCCAATCTATAGTAACACTGGGTAAACATGAAGTATCTATGCATGGCACCTAGTGCCATGTCATGTATTCCGTTTTCTAATATATTTCGGAATTAACACAAGGATTTTTGAGGGACTAGTCCGTTACAATTTTTGGCAACCATCTGTAGTCATGATTGAGCACCTTATGATTAACAAATATTTGTTTTCAAACTTTGACTATGGGAATTGATGGTGAACGAATTCTTGGTCCATTGGACAATTTATGATTCAGGTTCGGTTTTGGGGCCACCTGGCCTTTTATCAGGTTTCTTTGCTATTGCTGGTTTATGATGTTTAGATCACTAATCTGCACTTTTTGGATGTTCCATTCACCCTCAAAGGAGCTTGCATTGGAGTGTTTTATAGTTAAACTGATTATGAAACCCTTGAGGCATACTACTTTGTTTTCGTCCATAATAAGGAATGTATGGACGATATAGATAGTTTCTGGCTATGTGACAAGGAGTTCCACAACTGTAGCAGGTTTGCTTCTTTAAATAAAAGCCATTGACGTCAACTCCTAGTCTCATATGATTGTATGAACCTGCTTGAACTTTGTTAACCTGTCCCTTTATAGTTGTTTTACCGCAAGAGCATTTACAGGTTTCACCTTCATTTACAAATTTTTGAGCAACATATTTATCAGTTTTCACAGATCTAACAACATTATTATCAATCTCTCCAACTAAAAAAACCGTAACAGAAGGTTCAAGCACACAATTTTCGCTTTTAAAAGCAGAGCTCACACAAACATCAGTTTCAAGAAGACCAAAATCACAAACAATAATATTTTTTTATTCATTAAAGTAGGTAAATCATCCTCGTCTTCTGACAACCAATCTTCAACAAATACTTCATCTGCACGTCAAGTAGAGGCATTAGAATCAACTTGTTTATCAAAATTAAGCTCGATGGGTTTGAGGGAGACCTTTACCACAGTATCATTAGCAACCTTTTTTCCATATTGCCGATGTTGTTCCCACTCCTCTTCCTCTTTTGTCTTGGAAGATATGTATAATTATTGTGGAAATAAGGGGGAACTTTATCAAACCCAAGATCTGCACTCTTATTATTCTTATATTTCAATTGATGTTCAGTTATATTTTCAACTACCACGCTAGACGCATCAAATTTCTTAAAACTGAAGCTGGTATTTTTAAAATTAGCATTTAATTTTGCAATTTTTAATTTAGATGCGTCTAGTTCAACAATTAAAATTGCTATTTTCTTCCTAGCAACACGATAGATGCAACCTTGTTGACTTAAATTAGCTTTAAGTTTAGAAATATATTTTCGTTGAACTTCGACATTTTATTTATATTTTATCTGATGAGCCTTGTATGTGTTATTTGGCCCTTTTAACATCCTCCATTTGTCTAAAGTTGGTTTCATATTGAAGTCTATAAAATTCAACTTTATAAGCACATTTAGAAGAACATAGTTTAATTTCTACACGGTTGGAGTTCGGAGTAGAATTTACCATGAAGGCGAATTGAAGTTTCTTTCATAAGATCTTTAGTCTGGTTTTCCTTTTCCATGTTGTCAACTTGAGCCAAATTAGCCAATTCTTCTCCCAAATAAAGTAACTTCATCTGATCCTCCCATCCAAACTGTTGTACAACCATAGCCTTCTCACTGTTCAACCCAAATCGTCCATCTTGTCCCACTAGTACCATGGCCCTCTCCCAATTTTGTTCTTTGGCAGGATTTGTGCACTCCAGAGCAAAGTAACTGGGCTCGTGACAATTGTAGCACCACATTTTTCTTTTGTCGAAGCCCACCCTTTTGTTATTGGTGATAGCCCAGTTATTACCAGTCTTCTTGTTGAAGTTATTTGCCCTGAAAACGGCCATTGCCACTTGCCGAGTGGTATTCATATTCTCAACACCTTCAGTATAAATTTGATCCTATTTAGCAAACACAACCAGCTAGACAATACCACCAGCAGGAAAAGAATTGTAGCTGTTCACTAAACCTGCAATCAGGGTGATGTTCTCTTTAGTTTCCTTAAAGATGGAGGGAATCTGAGAGGTTGGGTTCGATGAAGAGGTCTTAGATAAAAAAAAGCATTAGTATTGACAGATGCCTTTGAAGGTGTTTGGCAAAACTGGCTTGAGGTGGATCTTGATCTACTTGTTCCATCTTGAGCATAGAAGGCAGTATTGGGTGATGGACTATAAGCAGCAATGTTATAAGAGCAAGCGTGATTTATGGCACGATGTATGCTATCCATATGATATGAGTGAATAACGAAATTCTTCTCATTGATAGTTAGTCTAGCCAAGTCCTTCGTTTTCTTGAATAACACCACATTTAGATCCCAGCTTTGAGGGAGGGAATTCAGAAACTTCTGATTAACCTCAAGAAGAGTTACCTCAATCTTAGCAGATCTCATCGTGGTTACGATCCTGGTGAATCTTTGTAATTGAGCAAAAAGAGATTCGCCCAAGACGTGATTGAACATATTAAAACCATGTTTCAGCAGATCTCTTATACTCTACTGCATATCCTTATTTCCCTCAAAAGTATCTATAATGCATGTCAATAGCTCTTTAGCCGACTTTGCATCTCAAAGACCAATAGCAATATTCGAAGATAATGTGGGAGTGAGAGTATAAAAGGCTCTCTCGTTATCTTCTACCATAGCAAAATCTTCATGAGTGAACATATATTCTGGTTTTGGAGCCACAATCCTCTCATCATCATCCAATTTATAGGTCACTACAGCTGGACCTCTTAAAATACTTATCCAACTCTTTAAGTCTTTCATCTTCATGTATATTTCAAATCTACAGTTCTACTCGGAGTACCCATTGGATGATAACAGATGAGGAACGCGAGTGGTGGTACCCATTACAGAGTCAAGCTCTTGATGAATATTGGTGCCAACATTGTTATCCTTTGTTTCCATCTTAGAAGAGAACACAACTTTTAGCCGATGGCACAATGAGACCACTAGATCTGGCCGAGAACCCTTAACCGAGAATCTTTGAACTTAATCGAAAACCCAAAACTGAGTCAAAAACACATTGCTAAATCGAGAACTCTATCATGAATCGAGAACTCAATCCAGATCCTTTGTCATCAAGAACCCAATCAAAATTTTTCTGAGAACAATGTTTTACCGAGAAACTAGTGAAGCTGAGATAAAAAATGTACCCTTGCGTACCAAGAACCCTGTTTGACTTGATCAAAACTCAAAATATCGATAAATGAGGGATTTCGATATCTTTGTATATTTTTCAAGATTTTAGCAAATCTTTTCTGAAAATTCCAACCGAAAAGCCTAAGTGCACGATGAATATATGTTCTTCATGTTCTTCGGTTTCCAGCAGACTTCAACGATTAACCGAGCAAAAACACCCCCAAAACTTCTGTTGGAACGATTTCGTGTTGTGAACAAGACGTAGATCGATATCTAGAATCAACGTGATGGTGCGGAATCCCTAAATGTGTTCGAAAACAACTAGATTACTCATTATATTCTCTCTATTTCTCATGTTACGACAATTATAGAACAAATACAAGTTGGACTAACAAACTCTCCAAAGATCTCCTAAAATATGACAAGTCTATTCCTATTTATAAAAAACCTATTGGTCCGTATAAGTCTTCCTAACGTATAAAACTTATATGCCGTATATTTCTTATATGGTGGTAACATGAATTATACGCTCCTTTGACAATGAAATCTAGCAAGTTCAACATGATTAACAATACAAGACCAAAGCGACAGACATTTTATGTATTAACAAATTCCCCCTTGGATATTTCTTGGTCTTGGAGTCTAAAAAGTAGACGTTCATGCTTCAACAAAACCCCCCTCGGATATTGCTTACACTAGGTTCTCAAAACTTCGATCATAAATCCCTAATAATCTTTGCACAGAACGTCGTCTGTTGACCCAAAAATGATATTGTCTACGTAGACCTGGACTATCAGCAAATGACCATCTACTTCCTTTGTGAAGAGTGTACAATCAACGGTGCCACGAACAAAGCTATTGTGTAACAAGTGTTGAGACAATGTTTCATACCAAGCTCTCGGGGTTTTATGTAATCCGTATCGAGCTTTGTCGAGAAGGTACACCTTGTCTTTGTGAATTGGATTGACAAATCCCGCTGGTTGTCCTACAAAGACTTCTTCACTCAATTTTCAAGGAAAGCAGACTTCACATCTAACCGGTAGACCTTGAATCCTTTCCAAGATGCAAAGTCTAAGAAATTTCTGATAGCTTCAAGCCTAGCAACCGGAGCATAGACTTCGTTGTAATCAATATCTTTCCTTTGATTGAAACCAAGAACCACCAATCGAGCTTTGTTTCTGACAATTATACCATTTTTGTCCATTTTGCACTTGAAAATCCACTTGGTATTAATGCATCGTCTGTCTTCAGGAAGTCAACAAGTTTTCAAACACCAAGCTTTTCAAATTGCAACAATTCTTCTTGCATCGCATTGACCCAACTCTCTTCAGTCAATGCTTGTTTGTATGTCTCCGGTTCAGTTTGTGAAATGAAATATTTGAACGAAAACTAAGACTCTGGTCAATTTGACTTCGAGTTCGTACTCCAGTAATAAGCCCACCAATAATATTCTCTTCCAGCTGATATGATAATGTACGAGGCACAATTTCATTTGGAACCACCGCATCATTTGGAAGATTCATGACAATCTCTTTAGTAACCATTTCATCAGAAATCACTTCATCAGAATTCAGTGTCGGTTGAACCAAAGACTCAAACACATCATCGTGATTTTCACCATCATCATCAAAGGGTGGTGTAGCAGGCATATCATCAACTAGTTCATCAACATCAGGTTCCGGATCAACATTAAAGATTGGAACATCTTTTTTCGTATTTTCTTCATGAAACCCTTCACCCAAATGTTGTTGAAATAATAGTGTGGATTTCCTCTTCAAGAAATGAAAAACAACTCCACAAACTATCATAGTCAAACATCCATGAATCGCCCTTTCTTTAAACAGGAGTAGCATATCTTTGACTGTCAACATGCTATACTTGAATAATCCGATGATGTTAGGTAAGAATACACGGCGCAAATATTAGCATAACCCACAAAGAAACCTTCCGCTGACTTAGCGACAAATTTACCATCAGGATCAAGAATAGTACATTGTGATCAAAACAGCTCAAGCCACTTCAAGTTCGGCTTTCATCGAATAAGTAGCTCGAAACAGGTTTTTGCCAAACTTCTTTACTGTTAGAACACGGTTAAGAGTTTAACAAGCTAAGGCAACGACGTCTAACCAAAAGCTAACAGGTAGTTTTGAATCAGCTAACATAGCCCGAGCAGTTTCAATCAAAGTCCAATTATTTCATTCAGCAACTCCATTTTGTTGTGGTGTATAGGGAGCACTGAATTCATGAAGAATACCATGCTCGTTACAGTATTGAAGCATTTTGTTGTTCCTGAACTCGATACCATTGTTGCTTCTGATTCTTTAGATTGACAGATTATATAACATCTCGAGCTTCTTGAATAATATCATCAATTTGTCGAAGGTCTCATCTTTCAATTCAAGAAACATCACCCACGAGTGGTGTGAGTAATCATCAGTGACCACCAAACAATAAAGTTCCCCGATGATACTTTTGACATTAATGGGACCAAACAAATCCATATGTGCCCTCTCAAAAGGTAAGTCTCTTGAATCGAGAGACTTCGTCGGGTGCCACTTTTTCTTTTGTTTTCCCTTCTTACAACTCAAGCAATCAGTACTTAAATGAAAACCCCTGACTTTTACCTCTTCATCCAGTTTGATATGAACATCTTGCGAACATTGATGTGACCCATTCGACGATGCTGTAACACCGACTCCTTTTCAGACTCCTTGGTGACAAAGCACTGAACAGTGCCATGAGTCGATGATGCAACACTCATGTTAAGAACATAAAGATCATTCTCCCTTGGTGCTTTCATCAATATCCAATCTTCTGGAATCTTCAACCCATGCTTTAGAATCAAACAATCTTGACATGTAAAGTGAGTTGAAAACCCTTTATCACAAATTTGGGAGATACTCAGTAAATTATTCTCTAGCTACGTGATGTAATTCAATTCTCGAACATCACTTTTTCGTTCGATAAAGTACATTCACCAACAATCTGCCCCCCTTGATTTCCCACAAACGCCACATATCCTCCTAGAATAGATTTAACATTCTTTAGCAAATTCCAACATGAGTCATTGGATCTTGAAAGCCCTTACAATAGTAAGCAGTTAATGAAAGATACAAAAAAACATTTTAAAAATCTTAAAAGACAAAAGCATTTGAAAATAAATAAAATCCAAAAACATTAAAAAATGTGAAAAATACAAAAAAAAAATAGAAAATGCTCCTAAAAATGAGTTTTGAAGCATAAAAGCAAAATGATAGTACATTGATGATCTTGTTCCAAGTACTGGTAAAATGAGATATAAAAGACTACTGATTAATGTCGGTGCACTGGTAGGTTTTAAAAACAAATAAGTAAGGGTATAAGTGATATAAACTTAACTAGCCAAATTGAAAGATGGGTTACCATTCTAGAACTACAGTCTTGGTGATGATGGCAGGCTATTAATAACATGTCATACTCAAGCCATATGTTTCAGTAAATCACCAAAAATAAAGTGTTAATAAAGGGTTTTAAGCGTCTAGTACACAGTCTACGTTTCAACGGTGTATGATTTTATGGCCTTAAATCATGTATTGATGGGATGCATTAGGTTTCTGGAGCCATTGAGGTCTTGATGCGGTTTACCATCTAGGTATTCTTTTCGATGAATATTTAAAATTGTGCTCAAAAGAGCGAACCCTAAAAAGACATTAAACTTGATCACTTTATACTTTGTACAACCTAAACTTCTGACTTGATCAAACACGTTGTTAGACATACATTGTTCCTCCCTTGCATGCGTCTTAATACTAGTAAGAAACGGACCCCAAGGGACCCAATGTCTGCAAGCCGACAGATGAAATTGTGCATATTCATCCATAGTAAAGGAAACTTATGGTATTGTTTGATAATGGGGGTATGCCTTGTTGTGGAAAATTGTTGCTATGATTGCCAAATTAAAACTTTTTAATGTTTTGATCTGCGGGTATTAAGGTTTAAGTCAAGTTGGGGTGACATGGTAAAAATAAAATCAAGCCTGAGTCTAAATTAGAATCAAATCATGTTTTAATATTTTGTGCTTTATTGAACCTTAATCATATCACTAATGTCTCTGAATCTTTTGTTTTAAAAGTTTAAGTGGACAACAATACCAATGACTAGGCTTAACATCAGACATAATAAATCCAAAATATAAAAACCGTGGTGGAAGAACGGATTGATCAATATGATTTCTTGTCAACTCACAAAAATATGTTTCTTTATGTTTGTTATTAGTTCTTATTTTGATATATTTTTGTTTTGATTACAACTTTTGTTGATAAACCAAAAAAGATTTTGCATTTCTGTATCATTTTTGATTTTGGTGAATGGTGAATTGAGTCTGGATATCCGAGAATCTGAATCGAGTGATTGTTTTTGACAAAATTATGCAAAACTGGGATTTAAAATTCAGGTGAATGTATCAAGGTCATTAATTTGGACTTGATTAATTTCAAAATTCTGAAATGGTTGTTTAAAATCGTCAAAATTTCAAAAGGATTCATCAAGGTCATTAATATGAATTTGATTGGGATTGAAAGTGTGAAATTTATCAAATTTAAATGTTGAATGAACAAGTTCAACGTATAAGTATTAAACTTATACAATGGATAACTTTAAATGACTTATACGGCTTATAAGTCCAGTACTTATACGACGTATAAGTGGAGAGTATATATATTGACCTTATGCGTTGAACTATTCATTTCTATCTTATTTGCTTGTGTTTGACATATACAGCGATATTAGTGTATATTTAGTTGTCTGTATGTCAGTGTGATTTTCACCGTATATCATCTGAATTGTTGCCAAAGTTGATTCTTGTGGTTGATTCGCCTATCACTTGAGTTTTTAAAGGTAAAATTATGTCTTAATTGTTGGATCTGGTTTTGTTCAATGACGATGAACAGTATATAATCAGTTTGGACTGAACTAGACATATTTATAAACATTAGACATAGGGTTTTTATTCATAATCAGTCATATGTAATTGCAATTTTTTTGTCCGCTTTTGTGTGCTTTTCATTGCCTAATTGTCCAAATTTGTTCTTGACCTAGATTTGGTCAATGACCGCATAAGTGTCAAAAGTATAACTGATTTATACGGCGTATAAGGTCAGTACACTTATCCGTTTCATTGATTTTTTGCGTTGAAATCTTATCCGCTTATTGTACTTATGCACTTTGTTGAACTTATGCGTGTATACATTGTTATAAGTCTTACACGCTGAGACTTATCTGTTTGAGACTTATCCGCTCATATATATGAATGTAGTTATGTTCTTAGTCATACACTTATACGGAAATTTACACTTAGAGTATTTTCAAAATAAAATTTTTATAACAAGATGTTTGTTTGTTTGTTTGTGCAGATGGTACAGACAAAAGATTTTAATGCCAATCACAACATTTGTGATTTAGTTGGATGGATCTGATGACAAGATGGAAGATTTTCTTGATTTCAAATACCATTACCCAACAACCTTTGATTCCAGTCAATTCCATTAGCCGTGAGAAATGCTTGTGAACCAGCATACTTTGATTAATCAACCCCAAAAGCTTTTTCATTTGAATCATTATACTTCTTACTAGTGCTTCTATCTTGTTTACGGGGTCTAGTATATTCTTTCATTGGCTTCTCACACTCTTTGGAAAAGTGACCAAAGTCCTGGCAATTATAGCATCTCACCTTAAGCTTATCAAAACCAACCCTATTGTTCAAAGTCGGTAAGTCTTTTCTGAAAATCATGGCCATATCACTTTAAGTCCATGAGTTGCAGATCATCTGGAACAATTTGATCACAATTTTCATCAGTAAGCTCACTCGTGACAATTTTACCACTTACCAAGTTCTCATATGAACTCAATAAAGCACTTAGAAAGGCAAATTTTGTTCTACCTCCTTCATGTTCACATTTGGTGTTTGAGTTGAAGCATTACTGACACCCGGAAATGAAGTATTTGATTCACATGAATTGTTGTTCAATCCAGAAGCCATAAAACAAACATTTGGAATTTGTTCATTAAAAGACGATGGCATTTCCTGAGGGGTTTGAGATAGGAAAGCATTGATTGGAGCTGACGAGCGGCTTATTGGTAAAGATCCTCTATACAATGTTGGATCTTGGTTATCTTTTGATGACTTTTGACACTTCATATCATACTCTCTTTCTTCTATTTCTGCATAAAATCCATAGCCGTCAGATCTTCACTTTTGAAAAAAAATATATTCCTTTAGCAAAAGTAGAAAAGTCGAATAAGAACTCGGCAGTGCATTCTTTATAGTATCAATCTAATCTGATTCAGTTGGCTCCATCTTTTGCTTATTCATTTCAGAAATCAAATGATTAAACCTGGTCAGCATCTCTTTAACCGTCTCTCCCTTCAACAAGCAAAAGTTTCTAAATTGAAACTTTAACATGACCTTCTTACTTTTTTGTGTATTACCCATACTTCTCCTTCGAATGTGTTGGAATACAGAATCATAGATTTTAATACGTCCCACCTGGTGGAAAATATTATCTTTTAAGGCCATTGTCAAAGTAGAGTATGCTTTGGTTTTGATCTCTAAAGCCTTTTTCTCTTATAGAGTATAAGCAGTATAGGCATTTGGTTCATAACCAGTAGTTGCATCACCAAGCATTAGAGTGGTATAAACATCATCAAGACATCTTGACAAATCGGGATACACAGATCCTCAGTGTGCTCTAAATCTCAGTTCCCACTTAGCAAAATCAGTAAATCTCATAAGTTGGGGACATTTGAAATGTGAACCGATTTCAGCGTCTAAGTGAAGCATTTGTTGCATCATCAAATTTTGAGATGCCAACGCGTAAAAGTTATCCATGTCAAAAATATGGGTTTAAATGATCAACAAGTCTAAGTTTAGGTTACAAAGTGTCCAATTTAAACTTATGGGTTTAAAGTGTAAATTCTGGGAACAAATGATGTACAGTAACACAGAGAATGGGATAAAAGTAAGAAAAGAAAGAAGATGCCAGTATGAGAATGCCATGTGTCACTCAAGCAAGCTAAGTGAAGGTAAAGTATGTGATTAGATTCACATGTAAAGTAGAATAATGTATTAATGCTAGCTTAATTTCTATGGATAAGAGAATACGATGATATTAACTGTTTGATTGTCTAACTGTTAGAAGTAGAACCAACACAAATAGATTCATAAGAGGAAGTTTATAGGACACGGAAAGTAACGTGAGAAGCTAATCACAGCTAGCCACTGTTATTACCTGTTAGCCTTACTATCCTTGTACTAAATGGTTCCTTAAATGATGACCTTTGTGTTTCCTTATAGAATATTTACATGGTAACAAGATCAAATTCAGTCTGCGGCCATACTTAACGAATATTGTATTGAACTGATGTGACTAGCTGTCAAATACGCGTTATTTCCATAAGGATGATTGGCGTGGAGGTTTAGGATCCATTAGCTCTTGATTTGGTGGGTTAATTGAAGCAAAAAAAATTGACGGGGTGTGGGTCATCGGCATAACCGGGAGAGGAAGAAAGGGGGGGGGAGGTTTTGTTATTTTTGCAATATGGTCCCTCAGGTTTAGTTGTTGGTTAGAAGAAGTAAGATCTTTGGTGTGTAGGAGTTAATTTGCATATAATTGATACTTTGAAGGCCACGTTAACTATTGAAAATACAAGTTATGTGTAAAAATTAAACAAAATAATAAAATAAATTTGACAATTCTTTTTACTTACGAGAATCCGATTACAAACAGGTTGTAAAAACGAATTCAAATTTTAATCCAAATTTGACGAATGTCACAGTTCAATTGCTACTTCAGGATCTAGAGAAACAAACTAATACTTCTGGATTAGTTTTGCCGTCTAATTAAAGACATTACTAAGAAAACTCAGCAGGATAAAACATAATTAAGGATAAAAGGGTACCGTGTGCATAATGTTCCCCCTTAAACTAATGTGTGTATTTAACACGTAGAAGTTGACTTCGATGATAAGTGCATGACTTGATATTTGATGAAGTATTTCCTTATCTAAATTATGTAACTTGCCTTGCCTTCATAGTACAGTTTTGTTTATGTGTTGGATCACTAAACTTAGTTTCATTCATTCTAGACACGTAAATTGTCAATACTTCATGATTTTATAGTGTTTTTGTGGTTTGCTTTAGCATAAATTTAAAAAAAGGCTAGGTCGCCATAGAGGTAGGGTACCAAAAAGACCCAAATACCACTAAAAATCACCCCCGGGTGGAAGAGAACTCCCTCAAAAGTCACCCGCGGAACATATTCATCACCCGCGTAACTCAAGTAAGAGGAAGAACATCAACAGGATCCAAAGACTATATGTGGGGGATCCAAGCGCCCAAAGACGTCCTTAGGGTACTATTACCACCCCGGTTACCGACTCTGTTATACCCCCAATTCTGATTATACTAACCCTGCCGACAACCATGGCGATAATTTTCCTGCGATCTATTCTGCTTCGATCTCTGAAAGTTTTGGTTTTAATGTGTAGACGCGTTCCCGTATCGAAAGTTCGGGTGATTCCTTCGGCCCGGGTGAAAAGTGTTTGAGTTAAACACTTGGCCCTTAGAATCTACGTAAGCTTAATTAACCTCCTCGGGCTCATCCTCCTCATCATTATAAAACTCGGGGAATTTTCTGACTTGTACCCGAGCTCCCCACATTCCTCACATACCGGGAATTTCACTCAAACTTTACCAACCTCTTTCTTTTTACCCTTTCTGTACCCGGCCAGTTCACATTCCAACTCAGCAATTCTTTTGGATTCACTCGTGACTAACTTAACTGATCTGGAAGAAGTATTTTGTCTTCGTTTTTCCGCTGCTGCCTCTGCTTTAGAATCTTCACACATTAATTCCAAAAAATCCCAATCATCTTCCTCGAGTTGGTTCAACAGTTGACCGTTACACGAGGCTTTGAAGTATTTTCTGTCCTCGTATGTCAACCCATCCACAAAACACTTCACCAATTCCCATAATTCAATATGGTGATGTGCGCATTTTCTTATCATTTCTTTAAATCGGGTGAACGCCTCGTGAAATAATTCGCCCAATAACTGTAATAAGTGACGAATTTTGATTCAGGCCTCGTTTGTCTTTGACTGCGAATAATACTCGTTTAAGAATACCTGCTGCATCTTAGCCCAATTCCCAATACTGTGCATCGGTAGCGATTAAACCAGTGTTTTGCTTTATCTTTTAGGGAAAATTGGAACAACCACGACCGAAACTCATCCTGGTCAAATGTACTATCACTAATCAACTCACAAATAGCCGAAAAATCAGATAAATGAGAATACTGGTCTCAGAAGCTATCCCATGAAAGTGTGGTACAATGTTAATATAAGACGGCCGGAACTTAAAAGTCTGCTATCCCGGCACTCGCTCTTGTGGAACAATCGGGGATGCTCGGTCAGAAATAGCCGGTCTGAACCGACTATTAACACCCTAAATCGGGGCTACAAAATTCCTCCTTCGCCCCCGGGGTTCACCAAATCTCCTCTATTCACCTGAATACCCCCACCTCCCCGGGGTTCACCAAACCTCCTCTATTCACCTGAATACCCGACCTCTTTCAACACGTACTACCCGTTTAACTCTGTTTCAACCCATAACGTTCCTTCACCATTTCTGTTTTCTGCATCACCTCGTCTCTGATTTTGTTGAGTCAAAGATTTGACATGAAATGACAAAAGGGAGATTAAGGGAGATTGGAATCTTCTCAACATTTCTCAGATATGATTTAGAATGGAAACCGAGCATTCTTGGATCTCCCAGCAATGTTTTATTTGTCCTAGCAAGGTATTTTGCCTTTCGGGCAAGGTTATCTTCTTGAAGTCTTCTTTAGTGTCAATCCGAGCAGGGTTCACTAAGTCTAGAAAGGTTTTTCTTCATAGTCAAGCAAGGTTTGCTTCCGAGTAAGCTCTTGGCTAACCAACCTTTTGAAGCCAAGTATTTGGAAGATCTAGCAAGGTATTCATTGATAAAATAATGATCCGAGTATGCTTGATGAAAGTTGATAAAGAATTATCTTAAGAACTTTGTTGGGCAAGGTTCAACTCCGAGCAAGATATAGTGTTACCAGCACACTTGGATTTGCTAATAAGTTATTCATTAACAAAGGGTTGAAAGGATCTCTGAAGAACAAGTTTGCTCGTTAGATCATATCGGGCAAAGTTTGCTATGATCAAGGAGATTGAAGTCTGCTAGGTGAGTATTTTCTAAGAAAAATACTCTAAGTAAAGTCTACCCAGAGAACTGTTTAGCAGCACACTTCAAGGTTACCAAATCTACTCGAAGAAGACAAATGGCACAAAGCCTACCCGGAAGACCTGTTTTTACACTTAGTTTGTTTTTGAATATGTAATATGATTATGTACCTATCATTAGGGTTTCTTGAAGTCAAGACAGCTGTTAGGTGGTGGCAGACCTATAAATAGAATAATTTAGGGCACGCCTACCACGGATTTTGCCACTTTACACTTTTCAGACCTATCGAATATTCCTGAGTGTGTGTGACGGTTGTCCTAGGATTTGTACGGATAAACATTCCTTACAAGAAACCCTAATTGATTTACATTTGTATGAAAACTTTCTATAAATGGAAATCTTTTGAGTGATTGTTTGTGTTTATTACATTTAATATCCTTAAGCAACATATAGTGTGTGTTAGTGATTTTGTCGTTAACAAATAACTAATCTTACCACAAATAGCAACGTCATCAACCTTCTTATCGACACATTTATTGAGTGGGTTGTGACATTTATTGTGAGTTTGAGCGATCTATTAGAGGACCGACAAGTGGTATCAGAGCTTGTTTGTTGCTGATTGGGTGAAGGTTTGTTGCTTATTGTTGATTATTTGAATATGAAGAATGACCTGAGCTGAGTACTGTTCCATTGAATTCTGACATCAGCAACTCTGTTCTTCCTTCATTCTTCCAGATCTGCAGTACTGGGTTTCTTCTTTTACTTGTTTTTACTTAAAGTTTGAATTTTTATTATTAGATCTTGCTCCAATCAAATCAGATACATCAGATCTGAAGACTTTTCTCTAAGAACTGATTGATTTTCAATATGTTTAAACTATTCTTTGTTTTTCTTAAAAATCATTTTAAAAAAAATATGTATAGATTTGAAGAGCAAGTGGTATCCACTAAAAAAATTCCAAGGCAATTTGAGCAGGAGAATTTCATCAAATGGAAAGTGTTGTTTGAGGCTATTGTGTGTTATAATGACGTGGATATGTGGAACTCTATTAAAAATGGACCATATGTTCCTAAGGGTGCAAATCCTAACCAAACCGTGGTTGATAGAATGATGAAAATTGATGACAGAGCCCTTGTAATGATCAAGCTGGGTCTGTCTTGGGATATTGCCACAAAAGTTGCACATCATACAATAGCCAAGGCTATATGTGATGCAATACCTGAAATGTTTGTGGGGAATACAGAGTTGAAGAACGTCAAGAAGCAAAGACTCAAGAAACAACTTGAGAGGTTCAAATATAAAGATGGGAGAGATTTAAATCAATTCTTGAAAAGGTTTTAGCCATTGTGAATGATCTCAGAACCACTGATTATGTGATGACAGATTCTAACTTGAACACTGTTAGTACACGGTTTTGCGTCTCGAGTCTTTGTAATTATCGTTAATGTATTTATTGTTTATTTAATGTAATATTTATTAAGATATTGAGTTAGTTCGTTAAGGAAGTCATCTAGTTCGTTAAGGATGTTTAACAAACTAGACTTATGTTATGTTCCCTCCTGATTCGTTAAGGATGTTTAACGAATCAGGGGGTGATTCGTTAAAGTTATTTCATTTATTGTAATGTAACGAAGTGAAGACTAGTTCGTTACGGAATGTGTAACGAACTAGAATTCATCTTCTATATATAGTGGTGTGTCCACTGTTAATTTAAGTCTTTTGAGTATTATATTATCGAACCTCTGTCCAGATCTACTCTCAAGATTCATTAACGTATTCAATCTAATATTATACATACACATATATATATACAACTAATACTAATAGTAATACATAACATATAATCAATAGCATCATGAACTAGATCCGTATAATTGGTTAAGTAATCCTAGATCTGAGATTGATTATGGTGTTTACAAGTGGTATCAGAGCTTTTGGTTGCTCGATTGCTCTTGATTTGATAATTAGTTCGTTATTAAGGTCTGTTTAATTGTTAGTTTGATATAAGTTTGTATTTCAGTTTGAGTTTGATCAGATTCAGTGTGAATTTGATTAAGATATGGACTGATTGGACTGGATTTGTGATTTGGTAAGGTATTTGGACGAATTTGTGGTTTGGAATTGGAATTTGGATTGGTTTGTATTAGTGTTTGATTGGATCTTGTTTTGGCCAAAAACAGAGGATTTGTTTTTGTCGAATCAGTTACGGTTTAAGGTACATTGGGTTACGAGATGGTTTGAGTCAGATTCGTGGTGTGTTTACTAATAGTTTGATAGGTAACTTGTGCAATTTGGTTTTGAATTGATTCAGTATTACCGATTTGGGTTTTTGGTTTGGTGTTCATATTTTTCCAGAAATTTGGTAAAGAAGGTTGAAGATTTGAAGATCTTCATCCGTGATTGAAGTTCGTTAAATCTCAAGCTAATTCATTATTGTTATTTGCTAATTCGTGTGTGATTCATTACTCAATTCATTATCGTGTTCTAATTCGTGTTATTCACTTCGTGTGACACGTATTTAGTTCGTTAACTTTAAATCTAACAACTTTTTTCCACGTGGAAATAGTTGTCAAAGTTTGTTACAACCATTGTAACAACCTCATTCACTATAGTTGATTACTTATCAAATGTAGCTAATTCGTTACTTTAGTTCGTCACCTAATTTGTTAGTGTATTAGTGATTCGTTAGGGAAACTCACCAGTTCGTTATTCTAATTCACTAAGCTTTCACTTAGTGATTCGTTAAGAGAACAATCTACTTCGTTAACATATTTCGTCAATCTAATTCGTTTACTTTGACTTAATTCGTTGACTAGATTCGTTAAACTTCTAGATTCGTTAACATTTCAGATTCGTTACTTCTATTCCTGATTCGTTACCTGGACAACTTTTAATTTGTGAATTGTGATTCATTAACTACTGTTTACACTTCATTAAAATTACTGTTCACAATTCGTTAAGAAATTTTCAAATTTGACCCTTGAATTTTGAGTATCTTGTCGTTTGACAAAATAGCTGATATGTATGCTTTGGCGTCCCAAAATATGTTAATGCAACAAATGTTGCAACTGGACACCGAGATTGGTTCACATTCAAAATGTCCACGTTTAATGAAATTTAGCAATGTTGCTAAGTGGGAACCTCGTTTCCGTGCTCATCTAGGATCGGTTCACCCTGATTGTTCGTATTGCCTGGATGAGGTATAGACCATTCCTATGATTGGAGATGAGACTATCGGCTTCACACCTAAAGCCATCTCTCAATACTCTCTAGAAAAGAAGAAAGCGTTGGAAATTGAAACAAAAGCCTACTCTACTCTTACGATGGCTTTACCTGAAAACATCTTTCACCAAGTTGGTAGCATAAAGATTTGTGTTTCGTTATTCCAACAAATTCGTATGAGGAGTATGGGTAACACTGCTGAAAGCAAGAAAGTCATGCTAAAGTTTCAATTTAGAAACTTTAATTTACTTAAGGGTGAGACTGTCGAGGAGATGACAACAAGGTCTAATAATTTGATAGCCGAGATGGATAAAATGAAGTTGGAAACTTCTGAAGTTGATAAGATTGATACCTTCAAGAGTTCTATACCGAGTTCTTATTCTACGTTTTTAATGGTTTTGAAAGAGAAAAATTACTTCAACAATGAAGACTTGACAACATCTGAATTCATGTAAAAGATTGAAGCAAGAGAATACGATTTAAAATGTCAAAAGTCTTCAAAGGATAGCCAAGATCCTGCTTTTTATGGTGGAAGTATGCCCTTGAGTTCAACCATTTATCCGATCACTGCATTCCTTACACAAAATGCAAGTGAGAATGCGACAACTATCTATAGTGATCCTAGAGCATGTTTCTACACTGCTGGAAATTATGGATCACCTGGTGCTTCTGGAGGATCTGGAAATTCATCCACTACAATTTAATTCTCACCACCACCGACTGTCAACATGAAGGCATCTGAACAAAACATTGCTTTCTTATCAGCCTTCATGTCTTCCTATGAGAATTTGGTGAGTAGTAAGATAGCTACGAGTGATTTTACTGATGAAGATTATGATCAGATTGATCCAGATGACTTAGAGATTATGGACTTGAAATGGAACATGGCGATGATTGTCCGTAAAGTTAAATGGTTTATGAAAAGGACCGGCAAAAATCTTCCAGCTTTAAACACGAAGTTGAGCTTTGATAAACTGAAAGTCAGAGGTTATAATTGCCAGGGCATTTGGGCATTTTGCAAAATAATGTGATATGCCGAAAAAGGAGTATACTGGTCCTCGTGGTCAAAACCAAAGTTCTTCTACTCCACGAGGTAATGATGCTGAAAAGAAACCGTCTACTTCTGGGTCACAAGCAATGTTAGCTGATGGGACTGATTGATCACAACGACTACTGTGTAATGACAATCAAGCCAATTTGGTCATGTTGAAGACAAATGATGTTTTTCAAGATGCAAGCGGAAGTGAGCTATCATCTGATAATGACACTGAATCGGACTCTGAGGATTCTTGTGTTAAATTTCCAACTACGTTTGCTTGCATGGCTAAGATCAATGAGGTTAGTCCTTCTATCTCTGCTACTTTATCTTCTAAAGTAACTTGTGTTGAATGTGAGACTAACAAACCTAAGTTAGAGTCTTTAAAGAATCATAATGATAATTTAGTGAGAGAAATTGCTTCACTAAAGGATACTTATCGACAATCTCTTGAATCTCAAATGAGATCTCGAGAGAAGATTGAAGCTTTGTCGACAAGTAACCATGATCTCAAGGCTGAGTTATCTTTTAAAATGACAATCAATGATCAAAAGTTTCAAGAAATTTTGAAACATCGTTCAAAGATAACCGAGCTTGAGAATGAGGTTTTTGAGTTAAAGAACAAGTTGGGAAAATTTCGAAACTCTTCCTTTTTGCTTAAAAAAATAATCGAAGTATATGGCAAGAAAAAAGATTCGACGAAAGGTATAGGTTTTATTGAAATTCCACCACCTTTTCACAATGATTATAAAGTAAATCCTTTTGCTAAGAGAGAAGAAGATATGATTGTGAAAGAACCTGTTTTAGAAAAGTCTAACCCAGTTAAACCTGAAACTGTTAAAGCCCAACCTACAACTTAAAAACCTCATGTAGAAAGCAACAAAGTCTTTGTTGAAAATATTGATAAAGTGATTATTAAGGATATGATTGAACCTGAGGTTATACACAAAAACAAGAACATCCCAAGTTCAAATCACATTCTATGTGAACCTCATGAATTTGAGGAAGTTGTGTATGGTTCATACAAACCTCATGTGAAAAAGGAATAACAAGTGAAAGTTAAAACTGTGAAGGAAAAGAAATCAGAAAAAACAAAACTTTTTTATGAGGACTTGATGCATTTCGTCAATCTTACTGCTTTTAAGCCATCATCTGCTCGTGTTTTTAAGTTAAAGGGAATGAACACTATGTTCACTGAAAAAGACATTCCGATTAGTATTATCAAACCTGAACTGATCGAAAGTGTCTTTTACAATGAAACTAACATGATACAAGATCTTGAACGTCAATATGCTTGTGCCAAAACATCAAACTCATCAGACCCATTGATTAAAGCAAAACAATTGTTAAAACATGCTAAAAAGGTTCATTTTGTGAAATCATCCGGAACTGATACATTGCAAAGTTTTTCCAACTGTTCTAACCCTAACTTTTATATGAAAAAGAAGTCTGTATCGTCTAATGATTTGGCCAAGAGTTTCACTAAAAATGTGAGTCATCAACCTTCTATTGCATCTATTTTTGCCAAATCTCAACATGATCGTGTGGACATGCGAAGTTTCTTTTTATGTGTATAACAAGGTCATTTGGTCAGATACTTTGGCAAGAAGAAATCTCAGAACCTCCATCCATTTTTCAAGGAACAATCGAAACCGGTTTATGTGATAAAAGAGATTCTGAAATGACCTGTGTCGTGTGATGATGATACTCACATCATGTTTTCAAACGTGAATCCACGTGTAACACCCCGTAACCGCAGCGGAAACGTAAACGGGATGCAACAGACGCATCTGATATCAACAGCATTGCTTATAAAGAAAACACCACTACATTAATTTACATCGCAATACATTGTTCCGAGTTTCGTTATCATCTAGGCGTTAACACATAAGTTTTACCGATAGTACATTAGCATATTTAATACAAAATAAAGATCCTTAAGCTTCCACAAAATAGCACACATCATCAAGCACGTATCACTCATTCCAATTTGGGTGTACCTAGAAAGCATGTAAAGAAAACGGGTCAACTACGAATAGTTGGTGAGTTTCACTAATTTAAGTAAACGATGACAAATCATTATAATAATCATATAATAGCGATGTAATTATGCTAAGCCTACAAGTAAAACCTCTGTTAACCCAGAGACACATCCAATAACCTCTGGGGACACTGTTAACCCAGAAACACATTTAATAACCTCTGGGGACACTGTTAACCCAGAAACACATTTAATACCCTCTGGGGACACTGTTAACCCGGAAACCCATTTAATAACCTCTGGGGACACTGTTAACCCAGAACACTGTTTCGGGCCTTACACTGTTAGCAACTCAGACAATTACCATCTTAATACATTACCGTACGATTCCCGTACAATAAACATTATATAAATACATTCATTTCCATGCGATCAGCATGTACTTAAACATTTTGATAGAAACATGCTTTCCGCCCCGGGAAAATATTTAAAACAGTTCAGTAAAAAGGGGCTCGTGAAACTCACCTTCTCGTGAGTCAGTATGTAGTACAGTGAACAGCTATTAGCCTGAATCTGTAATATGATACCTAAGTCGTTACTATACAATTTCCATAAATTAAATCCGTGTCAACCGGTACATCTGGGGACACTGTTAACCCAGTACTGTACTCGATCCGGGGACAATGTTAACCCAGAGACACTTTTCAGGACTCAGATTGTGATATCTCTTAGAGTTTATCCGTCAAAATTATTATTATGTTTTCCCCGTTTTGCGTGCCTAGCACGGTTATCCGTTTTTATGTTTCAAAAATGAGTTTGGTCACACACGACCCGAAAATAGTGTTTGACTGATATTTTAGTTAAAACCGTGAATTTAGAGCTCGGTTTAGACGCCCCGTTTGGCCGCGGGACCCGTTTCCGTCTTTAGGGTGCCGGAAACTGTTATTTCGGATAAAAATACCCAAATCATCCGAATTATTTTCGGATGATTTATTTTTACTTGATTAACTTAGTTTCATGAAAATAGTTCATTTTTAAGGTTTTTATACACCAGTCAGCTCGCTTAGGCGAACTTTGCCGGTTTACGCGTTTTAAGCTTTAAAAGTTTGTTTTTATGTTCTTTTTAGCACAAATAATTATCCGTTTAGTCTCGGATCTTGAAATTTTTCACAAATCACTTTTTGACAATAAGGAATTTCATAAAAATATTTCCAGAATTAATTTTTATATTTAACATTTATTTATCTATTTTTAAACGTCATTTAAACACCAAATATATCGAAAATACCAAACGACCTTAGAAAAATCCCAAATTTTTCTGGGATGACCCCTGACATCCACATAGTTCCCTGTAATTTTTCCAGAACCAAAATCTCATTTTTCATGCCATTTTCACCAAAATCGAGCTAGAAAACCCTTGAACTCGTTTTACCGAAAAGCCTACTTAGACTTCTCCAACGGATCTGAAATTTTGTGTGTGACTTTTATATGTTATAAAAGGCTTATCTGGAATTTTCCAGAATTTTTCATGATGTTTAACTATTTTTCATCATTTTTAGCCAAAACCGAGCATTAAATTCACCAAATATTCATCCTTTGTCCAAAAATTACCAAATTTTCAAAAATCTCATATTTTCATGTGTAGATCATCTCTGTTAAATTTCATGACCCAACTCTAAGTCTATCACAATCTGTCCAAATCATATAAATCATACGAAAAACTGAACAACCTTGTGTTTCTAGCTTTAGATCGCAAAGATCTTGCTTTCTAGCCTTTGCTAGCAACTAGATATAACACCTACAAGCACAATAACACCACACCAAGCAAGTTACACCCACAATCAAGCCATTTCTTTCATGGTTTCGATTAAGACATCAAAACAAAGATTTTTAACCGTAAAAATTCGTTTTTGACCCTTTTAACTCATTTCTTGGACCAAGATCCCTTGTATAACTTTTATACATCACTTGATCACGCAAGAATCGGTTTCATCTCGGGTTTTCACCCATTTTTCACTTGAAACCTCATTTTCTTGTAAATGACTCGAGAAAAGAAGATGAACACGACTATAATCCGATCTTTACCTCGGTTTCTTGGTATAAATCAAAGGGAAGTTGGATGAATGTTTGAAGGGTTGAGAGAATTTGGGAGTTTGGGTTTTAGAAAAAAGAAAATGAAAGGGATGAGGGGAACACCCTCATCCGATCGGTCTCCATAAGGGTGTGGGGTGGGGCCCACACCTCCATTCTTGGCCACACATTCGGATTACGTGATCTGGATAATGTTGTGGATAATCTGGTTCAGTTCGTTTTTCGGTTAAACGTTTAATTCCGCTCAAAACGAGGCCAAAATGGTCGTTTTTTCGGCTTAAAAAAAATAAAATTTATATAAAACCGATTTAAAACTTTAAAAACTTAAACCATGATATTTATTTACTTGAAACATCATATTATTAATAATTGTGCATCTTTTTCGGCTTGATCGATCATTTCTTGCTTGGTTTGGTATAAAAGATTTCGTTTAACGTACCAACGTACCATTAAATCGAAATTCTTTTCTGTGCTTTATTTCACTTATCCCGAAGCTTTAATACTTCGTAAACATCACTAAACATTATATATTTCGTCTATAATGTAATCCCCGATTCATTCGGGTTTCAATAACCGTCAATCGGTTAACCGTACTTCCAATACGATTAACTGTATAATCGAGTATAATTCGTACCGTGAATCATACATACTCGTATAAATTCATATATTCAGTATTAAATGACACATAAATAGTATATACCGGCTAGGGTATACCTGAATTTGCCGGAATCGTTACACCACGTAAGTTAATTCATGTGAACGAAACACATGGTCAAGTTAAAGCAAAGTTTGTTCCAACTGAACCTATCTGCAAGAACGTGAACTCAAATGTCGTTCAAGCTGCTTATCTAAGACGAAAGTCTAAGAAGCCGGTAACTTATTCCCAAGTTTCTGAACAACTGTTTAATTATGTTCAAGTTAATGTTCCAAGAGAAACTCAAAAGGTGCCCAAGACTGAGGCCAGGGCTGCCTTTTTGAACTAATCACTTTTACTTTGTGTGTAGGGTACATCCAAGACCGTGTCTGGTGAAAACTGGATAATGGATAGTGGATGTTCTCGTCATATCACTGGAAATATCAACCTCTTAACAAATGTGAAAACTATTCAAGGGGGTTATGTGACGTTTGCTGGGAATTCTGGGGGCATGATAACACAAGAGGGTGAAGTTTCAAATGGTCACATTACGTTTGAAAGAGTCAATTACTGTGACAAGGTGGACAATAATTTATTTAGTGTGTCGCAAATCTGTGACAAGAAGTACACCACGGTATTTACTGATAAAGAGTGTCTGATTTTAAAACCGGGATACGTGATTCCCAAGGACATGGTTGTCATGCGATCACCTCGATCAAATGATATTTATGTCCTAAATATGTGTTCTAAAGTATCAACGTCTATCGAAACATGTTTTGTCTCAAAAGAAACCGAGAAGGACTCTATTCTATGGCATCGTAGAGTGGGTCACATTCATGTTCGAAAGATGAAATATTTAATGGAAAATGACTTAGTTGATGGTGTTTCGCTGAAGAACTTTAAATTATCTGATCATTGTGTTGCGTGCAAGAAAGGCAAGCAGAAGAAAAAGTCACATCCATGTAGGTTATTGAATTCCATTGATACTCCTCTTGAACGACTTCATATGGATCTCTTTGGTCCCGTGAATCGTGCTAGTATCTCTGGAGATTTGTACTGTCTTGTAGTTACCGATGATTATTCAAGATACTCATGGGTCTTATTTATTAGTTCAAAAGATCAAACACCTGTTATGGTACAAAACCTAATCACTAAGATCGAATCACTATACAAACAAAAGATGAGGATAATTCGAAGTGATAATGGTAGTTAATTTAAAAACACTGTATAGTATTTTTTTTTGCGTTAAAAAGGGAATTCACCGAGAATATAGTGCACCTTATGTACCACAACAGAACGATGTTGCTGAAAGGAAGAATAAAACTCTGATTGAAGTTGCAAGAACTATGCTTGCTGATTGTAAGCTTCCCGTCCAATTCTGGAATGAGGCGATGAATACAGCTTGTTATATGCTTAATCGGGTTCTAACTGTTAAACTTTTGAACAATCCAAAGCCTAACTTAAAGTACTTGGAACCGTTTGGGTGTCGTTGTACGATGTTGAAGAAGGATGTGGGTAAGTTTGAAGAAAAGGCCATTGAGAGATATTTCTTGGGGTATGCTTCTCAAAAGAAAAGGGTATTTAATCTCATTTCTGGTTGTGTTGAGGAATGGTATCATGTGGACTGTCAAAAGTACACCACACCTCCTCATGGGAAAAGTCCCGACTGGATGTTTGATTATGATGGCTTATTTAATTCATTTACTCTATCAACTAAGCAACCAGATGAAGACCTGGTTCGTGCATACTTTGATGATTATTTAGCCATTCCAAGATTTTCAAGTTCTAATGATGTTGAAGCTCCAACTGCTGCTCCAACCGATGATCCATGTGATGCTTCTCCAGCTGCTTTTGATAATGTGTAGTTCTTCTGATGATAATTAAGCTGATGATTAGGTTATTGAACTTGACAGTAATGGTTCATCTCCTGAGCTTGGAGAACATTGCACTAACTTATTTGAAAATGTTGTTGTTCCTGAGAATCCAACTCTTCGGATTCATAATTATCATCCACAGGAAAACAACATTGGAGAACTTGATGTGGCCGTTCAAACACGTCAACAAGTTGCTTCGTCAAGTGAGAATAAAGTATTGTGTGTTTATGCAGATTTACATTCTTCTAGAATTTTAAATGTTGCTAAATTCACTAGCTTTCTTTCCCAAGTTAAGCCAACGACGCCTCGTATGGCGCTTCAAGATCCTTTTTGGGTAGACGACATGCAAGAAGAATTCCAGCAATTTGCACGTTTGGGTGTTTGGGATTTAATCGACAATCCCGCTAGAGTCAAGAAAGCTATTCGGATAAGTGGGTATTTAAATGTAAGAAAGACGATCGTGGAGTGATCGTTAGGAACAAGGCACGTTTAGTGGTGCAAGGTTTCCATCAGCAAGTGGGTATTGACTACACTGAAGAATATGCTCCGGTTGCAAGATTGGAGTCTATACGAATCTTTCTAGCGTATGCTGCCTATAGGAATATCAAGGTCTATTAAGTGGATGTTAAAAGTTCTTTTCTCAATGGTGAATTACACGAGGAAGTGTTTGTTTTACTACCTCCTGGCTTTGAAGATTCTGATTATCCGGACCGAGTTTACCGATTAATGAAGGCCCTGTATGGTCTACATCAAGCCCCGAGAGCTTGGTATGGAACGCTCGCCGACCATCTGACTAATAACAGCTTCAAGCGAGGGACTGTCGACTTCACTTTATTTCATAAGAATGTTGGTGATGATCTTCTCCAAGTTCCGATTTATGTCGACGACATTATCTTTGGGTCTACAAATAAAACTTTATGTAAGAAGTTCAAGAAGTCAATGCAAACAAAGTTCGAGATGAGCTCGATGGGAGAGATGAATTTTTTTCTAGGGTTGCTAGTTCACCAGTCTGCCAAAGAAATCTTAATTTACCAGAACAAATATGTGAACGATGTCTTGAGTCGATTCAATATATCTGCCGGAAAATCCCTTCAACTCCTCTCCCTGTGGGTCAAAATTTATCACCGGATGAATTGGAGGATACCGTTGATCCTACCCTCTATCATTCTATGATCGGATATTTGATGTATCTAACGGCTTCTCGCCCCGACATTATGTTTGTTGTTTGTCTTTGTTCTAGGTTTCAAGCAAGTCCACAAGTGACTCACCTAGCTGTAGTCAAGCGAATTCTTCAGTACCTGAGGGGAAATCCAGACATTGGGTTATGGTACCCCAAGGACGATAACTTTGAGCTTACTGTCTTCTCTGACTCGGAGTACGGAGGTTGCAAGATCAACTTCAAATCAACTACGACAGGGTGTCAATTCTTAAGAAACCGGCTTGTTTCCTAGCAGTGTAAGAAGCAGACGACGGTCTCTACTTCAACCGCTAAGGAAGAATATGTTGCAGCCTCGAGTTGCTGTTCCCAGGTTTTGTGGATTTAACAACATCTGCACGACTATGGTTTGAAGTTTCTTACTACTCCTATTTTGATTGATAACTCTGCTGCCAAGTATCACCAAAAATCCCGTACAACACTCTAAAATAAAACATATCAAAATTCGATATCATTTCATACGGGATTGTTTTGAAAAGAAATTAATCGACCTTGAGAAAGTACATACTAAATTTTAGAAAGCCGATCTATTTACCAAAGTTTTGACAAAACTCTTTTTCAATTTTTGCTTGGTTTAAATGGATTGAAGACCCTTGCTGATATCCTGAAACAAGGATAACTATCTTTCTTTTCGGTTTATTCTTCTTTAAATTTTATCTTGATTTTGGTTTTTAGGGGGTGAAAAATAGAAAATACACAAATATTGTGCTTTTTGTTTGTATAGATAAAACCTAAAAACATTTGAAAATTTAAAATTCCAAAATATTGTGGGTTTCTTGTTCTTAATGTTTTTCTTTTAAATATTTTTGAAAATCCAAAAACATTTTAAAATCTTGAAAAAACAAAAAGATTGTGTTTTCATTTTGTATAGAAAAATCCGAAAATCCAAAAAAAATGTGAAGTTTCTTTGTTTATAAGAAAATTGAAAAAGACAAAAAGATTGTGGTTATGTATGTATAGAGAAAAACCAAAAAGATTATTGTATATGTTCGTTGAAAAGTATGTCAATTACTCAAATTTGAAGGACATGTACTCGTATATGTTTGGTCCTGATATTTACTCGTAAATGTTCGGGAAAGCCATTTACCTGAAAATGGAAAGTAGTTGGGGCGTTCGTTATGCGTTTTTACTTAATTTTCTCGCTGAAAATTATGTCGGTTATTTATGTTTGTGAAGCATGCTTGCATGTTTTGGTCCTATTATTCACTTGTGAATTGATAGGTTAGCCATTTATTTATAGACTTAATTTAACTGGGGCGATTAAATTCATTTTGTTTAATTCTCCTCAAAATTTTGAGTTTTTGAAGCAAAAGAGAAAATGATAGTACATTGATTATTTTGACCCCATATCCAGCAAGAAATAAGCTTAAAAAACTGTGTGCTTAGTTGCATTGGTGCGTTGGTAGGTCTTAAACAAACTGTTAGAGTGAAGTATGTGATATAAACATAAAGAAAATCCAAATTGAAAGAGGTGTTAGTCTCTAGCAAAAATTTCGGTGAGGATGACATAAATGTAATAACATGTCATACTTAAGCCTTATAGTTGTTTGATCACCCAAAAATAAAATAAAGTAAACAACATGCGTTGAGGTTCTGCACACTGTGAGTCTTTATGCGGCTTAATCATCTAGGTATTCATATGTATGAATATTTCACTCGCTTTTAGAGCAAACCCAAAGTCATTAAACTTGATTACTGATGTACCTTGTACAATCTGAATTACTGACTTGATCAAAATCCGCTGTTAGTCATACATTTGTTCCTCCCTTGCGCGCGTCTCAATACCATTAAGAAACGGACCCCAGGGGATATTGTGTATGGAAGCCGACAGATGGACTCGTGCATACTCACTAATAGTAAAGGAAACTCAATGCATTGCTCATAAATCTTTATAAAATTTAAATTTTGATTAGCAATATAATGGTTTAAGTCAATTGGGCTAATATGGCAAAAATCAAATTAAGCTTGAATCGAGATTAGAGGCTGATAGTTTATGATATTCTGTGGTTTAATTGAACCGTTAATCATAACACAAAAACACTTGAAGGTTTGTTATAAGATTTAGGTGGACAACAAAACCAATGACCGACTTAACACCTGTCACAATATTGCTGAAATATAAAACTGTGATGGTAGGGTAATCTGGTCAATATGATTCTCTACTCAAACTCGCCAAAAATTCAAAAATATGTACTGCTTTTGAAAAATTCATACAAAACACAAAAATATGTTTCCTGTTTTACATATTAATTTTCGTATATATTTTCTAGTAAATATTTTTCATTAATAAAAACTCAAAATACCAAAAAGATTTTATTTTTTTATTTTACATATTATTTAATTTACTTTAAGTTAAGTGTTTCAAAGCGTAAAACACTTTAAGGTATTCGATCATCGAGATGTGGGTTCTCGGTGATTCTTTTAAGTTAATCGGTTTTATTATTTAATTTATATTTAATTTAATTGATTTAACTCATTTATTTATTTAAGTTAAAATTAAATAATGTAATTCGTTAACTTTGATTCGTTAAAATAGCGAATTAAGGCCATTTATAACGAATTGAGTTCTAATTCGTTAAGGTTAATTCGCTTCTGCCACTCTATAATGAATGGCTATTAATTCGTTAACATTTTAATGAATCACTTTGTAATTCGTTATGCCACGTGTTAAGTTAAGATAACGAATCACCTGATTCGTTATTTAAAATTTCAAACGAATCGGATGAATCGTTACATTGGAATTCGTACCGTGTCAGACTATATAGGAACGCGTGAAGACGATTCGTATCACTATTCACTGTCTTCTTCTCCTATTGTACTATTACTCTGGCCAATTTTTTCCAGAATTCTTGATCATCGATTTTCAGTGTTTTGATCATATATTTGTGTTACTAAGGTATAGATGATCATAACGCAATGATTTACGTCATTTTTGATTGATAATTGTTGGGTTAATTATTAACTTTTACTATCGGGTTTTATGCTTCATTTAAACCCCTAATTTAAGTGATTTGTACTATGTTTAGGTATATCAAATCGATACCATTCTAATCGCCATGCGTTTCCGAGATCCTTGTGATCGTTAGTTCGGATATCCATCGATGATTATGGGGTAATTGATATCAGAATTGTGTTTTTGACTATCAGTGTTCTTGGTAATTTTGACCTTGACCAAAAAAGTCAAAGATTATGCTTAATTGGGCATTCGTTAGTGTGTAACGAAATGGAACTCATTAGTGTCCAATTCGTTATACATTTCACACGAATCAGGATAACGAATCTTATCTATAACGAATAAGATTTCCATTTGTTATTTATAACGAATTAGCCATTAATTCGTTAATTTATGTTAGTCATTCGTTTGACCTAATTCATTCTCAATGTACTTGATAGCGAAGTAGCATATTTGTTATAACGAATCACCATTCGTTATAACGAATTAGAATTGTTAACGAATGACATCTCACTATTTTTAAAGTATTTTAATTTTCACAATTAGTTTAAATTAAAATTTAATATATTAGTTAAAATAATTTATATTATATAGTATTATTATTATCTATTATCACTAATTCTCGAGTTTTGATTATACAGTTCAATGGATCAAGATCCTCCCGTTGATGCACCACAAGAACAACCAGCTTAGGATATTCCTTTTCTTCCGTATAATAAAAGGCATAATGTCTGTGCTTTTGTCAATACGAATTTCCCTGATGAGGATGTCTATGGAGCTATGTTATCATTTATACGTCATTCTCGTATTCACTATGCTGTCACTGCGAATCCTGATGTTCGGTTCAGTATTGTTCGACAATTCTGGAATACTGCTCGATATGTGGAGATAGAGAATCACATTGCTTCTGAGGTTAATGATAGACCTTTGGTAGTATCTGTTGAGACCGTTCGAAGGGTGTTGAGGTTTGACGACACTATTGATGACCCGGGCGAGTACCACAAAGATATGATCCAAGGGTTGTTTAGACGTTTGTTTTATTCTGGAAACCATGATGACTCCATGTATAACAAGGAATAGTTATGTCCCCAATACAAGTATTTACTTCATGTACTTATACACTGCCTTGGTGAACGAAAAGCAGGGTTTGACGAATGTCGTATCATGCTCTAATCTGCATTTGTTGCGTTAGTGTTGAATAAGCCTTACAATTTCTCGGAAATGATCTTTGATCATCTCTAAGAAAATTCTGTTCTTGGGAAACGACGCGTAAAGTTCTTGATGTATCCTCGTTTCATCCAACTGTTTATTCAAGATGAAATAAGAGATTTGGTGAACGATCCAACACAAGTTGGTGATAAATTTATATTGGATCACCTGAAAGCAGATAATATGCGGAGAATGAAGCAGTACCGTCAAGATCCTCCTCCTAGATGATTCGGATTCCGATTTCGAGATTATGAATGTCCTACCAATATTCGCTGGATCCACGATGATTCGGATTTCGAGCGTGAGGAAGGAGAAGATGGGAACGATGATGGTGGTAATGATGGTGGTAGTGGTGGTGCTGGTGATGCCCATGTTGAACAACAGGCTGCAGTTGAAGCTGCTTTAGCTGGTGCTATAGCTGTTCATCACAAAAGGAAAGGGAAGGAGTTGGTGAAAGAAGGATTGTCTAAGCGTCGAGTGTCTGCTGGTGCCGGAATCTCATTTGGAGTTCAACCTCCAAGGCCGTCTATTACTCAACGTCCAGCGATGCCGCTTACTACTAGCACTCTGGAGCTTACATTGATGACCGCGTCTTACTTCGGAACCTAGGCTTGGTATGATTCCTCAATCGATTTTATCAACTATACTAAGACCTACGGCTGCTACATCGGTGGTTTCTCCAACAGCAATGATGATGCCTCCACTGGATATTTCTTTTATGAGGCTCAGTCGTCCTCATGGTCCAGTTCAACCTAATCCTCCTTTGTTTCATGATATGTATCAAGATCAGCAGACGAATATGCTTTTGAGCTTACTTCATCTTTCTGAAAATCAAGTGTCTGCTGATCGCCTGAATCAAGAACGTCTCATGGAGAATCAGAAATAGCTGTTAAGTTATGTCTCTTTCTGTCAAAAGGAGACTAAAGCCCTCCGTGAGATTGTTGAGTCTCAGGGGTGAAAATAAAACAACAAGAAGATCTTATCTTGCAGCTTACTTGCAAAGATGATGAACTTAAGAAGCTCAAGAATGATGACGAAGACCTAGATGCTTCGGGTACTAGAGGAAGTGAGCCTAAACAAACTCACAGCTCGGCTTCTGGTGCTGGTACGAGTGCAGCTGGTGATTCGGAAAAACAGATCATCACTTATCATGATATTACAACAGCTACACCCATTGAGATGATCAAGGCTGATACTGTCATCTTTGTTGATGATAAGGGGGTGGTTTAAAGCATAGTGAATACAGATGAGATTGTTGTGGGATAGTTCGTTGAAAGGTCCCTAACACGAGAGAAGATTTCGATCTTGCTTGGTTTGAATGATGACGAGTTAATCATGTTAGAGGCTAAGAAGGACGTGGAGGTTGGGAACGATGATGAGATCTTAAATGATCCAACTGTTGAGATGAATACGACATTTATTTATGAGGATGAGGAAGTGGAGATCGAGGATATGACTGCTGAGGAATAACAATGTTGACCTGGGTGCTCCTATATTTAATGAGGAAACGGTCAAAGTAGCAGAAGATCATCTGGAGAAGACCTCCAAATGTAAGAATGTTATTGATACAAGATTCGATTCAACGCCTGATCCGTCTGTTGCTGACATTCAGAGTAGGTTTGCTAATCTAGACAAAAGAGCTCGGAAGATTATTGATGCACACCGATATGTTGATCATGAATTAATGGTATAAGCCATTGCACGCGCCAAAGCAAATCAGATGACTTCCTTCAAGGCCGTGTCTAAAGTTCAAGGTGACATTATTTCTTGGCTATTTGATTGTGAATTAAAAGTATGTATTATCAAATGGGAGAAGGGCGTTCAGTACTATGAAAATATGTCTGACGTCCTCTCATTGCCAAGATGGGATCTACGTACTCTTGCGTATCGTCCATTTATTAACCGTGGTGGGAACCACCAAGCAAGTTGGTTTCACCAACATTTGCTGTTCGAGGTGAACAACGGGTTTAAACTTTTTAAGCCACAAATTCCCATCCGCAAGCGTATCGATGAGATCGATCCAAGGACAGGGTAGAGAAAGTTGGTTCTTAAGGTAAAGCCGCCAAAGACCATGAAGCGTGTGCCGGTGAAGACATTAAACCAACACATGTATTTATCTTTCAACCGCTGGTACAACGACAACCGAACTGGCGAGGCCGTTATTGTGCTGGGTAATGTTTTAAAGACCGAGCTGATAAAGATCATTGATCCGATGTGGCTCGTGAACTTGACAATGACCGACAATGACGTGTTGTTCAAGAATAAGATATTGATTGAACGTCGTGAAGACTATGACCGGGCAATGCAGTTTCAACGCGTTGTTCATGTGTGTCAGGAAAGTGGTATTCACAGCTGCAGAGATTGGCAGACAAGACGTTTCAAGTAATTTAAAGACAAAGAGCTCAAGACGAGGGGGTTTCTGTTAGTACATGGTTTTGCGTCTCGAGTCTTTGTAATTATCATTAATGTACTTATCGTTTATTTAATGTAATATTTATTAAGATATTGAGTTAGTTCATTAAGGAAGTCATCTAGTTCGTTAAGGATGTTTAACGAATTACAGTTAAGTTGTGTTACCTCCTGATTTGTTAAGGATGTTTAACGAATCAGGGGGTGATTCGTTAAAGTTATTTCTTTTATTTTAATGTAACGAAGTGAAGACTAGTTCTTTACGGAATGTGTAACGAACTAGAATTCACCCTCTATATATAGTGGTGTGTCTACTGTTAATTTAAGTCTTTTGAGTATTATATTATAGAACCTCTGTCCAGATCTACTCTCAAGCTTCATTAACATATTCAATCTAATATTATACATACACATATATATACAACTAATACTAATAGTAATACATAACATATAATCAATAGTATCATGAACTAGATCCGTATATTTGGTTAAGTAATCCTAGATCTGAGATTGATTATGGTGTTTACAAACACTAAACTGTTATCTTCAATGCCAAAAGAATGGTATACAGCTAGTAAGTTCATTATTCAGAAACCAAACTATGAACAACTCAAGCTGGATGATGTGATTTTCTTTCTTCAAGCTGCTGAGATAGAGATGATTGAGAATGAAATGATAAAAGAAGAAAAGCCATGTTTCCCGGTGTCCAATGCACTTATTGCAACTATGGGAAACTTGTCCACCAAAAACCAACAATAGATCCCTATCATGGAAGAACCTACTAAAAATGGTGTTGATACATCAAAAGTATTTGTTGGTGGTAGTTAAAGTCACCAAGGTAGCCAGTCAAGGTTTAATGTCCAACTCATAGATGACAATGATTCTGCCATCATGGCAAGTGGACATTTACCTTATGCTGGTGGAAACAGTGGTCAAGGGAATGAAACTCTAGCATTGTTCTCTATGTTTACAGAGTCCTACAATGCATTTGTAGCTAAAAACATGATCCACACAAGTGTCATTCAATATTATTTGGAACATATTGATGCAGATGTCCTTGAAGACATGGACCTGAAGTGGCAGGCTGCCATGTTGGCTCTTAGAAAAAAACTGCTGTTTAACAGGACTGAAAGGTCTCCAGTGTCTGGTCCAAATGAAAGAATAGGGTTTGATAAGTCTAAGGCGATCTGCTATAATTGCCAACAACCAGGACACATTGCTAGTGAATGCAACCAGCAAATAAACTTTCAAGTGAACGAATACCAGAACCAACAGCCAAGGAATCAGTAACAATATCACCATAACCAGCAAAGAAACAATAATTACAACAACCCCAATTTTAACAACTACCAGCAACATCAGATGAACAATCAGCAAGTTTTGCCCAAGAACCAAAATTACCAAAGAAACAACCAAAACCCTCCAAATGTTCCAAACAACCCCAACAGAAAAAATCAAAACCAATGGAATGTGGCACTTGCTGCACAAAAAGAGGGGGATTTTGATTGGAGTGACCATGCAGATGAAATCACAAAATACAATGTTGCACTAATGGCTAAAGTTGAAAGTGAGGCTGCATCTTCTTCTTCCCAGGTACCATCAACCTCTACAACTGATTTACTTGAAACAATTAATGGGTACCAAGCAAGTTAGAGAGTGAATGCTTTAGAAAACAAAGCATAATTAATGCGTACCAAGCAAGTGATATAATTTATGAATAGAAGATCAGAAGCCTGGAAGATGATTGTGTGAGTAGCTATAGAACTCAGCAAAGATATGTAACTGAAATTGATGGGTTAAAGAAAATGAATGTTGAAGAGACAGTGAAGAATACCAAGTTACAAGTTGAGAATGAGTTTCTGAAGAACTTGGTGTCTACAGGAAACATTTGTGGTATTATGAATAAGATAAGAGAAGAAGATAAGTACAAGGTTGTTCCTCCACCTTTCAACAACAATTATTCTCTTAAGATTGACAAAGACAAAAGAGATACATATCTCAATCAATTCAGAGAAGTTTTTCAAGACAAGGAAAAATTCATTGACAACTACAAAATGGTTGAAGTAAATGAAGATGGAGAGTTTGTTGTGAAGGAAGAAGTAAGGGATGATAAGTCAATTGGAGTGCAAGTATCTGAAGATGATTTGAACCAATATAATCTGAGTGACTCTAGTGATTAAATCTCTGATAAAGAAATTCAAGCTGCTGAAAGAGATAGATGACAGAAGAAACTTGATTCGATAGACAAACTGCCTGTTCTGCCCAAGTTGACTCCCAAGATGATAAAGATCAATGAAAGAATGAGAAGTGAACATGTGTCTTTTGACATATGTGAAATGTCAAAGATAAGCTACAATACTGTTAGGCCACCAAGCAAAATTTGTTGAAAAGGTTAAGTGAGAATAACAAGAAAAAGACCAATGAAACAGTTGTTGGTGACAACATCATTCCACTATACCCTGTTTTCTCTAGTCATGAAGTGTTTGACATTGGAGAAGTTGAAACTATGGAAGAGTGGATATGAATCAGAAGAATCTGATGACTGTGAAACTATTTATGAAGATCCTAAGCCTACTTCTTTCACAACCGATGCTCCTATTGTTACTGAAACTGATGATTTACAAGTTGATCCAGCTTGCATTTCATCACTCAACTAAACAATTTCTTTGATTAGTGCAGAAACCATCCACTCCACTGAATAAAGTATGGTACATGGATACTGGGTGTTCCAGGGATATGACTTGTGACAAAAGGTCACTTGTCAACTATGAAGAGAAGTTTGAAGGTCCAGTAGCTTTTGGTAGTGATGAAAATGGTGGTAAAATTATTGGAAAGGGAATCTTGACAAATGGAAAGGTCACATTTGACAATGTCTTCTATGTGGAAGGGTTATTGTATAACCTTTCAAGCATATCACAGATGTGTGATAAAGGTTATAAAGTTGGGTTTGATGATTCTCACTGTTTCATTCTTAAACCTGATTTTGTAATCCCTCCAGACATGATCATGATGATGGCCCCAAGTAATGGAAATTTATATGAACTAAACATGAAGGATGTTGTTTCATGAGGTGGTACCTGCTTTGTTTCTAAAGCCACTGAAAATGAGTCAAAATTGTGGCATAAGAAAATGTGTCATGTGAATTTGAAGAACATGAACAGACTTGTGAAGGTGAGCATGTGATTGGCTTACCTACAAGAGAGTTCAAATTGGATGATAACTATATCTCATGTCAGAAGGGAAAGCAGCACAAGTCTTCACACAAGACAAAACTCATCAACTCAATTGATCAAGTGCTTGAGATGCTCCACATTGATCTCTATGGTCCTGTAAGCGTCCCAAGTATAGGCAAGAAAAGATCCTGTCTTGTGATTATTGATGGACTACTCAAGATATACTTGTGTTTATTTCCTAAGTACAAAGGATGATACTACTGAGTTGATTAAGACTTGTGTAACCAGAATCGAGAATAAATTGAATGCAAGGGTGAAGATAATGAGAAGTGACAATGGGACAGAGTTCAAAATGGAGTAATGGAAGAGTTTTGTTCTACAAATGGAATTCTTCAAGAATTATGTGCTCCTAGAACTCCTGAAAAAAATGGTGTAGCAGAAAGAAGAAACAAAACACTTATAGAAGCTGCAAGAACCATGTTGGCTGATGCTTTTCTGCCTGTCACTTTTTGGGCAGAAGCAATCAACACAGCCAGTTATGTTTAGAATAGAGTGCTTCTTAACAAAAGTCAAGACAAAACTCCCAATGAGATTTAATTTAAAAGAAAACCCTACATCAAGTTTCTCAATCCATTTGGATGCAAATGTTCATTATTGAACACCAAGGATTATCTAAACAAGTTTCAAGCAAAATCCTTAGATTACTTCTTTGTTGGTTACTCAACATACTCAAAAGGCTACGGAGTATATGTGAAAGATCATTTGAGTGTGAATGAATCATCTGACATTGTGCTCAATGAAAATCAATTCAATACAGTTGATGGTGCTGCATGGCTGTTTGGTCTTGAAAAGCTAATCAAGTCCTTCAAGATTTATCCTGAGGACTTTGATAAATCTATGTATAAGACAAGTGTGGTTACAGAAGAATCTTCAAAGAAACTTGATTTTGACAAGCTGTGGTCAAATGTTGCTGAAAAAGGTTAAGAATATAATTTTATTAAGCATCCTTCCATTGTTAAAAATTAACAAGTTCCAGACCAAGTTCAAGATCAGAACAATGAACAAGAAGATCCAGATAATCACGAAAATCAGGATAATAATGTGATGAATGAGGCAAATCCTGATAACACAGAAGAAGCAAGAAGAAATGCAAGATTTGAGGACTTGTTTCAAAATTTGAATGTTGGAAACAATGGTGCAATTACCTCTCAACTTAACAATGAAGAATCACTAGAGTTTCATGATGCAACAACTGATTTGATCATTGATGAACCTGATCCCAATGACACAAATCTTGATTCTAATGTGTCCACTAATATAATTGTTCAATCCTCTTATGTTGAAAATAATCATCCTCCTGAAAATATCATAGGAAACATTTATGATAGAGTAACAAGAAGTGCATCTGAATCTGCAAACATTTGTTTGTACTCCTTCTTTCTATCCCAAATAGAACATAAGAACATTGTTCAAGCATTAAAAGACAACATCTGGGTAGAGACTATGAAAGAGGAGTTGGCTCAATTCAGAGATCTGCAAGTGTGGGAACTTGTAGACAAGCCAAGAAACAGATATGCAATTGGAACCAAATGGGTTTTCAGAAATAAAAGGGATGAAAGAGGTATTGTGATTAAGAACAAAGCCACACTTGTTGCGATGGTATACCTACAAGAAAAAGGGATTGACGTTGAGGAAGTCTTTGCACCAGTTGCAAGACTTGAAGCAATAAAAATTTTCTTAGCTTATGATGCCTCAAAGAATATAAAGGTATTCCAACTTGATGTCAAATCTGCATTCCTAAATGGAAACATAGAAGAGGAGGTGTATGTAACTCAGCCACCATGATTTGAGGTCCCTGATTATCCTAACAAGGTGTATAAGTTAAACAAAGCATTGTATGGACTGCATCAAGCTCCAAGAGCTTGGTATGATGAGTTATCAAATCATCTACTTGAACATGGTTTCCAAAGGGGAGCTATTGACAAGACCCTCTTTTACAAGAAAAAAGGAAGAGATTTGTTGTTGCTGCAAGTTTATATTGATGATATCATTTTTGGGTCAACAAATGAACAGATGTGCATGGAGTTTGAAAAGGTGATGAAATCCAAGTATAGTATAAGCTTAATGGGAGATATAAACTTCTTTCTTGGATTGCAAGTTTAACAATAGACTGATGGGATTTTCATATACCAGTCTAAGTATGTGCAGGACATATTAGACAAATTCAAGTGTAATGATCTTAAAACTGCTTCAACTCTTATGGATACAAAAGAGAAGATGGTAGCAGAGGAAAAGGGGAGACAGTGGGTGAACATGAATACAGAGCAAAGATTGGATCTTTGATGTATCTGACTACTTCAAGGCTAGATATCATGTTTTCTATTTGTATTTGTGCAAGATTCCAGTCAAGTCCTAAGGTTTCTCATATGAATGCAGTGAAGAGAATCTTTAGATATTTGAACGGAAGACCAGGTATAGGAATTTGGTATCCAAAGAACCAGTCCTTTGATCTAACCGCCTACACACATAGTGACTATGATGGGTGCAATATGAGTAGGAAGTCTACTTCTGGAGGTTGTCAATTTTTAGGAGACAGATTGTTGTCATGGCAATGCAAGAAATAGACTACAGTGTCAATCTCAACTGCAGAAGCTGAGTATATTGATGCATCTGCCTACTGTGCACAAGTCCTCTGGATTCAGAATCAGATGCTGGATTATGGTCTGAACTTCTTAAATACCCTATTTACGTTGATAACACTGCTGCATCTTTTATTGTTAAGGATCCTATACAACATTCCAAGACTAAGCACATTCAAATCAGACATCATTTTATAAGGGATTGTAGTGAAAAAGGTTTAATTGAGGTGAAAAGAGTTGATACAAGTGATAATTTGGTTGAACTATTCACAAAACCACTTGATAGAACCAGGTTCAACTTTCTTCTAAAAGCCCTGGGAATGATCAACTCAAATGAAGTTTGATTAATTATGTGTGATAGTTGTGCAAACTTATTATCATTTCAAAGTCACGATGAATGTTTGTTTGATATGTGTGTCTCTATGTGCTTATTGACTATTTTGCAAGAGGATCTATAAATTGTTATATTTAGATGTGATTCTGTTTGCTATTCACTGATATGTGCATAATTGATTAACTATAAATCCTAGGTATTTTTGATGCTTTGGATAATGATCAGTGAATGTGTATGATATCTATATAAGTACCAGATTTGACTTGATAATATGAGCTTGTCTGATATCTTGAGTATGTGTTTTATCTAATGCGATATTGTTAGGATTTGTTAGACTATGCATTTTGTGAAGTCTGCCTGTTTTAATGATGTCATTGATGATTTTGAGTTGAATATGTTACACTTGTGGTTGTGTCAAAATGTACTTTTGTGTCAAAAGATATGCTCAGTTGAAGAATTTTAAGGAGCTTTTGTTGAAAACATGTTTGATAAAACTGAGCAAGTTGTTTAATGGTGCCGAGATATGATAATACTATTCAGTTCAAAGCTTTATGGAAGCTTAAAAATGAGATTTTCAATGAAAAGACTCAAAGAGTTACTTTTGCTTAAATTATGTCATTTGCTCAAGTTGGAAGAAAATATACTTGTATATGTTTGATCCTGTCATCTGTTTTTAAGATTGAAGAGATAGCCATTAACTTGAAGACTGAAAGCATTTGGGGCAATTGTAACTTGTTCTATTCTCTCACTTAAAATTATGTCAATAACTCTAATTTGAAAGGACATGTATTCTCATACATGTTTGGTCCTGTTAGCAACTTGTGGTCAAAAAGGATAGCCATTTACCTGAAATTAAGAGAAATTGGGGTGACTGAATTTTTAAACTTTGTTTAAAATGGGAAATGATAGTACGTTGACTATTTGGCCAATCATATGGATTTAATAGGCTAAAAAGACACTTAGTGCAGTCATTGACATGTATGGTTACTTTCCCATGATGTGTAAAATCTAAGGTGATATAAACATAAAGAAACTGCTAAACTTAATGTGGAGTTACATTGTTGTCTATGCATGTTCCAAAATACATCTTTCCAAATGATAGGCAGAAAAGTAAATATCCAGTCATACACAAGCCCGTTGGCATTTGGTCACCTAAAGTGAAATATCTTATTTGAGAATGACGAAGAACAAATGTGAACTAGATTTTTTCAAATATTTACTCAACCAAAAGTTGATAAGTGTTCATAAATTTTTTATAATGAAAAATGCAAACATGAGGGTTAATAATAGAACTACAGGGGTGGAGGCAATCATATAAGTTCTTTAAACATTCCGAATGAAAGGCATGTAATTCCAACTTGTGTGGCCTATAAGTCCAACGTTCAACCTCAAATGTGTTTATAAGACTTGAACCGAAATATTTAAAATCTTTAAACTGCTCTGTCATTAAAGTTTTTGACCATATATCTGGGGTTCAGAGTCAATTCGGGGTGATCTGGGGAAAGCAAAATAAGCCTTGAGAATAGATATGGAGCATCAGAAAACAATATGTGTTATCCATTTAGTATTATGCATTTTAAATGAACCTTAATAATATCACCAAAGAGATGAAATTAATGATAAGTCTAGACCTGCTGTTAACCTGTCTAATCTGTCATAATAATGCTGAGAATGAAGTATTGAGAAGCTACTTAGTCAATATGATCCCATGATTGAGATCTTTTTTATAAAAGGAAAGAAACTATTTTGAAAGGAATAATTACTGAAATTTGATCTCTAAATACACCATTTGCTCTTAAACAATGATTTTTATTGATAAATATGGTTGATATTCAGTTTAAGTCAAAAAGTGTTGCATTTTACCTTCAAAAGGTTTAAATAGTATTTTCGTGTAAGGTTGAATTTTTTCACCCTTTCCGAGCACACTTAGATGTTGTTTGTCTAAGTTTATCTATTTCGCGCATGCTTTGATGTTTTACACTATTTTGGGTAGACTTGACTGTTTTAATTGAAGTTTAACCCTTTCGAGCATACTTGGAATTTGAATATGTTATTACTAGCAAACTTTAACAAGTTCAATTTATTCTAGCACACTTAACTGTTTCCTAGGATATTGAATTATTTCTAGCAAGCTTCATATTGTTAAATGCTGAATATGAAGCCTCTAGCAAGCTTTTATATCATTTGTACTTTCCAGCATTTGTTCAAAAGTACAACTGTTTACTAGCAAGCTATTTGATATGTAACTATTAACTAGCAAGCTTTGTTGAAATTCTAAAATATCTAGCAAACTTAACTGTTTTATAGGTTGTTTAAGTCATACTAGCATGCTTTGTAATTAAATGTTACTTCTAGCAAGCTTTATATGATTTCGGACTTTATAGCATACTTAGGTGTTTGTTTTACTGTTTGAACTCACTCCAGCAAGCTATGTGTTATCTGTGAATATGATTCTTTGTAACTACAAGTGTTTTTCGGGCAAACTTAAGGTCCGGGCACACTTTATGTTTCGGGCACACTTTGAAATTTTCAAATGTTCTCTTCATATACTTGGTAATTTCAAAACTTTGCTTTTCGAGTACACTTTGTGTTTAGAATCACTCTCCAGCACACTTTGTATTCTGGAAGTCTTTCAAGCATACCTTACTTCAAAGTATACTTGACTGAATATTGGTAAACTATTTGACAATTTCGGGTAAGGTATGTAATAGGGTCAGTTATTAGAGCAAGGTTTGCTATTAGAAGTATGTCTAAGGTATTATTTGGGGTTCTTGATTGATTCCTAGCAAGGTTGCCTATTTGATATTTTATACTTGATTATTTGTCTTATGATTCATTTCTCGAGCAATCTTGTACTTCGAGTAAGCTTCCTTCATTTTATTTACTTAGCCTTATTTCTAAAATCACTTATACTCTTTCAAATAATATGGAACGAGCAAGCTTTGATAAATTGGAAGGTACCTAGCAAGCCTTGTGAATAATCACTTTTCCGAGCAAGGTTTGGTAAATGAACATTACCGAGCAAGGTTTTAAATGTGAATTTATTTAAATAGATAATAGTACTGTTTGACAGCTATTAACTCATTACAAGACAAAAACAATTAAAACCCACTTTCATAAGGTATATAAGAGGGAGTTAGGGAAAGTTTTGCCACTTTTCTCTCTCACCTTCCACTCTCTTGCTCTCGATTATGTTAGTACACGGTTTTGCATCTCGAGTCTTTGTATTTATCGTTTATTTAATGTAAAAGTTAATTATATTTAAGCTAGTTCGTTAAGGGACATGTCTAGTTCGTTAAGGATGTTTAACGAAATAGACCTTAAGTTAAGTTCCTCCTGATTCGTTAAGGATGTTTAACGAATCAGGGGGTGTTTCGTTAAGTTTATCTGTTAAATGTATTGTAGCAAAGTGGGTCTCTAGTTTGTTATGAAATGTGTAACGAACTAGACCTATCTTCTATATATAGTGGTGTAGTCCACTGTTTAATTTAAGTTTTTGAGTTAAGATTAATGAATTGATGTCCAGATTTCCTCTCAAGCTTCTTCATAATTATTCAATGTATATTATACATACACATATCTATACAACCAATACTAACTAATATATACAACCTATAACGTATAAGAGCAACTATGAACTAGATCCGTAATTGTTATTGAACCTTAGATCTGAGATCGATATAGGGTTTTACAAGTGGTATCAGAGTTTTCGAGGTTCGATTGCTCTTGATTTGATTGATTAAATTGTTAATTAAGGACCGTTATTAGTTATTTTGGTCTCATTTAGTTTCGGTTTGAGTTTGAATCAAATTAAGTGTGAATTTGGTTGGTATATGGATTGAATTGGTTAGATATGTGTTTGATAAGATATTGGGAGGTTGTTGTGAGTTGGAATTGTGATTTGGATTGGTTTGTGTGATTGTGTGGTTTGGATCTGGTTTTGTCCGAAACAGGGGATCGTTTTGGTTCAAATTGGATTCGAGATAAGGATAATTGGGTTACGATAGGTGTTGGTTTGGATTCACGACAATGTTACGAGTAAATTGATAGGTTTTATGGACGATTTGGCTTAGTATGATAAAGTATTACAAATCTGGGTTTTCATTTTGGTGTTCTTAATTTGGCCAAAATCTGGAAATTCCAAATGAAGATTTGAAGATCTTCATATGTGTTTGAAGATTCGTTAAATCATTGTCCGTTCGTTAACTAATGTTCATCAATTCGTTACTTGATTCTCTATATTTTCTGATTGGTGTCTTCTAGTTCGTGAGACACGTGTCTTAGTTCGTTAACATTAATTCCAAAAACTTTTGCCACGGGGCAATAGTTGTTAGAGTTTGTTGCAACCGTTGCAACAACCTAATTCGCTATTGTTGATACGTTATCAACTGTAGCTAATTCGTCATCTTGATTTGCCACCTAATTCGTCAATAGTGACTCAGTGATTTGTTAAGGAAACACTACAGTTCGTTACCTTAATTCGCTAAGCTTACACTTATTTGATTCGTTAAAGGAACCACCTGATTCGTTAACATATTTCGTCGATCTAATTTGTTACTTTGACTTAATTCGATGACCTAGTTAGTTATAACCAGTTCGTGTGACACTGTTCCAAATTAGTTAAACTCACAGATTCGTTAAAGTTGTTTCCAATTCATTGCTGTTCACAGTTCGATAAGATATTTTTCAAATTTAACCCATGAAATTTGATTGTCTTCTCATTTTTCAACATGGATGGTATGTATGCTTTGGCTTCCCAAAATATATTAATGCATCAAATGATGCAACTGGACATCGAGATCGGTTCACATTCAAAATGTCCACGTTTAATGAAATTTAGCGATTTTTGCTAAATGGGAACCTCGTTTCCGTGCTCATCTAGGATCGGTTCACCTTGATTGTTCGTATTGCCTGGATGAGATATATACCGTTCCTATGATTGTACATGAGACTATCGGCTTCACACCTAAATACATCTCTCAATACTCTCAAGAAGAAAAGAAAGCGTTGGAAATTGAGACAAAAGCCTACTCTACTCTTACAATGGCATCACCTGGAAACATCTTTCACCAAGTTGGTAGCATAAAGATTTGTGCTTCGATATTCCAACACATTCGTATGAGGAGTATGGGTAACACCGCTGAAAGCAAAAAAGTCATGCTAAAGTTTCAATCTAGAAACTTTAAGTTACTTAAGGGTGAGACTATCGAGGAGATGACAACAAGGTTTAATAAATTGATAGCCGAGATGGATAAAATGATGTTGGAAACTTCTGAAGTTGATAAGATTGATACCTTCAAGAGTGCTATACCGAGTTCTTATTCTACGTTTTTAATGGTTTTGAAAGAGAACAATTACTTCAAAAATGAAGACTTGACAACATCCGAATTCATGCAAAAGATTGAAGAAAGAGAATACGATTTAAAATGTCAAAAGTCTTCAAAGGATGCCCTTGAGTTCAACCATTTATCCGATCACTGCATTCCATACACAAAATGCAAGTGAGAATGCGACATCTATCTATAGTGATCCTAGAGCATGTTTCTACACTGCTGGAAATTATGGATCACCTGGTGCTTCTGGAGGATCTGGAAATTCATCCACTACAAATCAATTCTCACCACCACCGACTGTCACCATGAAGGATTCTGAATAAAACTTTGCTTTCTTATCAGCTTTCATGTCTTCTTATGGGAATTTGGTGAGTAGTAAGATAGCTACGAGTGATTTGACTGATGAAGACTATGATCAGATTGATCCGACTGACTTAGAGATTATGGACTTGAAATGGAACATGGCGATGATTGTCCGTAAAGTTAAAAGGTTTATGCAAAGGACCAGCAAAGTTGGGGTTTGATAAATTGAATGTCAAATGTTTTAATTGCCAGGAGTTTGGACATTTTGCAAAGGAATGTGATAAGCCGAAAAAGGAGTATACTGGTCCTCATGGTCAAAACCAAAGTTCTTCTCACCACGAGGTAATGATGCTAAAAAGACACCGTTTGATTCTGGGTCACAAGCAATGTTAGCTGATGGAACCGATTGGTCACAACGACTGCTGTGTAATGAAAATCAAGCCAATTTGGTTATGTTCAAGACAAATGACGTTTTTCAAGATGGAAGCGGAAGTGATCTATCGTCTGATAATAACACTGAATCGGAGTTTGATGATTCATGTGATAAATTTCCAACTAGGTTTGCTTGCATGGCTAAGATCAATGAGGTTAGTCCTTCTATCTCTGCTACCTTGTCTGCTAAAGTAACCTGTGTTGAATGTGAGACTAACAAACCTAAGTTAGAGTCTTTAAAAATCATAATGATAATTTAGTGAGAGAAATTGATTCACTAAAGGATGCTTATCGACAATCTCTTGAATCTCAAATGAGATCTCGAGAGAAGATTGAAGCTTTGTCGACAAGTAACCATGATCTCAAGGCTGAGTTATCTGTAAAAATGAAAATCAATGATCAAAAGTTTCAAGAAATTTTGAAACATCGTTCAAAGATAACCGAGCTTGAGAATGAGGTTCTTGAGTTAAATAACAAGTTAGGAAAATTTTGAAACTCTTCCTTTTTGCTAAACGAAATAATCAAAGTATCTAGTAAGCAAAAAGATTTGAAAAAAGGTATATTTTTTGTTGAAATTACACCACCTTTTCTCCATGATTATAAAGCAAATCCTTTTTCTAGAAGAGAAGAGGATGTGATTGTAAAAAACCTGCGATTTCTGAAAAATCAAAACTAGTAAAAAATGAAACTGTTAAAGCCCAACCTACAATTCAAAAACCTCATGTTGAAAGCAACAAAGTATTTGTTGAAAATGTTGATAAATTGATTATTGAGGATGTGTTTGAACCTGAGGTTATACACAAAAACAAGAACATTCCAAGTTCTAATCACATTCTTTTTGAGCCTCATGAATTTGAGGACGCCGTGTATGGTTCACACACAACTCATGTGAGAAAAGAAGACCAAGTTAAGGTTAAACCAGTTAAGGCTAAGAAACCAGAAAATTCTAAAATTTCTAATGAGGATTTGATGCGCTTTATCAATCCTACTGTTTCCAAGTCGACAACTGGTTTGTGTGTTTAAGTTGAAAGGAACTGATACAATGTTCACTGAGAAAGACATTCCGATTAGCGTTATCAAACCTAAGCTAATTGGAAGCGTTTTTCACAATGAAACCTCCAAGATACAAGATCTTGAGCGTCAATATGCTTGTGCCAAAACATTAAACTCATCATACCCATTGATTAAAGCTAAGAAATTGTTAAAACATGCAAAAAAGGTTCATTTTGTGAAATCAACTGGAACTGATACATTGTAAAGTTTTTCCAACTGTTCTAACCTTGACTTTTATATGAAAAATAATTTTGTATCGTCTGATGATTTGGCCAAGAGTTTTACTAAGAATGTGAGTCATCAACCTTCTGTGGCATCTGTTTTTGCCATATCTCAACATGATCGTGTGGACATGCGAAGTTGCTTTTTGTGTAGACAACAAGGTCATGTGGTGAGAAACTGTGGCCAGAAGAAATCTCAGAACCTTCATCCGTTTGTCAAGGACAAATTGAAACCGGCATCTGTTATAAAAGAGATTCTGAAACGAACTGTGTCGTGAGATGATGATACTCACATCATGTTTTCAAACGTGAATCAACGTAAGGTAATTCATTTGAACGAAACACATGGTCAAGTAAAACAAAAGTTTGTTCTAACCGAGCCAATATGCAAGAATGTGAACTCAACTGTCGTTCAAGCTGCCTATCTAAGACGAAAGTCTAAGAAGCCTGTAACTTATTCTCAAGTTGCTGAACAATAGTTGAATTCTGTTCAAGTTAATTTTCCAAGAGAAACTCAAAAGATGCCCAAGACTGAGGTCTGGGCTGCCTTTTTGAACTGATCACTTTTACTTTATGTGTAGGGTACATCCAAGACCGTGTCTGGTGAAAACTGGATAATGGATAGTGGATGTTCTCGTCATATCACTGGAAATCTCAACCTCTTAACAAGAGAAATATTCAAGGGGGTTATGTAGCATTTGCTTGGAATTATGGGGGCATGATAAGGTGAAGTTTCAAATGGTCAATTACTGTGACAATGTGGACCATAATTTATTGAGTGTGTCGCAAATCTGTGAAAAATAGTACACAACCATATTTACTGATCAAGAATGTCTGATTTTGAAACCGGGATACGTGATTCTCGAGGACATGGTTGTCAGGTGATCACCTCGATCAAATGATATTTATGTCTTGAATATGTCTTCTAAAGAATCAACGTCTATCGAAACGTGTTTTATCTCAAAAGCAACCGAGAAGGACTCTGTTCTCTGGCATCGTAGAATGGGTCACATTCATGTTCGCAAGATGAATTAATTAATGGCGAATGACTTAGTTGAAGGTGTGTCTTTGAGGAAATTTAAATTATCTGATCACTGTGTTGCTTGCAAGAAAGGCAAACAGAAGAAAAAGTCACATCGGTCTAAGTTATTGAATTCCTTTGATACTCCTCTTGAACGACTTCATATGGATCTTTTTGGTCCCGTGAATCTTGCTAGTATCTCTGGAGATTGGTATTATCTGGTAGTTACCGATGATAATTCAAGATACTCATGGGTTTTATTTGTGAGTTCAAAAGACCAAACACCTTACAAAACCTTATCACTAAGATCGAATCACTATACAAGCAATAAGTGAGGAGAATTCAAAGTGATAATGGTTCTGAATTTAAGAACACTGTGTTGGATTTCTTTTGCATTCAGAAAGGAATTCACCGAGAATATAGTGCACCTTATGTACCACAACAGAACGGAGTTGCGGAAAGGAAGAATAGAACTTTGATTGAAGCTGCAAGAACTATGCTTGCTGATTCTAAGCTTCCGGTCCAATTCTGGAATGAGGCGGTGAACACAGCTTGTTATACGCTTAATCAGGTTCTAACTGTTAAAAGACTCAAGAAGATGAGTTATGAACTTTTGAACAACCGAAATCCAAACTAAAAGTACTTGGAACCGTTTGGTTGTCCTAGTACGATATTGAAGAAGGATGTGGGTATGTTTGAAGAAAAGGCCATTGAGGGATATTTCTTGGGATATGCTTCTCCTAAGAAAAGAGTATTTAATTATACTTCTGGTTGTGTTGAGGAATGGTACCATATGGACAGTCAAAAGTAAACCACACCTCCTCAAGGGAAAGGTCTCGACTAGATGTTTGATTATGATGACTTATTTAATTCATTCACTCCATCAACTGAGCAACCAGATGATGACCTGGTTCGTGCATACTTTGAAGATCAATTGGTCATTCCAAGATTTTCAAGTTCTAATGATGTTGTAGCTCCAACTATTGCTCCTACTGAAGATTCATGTGATGATCCTCGAGCTTCTTCTGATAATACTTCTAATTCTTCTAATGATACTCCTGATGTTGATAATACAGTTGAAAGTGATAATTCCCCTCCTGAGCTTGGAGAACATTACACTAACTTATTTGAAAATGGTATTGTTTCTGAGAATCCCACTCTTCGGATTCATAATTATCATCCACAGGAAAACATCATCGGAGAACTTGATGTGGGCGTTCAAACACGTCATCAAGTTGCTTCATCAAGTGAGAATAATGTATTGTGTGCTTATGCAGATTTACACTCTTTTGGAATTGTAAATGTTGCTTAATTTATTGCTTTCTATCCCAAGTTGAGCCAACGACGTCTCGTATGGCACTTCAAGATCCTTCTTGGGTATAAGCCATGCAAGAAGAATTACAGCAATTTGCATGTTTGGGTGTTTGGTATTTAATTGACAAACCTGCTAGAGTCAAGAAAGCTATTCCGACTAGGTGGGTATTTAAATGTAAGAAAGACGATCGTTGTGTGATCGTGAGGAACAAGGCATGATTAGCGGTGCAAGGTTTTCATCAGCAAGAGGGTATTGACTACACTGAAATATATGCTCCGGATGCAAGATTGGAGTCTATTAGAATCTTTCCGGCGTATGCTGCTTATAAGAATATCAAAGTCTATCAAATGGATGTTAAATGTTCTTTTCTCAATGGTGAACTACATGAGCAAGTTTTTGTTTTACAGCCTGGTGGGTTTGAAGATCCTGATTATCCGGGCCGAGTTTTCCGATTAAACAAAGCCCTGTATGGTCTACATCAAGCCCCGAGATCTTGGTATGGCACGCTTGCCGACCATCTGACTGAAAACGGCTTCAAGACTGTTGGTGATGATCTCCTCCTCGTTCAGATTTATGTCAACGACATTATCTTTGGGTCTACAAACAAAAAGTTATCTAAGAAGTTCGAGAAGTCCATGCAAACAAAGTTCGAGATGAGATCGATGGGAGAGATTAACCTCTTTCTAGGGTTGCAAATTCACCAGTCTGCGAAAGGAATCTTTATTCACCACGCTTAATTCTCCTGATTCGTTTATTCAAAATTCAAACGAATCAGGTGATTTGTTACATTGGAAACTGTGTGTATCAGGGTATTTAGGGATTCGTGAGGCGATTCCTCTCACAGTATTCACTTTCTTCTTCACCTTTTCCTACTGTTACTTTGGCGAATTTTTTCCTAAATCTTTGATCATCGTCATATTGTTTTTTAATCATATATTCTTATTCACAAGGTAAATGCGATCAAAATGTGATGTGTTACGTCATCTTTGATGAATGTTTGCTGATTTAATTATTGGATTTTACTATCGGGTTTTATTCTTTATATAAACCCTTAATTTAACCGATTTGTACCATGTTCTGGTACTACAGCTCAATACCATTCTAATCGCAATGGGTTACCGAGATCCTTGTGATCATTTGTTCGGTTATCCATCGTTGTTTATGGTGGAATTGATTGCAGGATTGCTAACTTGACTTTTAGTGTTCTTGGTGATTTTGACCTTGACAAATTAGTCAAATATTAAGCTTAATTGGCCATTAGCTATTGTTTAACGAGTTGGAACTCATTCGTTTCCAATTCGTTATACATTTCACACGAATCAAACTAACGAATCGTCACTTATAACGAATTAGATTCTCCTTCGTTATTTATAGCGAATTAGAAAATAATTCGTCAAACTTTTATTAGTGATTCGTTACGTCTAAATCGTTAATAATTTTCTTGATATCGAAGTAACTGATTCGCCTTAACGATATACAATTTCTTCTTAACGAATCAGAATATCTATTGAATGACATGTTAATTATTTTAAAATTAAAAGTTATATTAAGTTGTTCATTTTTAAATTTTATTTGAGTATTATTATTTATTATCACTGATTATCGGGTTTGTTTACAGTTTAATGGCTTATAACATGGATCAAGATCCTCCCGTTGATGCACCACAACAACAACAGGAACAGGTGACGGGTGGTCCATGGGACAACCCTTAATTGATTTAAAACCGTAATAATCATGTTTTGAATTTGTTTATTTTGTGGAATTAGATCACTACGGTATTATTGGTGAATTGTAGGCTCAAAGGAGGTTCCGGGGCTATTATGGAGTATATTGAGGCAACCGAATGAGCCGAAGACGCGAGAGAGGTCAAAAGAAGTGAAAAACAGGAAGGCAAGGCTGAAGTCCACCATGGCCCACGGTCTCCACCGTGAGCGACATTCCAGGTGTACAAAAATGAACAGAGGCCTCTGATGTCACCGTGAGGGTCAACGTGACCCATGGTCCAACCGTGGGCCACGGTCTAGCATTTCAAGAGGATCATCGTGACCCATGGTGTGAACCGTGGGCCACGGTTCTTGTCGTAACTGCCGAATTATTTTGTTTTATTACTCGTTTTTAGGCTGTCTTTTGGGCTATCCTTCATTCTAAACTACCTAGGGGCGAATTTGTGAGAGCGAGAACAAGATTTTGGTGATTGTAATCATTCGTTTGGGTTTATGATTCGCATGATTAACCTAATTGAAGTGATGATAAATCAAACTATGTGTGGCTAGTACTCTTTATGTTCTCTCCCGAATTGTAAGGTTTTCTAATTAGATATTTGTTAATCGTTTATGTTATTGGTGAGATAGTATTGTGATCATATGATTATTTTGCTATGGTGATTGTATGTTTGTTTTGTAATTGTTAGTATGTTATAATTCGTGTTCTTGACTATCCATTCTTGGTGCCATAGGCAATCGAGATTTTGTAGAAGAGATTAGGGTTAGCAATACTAAACTAATTTTTGATTGACAACCTTGCGTTTTTGTAATCCAAGTACTTAGTCCTCGGTTATCACATCCAAACGCATTTTCACGAATTATAATTGTGTAGTTCACCTTACAAGTAAATATTAACTTTATCAACATTGGAAACCTGAAATCGGGAGAGAACATTCTTTCTTATATTGTTTAAAACTCGTTTATTGTTTTAGTTAATTTTGTTAACCAAAATCAAACAACCAACTATTTGAATTTAATTTTGCATTTACTTTAAAATAGATAAATAACAAAACTACTTGGCAAGACTATTTCCACAAACTCCCTGTGTTCAATACTCGCTTATCGCTATCTAATAGTTGTAACCGGTTTATTTTTGAGTGAGTCTTCGACCTCACGTCAAATTTTGCGCCGTTGCCGAGGAGTAGTGCGCGACGTGTATTTGTTTTAGTAGTTTTAGTCTGTTATTTTTGGGTATACGCCGGTTGGGTTAGTGTGAAGGTACCTACAGGTGTATGCATACTAGAAGCTCTAACAGGTCATCAACGCTAGTTATCGATCCCGAGATTGACTAAACACTTCGAAGAAACCGAGTTTTACTAAGGGAGAATAAGCTTCTTGGTTCTCCAACCGCATAAAACAACATGGATTCACAAGTTCCTACTTCGGTTCAAACAATCCCGACTACACCTCCACAAAATCCACCGCCACCGATTACTACTAATATACCTACAGCATCAAGTGAACTCCAACCACCTCCCACAACCGAACCCATAGCTTCTCAATACACCTACCCAACATCATCCACATGGCCACCTATTACCAATCTTTTTCCTAACTTTGGTGCATTATCATCATCTCAACATATCAACCACCACCCTTTAAACAATCACAATCAAACTACCAATACCAACCCCAACCGTTTATGCAACATTCAAGATCACAAGGTGATGGATATGGATATGGGTTTGACAGTGAATTCGAGGGGTATGAAGTGGAAGGTTACTACACGGGAGCTAATGGAAGCCAAAGGGTAAATCCGGGAAATTTGGCCTATGGTCAATGGCAACATCCGGAATCGGTGCAATGGTTTAATAGACAACCACCGCCGGTTGTTCAACAACAACCTCAACAACAACCGGTGGTTGTCCAACAAAACGTGCAACCACCGATTCAATAACAAGCTCAACAACAACCACCGGTTGTTGTTCATCAACAGGTTCAACCGCCGCCGATTGTTCAACAACCACTAGGGCAACCTCAAGAACAACAATTCCAACCACAAATGCCCCAACCACAGTTTCAACAACAATTTGTGCAGCCAAGGCCCGTTTATAGACCAATGGGTCAACCAAGAGTACCAATGGGGGTACCAAGAAGGCACGCAAGAGAGATGGCTAGGGGGATTGAAGCCCACTTCCGACCCTTAATTACTAATAATCTGTCTCCAGTGGTTATTCCTCTCAATCATCAAGGGAAGACATTTTAAGTAAGAACCAGTTCCCTTCAAAGTCTTCTGAAGTATAAAGGTCTAGCAACGGAGGAACGTTACTTCCATTTGGAGGCATATGACTACATTTGCAACACAATTTGTGGTCAAGGTTTAACATCGGATGAGGTAAAGTTGGTGTTATTTCAGTTTTCTTTGGAAGACAAGGCAAAGAGATGGTTTTACACTTTGCCTTCTGCATCTATTTATACTTGGGCCGAGATGCAACAAAGATTTTTGGAAGAGTTTTACACGGCCCAAAAGACAAACGATGCGAGAAGAAGTTTGAGAACCTTCCAACAAAAAACGGGGGAAATGTTTCATGAAGCATTCGAGAGGTTTAAGATGATGATTAAGAATTGACCCTATCATGGAATTGCTCTTTGGGAGCCATTAAATGCTTTTCATGAAGGGTTGAGTATGGAGGATGAATGGGATTTGTGGTCGATCACTAATGGTACATTTGGTACCAATTATGAACAAGATGATTGGGCATATTTGGAACAAATGGCGGTGACCTCAAAGAGAAAGGCTCAAACTGGACGAAGAGCAAGACCGGTGATTGGTAGATCTCAAGTGCAAGCCGTGGAAGAAAAAAATGTACAAACCACTAATCAAGTAATCGATGTTTGTACAAATTGTAACGAGTTGGGTCAAGCAACGGAGGAATGTACAGTAGGTCAAGCACCGGTGGAAGAGGTGAATGCACTTCAAGGGGGAGGTGGTAGGACTTACAACATGAACTCCAACACCTACCACCCCGGGTTGAGAAATCACCCGAATTTGATATGGAAACCCGACCACTCAATCTAACCCAAATTTTCAAGGAAATCAAGGCAATTATGTCCCTCGCCAACAATATAATAACCAAGGTAATTATCATGGCGGGAACAATCAAGGGTTGCAAGGTCAAGGGGGTGGCGGTCAAAGCGGGTCAATGGGTCAAAGTTCATCGAGTGGAAATGAGGTTATGGACATGTTGAAGTTGATGCAACAAGACATGCAACGAAGAATCAAATTGATGCGTTAGAATGCAAAAGGATGAAGTAACAAATAAAGTCATCCAATCGTTGACCACACAAATGGGTAAACTCGCAACTGAAGTATCCGAGTTGAAGAAGAATAAAGGTCAATTGCCAAGCGACACAAAGGTAAATCATTCTCATAACTCTTCTCGTAATGTTCCTAAAATCACGTTAGTGTTTTAAGAAGTGGTAAAGAATATAAAAAAGTTTATCACCGGGTGTAGTACCAGTTCCTACTTCAGGTCAAACAATCTTGACTACACCTCCACAAAATCCACCGCCACCGATTACTACTAATATACCTACAGCATCAAGTGAACTCCAACCACCTCCCACAACCGAACCCATAGCTGCTCAATACACCTACTCAACATCATCCACATTTCCACCTATTACCAATCTTTTTCCTAACTTTGGTGCGTCATCATCATCTCAACAATATCAACCACCACCCTTTAAACAATCACAATCAAACTACCAATACCAACCCCAACCGTTTATGCAACATTCAAGATCATAAGGTGATGGATATGGATATGGGTTTGACAGTGAATTCGAGGGGTATGAAGTGGAAGGTTACTACGGGAGCTGATGGAAGCCAAAGGGTAAATCCAAGAAATTTGGCCTATGGTCGATGGCAACATCCGGAATCGGTGCAATGGTTTAATAGACAACCACCACCGGTTGTTCAACAACAACCTCAACAACAACCGGTGGTTGTCCAACAAAATGTGCAACCACCGATTCAATAACAAGCTCAACAACAACCACCGGTTGTTGTTTATCAACAGGTTCAACCGCCGCCGATTGTGCAACATCCACAAGGGCAACCTCAAGAACAACAATTCCAACCACAAATGCCCCAACCACAGTTTCAACAACAATTTGTGCAGCCAAGGCCCGTTTATAGACCAATGGGTCAACCAAGAGTACCAATGGGGGTACCAAGAAGGCACGCAAGAGAGATGGCTAGGGGGATTGAAGCCCACTTCCGACCCATAATTACTAATAATCCGTCTCCAGTGGTTATTCCTCTCAATCATCAAGGGAGGACATTTTAAGTAAAAACCAATTCCCTTCAATGTCTTCCGAAGTATATAGGTCTAGCAACTGAGGAACCTTACTTCCATTTGGAGGCATATGACTACATTTGCAACACAATTGGTGGTCAAGGTTTTACATCGGATGAGGTAAAGTTGGTTTTATTTCAGTTTTCGTTGGAAAACAAGGCAAAGAGATGGTTTTACACTTTGCCTTCTGCCTCTATTTATACTTGGGCCGAGATGCAACAAAGATTTTTGGAAGAATTTTACACGGCCCAAAAGACAAACGATGTGAGAAGATGTTTGAGAACCTTCCAACAACAAACGGGGGAAATGTTTCATGAAGCATTCGAGAGGTTTAACAAGATGATTAAGAATTGTCCCCATCATGGAATTGCTCTTCGGGAGCTATTAAATGCTTTTCATGAAGGGTTGAGTATGGAGGATGAACGGGATTTGCGTTCGATCAGTAATGGTACATTTGGTACCAATTATGAACAAGATGTTTAGGCATATTTGGAACAAATGGCGGTGACCTCAAAGAGAAAGGCTCAAACTGGACGAAGAGCAAGACCGGTGATTGGTAGACCGCAAGTGCAAGCCATGGAAGAAGGAAATGTACAAACCACTAATCAAGTAATTGATGTGTGTACAAATTGTAACGAGTTGGGTCATGCAACGAAGGTATGTACGGTAGGTCAAGCACCGGTGGAAGAGGTGAATGCACTTCAAGGGGGAGGTGGTAGGAATTACAACCTGAACTCCAACACCTACCACCCCGGGTTGAGAAATAACCCGAATTTTTGATATGGAAACCCGACCACTCAATCTAACCCAAATTTTCTAGGAAATCAAGGCAATTATGTCCCTCGCCAATAATACAATAACAAAGGTAATTATCATGGCGGGAACAATCAAGGGTTGCAAGGTCTAGGGGGTGGCGGTCAAAGCTGGTCAACGGGTCAAATTTCATCGAGTGGAAATGAGGTTATGGACATGTTGAAGTTGATGCAACAAGACATGCATCGAAGAAATCAAATTGATGAGGTTAGAATGCAAAAGGATGAAGTAAGAGATAAATCCATCCAATCGTTGACCACACAAATTGGTCAACTCGCAACTGAAGTATCCGAGTTGAAGAAGAATAAAGGTCAATTGCCAAGCGACACAAAGGTAAATCCTTCCTATTAATCATGTTAGTATTTTAAGAAGTGGTAAAGAATATAAAAAAGATTTATCACCGGGTGTGGTTGATGGGGAAGTTGAGGATATAACGGGTAATGAAAGTGATGATGAAATAGTAACAAATAAACCCACTAAACATGTCACTTTTGAAAAGCCGTTACAAAATCTGGGTCAAACTTCAAATTTAAACAATAAAAATAAGGATGTAGAACCAAAGGTGGTTCCATTTCCCTCGGCTTTACTTGAACCGGGTAAGAAAAACATCATTTCAAGAAGGGGTCCACAAAAAGAAGAGATGTGGGAAGTTTTTAAACAAGTAAAGGTAAATTTACCTCTACTTGAGGCAATTAAGCAAGTACCCGCATATGCAAAACTTTTGAAAGAATTGTGCACTCAAAAGAGGCAACAAAAAGTGCCTCTACGAGTGGATTTAACTACGCGGGTAAGTGCGGTTTTAAAAGGAGATCTTCAAGATCCGGGAACGCCATTAATTAACATTCAAGTAGGCGATTTTCAAATGTCTAAGGAGTTACTAGATCTTGGGGCCGGAGTAAGTATTCTTCCGGGGGGTTTATACGACCAATATGATTTTGGTCCTTTAAAACGAGTTGAGACAACGGTTGGGTTAGCCGATTTGTCTCATAAACTCTCCAAAGGAATTGTGCGGGATGTGATAGTAAAAGTTGAAGAATTTTACTATCCGGTTGACTTTCTGGTCTTAGACTACTCATCGATTGATTCGACCCAATAACAAAATGTTATATTGGGTCGACCGTTTTTAAACACCGCTCCTGCTATTATTGACTGTCGATCGGGTACAGTTGATATGCATTTTGGAAATAGGAAAATGAGATTAAAGGTGTTCACTAACGGATCTAATGCTTTATGTGGTGATGAGTGTTTCATGGCAGATATTTTTGACATGTGTGAACCGCATGATTACGAGGAAGATGCTTTGGAAGCATGTGTTTGTGATTTTTCTGAACAGGTACATCTTTGTGCATTGAGGATGGAAGAGAAAAATCAAGACGTGTTGGCGGTAAAAGAGGGACAAACCCCATGGACTCGTCAAATTGAAAGTCTACCATCCGTGATCGACTCGGGTACAAAACCATCATTGGAAACCCCACTGAAATTGGAATTGAAAATTTTGCCTAGCCACTTGAAGTATGCGTTTTTGGTGAATAATGACACGTTACTGGTCATTATTGCATCTAATTTAGAAGAGGCCCAAGAACAAGAATTGTTGAAGGTGTTGAAGACAAACAAGGCAGCCATAGGTTGGACAATTGCCGACTTAAAAGGCATTAGTCCATCTATAGTTATGCACAAAATCATCACCAATGAGAAGGCAAAACCAACCCGAGAGAATCAAAGAAGGTTTAATCCCAATTTGAGAGAAGTTGTGAAGAAAGAGGTAATAAAGTGGTTGGATGCGGGAATCATCTATCCCATCTCGGAAGCGCATGGGTAAGTCCTACACAGGTGGTACCGAAAAAAGAAGGTATACAGGTAATTAAAGATGAAAGCTGTGAACAAATCGCCACCCGACCGGTCACCAGGTGGCGAGTTTGCATTGATTATCGTAAATTAAATGCCGCTACATCTAAAGACCATTTTCCATTACCTTTTATTGACCAAATTATTGAAAATTATCGGGTCAAAAGTATTACTGTTTTTTGTATGGGTACTCGGGTTATAATCAAATTGCTATCCACTCGGATGACCAACACAAGACCACCTTCACCTGTCCGTATGGCACATTTGCTTTTCGATGAATGCCATTCGGATTGTGTAATGCCCCGGCCACATTCCAACATTGTATGATGTGTATTTTTTCGGATATGGTTGGGGATTCACTCGAGGTATTTATGGATGACTTTTCCATTTTTGGTCCAACTTATGAAACTTGTCTCAATGAATTAGAAAAAGTTTTAAAAAGATATGTTGAGACAAATTTGGTTCTAAGTTGGGAGAAAAGTAACTTCATGGTGCAAGAGGGTATCATGTTGGGTCACGTGATTTCGGAAAGGGGAATGGAAGTGGATAAGGCAAAAGTCCGGGTAATATCATCTTTACCACCAGCTAAAAACATTAAAGGGGTAAGGTCATTTTTGGGGAATGCAGGTTTTTATAGAAGATTTATTAAAGGCTTATGTGTGATCACAAAACCTCTATGTAATTTATTGTTAAAAGATGCACCTTTTGATTTTACTAATGAATGTTTGCAAGCGTTTGATGTTTTGAAGGAATAATTGGTGAAAGCTCCCATTCTACAACCACCAGATTGGTCAAAGCTGTTTGAGATCATGTGTGATGCTAGTGATACTACTATCGGAGTGGTGTTGGGTCAACAAGTTGATAAAAAAACCGGTGGTCATCGAGTAAAACATTATCCGAAACGCAACTTAATTATACAACCACCGAAAAAGAATTGCTTGCGGTGGTGTATGCTTTGGATAAGGTTCGCTCGTATATTTGGGGGAGTAAGGTGATTGTTTATTCGGACAATAGCGCGGTTTGATATTTGATGGAGAAAAAGGATGCAAAAGCACGGTTAATTTAATGGGTATTGCTTTTGCAAGTGTTTGATTTAGAGGATCAGGATAAAAAGGGGTGTGAAAATGTAGTGGCGGATCACCTATCCCGAATTCCATTGGAGCGTGTCGATGACCCGATGGAGATAAACGAACGGTTTCTCAACGAACAATTGTTAGCCGTGTCAACCGCACCGTGGTATGCCCTCTTTGTGAACTATTTAGCAATGGGGTCTATTCCAAGTCATTGGGTGAAGAAAAGAAGACAAAGGTTCATGGCCCAAGTGAAATAATATATTTGGGATGAACCGGAGTTGTTCAAGATTGGTTCGGATCAAATGATAAGGAGGTGTATTCCCGATTCTGAGGTACGGGAGATTTTGACTCATGCACATGCATCGGCGTGTGGATCATTTTAGCGGTCAAAAGATGGGTTACCGGGTACTCCAATGTGGGTTTTATTGGTCCACCCTTGTTAATGATGCAAGTGAGTATGCCCGACATTGTTTGAATTGCCAAAAGTTGGGTAGAATCTCGAAACGGGATGAAATGTCATTGCAAACGATTTTGGTGTTAGAGATTTTCAATGTATGGGGAATTGACTTTATGGGCCCGTTTCGAAACTCGAATGGATTTTTATATATCTTGGTTGCGGTTGATTTTGTGTCCAAGTGGGTAGAAGCGGTAGCAACAAGAACCAATGACCATTCGGTAGTTTGCAAATTTGTTCAGTCGAACATCTTTGCTCGGTTTGGTGTCCCGCGGGTTATTATTAGTGATGGTGGGTCACATTTCAAAAATTTCAACTTTTGAAAGCTTTTAAAGAGATATAATGTGAACCACCGAATTGCTACTCCTTATCATCCTCAAACTAGTGGACAAGTCGAAGTATCCAATCGCCAAATTAAAGAAATCTTGATGAAGACGGTGCGGGTCGATAGGAAGGATTGGTCTTCTAAGTTAAATGATGCATTTTGGGCGTATCGGACCGCCTAAAAAACTCCTATTGGCACAACTCCTTATCGGTTAATTTATGGTAAAGGGTGTCATTTACTAATGGAGTTGGCACGTAGGGCGTTTTGGCAATCAAGAATGTTAACGATAAGGAAGCGGGTGAATTGAGAAAGTTGAAGTTGAATGAGATTGAGGAAATCTGGGATGAAGCGTATGAATGTGCTTCCGCATACAAAGACAAACTAAAAAAGGTTCATGATGCAAAGTTGAGAAAACAAACTTTTGAAGTGGGTAAAAAGGTGTGGTTGTATAATTCAAGGTTAAAGTTATTTCCGGGTAAGTTAAGGAGCAAGTGGATGGGCCCATATATCATCACAAGAATGGGACAATTTGGTGATGTGGAGATCGAAGATGTTCAAGAGAAAACAAAACAAGTGGTGAAGGTCAAAGACTTAAACCTTACTTGGAAGGAAAGGACATCAATATGCTCGATGTGGACCGAGTGAGTTACTTGTTACACTCACCGGATGAGGAAACAAATTAAGAGGCCAAGGTATGTTGTATATATTAGTTTAGGTTAATTTAGTTTTTATTTAAAATTGTTTTAAAAAAAATTACCTTCTTCGCTTTGGAGTTGTCCAAATCAAGTGTGGGGAAGTCTATTTGATCTTTATACCGTGTTGAGGACAACTCGGGATTTTCATGTGGTGTAGGGTAATTTTTATTTTTTATTTAATTTGGTAAATAAGTTTTAATTATTTTGGTTTTTCTTAGTTCCTTATTTTGATCAAAAAAAAAATTAAGAGGTGAACCACAACTCAACCGTGACCCACGGTGTGGACCGTGGGCCACGGTCCACTTCGAACAAGCAAACAGAACTGATGAAACCGTGACCCACGGTTGAACCGTGAGCCACGGTCCGGCGGCGACAGACGAGGGGGACCGGGTTTGGTGTTTAATAAACAATAAAAATCAAATTTTTAATCAATTTTAAACCACACAATTCACCTACCTTCATTATTTTCACCTATTATCATCTTCTTCTTCCCAAAACCTTTCTCTACAAACCAAATCAACCGATTTTTTAGTCTAACTTCGCTAGAATTCCACAAGGGTTTCAACTATATCATTGCATTTGAAAGTCCGAAATTTTTATGGTTTTTGGTTTAGTTTGAAGCTTTCTTCATCTACATCTTCTACAACACAAAGGTTAGGATTCTCTTTTCATTATTGATGGTATATTGTATTAAAGTTGTAAGTTTGTCATGATTGTTTCTATGAACCCACTTGCTTGTTTGAGTAATGAGTATAATGATTATATGGTATGGTTGTGGATAGTAGATAATTGTTACAAAAATATATTTGTTACATTGATCGATTGGAAATTATATGTTGAAGCAAATGTTGAAAATTTTGGTCAATTGAGTAACAAGTGATTATCCACAACCATAGTAACAAGCAAGTGTGGGGAGGTGTATGTTGTCTAAACTTGGTTGTTTGCTTGGTTGTTTGCAGTGTGTAGATGGGTAGAACTTCAGATAAAGGAAAGTCAAAGGGATCTACTTCGAGAGGTCGAGCAACCCAATTAAAGAGGCAAAGAATGTAAGAAGAGCAAGCAAATGTGCAAGTACAAATGATGAAACCCACTTTGAGAGGTGGAGGATTGTAAAAGAATGCGCTGGAATGGCAACCGGAGCTATTCATTGATAAGATGGCCACGTTGCATAAACGAATTGAAGGATTTATGTGTGAGAAGGAGGTAAACGATCCCGATTTTGAGGCTTTTGGGATAGTTGACAAATTTGAAGCTTTGGGTTGGGAAGCAGCACTTAAGTGTTACGATGAGGAAAGCAAGACCTTGTACGATAGAGAAATTGAAGAATGGGTGTCCACATTGAGATGTCCCCGCTACAAGAAGGGACACGATATGAAATTAATTGGAACAGTGGGTGGACAGGAAGTTGTGATGTCCTTTGACACTTTCAATCAGATTGCGTTATTTGACAGTAAACCAGGCAACTCATATATTTACCCTTCTGTCAAAGATTTGTTTGAATGTCCCGAAAAGCACCCCAAATGGTACAACATGCTAACAGAGGTGGTTAAACCAAGAGAAGGTTTTAGTGATCAGATTAGAAGAAAAGATCTGAAGATTGAGGCGAAGTTGTTGATGTCCGTTTGCTTATACAGTGTGGTGCTCCGTCGGGGGGCATTTCGGTAGTGAGAAACAGTGATATTCCAGTTTTGTACACATTGATGTGTGGAAAGCCTCTCATTTCTTTCTGATATTTATTAATGCATAACATTTGGAACAGTCGAGAAGTAACAAGCGAAAGTTAATTCCGCATTGTCGACTGATCACAACATTGCTAAAGAATCATGGTGCGATAACTAATGAGTCGGTGGGAATAACCAAGGTGTTCAATGAGTTTAAGTTGTCGGATTTTCCGGGTTAGAATTACACACGAACCAATAGGCATCACGTGCAAGGTGAGGTGGAGTGTAGTAAGAGAGAATGTTGAAGTGGAGGGGGATGAAGTGAGAGAACAAGTGGAAGAGTTAGGTGAGCCCGATTACATGGATTTGGGTGGTGGTAGCAGTTCCCAACACGGGGGTTAGGATTATTCGGATGGTTATAACTCCTATGGTAATAATTGGGCCCATGAGGGGTCCATGAATGAGGTTGTGGAGAGGCATCGGCCGTCCACGAACGAGAATTGGTCGGATGAGTCACGTGCACTATTTGACCATCAGACCTTCATGGGGGCCTATGCTGAACGGGCCGAAAAAGAAAGGCACAACAGGTTGGAGATGTGGAACCGTGCCAATGCTTACGGGCGAGAACTTGAGATAAACATGAGGTACACGGATGATCGTAATCGGAGGATGCATGATCAATGGCATGCAGGTGAACCGGTCGTGTCTGTAACACCCCGACCAAAGGCGGATTATACATCGGGGCGCCACATATTGTTTCATTACTCGTGACACTATTTGGGTGTCAATATTTAATAAATATATTCATTCGCGCACGCGCAACGTAAACACAAGATAACATAAATCAACATAAATCAATATATTATAAGACAAAATATTCGAACAATAATAACTTGTCTTGATACATTTTAATCTAGGTCCAAAAGTAAAAACGTCCTACGTGTCCACAAGCTCCAAATGTAGCTACAGCAAACCTGAACATGTGTTAAAATAAAACGTCAAACACTTGCGTGTTGGTGAGAAATCAAGTTTAATAGATAATAGATAACAATAATCACTGCGCGCAACACATGTATATCTGGTGTTTAACAAGGGTGTAATCAGATTGTGATCAAGCCTAAATAGATCATAGTTCATAGTTCAATCCGTGCTCCCAAATGAGCACAAAAACAAGAAAACATCTGTGCGAGTGTAAACAAAGAAAACCGTAAACGATAGGTCTCCCGTGTTCATCTAATGGATCCATGAAAACTTCGGAATAGGCCGAACAAAGCGGTTAATGATACACACATACAAATAAACAGCCAAGTAAACGTCCTCAACACATGGGATACTGCGCGACTAAAGTTCATAAACAAGTTTAAGACTCGAGTTTGTACGAACACATGAACATCCCAAAACATTAAAAATAAAAAGAGATTAGATACGAGATTACTCACTTGATAAAGATGCGTTGAAAGATAATGCAAGAACCAACTTTAAACAAGCACAAGTTAACCTATAAATAGGATTATTGTTTTAATGATTTGTTTTAATGTCTTGAATATAAGTTAGCATAATTAATAAGTAAATTATTATATAAAATATATATTACCGGAAAAGCAGGGTAGAACAGGGAGGAAGACGGAGGCAGAGAGAGGAGGCGGCAGAGGATAAGGAAGATAATAAGTGTTTGTGTGTGTAGTGTTAAGAAAATAGCATTATTATTTATAGGGAAACCCTAGGGAACACAATCCCTAGAAAAGGGGAAAAGATCTAAACAAATCAAGCAAAAGATATCAAAAGATATGGCAGCTGCAGGGGACAAGGGAAAAGCTGACAGGTAACAGTAAAAGCATGGGCGGTTCAGATAAAGGTACTGGTCAAGCATGGAAAAGCAGATCTCAAAAGATAATGTCAAGTCACTTTTTCTGCCAACCAATGGGGTTGGTGCGCATGCTGCGCCGAAAGTAACTTTTCAGACATAAGATAGGTCAGGTCAACAGCACAGAAGATAAGACATCACAAAAGTAAACGGCTAGATTAAACAGAAGACTCAAAGGGTTTAGCGCGAGAAGGCATCGAGCGCACGAAGGCAGACACAGAAGGCCAAGAGTGCGTGAGCGCGAAGGCAGACAGAACCACCCTTAGCGCACCGCGGGAAGAACTATTTTCCTTAGCGCGCTGCGGGGACAGTTCGCCTCGCGTATCGCAGCAACAGATGGTCTTCACGCAGGCTTCCTTGTAAGGAGTCTGGCGCGTGGAGCTGCGCAGACAACCTTAGGCGGGAAGAAACAAAGGACAAACAGAGAAGGGGGGGTTCAAGGCTTAAGGACGGAACGACGACAAGAGAGAGAGAGGCGGGACGGCAACAAGAGGGAAAAGAAGGCGGAGAGAAGAAGAGGGACGGGACGGCGGAAAGGAAAATATTATTAGTAATATATATATTTTAAATGTCAAGTTTTAAAAGAAAATAATTAAATTTTAACTCATAAAAAGAATCGGATCAGAAAACGGGTACCTGGGTCGGGTCGGATTCGGGCAGATGTCACAGTCTCCCCTACTTTAAGAAATTTCGTCCCGAAATTTATCTCGAAGTAGGTTGCGCAGAGAACAGGTGCGGGTACTTGATCTTCATTTGATCTTCCCTTTCCCATGTAAACTCGGCTCCGCGCTTGGACTCCCAGCGGACTTTCACGATAGGGATGCGACTGCGCTTGGTTTGCTTTACCTCGCGATCCAAAATCTCAACAGGCTTCTCAAGGAAATGCATGGATTCATCAACTTGAACTTCATCAAGTGGAATGTGATGGTTCTCGTCAGCTAAACATTTCTTGAGATTGGAAACATGGAACGTTGGATGCACATTGCTGAGCGCGGGCGGCAGGTCAAGTCTGTAGGCAACTTTTCCCACACGCGCGAGAATCTTGAATGGACCAACATAACGAGGAGCAAGCTTACCTTTCTTCCCAAAGCGGACAACACCCTTCCAGGGCGACACTTTGAGGAGAACAAGATCACCAACTTGAAATTCGAGAGGCTTCCGCCTACGATCTGCGTAACTCTTCTGTCGGCTTCTGGCAGTCAGCAGATGATCACGGATCTTGGCGATTTTATCGGTTGTCTCTTGAACTAGTTCGGGTCCTGTGATTTGAGCTTCACCCACTTCGCTCCAACAAATCGGGGAGCGGCACTTACGACCGTAAAGTGCTTCAAATGGGGCCATACCAATACTGGAATGGTAGCTGTTATTATAAGAGAACTCGATCAAAGGTAGGTGTGAATCCCAATTACCTCCAAAATCAAGAACACAAGATCGGAGCATATTCTCAAGAGTTTGAATAGTTCGCTCAGACTGTCCGTCAGTCTGAGGATGATATGCAGTACTCATGTCCAAGCGAGTTCCTAGCGCAGATTGGAGAGATTTCCAAAAGCGGGATATAAAACGGCCATCGCGATCGGATATGATGCTCAAAGGAGTACCATGACGGCAGACAATCTCTTTGACATAAAGCTGCGCGAGTTGCTCAACACGGTAGTTTTCACGAATGGGCAGAAAGTGAGCAGACTTAGTCAATCGATCCACTATTACCCAAATGCTATCATGTTTGCTTGCTGTCAAAGGTAACTTGGTAATAAAGTCCATCGCTATACCTTCCCATTTCCACGTAGGAATTTCAGGTTGTACGAGCAAACCAGATGGGCGTTGATGTTCAGCTTTTACCTTAGAACAAGTCAGGCATTTAGCTACGAACACAGCAATATCCTTTTTCATACCGGGCCACCAATAAGTAATGCGCAAATCCTTGTACATTTTATCAGCGCCGGGATGAATAGAATACCGAGATTTATGCGCTTCACTCAGGATATCAGCGCGAAGATTCTCATCAAAGGGAATCCAGATGCGATTGAGATAGCAGAGAATTCCACTCAGATTAGGGACAAAGAGAGCTTCCGCGCCACACGCTAATTCGGCGCGAAGGTTACCATTACTGATGGATGCGCGCTGCGCGTCGCGAATGCGTGATTCAAGATTGCTCTGAATCGGCGCAAAGTGAAGCTGCGTGCGCGGCAAGATACAGTTAAGCTGGCAGGGTTTGCGGCTGAGCGCATCGGCTACCACATTAGCCTTACCAGGATGATACCGGATCTCACAATCGTAATCGCTGATGAGTTCGTTCCATCGGCGTTGTCTCATGTTAAGTTCCTTCTGATCAAAAATATGCTGAAGGCTTTTATGGTCAGTGTAGAGGATACACTTAGTACCATAAAGGTAGTGTCTCCAGATCTTCAAGGCAAATACCACTGCGCCTAGTTCGAGGTCGTGAGTTGTATAATTCTTTTCATGAACCTTGAGTTGCCTTGATGCGTAAGCGATAACCTTGCCTCGTTGCATAAGAACACAACCGAGACCTTGGTTGGATGCGTCGCAATACACGACAAAATCTTCATTACCCTCAGGTAGCGCAAGGACAGGAGCTTCACACAACAAACGCTTGAGCGTCAGAAAGGCTTCTTCTTGCTTCGATCCCCAAATATACGGTTTACCTTTGTGCGTTAGAGCTGTTAAAGGCAATGCGATCTTTGAGAAGTTCGAAATAAATCTCCGGTAGTAACCAGCTAAGCCCAAAAAGGAACGGATTTCGGTAGGAGTGGATGGCGTAATCCAGTTCTTGATTGCTTCAATCTTGGATGGGTCGACATGAATACCCATCTTGTTTACAACATGACCAAGAAACTGTACTTCATCAGACCAGAATTCACACTTGGAGAGCTTGGCAAAGAGCTGCTCGGCTCTAAGCTTTTGCAACACCAACCGAAGATGTTGCTCATGCTCGGCCTTGGTCTTAGAATACACCAGAACATCATCGATAAACACAATCACGAATTTATCCAAGAAAGGCCTACACACCCGATTCATTAGATCCATGAAAACGGCGGGTGCGTTGGTTAAACCGAAGGACATGACCAAGAATTCAAAGTGGCCATAGCGAGTACGAAAAGCAGTCTTGGGAATATCTTCATCGCGGATGCGCAACTGGTGATAGCCAGAGCGGAGATCGATCTTGGAAAAACAAGAGGCACCTTGGAGTTGATCAAAGAGGTCGTCAATACGCGGTAAGGGATACCGGTTCTTAATGGTGAGTTCGTTCAAATCGCGGTAATCGATACACATGCGAAACGTACCATCTTTCTTTTTAACGAACAACACCGGAGCACCCCAGGGCGAAGAGCTAGGGCGAATGAATCCTTTAGCGGTCAACTCTTGAAGTTGACTTGCCAATTCTTGCATTTCAGCGGGTGCAAGACGATAAGGAGATTTGGCTACGGGGGAAGCACCAGGGACAAGATCAACACGAAACTCGACTTCACGAGCGGGAGGGATACCAGGAAGATCATCGGGAAAAACTTCAGGGAAGTCACGCACAATAGGGATGTCGCGAAGTTTCTTCTTTCCTTCATCGGGTTTAACCACATGGGCTAAAAATGCAATACACTTCTTCCGCATGAGTCTTTGGGCTTCGGCGCAAGACATAAGCTTAAGACCACTGGAGGGTTTTTCGCCGTAGATGTGAAGATCACCGTTTTCTCGAGGAATGCGAATCAACTTCTTGGCGCAAATAACTTCGGCGCGATTATTCGAGAGCCAGTCCATACCAATGATAACATCGAAGCTTCCAAGAGGCATGGGGATGAGGTCGATTAGAAAATTGTTTTCGTTAAGGTTAAGCGTGCAATCTTTGATCACGGAGTTTATTAAAACAGTTTCACCATTAGCCAATTCAACTGAAAAATTTTCTTTTAAGTTTACTCGCGGTCGTGCGAGTTTTTGTTCAAATGCGCGAGAAATAAAACTTCTATCGGCGCCAGTATCAAAAAGTACGGAAGCATAATGTCCGTTAAGCAAAAATGTACCATTAACTACGTCATTATTCGCTTGCGCTTGGTGCGCGGTTATGTTAAAAGCTCGTCCGCGCGTCACTTGGTTCGAGATTTGGTTCACCGGATTCGCTTGTGTGATTTGCACTTGTAGTCTCGGGCACGCGTTCCGGAAATGACTGGGATCACCGCATTTAAAGCACGACCTGGGTCGTGGATTAAGGTAAGTTGGTTGAGGGTTTTGCGGGTAGGTTGGTGGTGTTTGCGCGATTGGGTTGGCGGGAGGGACTCTACAGAACTCGGCAGAGTGACCAACGCGGCCACATCGGTTACATTGTCGACACGGGGTTTGGGTTGGGTGGTGAAATCTACAGGTTGGGCAAAAGGGGTGGTTTCCTGTGTAAGGTTTCTTAGTTGGCGGGGCAGGGAGTGCGGGATTGGTTAAGGCATAGTTGTGGACTATAGGGGGAGTTGGGTAGGCTGACAGTGGGGTAGGAGCGTATACTGGAGGTAGGTAGGGTTGCTGGACAATGGGTGGGCTGGTAAGCGCGTAAACTTGTCTGCGCCTACGCTTCGGGTTGTTATGGTTTGAGGGTTCTGGTTTGGTTTCTATTGGTTCAGGGGCAGTCTTGGTGGGTTTGGTCTTCTCAGCTCCCCGCAGGAACAGGGTTCCTGCTCTGACATGGTTGTCGCTGAGCACAGCGGCCAACTCGATGGCGTCAGAGAGGGTTGCTGGGTTTCTGGCCCATACAGAATCTTGAATTTCCATGGGGAGACCCCCAAGGAATTTCTCGATGGCTCGGCGGGAAGGGGTAACAAGGTGAGGGACAAGCAGGCTTAGTTCATGGAAGCGCGTCGCGTACTCGCGCGCTTCGCCACTGTATTGCTTCAAGTTCCAAAATTCTTCCTCCAGGCGCTTAACTTCGTTGGGAGGGCAGAATTCTCGCGTCAAGAGATCCTTAAATTCCTCCCAGAGCATGCTGGAAGCAGCCTCTGCGCCACGCGCATGAGCTACTCCATTCCACCATGTAAGCGCTCTAGATTCTAGGACACTGGAAGCATATAGGGTTCGTCTGTCAGGAGGGCATTGGGTATGGAGGAAAGTGTTTTCAATCTTCTCGAGCCATTGGAGCATCACGGTGGCTCCTTCAAGCCCTGTGAATTTCGGAGGGTTACCCGCATTAAAGGACTTAATGTTATAACCGGAGGGGTTGGTATTGTTTTGGCTCAAAGCTTGGGCTATTGCGGCGGCCATTTCCTGGGAACGTTGCTGTCTACGCCTGCGAGAGGCTTCTCTCCTCTGATGACGGCGAGATAGCGGAGGCATTCTATAAAAGTTTTAATTTTGGTTAATGTCTTAGCGCAAAGTATAATCTTATAAAGCTTGGTTTCGCGGGGTTAGATACCATCAACAGTTAAAGTAAAACATGAATTTGAATGCAAACTTAATACAGATAACAAATTCGAATCGAGAATCGACAATTCATGTATCACCATGACTTTCCGAATTCTCAATTTAAAATGACGAGTAAACGAGTATTGGAGATTGACGATTCATGTATCACCATGACTTTTCAATCCTCAATATAAAATATACAAGAAAATGAGTATTGGAGGTTAACAATTCATGTATCACCATGACTTTTCAAGTCTCCAATCTCAGAACATAATCGTAAATGGAATTTGAAAATCAACTATTCATGTATCACCATGACTTTTCGGATTTTCAATCCCAACAAACGAATATGTAAGTGAAATCAATAAAAATCGAAATTCAGCAATAATCGAAATATCGCGAAATAAAACATAAAACCATACGCTGCGTCTGCGCAAGCATATTTATAAATAACGAGTAATTAACAATAAGCGTGCAAACATGAGATTTCTCTCATGCGCGAGAAGGGACTCTTAGGTATTCTAGGCCGTTACGTCTAACCACCTATCCTAAAGTCAACGGGCTCTGATACCAATCTGTAACACCCCGACCAAAGGCGGATTATACATCGGGGCGCCACATATTGTTTCATTACTCGTGACACTATTTGGGTGTCAATATTTAATAAATATATTCATTCGCGCACGCGCAACGTAAACACAAGATAACATAAATCAACATAAATCAATATATTATAAGACAAAATATTCGAACAATAATAACTTGTCTTGATACATTTTAATCTAGGTCCAAAAGTAAAAACGTCCTACGTGTCCACAAGCTCCAAATGTAGCTACAGCAAACCTGAACATGTGTTAAAATAAAACGTCAAACACTTGCGTGTTGGTGAGAAATCAAGTTTAATAGATAATAGATAACAATAATCACTGCGCGCAACACGTGTATATCTGGTGTTTAACAAGGGTGTAATCAGATTGTGATCAAGCCTAAATAGATCATAGTTCATAGTTCAATCCGTGCTCCCAAATGAGCACAAAAACAAGAAAACATCTGTGCGAGTGTAAACAAAGAAAACCGTAAACGATAGGTCTCCCGTGTTCATCTAATGGATCCATGAAAACTTCGGAATAGGCCGAACAAAGCGGTTAATGATACACACATACAAATAAACAGCCAAGTAAACGTCCTCAACACATGGGATACTGCGCGACTAAAGTTCATAAACAAGTTTAAGACTCGAGTTTGTACGAACACATGAACATCCCAAAACATTAAAAATAAAAAGGGATTAGATACGAGATTACTCACTTGATAAAGATGCGTTGAAAGATAATGCAAGAACCAACTTTAAACAAGCACAAGTTAACCTATAAATAGGATTATTGTTTTAATGATTTGTTTTAATGTCTTGAATATAAGTTAGCATAATTAATAAGTAAATTATTATATATAATATATATTACCGGAAAAGCAGGGTAGAACAGGGAGGAAGACGGAGGCAGAGAGAGGAGGCGGCAGAGGATAAGGAAGATAATAAGTGTTTGTGTGTGTAGTGTTAAGAAAATAGCATTATTATTTATAGGGAAACCCTAGGGAACACAATCCCTAGAAAAGGGGAAAAGATCTAAACAAATCAAGCAAAAGATATCAAAAGATATGGCAGCTGCAGGGGACAAGGGAAAAGCTGACAGGTAACAGTAAAAGCATGGGCGGTTCAGATAAAGGTACTGGTCAAGCATGGAAAAGCAGATCTCAAAAGATAATGTCAAGTCACTTTTTCTGCCAACCAATGGGGTTGGTGCGCATGCTGCGCCGAAAGTAACTTTTCAGACATAAGATAGGTCAGGTCAACAGCACAGAAGATAAGACATCACAAAAGTAAACGGCTAGATTAAACAGAAGACTCAAAGGGTTTAGCGCGAGAAGGCATCGAGCGCACGAAGGCAGACACAGAAGGCCAAGAGTGCGTGAGCGCGAAGGCAGACAGAACCACCCTTAGCGCACCGCGGGAAGAACTATTTTCCTTAGCGCGCTGCGGGGACAGTTCGCCTCGCGTATCGCAGCAACAGATGGTCTTCACGCAGGCTTCCTTGTAAGGAGTCTGGCGCGTGGAGCTGCGCAGACAACCTTAGGCGGGAAGAAACAAAGGACAAACAGAGAAGGGGGGGTTCAAGGCTTAAGGGCGGAACGACGACAAGAGAGAGAGAGGCGGGACGGCAACAAGAGGGAAAAGAAGGCGGAGAGAAGAAGAGGGACGGGACGGCGGAAAGGAAAATATTATTAGTAATATATATATTTTAAATGTCAAGTTTTAAAAGAAAATAATTAAATTTTAACTCATAAAAAGAATCGGATCAGAAAACGGGTACCTGGGTCGGGTCGGATTCGGGCAGATGTCACAGTGTCGGATCCACAAATGGTAGATTACACGACTCTACCTTCGTATAACGGTTCGGTATGATATCCCGAACCACCACTCCATCATTCAATGTGGGTGAGCCCAATGCAGTCAATGGCACCACCACCACCACAAGGAGAAGGAAGCAGCGGCGGCAACGGGGCGTTTAATTCCGGCCAGTTTTCGGACATCATGACATCTATCTTTGGGCCGGCCCACCTGCCTTAAACTGATCGAGCCGCGTGAGTCCAGGTGAATCCTGTTTTGTATTTTCTATACAATTGTTATCTTTTGTGTTTTTTATTTGTTTTTGGGTGGATGGGTGGTGGACAAAATACCTTTGATTAAGTATTATAGTGTTGTGTTGAAAAGAGGGTTGTGTTTGAAGTAGTTTGTTTCTTTTATCTCTAAAAAACCGTACATTGGAGACAATGTATCCCAAGTGTGGGTATGAGGAAACTTTTGTTTGTTTTGAAAAATTTCGTTAAAAAAATCAGAAAAAATTAAAAAATCAGAAAAATAAAAAAAAATTTTAAAAATGTGTTTAAAAGAATCGGAAAGTGGTAAGATGGCGGGGTGAAGTTTTGGTCCCTTTTCATGGTCACAATTCCCTAAATAACACGTGCCTAGTTTTTTTTTTAAAAAAGGAGATTATGTAGTTTTCTAACCAAGGTTAGCATGCTTTCGGTGTAATAACTTGCATAACACGTTCGTTTACACTTGAGAATTGAGAAAGTATTGGTTGGTGAGACAGTTGATATTCTCCGATAGAACTTGTACAATTAGTGTATTTCGAGATCTTAGCTTGGCATGAGTGCAAAAGTGATAGAGGCACTTAGGTTAAGCCTCGTCTGGATGAGCGAGAGTGTGGGTAATGGGGGTTGGGGCCTCACACATTACACATATGAGGATGGTTATGTGAGGGGCGGGGGGTTAGTTTCTTTAGTAAACCTTATTGGGCCTATTATTTTATTTGATCACCCCGGTGTTATATTGCGAAACGATCTGACTTAATAGGTTTCTATGTAATTTTTTTAGTATTTATCAGTTAGATATGTGAAGCATTATGTTTATCATGCTGCTATGTGATGTTCAAGTATTATATTAGTTCAAAAAAAAAACTTGTATTAGAGTTGCAATGTTATGTAGGTATAGTTCAAGTATTATTTTAGTTTGGAATAAAAATCGAAAAAAAAGGAAAAAGAGAAGTTAGTGATGTTTATAGTTGTTTATTTCATTTTTTTCTTAGTTTGTTTGTATTAAGTCGGATCGGGTCGCTTGAGCTACTTTCAATATTCCCTTCCATACCTTTACACTTGGCCCCATTACAACCCGTTTTAAAACCATCTTGATTTGTATTCATGTCAAATGCATTTACATAGGTGGAGATTTTTTGATTGTACAAGCGTATGCGAGGAGAATTGATTAAATATGAAATGTATGGATGATCACCAAGGAAAAGTTAATGTGTAAATGTGTGTTATGTATAGGTAAAAACCGAAAGCATGTTAGGTTTGGTTAGAAATCTTCGGTTTAAATGGAACATCAAGTTAACTAGTGCACCCGATAAAAATAAGGGAATAGGGTATGACATGGGACCTTAACTGAACCGGAATTGCGGTAAGATTGGTGGAAACAAGTTGAATGTAATAGAAAGTTGGTGTTGAGATGTTGCTTGGGGGAAAGCAACGATTAAGTGTGGGAATGTGAAGGGTGGTCCTTGGGACAACCCTTAATTAATTTAAAACCATAATAATCATCTTTTGAATTTGATTATTTTGTGGAATTAGATAACTACGGTATTATTGGTGAATTGTAGGCTCAAAGGAGTTTCCGAGGCTATTATGGAGTATACCGGGGCAACCGAATGAGCCGAAGATGCGAGAGAGGTCAAAAGAAGTGAAAAACGGGAAGGCAAGGCTGAAGTCCACCGTGGCCCACGGTATCCACCGTGAGCCACGGTCCAGGTGTGAAAAAACGAACAGAGGCCACCGTACCGTGGCCTCTGATGTCACGGTGAGGGTCACCGTGACCCACGGTCCAACTGTGGGCCACGGTCTAGCATTTCAAGAAGATCACCGTGACCCACGGTGTGAACCGTGGGCCACAGTTCATGTCGTAACTGTCGAATTATTTTGTTTTATTACTCATTTTTGGGCTGTCTTTTGGGCTATCCTTCATTCTAAACTTCCTAGGGGCGAATTTGTGAGAGCGAGAACAAGATTTTGGTGATTGTAATCATTCGTTTGGGTTTGTGATTCGCATTATTGTCCTAATTGAAGTGATGATAAATCAAACTATGTGTGGTTAGTACTCTTTATGTTCTCTCCCGAATTGTAAGGTTTTCTAATTGGATATTTGTTAATCGTTTATGTTATTGGTGGAGATAGTATTGTGATCATATGATTATTGTGCTATGGTGATTGTATGTTTGTTTTGTAATTGTTAGTATGTTATAATTCGTGTTCTTGACTATCCATTCTTGGTGCCATAGGCAATCAAGATTTAGTAGAAGAGAATTAGGGTTAGCAATACTAAACTGATTTTTGAGTGACAACCTTGCGTTTTTGTAATCCAAGTACTTAGTCCTCGATTATCACATCCAAACGCATTTTCACGAATTATAATTGTGTAGTTCACCTCACAAGTAAACATTAACTTTATCAACATTGGAAACCTGAAATCGGGAGAGAGCATTCTTTCTTATATTGTTTAAAACTCGTTTATTGTTTTAGTTAATTTTTTTAATCAAAATCAAACAACCAACTATTTGAATTTACTTTTGCATTTAGTTTAAAATAGATAAATAACAAAACTACTTGGTAACACTATTTCCACAAACTTCCTGTGTTCGATACCCACTTATCGCTATCTAATAGTTGTAATCGTTTTATTTTTTAGTGAGTCTTCGACTTCACATCAACAGGATATTCCTATGCTTCTATATCACAAGTGACACGACGTTTGTGCCATTATGGGTACAGACTTTGCTGAGGAAAACGTCTTTGGTGGAATGTTGGAATTTATCCGTCGTTTGCATATCCATTATGCCGTAACTGCCAATCCTGACGTTCGGTTTAGCATCATTCGTCAATTTTGGAACACCGCGAGTTATGTGGAAACAGAGAACCATATTGCTGCTGAAGTTAATGATAGACCTATTGTAGTATCTGTTGAGACCGTTCGAAGGGTGCTGAGGTTCGATGACACTATTGATGACCCGAGCGAGTACCACAAAGATCTGATTAGAGGGTTGTTTGGACGTTTATTTTATTCTGGAAACCTTGATGACTCCATGTACAACAAGGCATACTTGTGTCCCCAATACAAGTACTTACGTCATGTTTTTATACACTGCCTTGGCGGACGAAAAGCAGGGTTTGACGAATGTCGTATCATGATCCAATCGGAATTTGTTGCGTTAGTGTTGAATAAGCCCTACAATTTCTCGGAAATGATCTTTGATCATCTCAAAAAATATTGTATTGTTGGGAAACGACGCGTAAAGTTCTTAATGTATTCTCGATTTATCCAATTGTTTGTTCAAGATGCAATTAGGGATTTGGTGATCGATCCAACAGATGTTAATGATAAACTTATTTTGGATCACATGAAGGCAGACACTATGCGAAGGATGAAGTCATATCGTCAAACTCCTCCTCCTAGATTCAAAAGATTGATTGGTCATCTGGTGAATCTAGATTATGAATATCCCGACAATGATCGCTGGATCCATGATGATTCGGATTCTGAGCGTGAGGAAGGAGAAGGTGGCAACGAGGGTAATGATGATGGTGGTGGTAATGATGGTGATGGTGGTAATGGTGGTGTTGGTGATGTCCATGTTGAACAACAAGCTGCGGTTGAGGCTGCTTTAGCTGCTACTATAGCCGCTCAACGCAAAAGGAAGGGAAAAGAGCTGGTGGGTGAAGGGTCGTCTAAGCGACAAGTGTCGGCTGGTGCTGGCATCTCATTTGGAGTTCAACCTCCAAGGTCATCCACTCCTCAAAGACCGGCAGTGCCGCTTACTACTAGCACCCCGGAATTAACTTTGACGACCACGCTTACGTCGGATCCCACGCTTGGTATGATTCCTCAATCGGTTATATCTACAATACCAAGGCCTTCAACTGCTACTTCGGTGGTTTCTCCTAGACCAATGATGATGCCTCCACCACCTATGGACCGGTTCAACCATATCCTTCTTTGTTTCTTATGTCTCATGATCAACAGATGAAAATGGTCTTGAGTCTACTTCATTTGTATGAAAATCAAATGTCTGCTGACCGGATGACTCAAGAACGCATGATGGAGAACCAAAAGAAGCTGGTAAGTTATGTATCATTTTGTCAAAAGGAGACAAAGGCCCTCCGTGAGATTGTTGAGTCTCATGGGGTGAAAATAAAACAGAAAGAGGATCTTATCTTGCAACTAACATGCAAGGATGATGAACTGAAAATGCTTAAAAATGATGACGAAGACCCAGATGCTTTGGGTACTGGAGGAAGTGAGCCTAAACAAACTCACGGCTCGGCTTATGGTGCTGGTAAAAGTGCAGTTGGTGATTCGAAAAAACAGATCATCGCTTTTCATGATACTACAACTGCTACACCCATTGAGATGATCAAGGCTTATACTGTCATCTTTGTTGATGGTGCGGGGCTGGTTTGAAGCATTGTTAATGCGAATGAGATTAAGGAAGGACAATTTGTTGAGAGGTTACTAACACGAGAGCAAATTTCCATACTACTTGGTCTAAATGATGATGTATTAACCGTGTTAGAGGCTGAGGATGACATGGAGGTTGAAAATGATGAAGAGATCTTAAATGATCCGACTATTGAGATGTGTAAGGAATTTATTTATGAGGATGAGGAAGTGGAGATCGAGGACATGACTGCTGAGGAATAGCCTGAATTATTCCAACACACTAATGTTGATCAGGGTGCTCCTATATTTACTGAGGAAATGGTCAATGCAGCAGGAGACAATTTGGAGAAGATTTCCAAGGGCCAGAATGTTGTTGATACAAGATTTGATCCAAAACCCAATCCGTCTGTTGCTGACATTCAAGAATGGTTTGCTTATCGGTACAAGAACTCTCGTAAGAATATTGAGGCATTCCGGTTTGTGGATCAAGAGCAGAAGGTTGAAGCTGTTGCTCGAGCTCAAGCAAATCAGATGACCTCCTTCAAGGCTGTATCCAAAGTTCAAGGTGATATTGTTTAGTGGTTGTTTGATTCTGATTTAAATGTATGTATTATCAAATGGGAGAAGGGCTTTCAGTATTATGCGAAGATTATTGACGATCTTTCGTTACCAAGATGGGACATGCGGACCTTGGCATACCGTCCTTTTATACTCCATGGGGGAGTTCAACATGCAGATTGGTTTCACAAACATCTGTTATTTGAGGTCAATCATGGGTTTATGTTCCTTATACCACATGTCCCTAAACGTAAGCATATCGATGAAATTGATCCAAGGACAGGTTGGAGGAAGTTGGTTCTTAAGGTAAAACCGCCAAAGACCATGAAGCGTGTGCCAGTGAAGACATTGAATCAACACATGTATTTATCTTTCAACCACCGGTACTACGATAACCGAAATGGAGAGGCCGTTATCATGTTGGGTAAAGGATTAAAGACCGAGTTGTTAAAGATCATTGATCCGATGTGGCTTGTGAATTTAACAGAGATCGACAATGACGTGCTTTTTAAGAATAAGATATTGATAGAGCATCGTGAAGACTATGACCGTGCAATGCAATTTCAACACGTCATTCGTGTGTGTCATGAACATCGTATTCACAGCTGCAGAGATTGGCAAACAAGACGCTTCAAGTAAATTAAAGACAAAGAGCTCAAGACGAGGGGGTGTCTGTTAGTACACGGTTTTGCGTCTCGAGTCTTTATATTTATCGTTTATTTAATGTAAAAGTTAGTTATATTTAAGCTAGTTCGTTAAGGGACATGTCTAGTTCGTTAAGGATGTTTAACAAACTAGACCATAAGTTAAGTTGTTAAGGATGTTTAACGAATCAGGGGTGTTTCGTTAAGTTTATTTGGTAAATGTATTGTAACGAAGTGGGTAGCTAGTTCGTTATGGAATGTGTAACGAACTAGACCTATCTTCTGTATATAGTGGTGTTGTCCACTAGTCCACTGTTTATTTGTTAAATGTATTGTAACGAAATTTCTTCTTAAATTCTTCCAATTATAACCTAAAACTGCTTAAAGCTATGGGCTTTGTGACTAATTTTTACTTTGAATATGTTTATTTGTTTGAACAGATATGGAGGATGACGAAACGGCATACCCGTTTGACCACAAGCACAATATGTGTGCTATGTTACAAGTTACTCCTGATAATGAGGACGTGGCTCTGATAATAAGGTGGCTACAACGATCAAATATACGATTTGCCTAGACAGAGTGCCCGATAATATACAGAAATCATTTACTTGATTTCTGGAAATGCAAACATGAGAGTTAATAATAAAACTACAAGGGTGGAGGCAATCATATAAGTTCTTTAAACATTCCGAATGAAAGGCATGTAAGTCCAACTTGTGTGGCCTATAAGTCCTACGTTCAACCTCAAATGTGTTTGTAAAGCTTGAAAAGAAATATTTAAAATCTTTAAACTACTCTGTCATTAAAATTTTTGACCATATATTCGGGGGTCGGAGTCAATTCGGGGTGATCTGGAGAAAGCCAAATAAGCCTTGAGAATAGATATGGAGCATCAGAAAACAATATATGTTATCCATTTAGTATTATGCATATTAAATGAACTTTAATAATATCACCAAAGAGATGAAATTCATGATAAGTCTAGACCTGCTGTTAACTTGTCTAATCCGTCATAATAATGCTGAGAATGTAGTACTGAGAAGCTACTTAGTCAATATGATCCCATGATTGAAATCTTTTTTATAAAAGGAAAGAAACTGTTTTGAGAGGAATAATAACTGAAATTTGATCTCTAAATGCACCATTTGCTCTTAAACAATGATTTTTATTGATAAATATGTTGATATTAAGTTTAAGTCGAAAAGTGTTGCATTTTACCTTCAAAAGGTTTGAATATGTATTTTCGGGTAAGGTTTAATGTTTTCAACCTCTCCAAGCATACTTAGATGTAGTTTGTCTAAGTTTATCAATTCCGGGCATGCTTTGATGTTTTACATTATCTCGGGTAGACTTGACTGTTTTAGTTGAAGTTTAACCCTTTCGAGCATACATGGAATTTAAATATGTTATTACTAGCAAGCTTTAACAAGTTCAAGTTATTCTAGCACACTTAACTGTTTTGTAGGATATTTGAATTTTTTCTAGCAAACTTTTCATTTTTGGATGTTGAATATGAAATTTCTAGCAGGCTTTTATATAGTTTGTACTGCCTAGCACAATTTACCATTTTGTTTGGGAGTACAACTGTTTACTAGCAAGTTATTTAATATGTTACTATTCACTAGCAAGCTTTGTTGAATTCTAAACTTTCAAGCAAACTTAACTGTTTTATAGGTTGTTTAAGTCATACTAGCATGCTTTGTGATTGAATATGTTACTTCAAGCAAGCTTCAATGTTTTTTGGACTTTATAGCACACTTAGGTGTTATTTTAACTGTTTAAAGTCATTTTAGCAAGCAATGTGTTACTTGTGAATATGATTCTTTGACATTACAACTGTTTTTCGGGCAAACCTTGTTTCCCGGGGACACTTTGTGTTTACAGTACACTTTGAAATTTTCAAATGTTCTCTTAATATACTTGGTAACTCAAAACTTTGCTTTTCGAGTACACTTTGTGTTTACAATCCCTCTCTAGCAAACTTTGTATTCTTGAAGTATTTCAAGCACAATTTGTTTCAAAATATACTTGACTTAATACCTATGAACTATTTGACATTTTATGGTAAGGTTTGTGATAGGTTCAGTTATTCGACGAATGTCTGTTATTAGAAGTATGTCTAAGGTATTTATTTGGGGATCTTAAATGATTCCTAGAAAGGTTGCCTATTTGATAGTATATACTTGATTATTAGCTTGTGATTCACTTCTTGAGCAATCTTGTATTTCGAGTAAGCTTCCTTCATTGTATTTTCTTAGCTTTATATCTAAAAGTAACCTATAATTATTTAATTAAATCTAAAACGAGTAAGCTTTGAAAAAGTGGAAGGTTCCTAGCAAGCCTTGTAAATAATACTTTTCCGAGCAAGGTTTGGTAAATGAACATTATCGAGCAAGGTTTTAAATGTGAATATATTTAAATGGATAATATTACTGTTAGACAGCTATTAACTCACTACAAGACAAAAAGCTTTAAACCCCACTTTCAAAAAGTATATACGAGGGAGTTAGAGAAAATTTTGCCACTTTTCTCTCTCACCTTCCACTCTCTTACTCTCGTTTCAGAAACTCAACTGTGTTATTTCAATAATTTAAACTTCCTAACCCTAATTTGTCAGCCCACTCAATCCGACTCGGTAAGCAACAATTAGGTATTTTCCGAAAATGATTAAGTGATAATGGGAATTCAATATTCATTTGTACTAACTCTCTTTTTCTTGTGTAGGTTATAAATTTGTCAAAGCTCAGGTTCTTAAAGAAGGTTTCTTCTTATCTTCTTCAAATTACAACCTAAAACTGCTTAAAGCTATGAACTCTGTGACTGAATTTTTCTTTGAATATGTTTATTTGTTTGAAAAAATATGGCGGATGACGAACCGGCATACCCGTTTAAGCACAAGCACAATATGTGTGCTTTGTTACAAGTTACTGAAGATAATGAGGATGTGGCTGATATGATAAGGTGGCGTCAATGATCGAATATTCGCTTTGCCTTAACAGAGTGCCCGGTGTTGAATAGAAATCATTTACGAGATTTCTGTAGCTCAGCCACACTATACGATGATGTAAATGGTAGGCGTATCGAAGCTACTGTGGTAAGGTAGGAAATTCGTATTACTGAAAGATTAATCAGAACCTGCTTGAAATTGCACGATGATGATCACAATCCGATCATTTTACAACTGATCATCTACTGAAGATATTTGTGCAAACTATGGGGTATCAAGGGGATGTAAAGGAAGGACAATTCCAGAAGGGAATTTTCCCAAACCTATATAGGTTCTTGATTCACCATATCATTCAGGGATTTGCCCGGAGAAAGGGATCTTGGACTCTCATGAGTCGAGACTTGGCAAATGCTATTGTTACCATAGTCTATGATCTGCCATTCAATTTTTCAAGGATGATTTTTGAAGGTCAGCATATTGAGGAAGCCGAATAAAGAAAAATTCTTTGCATATCCCAGATTTCTGCAAATCATCTTTAATCGTGAGTTACAAGATTTACCCACAATGGGTACAAAACATGTATTGCAGAATCCAATCACTTACAAACGGATTGCTAATCTGGCTAGCACAAGAAGATCCAATCCAATGTCTGAGTTTGACTTGTTATCATGGTTGGTTAACCATGATGCTGAGATCATGCCAATTCCTGAGTTAACCTCGGGGGAGGAAGATGATGATGATATGGAGATTGATGATAATTCTGACAATGATAATGGAGGAGATGAGGGAGATGGACATGATGGAGGAGCTGAAGGAGTATTTGTTGACGATGAACTTGATCAGGGGGAGAATCAACCCATACCAAAACCACCAACCACACCCTTAGCCATACCACCAATTACACCACCCCCACCACCACCATTAGACACATATATTCCATCCCCACCAATCTCACCACTAATCCAAAGCCTACCTGAAACATTAAACCAAACACCACCTCAAGCCATTAACCTAAATACATCACAACCTCTAACCCAAACCCAATCCATTACCCAAGACCTAACCCAGCCAACACTATCCCAATCACCAACACATTCCCATACCTCAAACTAGCCATTTCAACACACATTTAGAATAATTTATTTCAGAACTCTTCCAGTATAAAACATCAATCCTTTACCCTCAACCAGCCATAACATATTTGAAAGCCCAAGCCCTCCTACTGACCCAATCCAACCACAATCTCAAACCATAAGTCCACCCACTGATACAAGTCAACCCTAACCATTTCCTTTCTTTGACTCACCACCTAATACCCCTCCCCGTGGTAATTATTTTTTTAAAAAAAATCTTGATCTGATATGTGAAAATATGGAGTTAAGAGGAGAAAATGATGAGCTGAAGAAAGAGAATGATAATTTGAAAGAACATTTGGCCCAAGCACTTCAAAGAATTCAATCCCTTAAGGCAGAGGTTAAGAAAACCTCAGTTGCCCCAAAACAGGGGAGAATGTTCCCGAGGCCACTGTTGATGATGAAAATGTTGATGAAGTGATGGTGAATGTGGAGGTAAAGGTTGAAGGAAATGGTTTGAAAAATATCTTAAATGCTTATGTTGATAGTGAGGATAAGGATAGTGAAGCGAGATTGATCTTTGATGAAGATTATTAAGGCGATAAGTCTGGTGATGATGTACAAGACTATGATGTGAATGATGAGGTGTTGAATACTGTGTATGGTGAAGTTGATGATGATATACTTAGAAAAGAGAAAGAGATTGAGGCTGATGTGGAAAATCAAACTACTGACAATGTGGCCACAACAGAAGCAATAGAAACTGATGCTATTGCTACTGATGTAATGAGTGATGCAATGGCCACAGATGTAATGACAGATGTTGTGATGGATGAAGGAGCTGCTGCTGAGGAGCTAGTTCTTACTGAACAAGAAACCAATCAAGAAATTTGCAAAAGGTTTGAGCAGGACAAGGAGATGGATGACTTGTATGATGATATTGACAACTTTCCCTCTGAAACAGAAGAATAAAAGAAAAGGAGATTAGTTAAGGGGAAAGCAATTGCTAATGAAGAAGAAGAAGAACAAATTGTAACACAGGAAGTAAATAAGGATGATGATGAGGAGGATGAGAACGCTGAAGCAGCCAAAAGGCTTGAACAAGTGCTTAATGAAACAAGGGAGAGGGAATATATTGCCCAAACCTTAACAACAGAAGAATTGGCTGAACAAGAAAATTTGATTGAGCAAGCTAACATTCCTAAAACATTGAATCAAGAAGAGGAAGAGGATCAGGAAGTAATTGACATGTTGATTAAAATGAAAAGAGCTGAAGAGGTGGATAAATCTTTGGCAATAGGTTTGAGTATATTCAGTCAAACTCATAATGAACCTGAGAAGGAAGTTGCAAATGAAGAATCTGTGAAACAGGGGGAGACTGAGGAAATAGTAGAAACACTGTTGAAAAAAGGCCTCCAAGATACATGAGGAGTTCACATCTAAAGTGAACAGGTTTAAAAAGACTTATATTAGAAAGAGGAAGGCCGGTGAACAGACTGATAAAGACAAATCAGCAAAAAGGGCTAGATGGGATGATGAAAATGAATATTTTGTTGAATGCCCTGTGGAGCAGGAAAGCCCTTTGAGGCCTGTTCCAATTTAGATATTAAGGCCGGAGGATATTCCTGAGGATGTACCAAATCCAGAAGAACCGAAAACTGATGTTGCAGATAAGTCTACTGAAAAAGAGGATGCCACTGAAGAAGATGACTCTGATGATAATAATGATGATAATCAGGGAAAAACTACTGAATAAGTTGATGTTTTGTCCCCACTAGTTGAAATGACTGATGAACAAAGGAAAAACATTCAACAAAGTCTAGATGAGGCTATAAGGAATAATCCTTTAGTGATTAAGTTGATCAGATTTGGCCATGGATTTGAAAATTTGGCTCCTCTATCTGATGAGGAGTTGTAAAAGTTGATTGATAAAGAAGACTATGAAATAAAGAAAATACTTCAAAAGAAAAATGTTGACTCCATGAGGTATAAAGAATATTTGAGAATGCGTGGGCTGAATGAGAAGGATTTAAGCAGGATGAGTTTCCATGATCTGGAGAGACATTATAACACAACAAGGGAAACTATTCAGAAAGAAGAGAAGGAAAGATTTATAAGAGAATCAAAGCTGAAAGAAAGAATAGAAGAGGTAAGGAAAAAGTATGGAGGAAAGTGTGGATATTTGATTGACAGAGATATGGCACCTGAGCTGGTTGATAACTTGCCAAAGGCAGTGGTTGAATCTCACTTCAATAGACTATCAAAGAAAGATCAATCAAAGAAAGATCAACCTGAACCTTCTGCCAAGAAGCGAAGGATTATGACTCTAAGAGAAAAGAAGAGAGCTGAAAATGAGAAGGATAAGTTGGAAAAGGCTGAAACATCCAATACTCCTATTCCTATGGAAGTTAAACCAGAGCCTGTTGAACTCAAAGATCCATGGGAGGATGAGGAGATGATTAAACTGTTGAAGGATGTAATGAAAAAAAAGGGCATGACAGAAAATATGTTTGACATGCTAGTAAGGACACAACTGAAGAAACTGTTTTATGAACAAAAAGCTGAATGGGAGAAGCTACTACCTGAAAAGGAAATTCCCAAAAGCTTTGTTGGTGGAAAATTTATACCAGCCTATCAGCTCAATGATGAAAAGATTATGGAAATGATTGGTAGATTATTCAAGGATGGAGGTGAAAACCTTGTTGATCTGATGATGATGCCTGCTAAATTAGTAATTGAGATATATAAAAAGAAATTTGGAATCACAGGGCCCACTAACAAATGAAGTCTATTCCTACAAGGCCCTCCGCTTCAAGGAGACACATCTCAACATCCATAAATGAGCCAAGAAGAGCTGGAACTCAAAGGGAAGAAAGGCCACAAACTTATGTGGACTTACCAATGACACTCTTTTATGACTCTGTCTCTAATACTTTGAAAGTGATAATGCAAAGCAGAGAACTAAGGGAGATTATTTTCAAAGATGACTTTGCTGATTACAAGAGAGAGCAGCTTGAGATAATGGCCAATCTTGACTTGTATGACTATCATGAAAGAAACAAGATGGCAGGAAGACAACAAATTGAGTTGTCAAAATATTTGAAGAGTGAAGCTGAGAAGAACTTTCCTCTGTTGGATCAAAGAAAGTAGTGGGAGCTGACTAAGCAGGAAAAGAATAGAAGAGTCAAGCGCATAAGTAGTATAAGAAGTGTTGAACTTGGCTACCTTTTAAAAGTCAGAAACAAGAATCCACTATCCAACTTGAATACTTGCATCAGTATGAGGAGACGCATAACAAGACCCAACCACGAGGTGTAGAAGAATGGTAGAATTGCTCAAATTGACTACAACAGTAATGAAGACCACTACATTCATCGCAACTCCGATGGACTTATTTTGGGTATAATAAGGACTGATGATGATCTGACATTTGTAAGAAATGAAGATTTGAGGGATATAATGGACATGACAATACCTTAAAATCACCTTCATCATCAAACATTGTCTATTTTCAAGCAAAGGGTAGGATCAGTGATAGTCGATCGAAGACAAGAAGCCCACAATGCAAGGAGATGAAGACTTTGTTTAGCATTAGGGTTTGCTTTGTAATGTCTACGGACAGAATTTGAAATATGTAATCTTATGATTTTGTAATGTAATTTTGATTTTGATTTGATATGTATTTTGACTAAGTGTATGTAACCTTAGAAATGTTTTGGGACAGCTGAGGTGTTCCAATCTAGGGGGGATTGTTGAGTCAAAGATTTTACATGAAATGACTTAAGGGAGATTGGAATCTTCTCAACACTTCTTAAATATGATTAAGAATGGAAACCGAGCACACTTGGACCTCCCAGCAAGGTTTTACTTGTCTTAGCAAGGTATTTTGCCTTTCAAGCTAGGTTATCTTCTTGAGTATTCTTTAGTGTCAATCCGAGCAGGGTTCACTATGTTTAGCAAGGTTGTTCTTCATAGCTAAGAAAGGTTTGCTTTCGAGTAAGCTCTTGGCTAACCAAGCTTTTAAAGCCAAGTATTTGTAAGATTTAACAAGGTATTCATTAATAAAACAATGATCTGAGTATGCTTGATGAAAGTTGATAAAGAATTATCTTAAGGACTTTTTCAGGCAAGGTTCAATTCCGAGTAAGCTACAGTGTTACCAGCACACTTGGATTTGCTAATAAGTAATTCATTAACAAAGGGTTGAAAGGATCTCTGAAGAACAAGTTTGCTCGTTAGATCTGTTTTCAAAATTAGTATATTTTTGAATATGTAATATGATTATGTACCTATCATTAGGGTTTCTATAAGTCAAGACAGCTGTCAGGTGGTGGCAGGCCTATATAATAGAATAATTTAGGGCACGCCTACCATGGATTTTGCCACTTTACACTTTTCAGACCTACCGAATATTCCTAAGTGAGTGTGACGGCTGTCCTAGGATTTGTACGGATAAACATTCCTTACAAGAAACCATATTTGATTTACATTTGTATGAAAACTTTCTATAAATAGAAATCTTTTGAGTGATTGTTTGTGTTTATTAAATTTAATATCCTTAAGCAACAGATAGTGTTTGTTAGTGATTCCGCCGTTAAAGAAATAACTAATCTTACCATAAATAGCAACGTCATCAACCTTCTTGTCGACACATTTATTGTGTGGGTTGTGACATTTATTGTGAGTTTGAGCGAACGATTAGAGGACCGACCGATCTACCAGTTCTTCCACTACTTCATCCCAATTTTCACCCCCCTCATTTTCCATCCTAATTCTGCCTTCGCCAATTCACCTCTTCATTACCCTGAAAACCTTGACCCGCATCATTCTCTTCGCCCTCTTCTTCATCTTCTGACTACATACGTGGGCGATCATCGTCAAGATTAATCCGAACTCTGCGTCTAGAAGTGTTATTTGGGGCTGATGCTCTGGCCTGATCGACATCTTTGTTTCGATTTCGGGATCTAAAAAAACGAGCTGAGTTATTTGGGTTGTTTTGCTGGTTTGTATTTAATGGTGGAAGTTGGTTATTGTCGGGTTGGTCATTAATGTCTGGATGAAAAGCATAGTTTTCTGGGAGTTGGTTCGGGTCTTGGTTCAGGCTTTCATTCTGGTTTTGGTTTTGGTTCTGGTTTCGGTTCCCATCCTCCATTTCTGAATTTATGTTCTGAATTCGGTTCTGCCAAGCTAATCTTCAAATTCGGGCTCGAAAACAAGCGGTGACTGTCTGCCAGAGTGTCAGGTGTGCATAAACTTGTTACCTGCACAAACAACACACCACGCCTAAAATGGAAAAATAAAATTTAAACAAAAAACTAAAAAAATTAAAACTAAACTAAAATAAACTAAACACAAAAATTAAATAACACGAAAAACACTAAGCGCACTAACTCCCCGGCAACGGCGCCATTTTTATGCTAGACTGTCACTATCTAGTAAAAAAAACTTATAATCAATTCCTAATCACCTAAGCAAGTTAGGGTAAGTATGGTGTCGAACACAAGGAGTATGTGGTCAATGCAAATAGTGTAAACAAATTTAGTATTATGAAGTAGTAAATTGTAGTGCTGATCACATAAGTAAATAAGTTGGTTTTAATAAATATTACGCAAATTCACGAATTCAAGCAATTAACAAAGATGAATCATCCTCGGGGTTCAAGAATGTAATTTAACAGTTTCTCATGCAACCTAACCGATTAATTATCAAAGACTGACAAAAGATTTTTTAGCAAGTTAAACCTTAGGCATCAACAATAACTAACACACGGCACTGGTAATCAAAAAATCCCTACATGTGTGACTCAACTAAGGGCAATCGTATGCTTTACTGTATTCAATCTAGTCAAATCAACCCTATGAGCAATTATTGTAGCAACTAGAAAACTAATCGTTCTGATCAATGTAAACCTAAACCGGCACAACAATACTAAATATCAATACTCATAGATCAATCAACGATAATCACAAATTGTATGTTCTTGGTTTCACTAAAAACTAAATAAAATACAAACTTTACATCCTGGGAATGAATCAGAGAAGAATAGCCAAGCATCGTCATCGATAGATCTTCAATTATGATGAGGAAGGCCATTAGGATTGATCAAGAGATGATTGGTAACCCTGGAATTCACCAAAAATCACCTAATAGCAACTGGAAGTCGTCAAACTGATTAGGGTTCGTAAAATAGAATATACTGGTCAAAACTTGATTTTTCCCGTTTTTTATGTCCATAGCGATAAGCGATGGCCATAAACTCATGCCATCTCGTATCACGACCTAATAAAACTTCATATTCAGATTCCTCTCATCGAGAAACCTAAAATTCATATATTATGGGTCCCGTAACTCATTTTCTAGCCCAGGATGTGCCTGTTTTACTTCTTGGTCGCGTTTTGTCAACCCATCTTGTTCAGTTTTAGCATCGGCTTATGATTTCTCATCCATACTCCTCCCGAATCCTTGTAACACTTCCCAAGACATCAAATCATGCTTCGTCTTCCTGAGATATCAATCCATGCTCATCCAGGTCTCCCATTTAGCATCTTTAACAAATAGTGACCTGAACTACAAAAGCACGTATGAAATACCAAAGTTCTAACAGTATACTCAATAAAACTACATAATTAATACACTAATATATATACAAAATACCCGAACATCACATCCCCACACTTATATTTTACTTGCTCTCAAGCAAACTCTAAAGTATACATTAACCTCCGTCATAGGTATGTCAATTATCGTCATTAATACTAGTTAAGTTTAAGGTCATACCAGTTTCCCAGACTGACACTTTCTAGATTGACAACCCACAAATATAATTAAATGATGCTATAAAAACAATAGAGCTGCCCAAACGATTGTACTCTGTTTCTGGTTAAGGCATACATGTTCATACCCCTCACACTATCAACACTCCTCTCGGTTTAATATTTGGACTAGTAAAAGATGTGCCAGTATATGTCTCTGTCCTCAAATACCAAATATGAATCACAACTTAATAAGCTTACAGGCCAATATCATATCCACCCATTACCCACCGGTTGCATAAAGACTCGGACTAGGGTTTTGTTGAGGCTTAGGTTTGGGTGCTGATTAGGTATATTTAGTGCCTAAGGTGGATGAAACCCAGTTTAACAAATACATACACAACTAATCAAAAACAAACAAACTGCTAATTACATAACTGAATAAGAACAGACTCCTTTTTGTCTTTTTGCTGAATTTTTCATTTTTTATACCTGATAGACCATACACTGAAGCAAATAAATATACAACTCTGACAAACACATATTTACAACTCAACCGAGACATACGTACATTGTGTACTATGCTCTACAACTGACTATATACAACTCGATAACGAACTGGATTCATCACATACTGGTGGTGGTATTAAGATCTCGATAAGCATGTGACAAGCAAGTTCTAACTCTATAAAACGTACCGGTTTCCCTCAATAAATGGTAAGACATTTTTATATTTATTATATAATATGTGTATTAAGTATAGGGGCATCTCACAATATGTCTGGAATTATGGGTTGCCGATATGAAACATGTATACACGTCCCATTGACTCGTTATCCCCGCCTAAACGACCCCATTTTCAACTTCTCCCTTTTGAAAACATTGGTGAGTAAAACTATTGAGAAGCTGAAAAACCAACCATGACCAGAAACCTATAACTTGGCATTAATGACAATAATTAACAGTTAACAACTTTGATTTTTCCGAACACTCTTCGAGGCAATATTGGGCTAAAATTTTCAAAATTTCCCACATCCCCACACTTTTGGTTTACATTGTCCTCCATGTTAAAATATTTAACCAATTAATGAAAATTTGAGGGACGGGGTCGAAATTGACTTTTTAAAAATTTAAAACTTGGGGCTCTAAAGTGATGGTTCTACTAGCAATTATACAATTGCACTTTAAACATTCAAATTAATAAAAACAAAATAGATTACAAAACTAAAATCACCTGATATTATCGACAATGGAATGGGACAATCGGCTCGCGAACTCTTGTAAACACTCGTGCACAATCGTCTCACCCCAAATACCAAAACTGACAACCAATCCCGCAAAATCTCGAGACGTATAGAAGCGAGCTTCTCACAAGTGTAAGGCATAGGTCTTTTAAGAGTTATAAAAATGATTTTCTGTTAATTTTATTAAAACAATTACCAAGCCGAATTAATTATAAAGAATTTTGTTAAACTAATTAAAATTGTTAAAAGACCTAACTCACTTTCGTAGGAATCACACTTGCATTTAGCGTATACAACAAGCCCTTTAAACCCCTCGGTAGCCCGGGTGGACGAGTGAGGTCTCGTGAGGGTTTATAGTGAACTACGCCCACAAATTTCCAAATACAATTTGATTTGATTCGAGAAACAACCAATCGGATTTATAATATTTAAGACAAGTTGAAAGCAGCGCGTGATTGGCAAAGGGTTTATGCCAACGTTCAAAGGAAACCATTGTCCCAGAATAGAGGTGACAAGGCATTATAAGGCATCACCTTAGAGAAAGGTGATATGAGGTTTGGCAAAACCGAAAATAGCTTCTTAATAAATTGGACCCCATGAGAACTATCTCCATGGTTGGTCACTTAGTTTATTGATTAAAGTATTCCAGGGGCTAAGTACTATACAGGATATTTTGCCATGTATACGGATTGAAAAGTGCCTAAGCGATGAGGCAACGAAAGTACTAGTAATAGAGGTACTCATAGAAGACATAACTAATTCCGTAGAGATAGTAGACGGGAAAACTAAACAGTTTGGACATACCAAGCTTTATTAATTAAGATTAAGTGGAATCCACAGCGAGGACCAGATTATACTTGGTAACGCGAGGGTGAATTCTGAAGAAAAAACCCCCCACCTTTCTCTCGAAAGGAGATAGAGGGCGTGTAAAATTTCGAGGACGAAATTTCTTAACGGGGGGAGAATGTAACGATTCCGACGAAATCAGGTATACCCTAACCGGTAGACGTTAGTTACGTCATATGTAATGTCGGGGACATGAGTTACCATGGTAATTATACGAGAATACATGGTTCATTGTATTGATTGTACGTGAATATATAATTCACCGTATTGAATATGCGATCAAACGATCGATAGTTATTGAAACCCGAATGAATCGAGGGTTCAATTATAGACGAGATATATGATATTTAATGATGTTACGAAGTATTAAAGCTTCGGGATAAGTGGATTAAAGCACAGAAAAAGGATTTCGATTTAATAGTACGTCGGTACGTTAAACGAAACCTTTAATACCAAACCGAGCAAGAGACGATCGATCAAGCCGAAAAAGATGCGTAATAACTAATAATATGACGTTTTAAGTTAATAAATGTCATGGTTTAAGTTTTTAAATCGGTTTTATATAAATTTCATTTTTAGCCGAAAAACGACCGTTTTAGCCTCGTTTTAAGCCGAATTAAACGTTTAACCGAAAAACGAACTGAACCAGATCATCCAAAACACTATCCGGATATCCGAAATCCAAACATGTGGCCTAGAATGAAGAGGTGGGTCCCACCCCACCCCCTCAATATTCCGATCGACTTTCTTTCCTTCTTCTTTATTTTTTTTTCTTTTTTACACTACCATTCCATCTCCTTCATCCCTTCCTCTCAAGATCATGATCCAAAACCGAGATTTTGGAGCAAGAAAACAAGGTAAAGAATCGAGTTAATCACGTTTCCATCTTCGTTTCTTGAGTTTATTTGCAAGAAAATGAGGTTTCAAAGATGAAAACCGATTATTGCATGATCAAGTGATGTATACGGGTTATACAAGGGATCTTGGTCCAAGAAAGGGGTTAAACGAACCAAGAACGAATTTTTACGGTTTAAATCTTTGTTTTTGTATCATAACCGTAACCATGAAAGAAATGGCTTGATCGTGAGTGTGACTTGCTTGGTATTGTGGTATGTTGTTTGTAGGATCTGTGTTTAGTGGTAGATAAGGCGGAAAGACGAGTTTGTAGCTTGTAGTGGCGGAAAACGAAAGGTATGTTCGGTTATTGTCGGTGTATGAGTTTTTGGACAGATTGTTGGTCGTTTAGAGTTAGATCATGAAATTTTACAGGGATGTTCTACACATGAAAATAAGAGTTCTGTCAATTTTTGGTAATTTTTGGATAAAGGATGAATATTTGGTGAATTTAATGCTCGGTTTTGGCCAAAAATGGTGAAAAATAGTTAAATATCATGAAAAATTCTGGAAAATTGTAGATACGCTTTTCATATCATGTATAAGTCACACACAAAATTTGAGGTCCGTTGGAGAAGTCTAAGTAGGCTTTTCGGTTAAACGAGTTTTAGGGATTCCTAGCTCGGTTTTAGTGAAAATAGCATGTAAAAGGGGATTTTTGTTCTGGAAAAATTACAGGGGACTATGTGGATGGCAGGGGACATCCAGGAAAAATTTGGGATTTTTCTAAGATCGTTTGGTATTTACGACATATTTAGTGTTTAAATGGTGTTTAAAAATAGATAAATAAATTTTAAATATAGAAATTAATTCTGGAAATATTTTTATAAATTTCCCCACGGTCAAAATGTTATTTGTACAAATTTTCCAGATCCGAGGTTAAACGGATAATTATTTGTGACTAATTATCAAACTTTTAAAGTTAAAACGCGTAAACCGGTGAAGTTCGCTTAAGCGAGCTGACTGGTGTATAAAAACCCTAAAAATGGACTATTTTCATATAATTGAGTTAAACAAGTAAAAATGAATCATCCGAAAATAATTCGGATGATTTGGGTATTTTTAACCGATTTAACAGTTTCCGGTACGCCAAAGACGGAAACGGGTCCCGCGGTCAATCGGGGCGTCTAAACCGAGTACTAATTTCACCACTTTAATTAAATTATCAGTCAACAACTATTTTCAGGTCGTGTGTGACCAAACTCATTTTGAAACATAAAATTGGATAACCTTGCTAGGCACGCAAAACGGGGAAAACAAGCTATTAGAAGATTTGACTGTTGAACACTAAACGACATCACAATCTGAGTCTGGAAAAGTGTTTCTGGGTTAACCTTGCCCCCAGAACGGGTACAGTGCTGGGTTAACAGTGTCCCCAGATGTACCGGTTAACCTGGTTAAAGTTATATTAATAATGAGTGTATAGTAACGATCGTAGGGATCATAATACAGATTGGACGTGTTAACTGATAATGATTGTTGCTACCTGCTTGCATGTGCTAAGGTGAGTTTCACGAACCCCTTTTTCTGAATTGTTTTAAATGTTTTCCCGGGCCGGAAGCATGTTACTACTGAAATATTTAAATACATACTGAACGCATGGATTTGCGTTGATTTTACTGAACGCATGGATTTGCGTGAATTTATATATATTGTTTATTGTACGGGAATCGTACGGAAATGTACTAAGATGGTAATTGTCTGAGTTGTTAATATTGTAAGGTCCCGCAACAGTGTTCTGGGTTAACAGTGTCCCCAGATGTCATTGGAAGTGTTCTGGGTTAACAGTGTCCCCAGATGTCATGGAAGTGTTCTGGGTTAACAGTGTCCCCAGAGGTTATTGGAAGTCTTCTGGGTTAACAGTGTCCCCAGATGTCATTGGAAGTGTTCTGGGTTAACAGTGTCCCCAGAGGTTATTGGAAGTGCTCTGGGTTAACAGTGTCCCTAGAGGTTATTGGAAGTGTTCTGGGTTAACAGAGGTTTCACTTGTGGGCTCAGCATAATTACATTGATAATATTATATTTTGATAATGATATATTATGGTTTACTAAAATTGTGAAACTCACCAACTATTCGTAGTTGACCCGTTTTCTCACATGCTTTTCAGGTACGAATTAGATGAAGTGATTGCTTACGTGCTAAGTGCTTGATGTGTGTAAGATTTGTGTGCGAGATGTTAGGATACATTATAACAGATAGAATTATGAATCGTATGGTATGATGTGTGTATCACCTAGACAGTAATGAAAGATGAGATAATGTAATTTTGAAGTATATTAATGCATTCAGTTTTCTTTATAAACAATGTGGTTGATATCAGAGGTGTCTGTCGCATCCCGTTTACGTTTCCGCTGCGGTTGCGGGGTGTTACATCTACCATTCCCGAGGACCCCCTCTGCTAGTCCTAGTTACCCGATGAATTTCCACCCCGGTTACCATCTCTGTTATACCCCCGATTCTGATTATACGAACCCTGCTGACCACCTTGGCGATAATTTCCGTGCAATCTGTTCTGGTTCGATCTCTGAAAGTTCGGGTTTAACTGTGTAGACGCGTTCCCGTATGGAAAGTTCGGGTGATTCCTCATGCCCGGGTGATAAGTGTTTGAGTTAAACCCTTGGACCTTAGAATCCCTGTAAGCATAATTAAGCTCCTCGAGCCCATCCTCCTCGTCATTATAAAACTCGGGGAAATTTTCTGACTTGTGCCCGAGCTCAGCACATTCCTCACATATCGGTAATTTCACTCCATCTTTACCAACATCTTTCTTTTTACCCTTTCTGTACCCGGCGAGTTCACATTTCAACTGGCCGAGCTCAGCAATTCTTTCGGATTCACTCGTGACTGACTTAACTAATCTGGAAGAAGTTTTGCATCTTCGTCTGTTGGCTACAGCTTCTGCTTTAGAATCTTCACACATGAATTCCATAAAATTCCATTCATCTTCCTCGGATAGTTCAACAGTTGACTGTTACACGAGGCTTTCAAGTATTTTTTGTCCTCGTATGTCAACCCATCCACAAAACACTTTACCAATTCCCACAATTCAATCTGGTGATGTGGGTATTTTCTGATCATTTCTTTGAATCGGGTGAATTCCTCGTGAAATAATTCACCTAAAAACTGTGAAAAGTCAGGATTTTCAATTCGGGCCTCGTTTGTCTTCGACTACAACTAATACTCGTTAAAGAATACCCGCTGCATCTCGGCCCAATTCCCGATACTATGCATTGGTAGAGAGTTAAACCAGTTTTTTCTTTATCTTTTAGGGAAACCTGGAATAACCGCAACTGAACCTCATCTTGGTCAAATGTACCATCATCAATCAACCTGCAAATAGCCGAAAAATCAGATAAATAAGAATACGGGTCTCAGAAGCCATCCTGTGAAAGTGTGGTACGATGTTAATATAAAACGGCCGGGACTTAAAAGTCTGCTGTCCCGGCACTCGCTCCTGTGGAACAATCGGAGATGCTCCGTCGGAAATAGTCGGTTTGAACAGACTGTTAACACCCTGAACTGGGGCTAAATCCAATTCATGCGCCTGTGTCTTGCTCGCTCCTGTGCAACCTTCTCATTATAAGCACGCTATTCTTCAATCATTCTTTGCCAGTCTTCTGATAGGCCAGGATCTGGACCTAACATCCTCAATCTCCACTCTAGATGATTTTGGTTGGGTGGATGTCTCACTTTTTTCTTCCTTGGTCGACTACCTTTCTCTTCCACCTTCTCACTCCGTTGTTTCTCAAATCCCTTCTTATCTATCCTGTTAATCACAAAACATTCCTATTTTGTGTGATCCTTGTCCATGGATACACACTTGTAAACACGAGGGTTAGTACCATTTTCAAACAATGATAACCGTTTATCACGGTCTCCACACTTGATTCCCAAAACCCCCTTAGCACAATCAATTACCGCATGTGATGTGGCGAGGAATGGCCTACCTAATATGACTTGCGATTATGTACTATTTACACGTTTAGCATAGTCAAGTACAAGAATGTCAACTGGGTAGAAAAATTCGTCCACATGAACCATTACTTTAGTCACCATGCCCCGAGAAAGTGTATGAGTTTGGTCCGCCAACACCACGGTGGTGTTTACCCTTTCTAACGGGGCAAATTCAAAGTGATCATATAAACTACCAGGCTTGATACTAACACATGCTCCAAGATCTAGAAGTGCCCGATCAGTTTTAAATTCCCCAATATGAATTGTTAAAAATGGCACTCCCGGGTCTTAGAGTTTACTCAGGGTGTTATTATGCTCCACCCCTTCATCCCTTGTGTTGGTCAATTTACCATTTAAACATTTATCACAAGAACAATTTTCACATAAAGATGTTTCATTTGCTTTTATTCTTGAGTTATAGTGGAAAATCGTTCATTTTGACCAACACAATCACTCTCATCACTAACATCTTCCACCACCCCTTCAACAAACTGCGGTGGTGAATCAAATTCAACACTAGAAATTCCAAAATTAGGTAAAAGACTTACCACATTGATGTGCAGATTGTTTTCCTTCTAGAAGCTAGAGCAGTAGTGGTTCGGGTAGACTGTAGTATCACTCAGGAGTTGGCCTGCACTCTTTTGCAATATTGCCATATCTGCTGCCGGCTGACCAATTTGCTTTGACACTGCCTCTGATGAATTATCCCGTACCTCGAAATGTTTCTTCGTTTCAGCCTGGTGATTTGTCATAATTTACATCATGCGTCCAACTTTGAGTGCACAGACTCATCTACCTTTCCCGAGGACCCCCTCTGCTGGTCCTAATTTCCCGATGAATTTCCACCCCGGTTACCATCTCTGTTATACCCCAGATTCTGATTATACGAACCCTGCTGACCACCTTGGCGATAATTTCCGTGCAATCTGTTCTGGTTCGATCTCTGAAAGTTCGGGTTTAACTGTGTAGACGCGTTCCCGTATGGAAAGTTAGGGTGATTCCTAATGCCCGGGTTGTAAGTGTTTGAGTTAAACCCTTGGACCTTAGAATCCCGGTAAGCATAATTAAGCTCCTCGGGCTCATCCTCCTCGTCATCATAAAACTCGATGAAATTTTCTGACTTGTGCCCGAGCTCAGCACATTCCTCACATATCGGTAATTTCACTCCAACTTTACCAACATCTTTCTTTTTACCCTTTCTGTACCCGGCCAATTCACATTTCAACTCAGCAATTCTTTCGGATTCACTCGTGACTGACTTAACTAATCTGGAAGAAGTTTTGCATCTTCGTCTGTTGGCTACAGCCTCTGCTTTAGAATCTTCACACATGAATTCCATAAAATCCCATTCATCTTCCTCGGATAGTTCAACAGTTGACTGTTACACGAGGCTTTCAAGTATTTTTTGTCCTCGTATGTCAACCCATCCACAAAACACTTTACCAATTCCCACAATTCAATCTGGTGATGTGGGTATTTTCTGATCATTTCTTTGAATCGGGTGATTTCCTCGTGAAATAATTCACCTAAAAACTGTGAAAAGTGGTGATTTTCCATTCGGGCCTCGTTTGTCTTCGACTACGACTAATACTCGTTAAAGAATACCCGCTGCATCTCGCCCCAATTCCCGATACTATGCATTGGTAGCGAGTTAAACCAGTTTTTTCTTTATCTTTTAGGGAAACCTGGAATAACCGCAACTGAACCTCATCTTGGTCAAATGTACCATCATCAATCAACCTGCAAATAGCCGAAAAATCAGATAAATGAGAATACGAGTCTCAGAAGCCATCCCGTGAAAGTGTGGTACGATGTTAATATAAGACGGCCGGAACTTAAAAGTCTGCTGTCCGGGCACTCGCTCCTATGGAACAATCGGGGATGCTCCGTTGGAAATAGCCAGTCTGAACCGACAGTTAACACCCTGAACCGGGGCTACGAAATTCCTCCTTCGCCGCCCGGGGTTCACCAAACCTCCTCTGTTCACCTGAATACCCCGACCTCTTTCAACTCGTTCTGCCCGGTGAAGTCTGTTTCGACCTATAGCGTTCCTTCCCCCATTTCTGTTATCCGCATCACCTCGTCTCTGATTTACAGGTTCTTCCACTACTTCATCCCAATTTTCATCCCCCTCATTTTCCATCTCAAAACCCTCATTCTGTCTTCGCCAATCACCTCTTCATTACCCTCAAAACCTTGACCCGCATCATTCTCTTCCCCTTCTTCTTTCTCATCTATGACTGCATACTGGGGCGATCATCATAAAGGTTAATCCAAACTCTGCCTCTAGGAGTGTTATTTGGGGCTGATGGTCCGGCCTAATCGATATCTTGGTTTCGGTTTTGGGTTCTAAAAAAACAAGCTGAGTTATTTGGGTTGTTTTGATGGTTGGTATTTAATGGTGGAAGTTGGCTATTGTCGTGTTGGTCGTTATTGTCTGGGTGAAAAGCATTGTTTTCTGGGAGTTATTCGGGTCTTGGTTCAGGATTTCATTCTAGTTTTGGTTTTGGTTTCGGTTTTGATCCTCTATTTCTGAATTTATGTTCTGAACTCGGTTCTGCCGAGCTAATATTTCAAATTCGGGCTCGAAAACAAGCGGTGACTGTCTGCCCGAGTGTCAGGTGTTTATAAACCTGTTACCTGCACAAACAACACACCCCGCGTAAAATGAAAAAATAAAATTTGAAATAAAACTATAAAATTAAAACTAAACTAAAATAAACTAAACACAAAAATCAAATAACACGTAAAACACTAAGCGCACTAACTCCCCGGCAACGACGCCATTTGGATGCTAGACTATCGCTATCTAATCAAAAACACTTATAATCAATTCCTAATCACCTAAACAAGAAAGGGTAAGTAGGGTGTCAAACACAAGAAGTATGTGGTCAAAGCAAATCGTGTAAACAAATTCAGTATTATGAAGTAGTAAATTGTAGTGCTAATCATACAAGCAAATAAGTTGGTTATAATAAATATTAAGAAAATTCACGAATTCAAGCAATTAACAAAGATGAATCATCCCCGGGGTTCAAGAATGTAATTTAACAGTTTCTCATGCAACCTAACCGATTAATTATCAAAGGCTGACTAAAGATTGATTAACAAGTTAAACCTTAGGCATCAATAATCGTGTGACAATCGTCAATTTCAGGTTAACTCCGTTAACTCCGTTAACTCAACTCCGTCAATTCAAACTTAAAGATCACTGAATCTATAACGCACACCTCATTACATTTAAACTAGGGTTTAAATGACGCTTAACACTTACTACATGTGTAGTCTTTCAGGAATTGCAAACGAGTTGACGCAAACGATTGGTGAATAAACGAAAAACGTCAAAACAATAATTATGTGATAATTATGTGTTAGACTTATGTTTTATGTGATAACATTGTTATAAACGTTAACTCAATGTACTAGAACTAGTTAATTAAGCTAGAAAAGTAACATTTGGAAGTTGAGGGACTAAAGTGTAACATGTTATTATTATTAATAACAATAAACCCTAACTCTCTCTTCTCCCTTTCACTCTACCCGACGGCAGCCCTCCCCCTCCCCTCTCTCGCGATCGGCAGCCTCACACACACACATATACACAAGATCTTTCAAGTTTGATCGAAGATTAAGGTGCTAGGAAGGTATAAACAACTATCCTATGCATTCTTCTTGCTTAATTTCGATTTTTAATGGGTTAATTGTGAACCCTAGGTTCCGAAAATTTTCATATATGGTGCTCATATGATTTGTTTGATTAGATGATGTATTGATTGTGATTTGATAACTAGAATTGATGTTATCACATGTTAATTGTTTGTGTCTTTGATTTGAATTCAAGCAAAAACCCTAATCATGTATGTAATGTGTAATTGATGTGCATGGATAGTGATTATGGAGTCTAGAGTGTTATATGAACGGATTATAGTCTATAGATGGTTAATATGTTGAGTTTTGTTGCAAACAGTTTCTGGACAGATTGTGTTGTTGATGTTCAATTGACTGTAACGGGGTGTAAATGTGAAAATTGGTTGAGATTATTGATACTACGGTAAACTAGTTTGAGTCTAGTTTCTAAAGAATATAAATTTGCAATTTTTGAACGTGTAAAAGTTAACTTTTATGATTTTACCAAAACGTTGTGCAAAGCTGAGTTGTTAGACCTGCTGTTAGGTTGTTTTGTAAATATTATATTTCATGAACTACAAGGCCAAATGGGTTGGTTCCACTTCTGGAAGTTAACTTGTTGAGTTAAGAACCAAACCCAATTGGTCTTGCATTTGTTGGATTTTTCATTTAACGGGAATTTCAAATAAAATTCTGTTGCGCATGAATTTGACTGTTATGAGCTTGCTGTAATGTTTTGATCATTATGAGAAATCTATGTGAAATAAAAATAAAATAAAATATGTTCTGGAAACCCAACACATGCATCCTTTTGTGATGATTTTTGGTAAATTAATTAAGATGCTATGATCGGTGGAATAGTACAATCTTTCAAGTAGAATTTCTGTCTCGGTGAAACTAGCTGCTGAATTTTGTGAAAATGCATGAAACATGATAATTGCTAGTTAATTGTTATGATTTGACCAATTTTCCCCTGTGGGGAATACTTGCTATATAATTGTTATGTTTTGACCAAATTGCCCCTGCGGGGAATACTTGCTAAATAGTTGTCGTGTTTTGACCAAATTGCCCTTGCGGGGAATAATTGCTAGTTAATTGTTATGTGTGACCAAATTGCCCTTACGGGGAGTAATTGCTAGTGATGTACATTATTAATACATGACACGTAAATAATTGCTCACACATGTAATGTATCACGAATGTACTTGTTAAAGTCACACACGATTCACAAACGAAACACGAAACACATTGTGTGCATAGGTATTATGTGCCGAGTCTAGAGACTCGATAATAGTTCCGACACTTAGAAAAATCTCTTTGTTGTTATAGAACGCTAGAGAGAGTTTTTCTGTGATGCTCATCCTTTGGTGATTTATTTTGGGAATTCTTCGCAAACAGTGAGTTCACTTACCCCTCTAAACTATTTTCAAACGCTTTTCACTTGGGGGAGATAACATAGTCCGATAAACGCATTTAAGATTTTGTTAATATAAATTATTTATCACTTGTAAAGACTAAGTGGCAAACGCAATAACTAAAGTCCTTCATTCACATCGAACCGTTTAATATTGGATAATAGCGAGTCATTGTTGGGTAGTACTACTGGGTTTGACAAACCCCACCCAACGCTAAACTCGACTGGAGGTCGAGTGGGTGTAATCTTGGCTAAACACATACCATGGTCGGGATAGACCTGGTGGCAAGGCAAATGATAAACACTCAGCTTCGGTGTCGAACACTTAGTAATACTTGTTTTATAGGCTAGCTACCTATAGATATATAATTGATTTAACACTATCTGGTAACGCAAAACGCTGAACGCAAAACGCTAAACTCAAAACGCTGAACGCAAAACGCTAAACGCTTTATTTTATACAAACTTGTGAACTCACCAACCCCGTGTTGACACTTTTAGTATGTTATTCTCAGGTAGCCGAAGCGGGCGCGCGGTTTAGGATCATGCATTGCTTGAAACACTTTTAATTATGCAAACTTATTTTAAACTGTTATCATTGGGTTTTTAAGTCGTCCTGCGTGACGCAACATTGGTTTCTATGGTTTTACGCTTCCGCACTTATTTTCATTTAAACGTTTTTATGGTTTGATTATAACTAATGATTCCGATCCTGTTAGTTCACACCCTCTGACGGTAAAACCCCGTTAGTGGATTTTGAGGGTGTGACAAATCGCTAACACACGACACTGGTTATCCAACAATCCCTACCAGTGTGACTCAACTATGGAAAACTGTATGCTTTATTGTATTTAATCTAGTCAAATCAACCTTATTAGCGATTACTGTAGCAACTAGCAAACTAATCGTTCTGTACAACGTAAACCTAAACCAATTGAATGCACAACAATACTAAATATCAATACTCGTCGATCAATCAATGATAATCACAAATTGTATGTTATTGGTTACATTAAAAACAGAATAAAATACAAACTTTACATACCGGGAATGAATCAGAGAAAACTAACCTAGCATCGTCATCGATAGATCTTCAATTATGATGGGAAAGGCCATTAGAATTGATCAACAGATGATTAGTAGCCCTGAAATTCACCCAAAATCGCCTAATAGCCGCTGGAAGTCGTCATGACTGATTAGGGTTCGTAAAATAGAAGATATATGTCAAAACCTGATTTTTCTCGTTTTTTATGTCCATAGCGATATGCGATGGCCATAACCTCATGCCATCGCGTATCACGACCTAAGAAAACCTCAAATTCAAATTTCTCTTGTCGAGAAACCTAAAATTCATATATTATGGGTCCTGTAACGCATTTTCTAGCCCAGGATATGCCCGTTTTACTTCTTGGTCGCGTTTTGTCAACACATATTGTTCAGTTTTAGCATTGGCTAATGATTTCTCATCCATACTCTTCCCTAATCCTTGTAGCACTTCCCAAGACATCAAATCATGCTCCGGTCTTCTTGAGATATCATTCCATGCTCGTCCATATCTCCCATTTAGCATCTATAACTATTAGTGACCTGAAATACAAAAGCACGTATGAAGTAACAGTATACTCAATAAAACTACATAATTAATACACTAATACATATATATATATATAAATACCCGACCATCATACGTTTTTAGGCGGGACAATTAGTCTATTGAAGACTTCATTTCCCGGTTTAATGATGAAATTCTGAACATCGGAATAAATAGCGAAGACATGTTGAGAGGAGCCTTCCCCAAGAGCGTGCGGGGTAACGCTTTGACCCGTAGCTTGATAGGAAAATATGGAATGCCAAAAGCATTGGATGAGATAATGACTGCCACAAAATTGTTTGCAAGAACTAAAAAAACCTTAGGATCGGAAAGTCCTAAACAAATGCCAAATGTGGAATTTCAGAATCCGCGGACAAATAGACAAGCCAACGGATCAATCTGGTCAAGACTTCAACCTTCTGTGGACACATCAAAACAATTCGATGCAAGATCACTGATTGGAAACAAAAATAAAGCGAGTGCTTTAACGCAAAGTACCAACAATTGGACTCCGCTGACAAAGACTCCCTCAGAAATTTTGACCACTGAAAATGTGAAATTCAAAAGGCCTCAACCGATCATGAAGAGAACACTCCATAATCCCAAAAAGCATTATACGTTCCATGATGATACTGGTCATAACGCATATGTTTGTGTAAACTTGACGAACGAGATTGAAGCAGCAAGGGTCAAAATTGTGAGACACGGGTCTAACAAAGCCTTCCGCACAAGACAATAAGGGCCCGCCTAAAAAGCTGGTCAGGGAATTGAATGTTCATATGATTCAAGGAGGGCGAATAAGTTGTAACAAAAATCAGGAGACGGATGAGGAAGAATGGAAGACTTATGTCTTGCTTTGGGTATGAGGTGATGCACCCGCGTGGGATGATTTTTTTTCCCGTCACACTCAGCGATGGAATACATTCACGCTCCGAGGATGTTGAGTTCCTAGTGTTACCGGCCAAGTCAAAACATGATGTTATCTTGGGGCGTGAAGCAATTGCTTATTTCAATGCTCATCCTTCCACGGCTCATGGTGCGATAGGAGTTCCAACCCGCATTGGAGTAGCAATCATCCACATAAACAGACATTGCTTCACAATAGAAAGTTCAAAACCAAGTAAAGTACCTAAGCAAGCAGAAAGAATTGAACCAGAGAAGTGGGTATTGAACAAACAATTTTCAGATCACACAGTTACGACTGGACCTGCTATCTCCGAGATAGTAAGGACGTTTTTGAAACAATTGTTAACAAAAAATATAGACATTTTTGCTTGGCAACCCGCAGACATGAAGTGTTTAGCCCAAAGCATTAAAGCTACCATATTCAATAATCTGATACTTTAACTTTGAAAGAAAACAAAACCTAATTCACTTCAGCTTAAAGTCTCTGACTAAAATTAAACATAAATTTGTAGATCAAAATTTTGGAGTTTATCAGTAAATCATCTAACATAAAATCAAGACGAATCTAGATGTGGTCAAACCTAGAGAAACAAGGATTAATACATGTAAAACATAGTACTTGTAGCAATTGATCTTTTAACATCGATGAATAGCAGCGATGGCTTTCTTCTAGATCAATTAGAGTTCCATTGTAACAAACCGCTCCAATCATATGAATAATAATAATAATAATAATAATAATAATAATAATAATAATAATAATAATAATAATAATAATAAGTGTACATGATTTAGAAGGGTGTAAATTCCAGCAACTTATCCAGTCATGATTTTGTTATCGGGATCATAAACTTCAAATTATCTTCAATAACTAACAAAGGCATAACGAAAAATAACCCTAATCAGAACACTAACGGAAATAACCTTTTGAAATTGAATACAATAATAATAATATATATCATAACACCTTAATAAATTAATGAAAAAACCCAATTAATAAAGAACTATTAGTCTTTAATACTTAACAAATGCCAATCTTAAATATAGAACAAAGCCAATCAATTTTAGGTAAATATATATAGATTAGGGGCAATGATACAACTTATTGAATTCGATTTGAAATTAGCATAATAAGACATAAGACGCCTACAAAAATATTTGGTAAGATTAATTTTTAATTTAATGAGATGTTATAACCCGTTTAAGAAATATATGGGTTTGATGAGACTCATACCCGTGAATTCGGGTCAAATGCATGAGAAGCATCAATTTAAAAATTAGACAATCTGGTGACTCGAAAAAAAGTGGGAGCGACCACATCGTGACATGTTGGATTTTTATGGTTTCGTTTATATATATTATAGATAGGAAACCATGTGAAAACTAAACAAATAATATCAAACATGTGTGAATTTGATAACACATTCTTCTAACTAGGCAAAAGATCCAATACAATAATATATTAACGTACAATAGGTACGCGAATATCTTTTTTCACGAATCGATCCATGAAATCACATCCCAACATCTCGTAATCATCAATACATACCCAATTAATCATCGATTTACCGAAAAAAACATATCTGGATCGTTAATCGATCAATTTTTTACTTTTTTTTTCATGAAACCCGTTTTTGAGCGTTTTAAGGTTGGCTAAGAGTTTTAGGTTTCCGGCTGAGCATTTTTTGAGCGTTTGTAAGGCCCCGTTACCGGTGCCCTACTTTGAACGTTGGATTTACTCATAAACACAGTTTTACTAATCAGAGTTAATTAAAACCTTACGCGGAATATAAAACTTTCATAAACATTACATAGTAATTCATAACATGTCTTAAAACATTCATCTTGTCTTTCAAAATCAAAGCATAACTTATAAAACTTAACAAGTCTTCAGATGCCAGAATCTTATTTTCTACCATGTGTCACCGCTCAAGCCAGCTATCTCATTCTACTCACCTGCGTGCATACTAAAAGTCAGTTACGCTGAGTAAGTTCTAGTTAATCATACATCATACAATACGTATACTTACCTTCCATTATGCATCCGAAGATACATAGTAATTACTTTTTTAATTTACTTTCATTACATAATCTCCTACATATTTCATACTATATAATTACCGTCTTATCTATGTCAGATATTATTAGGTTCTGATCCCTCTGTCCTTGTCTATCTCAGATACTATTAGGGTCTAATCCCATTCTTGTCTATCTCAGACATTATTAGGGTCTGATCCCTCTGTCCTTGTCTATCTCTGATATTATTAGGGTCTGATCCTTTTCTTGTCTATCTCAGATATTATTAGGATCTGATCCCTCTTTTCTTCTCTATCTCAGATATTATTAGGGTCTGATCCTTTTCTTCTTTATCTTAGATATTAATAGGGTCTGATCCCTTCCTTCTCTATCTCAGATATTATTAGGGTCTGATCCCTTACTTCTTCATCTTCGTACATACTGTGTTTACATACCCGTAACATACATATAATTTCTTTAATCATCCATACATATTCATATGTGGTACATATATATATATATATATCATACACATCCGTCTTTCATACACATACCTCCCTTGTCAATACGTGCAATATCCGATGATTATTCACATACTGATAAGCTTTCATTCACATACATAACATAATATCTATCACATAAATCATGAACGGAAGACACTTACCATTTAAGGTAAGTGTATTAACTGTCACATCGAGTATGCTCACAGCCCCGAAAACATAACAAGGAAATGGGCCTAGAAACTCACCTGAACTCTGTTCCTTTCTCAGTTAATAGTTAATCCTTTCTTTAGTTGAGCTCTGCTAACTGTATATAAGTTACACGTATCAATACTCGTATGATCTAATCTAGTGGTCTAGTATTAGCTTACTTAGAATTTTTATGGCTTTCCTTTATTTTAAGTCTTATGTATTTTGATCTCCTAATTCCTTACATTGCATGCCATCGTGTGTGTACACATATATGTTTACATTTACAAGTCTCCATGTATCCGGGTCTCAATGTAAGCGAACTTACGGACGAGCGAACTTATATATATAAACGAACTTATTGATAAGTGAACTTAGATATAAAAGTGAACTTATTGATAAGCGAAATTAAATATATAAGCGAACTTCCTAATGAGAGAACTTAGATATATAAGCGAACCTTCTGATAAGAGAACTTAGGTGTGACGAACTTAACAACAAACAAATTTATAGCAGCGAACTTGTAGCAGCGACTAGCTTGCAAGCGAACTTGCAACAGCAGCTAAAGGTTCGTTCTTAATCCCCGTAATGATCTCCGTTTTAACGTGTAACCCTTCGATATGATATTAACCAAACCCGTGAGCATTCCCATGATCATTTTCGGGTAAAACTCGGCCCGAAAAAACATAAAGTTTGGACCTTTAGGCTTAAAACGTTCAATACTAGATCTAAGGTTTATTTTAAACGAGCCGTTTATGGTTATAAGTTCGTTAGGTTCGTTTTTAACATCAAGTTTGCTACTTCAACACTCATTTACACCCGATCTACTCTAGGTTCAAGTTTCAAGACTAAAACGTTTAAAAAACGTAAACTTTAAAGGTCAAGAACATACCTTTTGTGTTCGTTTGGATCTCGTTTAGCTTGATTATGAACCTTAAACCTTGTGTCTACTTGTATATCAAAGATCTACCGAGAATAAACGCTTGTTTGATCTTGCTTATCTTCTCTCACACGGACGCCTATGGTATGGGTGTAGGTGTGTGTTTAAGAGTGTGTGTAGATATTATGAAAGATGGAAATGAGAGTTAGGATTTTAGTATGGTTTAAGGGGGTATTTATATCCCTCAAAGCCCATGGACCTAAGGCCCATTACCCTTTAATCCACCTTAATTAATCCAGGTCCATGATCCTTTCTTTATTAATATTAATTAGTTATTATCACACGACAACTTTCTTTATTTAATATTATAATATTTGGGATGTTACAAGTCTTCCCTCCTTAAAGAGGTTTCGTCCCTGAAACCTAACTATTACTAAAATAAATTAGGCTAAAACTTGCGCATCTCATCCTCAGCTTCCCAAGTGGCATCTAATTCTTTTCGATGCTTCCATATCACTTTCACCAAGGGTATAACCTTGTGTCTAAGTTGCTTCTCTTTGCGATCAACAATCTCTATCGGTTGTTGAATGTATTTCAGCTGTTCATCAACCTCAATGTCCAATAATGGCACGTGGAGACGTGTCATCAGCCATACATTTTCTCATATGAGAAACACGGAAGGTTGAATGAATTCCTTCTAACTCCGCTGGCAAATCCAGCTTATAGGCCACTACACCCACACGATCTATAATCTTAAACGGTCCAACGTACCTCAGACTCAACTTTCTCCTCTTTCTAAAACGAATGATCCCTTTCCAAGGCGAGACCTTGAGCATCACATTGTCACCAACGTTAAACTCAATCGGTCATCGCCGCTTATCAGCATACGACTTCTGTCTGTCTTGAGCAGCTTTCATTTTTGCCTTGATCTGATCGAACTTTGAAGAAGTTTCTTGCTCAACTTCTAAGCTTCCTATCTCTTTCTGACCAATCTCTCCCCAACATACTAGGGTTCTACAACGTCTACCATAAAGCATCTCAAACGGTGGCATACCAATACTTGAATGGTAGCTGTTGTTGTAGGAGAACTCTGCTAGATGCAGATGATCATCCCAACTTCCTCCAAAGTTTAAAGCACAAGCACGTAGCATATCCTCAAGGGTTTGGATCATCCTTTCAGACTGTCCATCTTTTTGAGGATGATACGCGGTACTGATGTTCAACCTTATTCCCATAGCTTCATGGAACTTCTTCCAAAACCTCAAAGTAAACTGAGTATCTCTATCGGACACGATCGATAACGGTACTCCATGCTTAGACACAACCTCTTTAATGAACAAGCTTTCTAACGTTTCTGACGATATGGCCTCTTGTATAGGCAGAAAGTGAGAACTTTTGGTCAAACGGTCCACTATCACCGAAATGGTATCATGATGCTTAGCTGTACGAGGTAGCATAGTTATGAAATCCATGGTGATGTGTTCCCATTTCCACTCTGGTATTTCAAGCGGTTGCATCTTTCCATAAGGCTTCTGGTGCTCTGCTTTTACTTGTAAACAAGTTAAGCACTTACTAACATAATCCACCACATCATTTTTCATTCCTGGCTACCAGTAATCTCTCTTCAAATCTTGGTACATACTTGTAGTTCCTGGGTGAATTGAATACATTGACTTATGAGCTTCGTCTAAGATTCGACCTTTAAGATCTCCATGGCGTGGAATCCACATACGGTCAAACCTAGTCTTAACACCATGAGTGTTTTCCATCAACTCGTCTTGTTGACCGAAAATCCTTTCTTTTTTCATTAGCCCTTCTTTTACCAGCACCTATGACTGCACTTTGATGATTTATTCAAAAAGACTTGAGTTCATAATCAATTGGTATGACTTCACTCTTGCAATGACTTCTTCATTCTTACGACTTAGCGCATCGGTGACCACATTAGCTTTTCCGGGATAGTATTTAATGTCACAGTCGTAATCCTTAATCAACTCCAACCATCTCCTTTGTCTCATGTTCAACTCCTTCTGTTCGAAGAAGTATTTCAAACTCTTATAATCTGTGTAAATGGTACACTTAGTACCATACAGATAATGTCTCCATATCTTTAGAGCGTGCACTACTAGACGCTCATGGACTTTCAACTGTCTAGACGCGTAGGCTATAACCTTTCCTCGTTGCATCAACACGCAACCTAACCCACGATGTGAAGCATCAGTACAAACAACCAAATCCTCGTCACCATCGGGTAACGCAAGGATTGGAGCTTGCGTGAGTCTTTTCTTTAATTTCTCAAAAGCTTCTTCTTGAAACTTACGCCAACTGAATACTATCGACTTTCGGGTCATACCGGTCAGCGGTGCGGCTATCTTGGAAAAATCTTCGATGAATCTCCAATAGTAGCCAGCTAACCCTAAAAAGCTTCATATATCTGTCGGATTCTGTGGAGTCTTCCAATTTGTTATCGCCTCAATCTTAGATGGGTCCACGGTAATCCCTTTAGGATTTATCACGTGACCTAGAAATTGCACTTCTCGCAACCAGAACGCGCATTTCGAAAAAATAGCATACAAATTCTCTTTCTTCAGAGTCTCCAATACTTCTCTCAAATGCTCAGCCTGATCAGACTCGCTCTATGAATAAATCAATATATCATCAATGAAAACGATAACTGACTTATCCAACATCGGTCGACACACCCTATTCATCATATCCATAAATGCTGCGGGAGCATTCGTTAAACTGAATGACATCACGAGGAACTCGTAGTGTCCATACCGCGTCCGAAACGCTGTCTTAGGGATGTCTGCCTCTTTCTCTTTCAACTGATGATAGCATGATCTTAGATCTATCCATGAGAACCAACTTGAAGCTTGCAGTTAGTCAAACAGATCATCAATCCTTGCAAAGGATATCTATTCTTTACCGTAAGCTTGTTCAACTCGCGATAGTCTATGCACATTCTAATACTTCCATTCTTCTTCTTCACAAACAACACCGGTGCGCACCACGGGGAAACACTTGGTCTAATGAAACCTTTGTCGAGGAGTTCTTGCAGTTGGGACATCAGTTCTTTCATCTCGGACGGTGATAAACGGTAAGGTGCCTTCGCGACAGGCTGGGCTCCTGGTACTAAATCTATCTGGAATTCTATCTCTCGCCCTGGTGGCAACCCCGGAAGATTCTCAGGGAATACTTCTGGGTAGTCGCGCACAATAGAAACATCTTTCATTTCTTTCGTCTCGGACGTAGCTTTGACAACATAAGCCAGGTAGGCAACACACCCTCACCTTATCAAACCCTCGGCTTTTATCATCGAAATGACATTAAGCCCAGAACTTTCCTTATCACCATAGACCATCACCGCATTACCATCCAAGGACTTTAACCTTATTATCCTATTCTTACACACTATCTAGGCTTCATACTCAGACAGCCAATCCATTCGCAAAACCACATCGAACCCTCCCAAGGTCATTACATACAAGGTAATAGGGAACTCATGTCCCTCTAACTCTATCTTACAGTCCTTAACCATTCTCATTATTTTAACCGAGGTGTCAGTAGCGGTTTCTACAATAAAAGTTTCAGACACTCGGAAACATTTCGTTTTAGCTAACTTACTAAATGGTGTGGCTACGAAACTTTTTTTCGCACTCGAATCAAATAATACTAAAGCGGATACACCGTTTACTAGAAACGTACCTGTGACGACATCTGGAATCTGCTTGTCAACTTTCTAGGTTAACATGTAGGCTCTGGTCCTCGACCTAGTCTGATCGGCATCATTCCTTCCACTCCCTCCAGCTCCACCATCGGTGCATTCCTTGGCAAAATGGCCCGGGTTTTGTGGTACAATCGGGAGCATAATGTCCAACTTTTCCACACTTATAACAGGCATTCAATCCCAGCCTGCATTCCTCACCATGAGCCTTACCACACTTATAACAAACATCCGATCCTTTACTCCACTTACACTCACCCCCATGCATCTTTCCACACGTCTTGCACGATCTCTTCTCCCTCACTTTCTGCTTCTTATCCTTGGGGTTCCACAACTGAGTACCGGGTCATTTAACAGGAGCGACCCATTTCTTATCCTTCTTCTCTTCTCCCACCACAACATCATCCACAACCAGGTCTTCATAAACCATCTCCGCAAGCTCGAAAGCAGAGTCAAAAGTACCAAGTTTATTCGCCGTGACTAGTATGTGAACATTCTTGTGGCAATCCTCTCACATAACACTTGATCCTCTTAGCCTCAGTTTTAACCATATCGGGCACCAACCAAGACATTCAGTTGAACTCTATGGTGTACTCACGATGTGTCATCTTTCTTACCTTCAAGTTCAGGAACTTCATCTCCGCCCTCTCAACTTAGGCGTCAGCACAGAACCTCTTCATTACCAACTCTTTCAGATCCTCCTACCTCATTGCCTTAATCTCTTCCTGACTCTTCCTCTGCTCAATCGACTCCCTCCAATACATTGCTTCATCACAGCTTGGTCGGGACGACACTCGCTAATACGGATAACCTTGTCCATAGTGGTTATCCATTGAAGAGTAGCGATTGCGTCTCCCAAACCAGTCAGCTTTGGCGGATCGCAACCTTTGAAAAACCTATAGTTGCACCCACCTCGGCCTCTTTTCCTAATCATCGACTTTCACCGACTTAACCACACTTGATTCCTCCTTGTCCCTCTTATCATCCTTTTTACCATCTCCTTCCGCCCTTTCAGCGGTTCTTTCACGACCTTCGGTAGACCCTTCAGGATTCAAGTTCTTCACAGCAGTTGCCACCGCTTGAGCAATGGTAGCTTGAACAGTGGGGTCAAGTTGAAACCCTTCATTGTTGCTTAGGTTTCGTCCAGCAGCGCTTCCTTCATCTCCTGTGTTGGAAGCTATTTCTACCGAAGGTTATTGAACACGACGAGGCCTGCCACGTCGTCCAGTGCGGCCTACTGCTCCAACAACTGCCCTAGATCCAGCCATCGTATTCTGGAATGGAAAACACAAACATCATCACTCAATGAACTATTTAGTAAAAGGATAGTAAGGCTAACAGGTAATAACAGTGGCCAGCTATGATTAGCTGATCACGTTACTCTCCGTGTCCTATACACTTCGTCTTGCGAGTCCACTTGTGCTAATTCTACTTCTAACAGTTAGACAATCAACGGTTCATATCATCATATACTCCTAACCCTAGCAATTAAGCTAGCATTCATACATTATTCTACTTTACATGTGAAAGTTAATCACATACTTTACCTTTACTCAGCTTGCTTGAGTGACACATGGCTTTCATGAACTGGCATCTTCTTTCTTTTCTTACTTAAATCACATTCTCTATTCGAGTCTAAGCATGTAGGATGCTTAAATTTCTCGAACTTCGTGTTGGTGCACATTTTGTGGCCGTCGCTTGGCGAATAGTTTAGAATGTTTATGTTGTATGCTGTACACCTAGGTAGTGGTTCACGCCGAAAGTGATCCATTTGAAAGAGCATTTTCAAATGGATACTCATTCGATCGAACCAGTTTCTGATTCGATCGAATGAGTCTGCCATTCGATCGAATAGGACTCATTCGATCGAATGAGTCCTGACCGAATGGCAGCGGGTATAAATACCAGCTTTCAGTCGTGAACAGGTAAGGTTTTCAAGGTTTTTGCGTGCCCGGAGCCCAGGTGCTGTCCGGATGAGGGGGGAGGCCATGCTCGACCTCCCCCTGCCATAGACCGTGATTTCAGTGTTTAACAAGCATGTAACCTTTCGTTTTTATCAATGAAATCGTTTGTTTTCGTGTTTGTTTATGTCCGTCTTTGGTTGTCAAACCTTCCGTCTCGAACCTGCTCGGATCGTCTCGGTCCGACCCGATCCTACACTTCGCTCTGATACCAACTTGTAAGGCCCCGTTACCGGTGCCCTACTTTGAACGTTATGGTGCCCACGGTTAACGATGGGTAGCCAAGTGCGGAGCGGATAACTTCTGAAAGCATCTAAGTAGTAAGCCCACCCCAAGATGAGTGCTCTCCTATTCTGACTTCCCCAGAGCCTTCGGTAGCACAGCCGAGAAAGCGACGGGTTCTCTGCCCCTGTGGGGATGGAGCGACAGAAGTTTTGGGAATTCAAGAGAAGGTCACAGCGAGACGAGCCATTTATCATTACGAGGTTAAGAAGATGTCAAAGCGCCTTTATCTCTACTTTATCTCTATTTATCTCTATAAGAACGGCGAGTTATTTACTCATAAACACAGTTCTACTAATCAGAGTTAATTAAAACTTTACGCGGAATATAAAACTTTCATAAACATTACATAATAATTCATAACATGTCTTAAAACATTCGTCTTGTCTTTCAAAATCAAAACATAATTTAAAAAACATAACAGGTCTTCAGATACTAGACTCTTATTCTTCTGCCATTTGTCCCCGCTCAAGCTAGCTGTCTCATTCTAGTCACCTGCGTGCATACTAAAAGTCAGCTACACTGAGTGAGTTCAAATTTATCATACATCATTCAATACATATACTTACCTTCCATTATGCATCCGAAGATACATAATAATTACTTTACTAATTTAATTTCAGTACATAATTTCCTACATACTCTCATACTATATAATTACTGTCCATTCTATCTTAGATATTATTAGGGTCTGATCCATCTCTCTTTGTCTATCTCATATACTATTAGGGTCTGATCCCTTTGTTGTCTATCTTAGATATTATTAGGGTCTGATCCCTCTATCCTTGTCTATCACAGATATTATTAGGGTCTGATCCCTTTCTTTTCTATCTCGGATTTTATTAGGCTCTGATCCCTCTTTTCTTCTCTATCTCAGATATTATTAGGGTCTGATCCCTTACTTTTTCATCTTCATACATACTATCTTTACATACCCGTAACATACATAAACTTTCTTTAATCATCCATGCATATTCATATGTTGTGTGTGTGTATATATATATATATATATCATACACATCCATCTTTCAAATGCATACCTACCTTGTCAATACGTGCAATATCCAAAGATCGTTCACGTACCGATAAGCTTTCATTCACATACATAGCATAATATCTATCACATAAATTATGGATGGAAGACACTTACCATTTAAGGTAAGTGTATTTACTATCACATTGAGTATGCACACAGCCCCGAAAACATAACAAGGAAATGGAGCTAGAAACTTACCTGAACTCTGTTCCTTTCTCAGTTAATAGTTAATCCTTTCTTTAGTTGAGCTCTACTAACTGTATATAAGTTACACGTATCAATACTCGTCTAATCTAATCTAGTGGTCTTGTATTAGCTTACTTAGCATTTTTATGGTTTTCCTTTATTTTAACTCTCATGTATTTTGATCTCTGAAGTCCTTATATTGCATGCCATCACGTGTGTACACATATATGTCTACATTTACAATTCGCCATGTATCCGGGTCTCAATGTAAGCAAACTTGAGTGTAAGCGAACTTACTGACGAGCGAACTTATATATATAAACGAACTTATTGATAAGAGAACTTAGATATAAAAGCGAACTTATTGATAAGCGAATTTAATGATGAGCGAAATTAGATATATAAGCGAACCTTCTGATAAGCGAACTTAGGTGTGGCGAACTTAACAACATGCGAATTTATAGCAGCGAACTTGTAGCAACGACTTGCTTGCAAGCGAACTTGCAGCAGCAGCTACAGGTTCGTTCTTAATCCCCGTAATCATCTCTATTTTAACGTGTAACCCTTCTATACGATATTAACCAAACCCGTGAACATTCCTATGATCATTTTCGGGTAAAACCCGGCCCGGAAAAACATAAAGTTTGGACCTTTAGGCTTAAAATGTTCAATACTAGATCTAAGATTTATTTTAAACGAGCCGTTCATGGTTATAAGTTCGTTAGGTTCGTTTTTAACATCAAGTTTGCTACTTTAACACTCGTTACACCCGATCTACTCTAGGTTCAAGTTTCTAGACTAAACATTTATATAAACGTAAACTTTAAAGGTCAAGAACTACCTTTTGTGTTCGTTTGGATCTTGTTTAGCTTGATTATGAACCTTAAACCTTGCGTCTACTTTGCTTCTCTTTCTCTCACACGGCCGCATATGGTATGGGTGTAGGTGTTTGTTTAAGAGTGTGTGTAGAGATTATGAAAGATGGAAATGAGATTTCAGGTTTTAGGATGGTTTAAGGGGGTATTTATATCCCTCAAAGCCCATGGACCTAAGGCCCATTACCCTTTAATCCACCTTAATTAATCCAGGTCCATGATCCTTTATTTATTAATACTAATTAATTGTTATCACACGACAACTTGACGCAACTTTCTTTATTTAATATTATAATATTTGGGATGTTACAGCGTTTTAGTATTTTTGCCTTGTTTTTTGTCTTTAAGTGTCTCGCGTACCTATCGTACATTAAGGCATTTCATGTAGCAGTCTATGAAAATGGAAACTACACACTGGATATTCATAAAGATATTTGTGTCAACTTATAACGACTAAAAATAAATCATATTTAACGTAGCCATATTTTCATTATTACTTTATTTTACTTAGGGAATATCTCAATTGCCCCCATTAACTTAAATAATTAGTTGAGAAATGCCAATGATTAATATGATGGAATTTTGGTCTCTTTTTGTAATGAAACTAGTATTGTTCACTCCTAGCGTTGTGGCGGGACAATGTTGTAACAAACTTTTGAATTAGTTTTTAGCGACCAAAACTAGATAGTACAAAGTAATTAATCAACACACACTTCTCACATAAAAAAAATCTTTAAAAAAGTATATAATGTTTTCAAGTCTATCATATACTTTAAGCTAATATATGCCCTCTTGATTAACACCTTCCATACCTCAAGCTTTCCAAGTATGAACCCAAGTACGAACCATCAGCCCGCAAAACGTTTTAAGTGTACAACTTTCTTACTAGAGTAAAATTAACGAATGGCACTTCAATAAGATCAAGCAACATGAGATTGTGTTCTTTATCCTACAAGTAGTGTTTTCAACACACAAATGTTAGTGACAGTTGACTTTGCCAAATAGAAAAACAATCAATGGAGTTGTAGGGTTTACCTCTTACTTTTCTGGTCAAAATTTTATTGAATCACGTTTAGTGAAAGTTTTGATGACCTCCACTTAGCAGCCATAAAAAACCTTAATATCACATCTTTGACCACCAATCTTCCTTGAACATTCAGCATCAATTTTTTTCTCCATGTTCCTGTTTTGCCCTAATCATATTTGATTTGAAAAGGGGTTGAAAATCACCAACATAGAACACAATGACACATCCAGATTTAAAGGTCAACCCATCCCATCGCTAACCATACTTATAATGATGGGTTTCACCTCATTACCCACAACAATTATAACCTTGTAACCCAAGTTGTTCGCTAACATACTGAAAAAAAAAGGATAAAAAGCAGCATTTAATCAAAGTTTGTGACAATCTAAAGTGATGACCATGAATAGGCTACTTACACAGGGTTCTGAATCGGTAGTTAACTATCATAAAACCATAAACATCTTAACTATCAAGTTGCCAACCACACACTATCATTTTTCTATGCATCTATCTGAACATATTATAACCAAAGAGTTAGTTGCAACTGAAAGTAATAAATTTCTACTTGTTTTTTATATAACCTAAATGAAAACAAACCAGGTATGGACTCTTAAATGCTCCAAAAGTAGTGTACCAATACAAATTGCTTCAAGTTGTACAACAACCAATGTAGAAACTCTCCCTTTAGACACCGCCCAAATGCAGCGAAACTGCATTTTTTACAGCAATTATATGGGGCAAAAAAAATTTTGTTTGACAGCCAACATATACATAAAAACCGCACTTTTTACTTAAAATAAGTACATAAAAACTGCACTTTGACAAATTAAGCGAAACTGGACTTCTGGACAACAAAAAAATTACAGCGAAACTGCATTTTTTAAAACAGTTATGCACAGCGAAAAACTTTTTTGTTTGGCAACAATTATATACATAACAATCGTACGTTTTGACGATAGCAACATGCAGCTATAATGCATAAAGCTAGGCATTCTGCACTCTCTTAACAGCAACCAAAAAAATAATATTCAAGAGTTTTACCATTAAGGGGTGAATTGTAGATAACAAAATAAAAACCAAAACACTTGAAATGAGTCAAAAGGACCCATGACACTTTAAACTGCTCTAAGACCAAAACACACTTGATATAATCCAAATGACACGAACACACTTTAAATTGGTCATTATTTTTCAAACTATTAAATTATTATTTGTAACTTCTAATTCCTTGTTGTTTAGTTATGTGGTTAGATAAAGAAAGATGAAGGTTGACTTGGGCATTAAAGGAAAGTTAGAACCCTTGCGTCTATCAAGCAAATTAAGAGGGTTGGATCTGAACTGTACCACTTCTGCCTTGAGTATAAAACGAAGGTCAAGAACATTCGGTAGATGCAAGAGTTGACATCATCTTCTTCATTCACAATAACTTATCTTTCAAGCATTCGACTCAGAATAATTCGTGTTACATCTTCTTGTTCTCAATATGTGATAGCTAGTGCTCATTGTACTACTAGTTAGTTTGATTGGTTCAGTTTTGTAACCCTTGACTTTGGTCATTCAAGCATTCGACTTGATCATTTGATTATACCATCAAGAAATTTTTACATCGTATCAAAGCCCTAGGCTTTGTGATTAATTCTTTGAATTAAACCATCTTCGATTTAGGTTTTTTTTTTGTGATTGCCATTGATCTGAACTAAACTGGTGATCCTGCCCAAATTCAAAGTAGGTGTCTTTTGTTTATTGTTTGCTTCCCTACTCTAAAATCACAAAAAGAAATAAGCCCTAAAATTTTAGAGGTGACTAATTCTCAATTGCATTGCTAAATTCAAAGTTGCATCAAAAGTTGGAAAATAAAAAAAAAGGCTTGCCACTATATGTGGCAATTGATTCAACCAAGAAACAAAGGAAGGGAAGTGTTTACATATTGAAGTATTACTTTTGATATGGTGTTTGGAATTTAATCACCCAAGTTAATATCAATTGTTATCCGTGTATCTCCAGTCAAAGGATACAAGATTCCCCAACAACAAAAACCCTCTGTAAGTTTTTCCTTTTATTATTTTTCTATTCTAAATCTTAATTTGCTCTGCTGCTTTTTTTAGGTTCTATTTGTTGGGTTATATCTGTTATTCCTTTTGTGTGCTTAATTATTATATGTTTCCATGGGTAGCCCAGAAAAAACAGATTATTAACAACAATCTTATGAGTAACATTGATTTTGGGGACCTTCTTTATCTTCATGTTTGAGACAACAATAATATGACCATTGTGAACATAAAGCTATACATGACAGAAATTTATAGTGTGTGGGCCAGTTCTATGGAACTATCTTTAAATGTGAAAAACGAAATTGGTTATATAGACAAAACATTTAATCGGCCCACCACAAATGAAAACCGAGGTAAACAATGGGATATGCAATGTAGTTGTGTTGTCATGGATTTTGAACTCTATTTCTGACGAACTATTTATGGGTCAAGTGTTTTTGATGTGTTGTAAAACACACCTATTTTCCGTACCTTTTTGTTTTAAGTGCTTAATCGTATTATAAATAATAGTTATGGCTTGTTTATTATATGATCTTACAAAGTTTATTAATGGTGTAGGTTATGAATTTTACAAGAGAAAAGGTTCGGTTTTTTAAGACAAAAGAAGCCATTATGATCAAGTTTGAATAACCAAGTTAAAGCCTGGCCCGACCCATTTATATGAAGCCTTACATGTGTTAATATATAATATAACTTAAAATGTAAAAAAAACCCTAAGCAAGGACCTCTCCATAATTGCCGATCGGATAGAAAATAGAAAAGAAAGAAATCAAGTTTGTTTGTTAAAGGGGTCGGCAAGGAGGTGTTTTGATTTGTGTTTCTTTTAAGGTAACACACAAATTCAATTTGTGTGGTGGGAATTGGTTCCCACGTGAGGAGATCACAAACTGTTGGAATATCGTATGCCCGAGACACGTAATTAGGTTAATGTGGCTAGTTGTGTTTGATCCAAGTCGGGTCATACCCAATAACGAGTTAGACACACACCAATTATGTATTTGTTGAGATATGATCTATAAAACAAATACAGAACACGACACATTCAGAAATCGGGTTTCTGAATATTTACTTGAAAGTGTTAGATAAATTAATTGGTTAATTTATTTATTCAAATAATTATTATTGGAATGATTATTTAACTATGTATTCTTTTATAAAATGGTTTATAAAAGATGGGGTGTTTATATATTTTATAAAATATAAAATATAAAATATAAAATAAAAAAAAAAAAAAAAAAAAAAAGGTTATAATTGGGGCCGGTTTTGGGTGGGCCCCACACCCCATGTCTTGGTCAATATCATGTCATGGAAAAGGTTGAGTATGGGTAACTTAACCTAACATCATGGGCATATGAATGATGATAATAAATAATGATCAAGACACACCAAATATGATACACTTTTCAAGTAACCAAACACAACTCTTCCTTTCTTTCTTTCTTGCTTGTTTACGGCCAAAAGAAAAGGAAGGGCTCGGGTCTCGTTTTTTTTTCGTGTTCAAGCTTCCTAGCATAGCTCGGTGTGTGTTGGAGGCTCGGGGTATATTCCGTTTGAGGGTTTTCCTTTGAAAGTCTAGCATTCACATCATCATCTTCTTCAACCATCTACTAAACTCTTAAAGGGTTAAGAATGTAAGTGTTTACAAGCTTGATAGTTTAGCTTTTCCGTATCATTTGATCCTTGCTTCGGGTTTCTAGTAAATAGATTATTGGTAATCTTATAACATGAATAAACTAGGTTATTCATGAACATATACATATATAAACACATGGATACATATGTTTACTTTGTAAATATCACGCTTCCGCCTTAATTGTGACTAGTTAAATGGTTAACTAAGCTTGTTAATTTCATAGAAACCCAACAAATGGCATCAAGAGCCGGGATACGGGAAACTAAGCTTCGGGTTCTCGGTTTTATATTTTCCCCTTGAAAGATTTTATACAAAAAATTAACATGCATGATTTTTTTTTTTGTATTTAATCTTGTTATTGTTTTTGGCTTTGTTCAAAAAAAAAAAAAAAAAAAATTAAAACCGAGAAAATGGGCCGAAGCCCAATTCGGGTGAATTTGGGCCGAAGCCCACTTTAACATGGTTATTGGGCTAACCGGAAATTAAAGGGAAAAGCTATATGGGCCGAAGCCCATTTTTGGTTAAATGGGCCGAGCCCATGAGTTTTTTTAATTGGGCCGAAGCCCATGTGTTTTGCACATGTGGGCCGAAGCCCATAATCACGTTATTGGGTCAAGCCCAAATTGGGTTGGGCTAGGCCCGATAAAGCCAAGGGGTTTTGGAACGGGTTCCTAAGACATAAAGGGTTATGTTTGTTAAATACTAGACCGAGCCGTAGACCAAGTGGATGTTTGTTTGTGGTTGATGTTGTGATTGTAATTAATTATTCAAGTTTCGGTTTGTAATAATTAATTAGGGGCAATTTTGTAATTTTGTAATTATTTATTCATATGGGTATGTAATAAATAGGTTATTTGTATTATCTTTATTTTATAGAAAAATGTATTAGGACATTTATTTTGTAAAATAAAGAAGATTGCAAAATTGGAAGTTTGGGCCTAATTGGGCCGGGTATGGTGATAATGGGTCTCACAAGCCCATTAAAGGGATTCAAACCAAAAGGACCTAAGCCCACCAATTGAGCCCAAATGGAAGCTTATGGAAGCTAAGGCCCAAGTTCAAGCCCAATGGATCACAACGGGGTTGAAGAAGATGCTCGAAGCATTTGGATGCGGGATCGAGTGGGAGCTACAACATCCATGTGTCATGTGTCCCTTAGGATCGGACCTAAGATACACACTTGTTTCGGCTAACAAGTGTGATCTAACTTAGTGGCTCGTGTCTAGTATAATTGTGTATGCTTGTTAATTAATTGATTGTTTGATTGTGTGGTTGTTAGATATTAGGATATCAACTTCGTCACATAGAATTAATTAACAAAGCATAAAACGGGTTCTAATAATTATCGGTAATTACGTGACACATAGTTTAATAAAATGGATTTATTAACTAGCCGTCTCACGCCCATAATAAAATGGCTTTATTATAAATTAGAATTTTGAAAATGGTTTCAAAATATCATGTTACTAAATGCATGTTAGAACATGATTTAAAGTTTTACAACTAGAATTATTAAAACTAAAAATCCCTTTTAAAATTAAGGATAATAAGTTAAACACCATCCTTTTGTACAACGCTTAACATATTAGTAAGCTCTTAGTGGGAAAAAGGTCACCTAACCGCGTAGAGTAAATTAATATGTTGAGGTAATATTGGCATATAAATGGGAAAAAGGTCACCTAACCGTTTGTATGTTAATATTACAAGTTGATACAAGTAGGACGACTTAAATTAGAACCATGTGAAGAGGGTCACCCAAGCATGGGGTCTAATAGGTGTTGATGGGATAAACATGCCGACACGAAATATGATTTCGAACCGGTCCCATAAACTCTAGAAGTTGCAAAAGGGTTTGCAATTGTTATGAATAACTACCTTGATAAATCGACAATGGGAAAAAGGTCACCTAACCGGAGTCGGGTTTATCGTTGGATTCTAGATTTTAATTATTAATTATATTTGGTATATATATAAAAAGGGTATTAATAATTAAAAAGGTAAAACACTAAAATGAACTTAATTAAAATTCTGCAGATGGCCGCACACGTCGACGACAACATAATCCCTAACGTCCAAAATGTCTCTCTCCGATCTATTCTCGCTAAAGACCGTCTTAACCACAATAACTTTTCGGATTGGTTCCGAAATTTAAGGATTGTTCTAAAACAAGAAAAATTATATCATGTTTTGGAAACACCTATCCCCGAAGAACCGGAAGAGGGTAGTGAGGTCGAATATATGAATTGGGTCAAACTCACGGAAGATTCCATTCAAGTGTCATGCCTCATGTTGGCGACTATGGTTCCCGAAATCCAAAAGGATTTCGAAAACCATAATGCGTACGACATGATTACTCAACTTAAGGAAATGTTCCTTAAGCAATCGAGGGTTGAAAGGTTCGAAACGGTTCGAGCCTTGCATGCATGTAGAATGGATGATAATCAACCAGTTTCAACTTATGTACTTAAGATGAAAAGTTACATTGATCGCCTCGCCAAGCTCAATTGTCCCATCTCAAAAGAGTTAGCAACGGATTTGATCCTTAACTCTTTGTCGAAAAGGTTCGACACATTCGTGTTAAATTATAACATGAACGGATGGGACAAAACCATTGGAGAACTTCACTCAATGCTTAAAACAGCCGAGGCGAGCATGGGCAAAAGGGTTTTACCCATGTTTGCGATCAATGAAGGTAGATCCAAGAATCGATCTCAACCCAATCTTAAGGCTAAGGTAGCCAAAAGAAAGGGTCCTCCTATGCATCTTAAGGGTAAGGGCAAATCACCGGTTATGGCAAAGAAACAAAAGGTTATGGAACCGAGGGGTCATAAGGATGATCCTTGTTTTGGTTGTGGGGAGACCGGACACTGGAAACGCAATTGCCCGGTCTACCTAAAAGAGCTAAAAGACAAGAGGAATGCGGCGCATACCTCGGGTAATGTCTTTATGATTAATGTTGAGCTAAATCTTATTTCTTCTAACACATGGGTATTGGATACCGGATGTGGAACTCATATTTGCAATTGGTTGCAGGGGTTCAAAAAGAATGAAGACTTAAAGAAGGGCGAAGTGAATCTTTTCATGGGCAACGGTGCAAGGGTGCACGTGGTCGCTAGAGGAGACTTCACTTTATCGCTTCCAAGTGGTTTGGAAGTTGTTTTGAGAAATGTTTTGTATGCTCCTAGTTTGACTAGGAACATTATTTCTGTGCACCTTCTTAGACAATGTAATTTTGATTTTAAATTTGTAAGATCAGAAATGCATGTATCATCTAATGGTATCTTTTATTTTAAAGCTGTACCAAACAACGGTATTTATGAATTGGTTCATGATAATACCTTAAATAGCTCATTATATCAAACTTCTACTAAAAGACTCAAAAAGGATTTGAGTGATTCCTACATTTGGCATTGTCGCCTTGGACACATAAACAAGAATCGTATAAATACTCTCCAAAAGAAAGGTCTTTTGAAAACAAACGAGTTAGGTTCGTTTGATGAGTGTGAATCTTGTATTCAAGGCAAGATGACCAAAGAGCCTTTCAAAGGTACAAATGAAAGGGCTAAGGATTTGTTAGGTATAATACATACGGATGTATGCGGACCTTTCAAGCCAACTAGTAGGAATAGTGAAAGGTACTTCATTACCTTTACCGACGATTTTAGTCGATATGGGTATGTTTATCTAATGAAACACAAACATGAAGCCTTTGAAATGTTCAAAGAATTTCAAAATGAAGTACAAAATCAGCTCGACCGAACAATCAAGGTACTCCGCTCCGATAGAGGAGGCGAATACCTAAGTGAAGCTTTTCAAAGTCATCTTAGAGATTGTGGGATTATTTCACAGCTCACTCCTCCTGGAACTCCTCAACATAACGGAGTATCCGAAAGGAGGAATCGAACACTGTTGGACATGGTTCGATCAATGATGGCACGAAGCTCACTACCGCCATCATTTTGGGGATATGCGCTACTTACAGCGGCTCGTATTTTGAATATGGCCCCGACCAAAAAGGTGGATCGAATACCCTATGAAGTGTGGCATGGAAAGGTTCCATCCTTTTCATATTTAAGGGTATGGGGATGCATAGTTTATGTTAAACGTGACACCCCAAATAAGCTTGAGGCTCGATCCATCAGGTGTATCTTCATAGGATACCCAAAGGATGATATAGGATATATATTCTATGATCCTAGTGAACAAAAAGTGTTTGTTTCACGCAAAGGATACTTCTTAGAAACTAGGTTCCTTATGGAAGGACCTAGTGAAAAGAGAGTGGAACTTGAAGAGGTTCAAGAATCACTGGATGATACACAGTTGGTCGATACTAGCTTTCAACACGAGGATGTTGAAGATGATCAAATGGTTGATCATACACACGTTGCTCGCAGATCTAATAGGATTAGTCGACCTCCCAAGAAATATGGATTTCTTATGGATGATTGTTACTTGGTCGATTCGGATGAACCGATCTCCTACAAAGATGCTATGTCACAATCTGATTGTGACAAGTGGCTTGAAGCCATGAGCGCCGAGATGCAATCCATGCACGATAACCAAGTTTGGGAATTGGTTGATCGTCCACTTAACTCCAAACTGGTTGGATGTAAGTGGGTCTTCAAAAGGAAGACCGATATGCATGGAAATTTAGATACTTACAAAGCACGACTTGTAGCAAAAGGTTTCACGCAAACTCAAGGGATTGATTATGATGAAACCTTCTCGCCGGTCGCGATGCTTAAGTCGATCAGGATATTATTTGCCATTGCAGCTCATTTTGATTATGAGATATGGCAAATGGATGTCAAGACCGCTTTTCTAAATGGATATCTTGAGGAAGATGTCCATATGGTTCAGCCTGAAGGTTTTGTCGATCCATCTAATCCAGATAAAGTTTGTAAGTTAAAGAAATCAATCTACGGGTTGAAACAAGCATCACGAATGTGGAATCATCGTTTTAATGAAGAAATCAAAGCGTTTGGTTTCGTCCAAAACAGTGATGAGGCGTGTGTGTATAAATGGGCTAGTGGGAGTATAATCATTTTCCTTATTTTGTATGTCGATGATATACTTTTATTTGGAAATGATATACCAAGTATGGAAAACGTTAAAGCGTGGTTAAGTAGTCGTTTCTCAATTAAGGATCTTGGAGAAGCGACATATATCTTGGGAATAAAGGTCTATAGGGATAGACAAAGGAAATTGATCGGACTCAATCAAAGTGCGTACATTGATAAAATCCTGAAAAGGTTCAGGATGGAAAACTCTAAGAAAGGTTTGGTACCTATTCCTAGAGGAACCGTGTTGAGCTCATCCCAAAGTCCTAGCTCTAAGGAAGAGCAGGATAGGATGAAGCATGTTCCTTATGCTTCGGCAATAGGATCTATTATGTATGCAATGATGTGCACCAGACCGGACGTCTCGTATGCTTTAAGCATAACGAGTAGATACCAGCACAACCCAGGTGACAGTCATTGGATGGCTGTCAAGAATATATTAAAATACCTTAGAAGGACTAAGGATATGTTTTTAATATATGGGTCTGGTGAGGAGGAACTCGTCGTAAAGGGTTACGTGGATGCGAGTTTCCAAACTGACCGAGATGATTCTCGGTCACAGTCGGGATATGTCTTCATTTTGAATGGAGGCGCTGTCTCTTGGAAGAGTTCGAAGCAGGATGTTGTCGCGTTATCCACTACAGAATCTGAGTACATCGCCGCTTCAATGGCAGCCCAAGAGGCTGCATGGATGAAAAAGTTCATCATGGATCTAGGGATTATCTCTACCATTCAGGAGCCCCTAGAGATATTCTGTGACAATGAGGGTGCTATTGCACAGATTAAGGAGCCTCGTGCTCATCAGAAAACGAGGCACATTGAGCGCAGATTCAACTACATAAGGGATGAAGTTGAAAAGAGAAAGATATGTATTCATAAAGTTCATACCGATCAAAATATTGCGGACCCACTCACGAAGCTCCTCGATAGGCCAAAGCATGAGGGTCATGTTTGTGCATTAGGACTTCGGTATTCTAGTGAGTGGATTTAATCTGTATTTAGTGTTTGTATAAGAACGAATGTAATGGGTATCTCATGAAAATTAATTATATTTTAATTATTAAATGAGTTATGTTCTATATTTGCATGTTTAATCCATGAATGACTTATGTTGTTCTAAACGTCCGTAGTCGATCATGCTTGTGGGAACAAGTATGAAGGTAAGACTATTATGAACCCGGATTGGTTGATATTCATGTGATGAATATAAGGCATAGGTTTGCCACCAAGGTTCATAGATATTTGTGGGATACAAATATTGGACATGATCCGCTCTCAAGGATCACTGCATAGAGTTAGTGCAACTGATCATAAGTAATCCTTGAGTAAAGGCGAGTATCATTGTGTCCTTTGACCTGAGATGCATATTGGATCTGGTTTTTTCATCAAGTCTGATAACTTGACTCTCTTCTTTGTTTTTCGGTAACACGATGACGTAAAAGAAAGAGCTCAGATATCATACGAGATGTCAACAAGGATGTATGCAGTCAAGATGGGATTTGTTCCTCTTATGTGTTGAGAGTTTAGATGTCTAAGGCCTGTTAAGTTAAATCAATGAGAGAATGATCAATCTGTGTCTCTTCGATTTGACAGGACATCTAGCAACAAAGGGATGTAATGATAAGACTTACCTATATCATATCAAGTATGGACTTGAAGGGGATGATGTTATTGAATGGCACTTAGTCAAACACACTAGGGATGGTGAACTGTTGTTAGGCGGTATTCACCATTAGCGTTAACTACCTATGAGTCTCGTGCAAGTGGGAGATTGTTGGAATATCGTATGCCCGAGACACGTAATTAGGTTAATGTGGCTAGTTGTGTTTGATCCAAGTCGGGTCATACCCAATAACGAGTTAGACACACACCAATTATGTATTTGTTGAGATATGATCTATAAAACAAATACAGAACACGACACATTCAGAAATCGGGTTTCTGAATATTTACTTGAAAGTGTTAGATAAATTAATTGGTTAATTTATTTATTCAAATAATTATTATTGGAATGATTATTTAACTATGTATTCTTTTATAAAATGGTTTATAAAAGATGGGGTGTTTATATATTTTATAAAATATAAAATATAAAATATAAAATAAAAAAAAAAAAAAAAAAAAAAAAGGTTATAATTGGGGCCGGTTTTGGGTGGGCCCCACACCCCATGTCTTGGTCAATATCATGTCATGGAAAAGGTTGAGTATGGGTAACTTAACCTAACATCATGGGCATATGAATGATGATAATAAATAATGATCAAGACACACCAAATATGATACACTTTTCAAGTAACCAAACACAACTCTTCCTTTCTTTCTTTCTTGCTTGTTTACGGCCAAAAGAAAAGGAAGGGCTCGGGTCTCGTTTTTTTTTCGTGTTCAAGCTTCCTAGCATAGCTCGGTGTGTGTTGGAGGCTCGGGGTATATTCCGTTTGAGGGTTTTCCTTTGAAAGTCTAGCATTCACATCATCATCTTCTTCAACCATCTACTAAACTCTTAAAGGGTTAAGAATGTAAGTGTTTACAAGCTTGATAGTTTAGCTTTTCCGTATCATTTGATCCTTGCTTCGGGTTTCTAGTAAATAGATTATTGGTAATCTTATAACATGAATAAACTAGGTTATTCATGAACATATACATATATAAACACATGGATACATATGTTTACTTTGTAAATATCACGCTTCCGCCTTAATTGTGACTAGTTAAATGGTTAACTAAGCTTGTTAATTTCATAGAAACCCAACACAAACAACAACAAAGTTGAATATAAAAAAAAACTCCCTAGCCAGGTCCGATCGCAACAGCTGCAAGCAAGGAAGAAGAAAAAAAACGTTTTGTGGAGCTTGTGGCGGCTAGGAGAAAGAGATTAACATCAAGGGAGACTTGGTACAGCAGCTAGGGTTCATCCTCATCATTTATTTCAGCCATAATCATTAAGTAAAACTCCATAAACTTTGTGTTCTTGTTCAAGACTTATAACTTGTTGATTTTGATCTTTAACTTGAACTGTTTTGCAATTGATTTGAAAATTGAGTTGGGCTTGATTGATATTGATTATTGATTGAGTTTAATTATATTCTGGTTGAGTTTTATGGTGTTTACTTTGATGTATAGCTGATGTCCAAAAATAATGGTAGGCTAAACTTGTTAGTTTTACCTAGGTTAAATGAATATTGTTAGGTTTTAGTAAGTAATATGGATTGTTGATCATCATGAATTGATTTGTTAATGAAAGTTTGGTTTAATATTTAATTAGGTTTTGTTTATTGGTTGTGAATTGATTAATTATACTAATATACCCCTTGCTTTGATTGATTGAATTAGTTTTGATTGATTGTTGCTTGTTTAACTCTTTACTTTGTGTCTAGAGATTGTTTGCGGTATGATCAACCGTAGGTTTAGTTGGGTATGTTAATTAGTTAAATTCAGCGGGTAGGCACCTTCTTAGAGACCGAGAGGTGATAGGAAGTAAGTTCGTCTCATAACTTTTACTTGTTAGGATTAGGATTGCTTTAGAGCGGGTTCTGTTCTTGTCGGGTTTGGGTTTGTGAGCGATTAGTTGGTCTAGTTTAAGTTAAACCAAATGGTTTCTCTATCCTTGGTTACGTAGTATTCTTTTCCATTAGGGTCGTGTTTCGCTGAGACCGAGAGGAGAGTCGACATTAGAACACTTTAGCAATTCCTTCCCCGGTTTGTTCTTAAAATCAACTAAATGTAAGTTAGGGTTTGTTAGTAAGACCTAGAGGTGATCTAGCTTTCTTGAGTGAACCTTAGTTGTGTCATCCTTAGATACCGGTGTCGTAAGATTATTCAATCCATTAGCTTGTTAAACCTTCAATAAGATTCCTACCTAGGTAGACGTTTTCTCTATTGTTAAGTCTCATTCTCAAAGTTTTGCTAAGTCTTTTTAAGTTTAGACTTTTAATTTGGTTAAAGTAAGTTAGGTTAAGTAGTTTAATAATTAAAAATCAAGTTAAAAATATTATTCTTAGGAAAGTCTTTTATGTGGTTAGTGATCTAGACGTTTTCACGTGTCCTCGTGTTCGATACTCAGACTTCCTTAGTTCTATAGTACTTACGATCGATGCACATGACGGTTGTGTGTAGTTTTATTAACAAAATACGTCTTATAAATTTTAAGCTTAGTTGTGAGTTTCGTAGAAAGAAACATCCTTTAAACACACATCAAGTTTTTGGCGCCGTTGTCGGGGACACGGTTTGAGGCGTATTAAGAACGACTCGAGTTAGGACTTACCTTGTTTGCTACTTGTTTTGTTTTTGTTTTGCTTAGTTTAAATAGTTTAGCTAATTTTAGTTTCTTTTGTTTTTTTAATAGTTGTATGTGACGTACTCGATCTCTAGGACCACCTGAATCTGAGGGATTTTCCGAACCAGAGAGAGTTTCGTGAGAGACGTCATAACAGACCGTCTTCCAGTTCATCTACGTTCGTTGGTAATTCATCCTCTTCTCCTACTTTTTCTGAATCCACCATTAGGGATAGGATTATGGGCGATGCAGTTCACCACCGAGGAGGACAGTTGCTGACCGGTCCCGTCCGGTCGATGCGGGCGCGAAATCCAGTATTTCTCCACCAACCATGGTAGTTTTGACAAATTGGCAGATTCCATCAAACATTCTGAACACCATCTCTCATTCTGCTCAACTTCACGGGTTGCCGCACGAAAACCTGCATTCTCATCTCACTCGCATTGCACGTATTTGCGACACTTTTCATCTTGTCGGCGTATCCGAAGACGCCGTCAAACTCCGCGTTTTTTCCGTTCTCACCCGTTGATCATGCGAGTCTGTGGCTTGAGTCCCTCCCACAGGGATCCATTGCTACTTGGGCTGCCATGCAGACGCAGTTTCTTGAGAAATACGATCCTCCGGCTAAGGCCGCTCGTTTGCATAACGAGATTCATTCTTTCCAGATGGAGGACACCGAAAGCTTCTACGAAGCGTGGGAGAGATTCAAAAATTTCCTCGCTTTATGTCCGAACCATGGCCCGCAAGACTGGGCAGTTGTTGAAAATTTTTATAACGGAGTGACATAAACGACTCAGAGTATGCTCGACACAGCTGCGGGAGGCAACTTATTGACGATGAAGGATACTGATGAGTGCATTGCTTTGTTTAACCGGCTAGCCATGAGTGGATACCAGCGACCACCGGCTAAGAGTACCAAGACCGTCGATTCCCTATCACGCAGCATGCATTCGGTCGACACGAGAACCGCACTTGCGGCACAGGTTGAGGCGTTGGCAAAGATTGTGAAGGTCTTCTGTCACACCCCGAAAATCTTAACTTAACACAGCGGAAGTCTTAACTTAAGCCGTTCGGGTTATGACAGATGCCGATAGCCAATAAATATAGATAATTAATAATAAAAGCATCATCTTTGATTATAAGAAAATATTTAACAATATCAGTGTTTATCACACGTGCAAATGCACGGTTTACAATACTTCGACTTTTATTCAAACACCCCACGCTCTCGTTTCCATGCCACCTCGAAATCTTCGCTTACCTAAAAAGCATATTAAAATATCTATCAACAAAATGTGTTGGTGAGTTTCCCTTTATATTAAAAATAGTCCATATATATATATATATATATATATATATACACATATATATATATATACATATATATATATATGAACAGAAAACACAATCCATTAAATAATTAAATCTGATATCAAATCGTGTGTAATTGTCACTACACCCCGAATTATATCCAAATATTCCGTGTATAATGGTCTACCGCCATTATATCACAAATCCGTGTGTAATGATCCACCGCCATTACATCACAAAACAATAGACATTTTATTTCTTAAACAAATTGAGCTGTTGTAGACTAGCTAAGAATACAACATTACGTAACATAGTTGATAACCCGATACATACCATACTCAAAATATTCCCACTTTTAACCCAACTCAATTGGAAGTGGGGGGCGTCACCCCAATAGATCTATTAATATTTCTGTGCCCCTTTCTAGGGTTAACTAGTTATTTAGCCAACTAGACTCATCCCGCATTATACACCAATTTATAAAAAAAAAATGCCTTATAAAGAAAAATATTAACGAAAATAATATGTAATAAAGAATATGCTTTCCCCCCAAAACACAATTAAATATTGTTTTAAAAACATTTCAAGTTAAAATCGAGGGGGTTCGATAGAGAAACTCAATGTGAGGTAGCTTTTCCAAAAACCTCGTGTCGTATATTAGAACACGTTTTGTTAATAAAAACATGATTTTAGTTTTTATACAAAACGCTTTTTAATTTATTAACCCTACTCTAGTTTACACATAAGCACATAAACACATAAGCGAGTACACATAGTTCGGTTTTTCGTTAGTTATTATTTAATTAATTAATTAAATAATATAATAAAATATTTTTAAGTTTTAGTTGCTGGAGTTTTTAAGAAAATATTAAACTTTTATTTTTCACAAAACTTGACGGTTTCGACGGTTTTGTGATTAAAATGTGTTAATTCGGTTTTTCGTTTAAAATGTAACTTATAAATTATGAAAAATACTTGTTACATAATATTAATCAATTTTTACATGTTTACTTGTGAAAATATATTATTTTCATTTTTGTTAATATTTTCTTAAAACAGTAACTTTTAAACGTTTTCGTGTCGATTTTCGCGGCACGAACCGTTTAGGACTAAGTTTTATCATCTTGTCCTTTTCTCATATATTAACTTATGTTATACATGGGTATTTTAACACTTTAGGGGCTTTTCTAAAACAGTCCCTAATAGTTGTGTCGGTTTTGCTTAAAAAACCGATTTTTCGAATGTTTAAGTTACCGACGAGTCAAATAAATTACACAAGTTCATACTAATCATCCTATGAACAAAACACACATAAAATAACATATAATTCACCATAAATAGCAGTTTTGACCATGTATGTTCATAAGACACGTTAATCGAGTTTTTTGGGTTCCTAGTTTGTCTTTTAGTTTACCTTAACAATGTTACTAGTTTAACTTTATTTATGTACAATTATTTTTAAATATCATAAAAATCCAGATTTTAATTTATTTTATAAGTTTCTAATAATCAATAATTGTTACTTTTTAAACAAGATTCTCAATTTCTTTTTAAAAGAATCCATGTGTTCATGATCCAAGTTTTATTCTTTTTAATATCATTTTGTTTTAGCTTTTTAGAAGTTTCTATACCTTTGTAACTAGTCACTTTTATATCATTTCTATCTTTATCAAACTTTAATCAATCATTCAAGTCAAACGACCATAGATTTTTATAAATTATCTAAGTGTTGGTTTAGCAAAGTTACTTATTTTAGTAACTTTTAATATTTGTAATTCTAATTAAGCTAATTCTTCCACTTTGGTACAATACAATTCTATGTTTAATTCATTCATTTACGTTGTTAGGGTTTCATTCATCCTAAAGAATCTATTCCACTTTATTCTTTTAATTTCACCATTTAACAAAGTTTCTATTTTAAGTAAGTTGTTGTTTCTTTCAATAATGTTTTCAACTAATCCAAGTTTCAAATTATACATCCTATCTTGTTTTATGTTGTTATTAATCACTTGTTGTTTCCATCTATTAGAAGTATTTACATCAAAATCTCATTTTCATCTTTTATTAAAATTAAAGTTTCTTTATTTAGTAATTTCAACAATTATCAAGCTTCAACTATCAAATTTAACATGCAACCTATCTTAGTTATGTTTAAGTTATCCTACAACATCTTTTTGATCCAAAAATGTATTCCAAACATCTAATTATCATACCCAAAATCTCCAAATTTTCACAATCATGAAAACCTCCTTGTTTTATCCATTTCTACCAACAATTTTCAACAATCTATGTTTATATTAACAAGTTTATAAACAATAATTAATCCAAACCTCATTTTAATAATAAACCCTAATATTATGTTTATCCAAGTTCATCCCAAGTGATCAAAAGATTATCAAAACCTAAGAATCAAACTTTATCAATCAAACTCAAGTATATCAAATCTTGTATATTCAATATCAATACTCCTTTAATCTAAACATATTACTTACTTGATTATTGGAATTTGAAAGATGAAAAGAGTGTTGAGAGTGAGTGTAATGTGCTTCCTAGCTTAATCTCTCCTTGGTGGTTTTATCTTTCTTACTCCTTGGATTAGATCTTCATATTTCTTGATTATGAGTTAGTGTGTGTTTAATATTTGAATTTGTGTTTTGGTGTGTGTCTGAAGGGTGCTTGGGTCGTGAGTTTTTAAGGGGAAAGAGAGAGAGGGAGTAGAGTGATGTGTTGGTGGTGTAGAGTGGTGATTTGGTGGGTTAGGGGGGTATGTGGAGTTCTTAGATGGTTAACAAGTCACATTCTTCAAGAAGTTGTAATGATTAGGGAGGGGTATTGGAAGAAGAAAAATGGGGAAAAGTGTAGGATGAGTTGTCCAAAGGTGGAGGTGGGGTATGCGAAAGGGTTGGGCTATAAACTTGTTGTTTTCGATTAACCGTTTAACGTGTTTCGTGTTTTAAATATTCAAACGAGTTCCGTTTTCAATAATATTGTCAAACTTTGAACGAAATCAAATTTCTGACAGTATGGACCATAAAAATCATTTTCTGGAAAATAATTCACGTGGGGTCCTTTCCGGGTCTTGTACTGGCTCGTGCTTGTTTATTTTTCAATTTTTGTGATTTAAGCCTTCCTAAATTATATTTTTATGTTGTGTCACATGTTTTCATATATATTTTGAATTTTTGGTATTGTTTAATCAATCTAATGATTTATTTACTTTCTAGTTCGTTTCCCGAGGTTTTTGCACGTTTTTCTCGTTTCGTGCCGAAATTTGGACTTTTTGTTGACTTTACAAGACAATGAATCTTAGTAAAGAGAGATTTTATTAATAAAACGATATTAGGATGGATAATCATGATTACATTAGTGAAAATATTTTGCCAGATGTTACATTCTCCCTTCTTTTAAGAAATTTCGTCCCGAAATTTAGGAAGTGCCACTGGCTTCTGACTCTAGTGCAAATAGATGAGGATATTTTCGTTTCATTTGGTCTTGTCGTTCCCAGGTGAACTCGGGACCTAGTCTTGAGTTCCAACGAACTTTGACCAACTTGATTCCATTCCGTCTGAGCGTTTGTATTTTCAAATCCATGACTTCTACAGGCTCCTCGACAAATCGAAGCTTGTCATCAACTCGGATATCCTCAACAGGAACAATCAGTGATTCGTCGGATAAGCATTTCTTCAAGTTTGATAAATGGAACACGTCGTGTATTCCTTTCAATTCTGAAGGTAATTCGATTCGATAAGCTACTGGACCAATTCGATTAATGATCTTGAATGGTCCCACGTATCTAGGACTCAGCTTTCCTTTCTTCTCGAATCTGATTACTCCTTTCCAGGGTGAAACTTTCAACAGAACTTGATCTCCCACTTGAAATTCCAACGGTTTTCTACGATTATCAGCATAACTCTTTTGTTGGTCTGCTGCAGCTTTTAACCTGTCTTTGATCTGGAAGACCCTGTCGGTGGTCTCCTGAACAATTTCAGGTTCTGTCAGTTGTTTCTCTCCAACTTCAGCCCAACAAAGAGGGGATCGGCATTTTCTCCCATACAAGGCTTCAAACGGTGCAGCCTTAATACTGGAGTGGTAACTGTTATTGTAGGGAAATTCAGCTAGCGGTAAGTGAATATCCCAGCTTTTGCCGAAATCGAGAATGCAAGCTCGTAACATATCTTCCAATGTTTGGATGGTTCTCTCGCTTTAACCATCGGTCTGAGGATGATAAGCGGTGCTCATGTTTAAGCGTGTGCCTAAATATTCTTGCAGAGATTGCCAAAATCGAGAGATGAAACGACCGTCTTTGTCGGAGATGATGTATATATGCACGCCATGTTTAGCCGCAATCTCTTTCAGATATAATCGAGTTAACTTCTCCAGGCTATCTTTCTCGTGAATGGGAATGAAGTGAGCAGATTTTGTTAATCTATCTACAATTACTTAAATAGAATTGTGGTTGTTAGGGGTAGTTGGAAACTTAGTCACAAAATCCATTGTAATGTTTTCCCATTTCCATTGTGGAATCTCAGGCTGCTGTAACAGTCCAGATGGTTTCTGGTGTTCAGCTTTTACCTTTGAGCATGTCAGACACTTACTGACATAAACCGCTATATCTCCTTTCATGTTTGGCCACCAATAGAATTCTTGGAGATCTTTGTACATTTTGGTTGCTCCTGGGTGAATTGAGTAATTGGATTTATGAGCTTCATCCATTATGAGGTTCCTTAAATTTCCATAACGTGGTACCCAAACTCGATCGATCAAGTACAATGTACCATCAGACTTCATTATGAATTCACACTCAAGTCCTCGTAGTTTCTCAATTTTTATGTTTCGAGGTTTCAAAGCTTCTTTTTATGCATCTCGGATTCGAGTGGTGAGGCTTGTTTGGTTGTTAATCCTAATGCACGGACACGAAGTGGTTTTTCTCTTTCCTTCCTACTCAATGCATCAGCTACCACATTTGCTTTAACTGGGTGGTAGCGAATGTCACAATAGTAGTCATTGAGTAGTTCTACCCACCTTCGTTGCCTCATATTCAGATCTTTCTGGTTAAATATGTGTTGGAGGCTTTTGTGATCGGTGAAGATTGTGCACTTGGTGCCATAGAGATAGTGTCTCCAAATCTCGAGTGCAAAAACAACTGCTCCTAATTCCAAGTCATGAGTTGTTAATTTTTCTCTTGCACTTTGAGCTGTCGTGATGCATACGCTATCACTTTTTCTCCTTGCATGAGCACACATCCAAGACCTAATCGGGATGTGTCACAGAAAACTACGAATCCATCAGTTCCTTCTGGAAGGGATAAGATTGGTGCACTACACAACTTTTGTTTAAGCAGTTGGAAAGCTTCTTCTTGCTTTTCTATCCACTCATATTTCTTGTCTTTTTGAGTCAATTGGGTTAAGGGTTGAGCTATAGAAGAAAAATTTTCAATGAATCTATGGTAATAGCCAGCTAGTCCCAAAAATTGTCGCACTTCAGTGGGTGATCTTGGAGTCTCCAAATTATTAATTGCTTCAACTTTTCTTGGATCAACTAGTATACCGTTATCGTTGATTACATGTCCTAAAAAGTGGACTTCTCGAAGCCAGAAATCGCACTTGGAAAATTTGGCATATAGCTTTTCCTCTTTTAGCAATTCTAGAATCAGTTTCAAGTGTTGCTCATGTTCTTTCTTGGTTTGTGAGTAACTATATCATCGATGAATACTATCACGAATTTGTCCAAGTATGGCTTACAAACTCTGTTCATAAGGTCCATGAATACAGTGGGTGCATTCGTTAGACCAAATGGCATGACTAGAAATTCGTAATGGCCATAGCGAGTTCTGAAAGCATTCTTGTGAACATCTTCTTCTGCAACACGTAACTGATGATACCCGGATCGTAAGTCGATCTTCGAGTAATAGCTTGATCCTTGAAAATGATCAAACAAATCATCAATTCTCAGTAGTGGGTACCGATTCGTAATGGTAAGTTTGTTCAGTTCTCTGTAATCGATACACATTCGAAAAGAGTCGTCCTTCTTTTTCACAAATAAGACTGGAGCTCCCCAAGGTGAGAAACTTGGTTTTATAAATCCTTTGTCTAGTAATTCCTGAAGCTGATTAGATAACTCCTGCATTTCCGATGGTGCTAATCTGTACGGAGATCGAGCTATCAGAGCGGCATCTTGAACCAGATCGATTCTGAATTCGACTTAACGTTGAGGAGGTAATCCAGGCAAATCTTCAGGAAAAACTTCTGGAAAATCCCGTACTACAGGAATATCCTCTATCTTTCGCTATTTAGCCTTTGTGTCGACTACGTTGACAAGAAAAGTCGGCCATCCTTTCCTTAACATATTGCGGGTTTTTGTGATACTAGAGAGTTTTAATTCTGGGCTACTCCGATCTCCTTGAATATTTAGACCTTGACCAGTTGGGGTTGGTAAACGAACTATCTTTTCAGAACATATGATCTCAGCTCCATTTTTGGATAACCAATCCATTCCTACTACTATATCAAAACTGCCCAATTCTACAGGTAGAAGATCGATTGGAAACCTATGGTTTTCTAACAGAATGTTGCAATTTCGGATTACTTCACTGGTGTTGATTAGTTTTCCGTTATCTAATTCAATTGAGCAGCTATTATCTAACTTACTAGGTTCAATATCGAGAAGGGATTTGAATTGGTTAGAAACAAAACTTAGGTCTACTCCGGTGTCAAATAGTACATAAGCAAAATGATTATTAACGAGAAACGTACCGGTGACTACGGATGAGTCCTTCCGGCACTTTTTCACGTTCATCTCGAATGCTTTGCCCCTAGCGGTTTTACCCTTGAGTTTGGGACACTCATTTCTATAATGTCCGATGACACCGCACTCGAAGCATCCGGGAGTTCGGCTTCCCGTAGTTGTTGCTATCTTTGTGTTGCAGTCGCGGGTCATATGGCCAAATCGATTGCATCTGTTACACTTCCAGCATTCACCATTATGGTTCCTCCCACACTTGCTACAAGTGCATCCCTGTCCTGAGCTTCCTCTTGGTCCTCTTGCGTTTGCTGCATACATCCTTCCTGTTCCTGGATTTCTCTTGAATTGTCCTCCTGAGTTACCATTCCATTTCCGTTTGTATTCTTCGGGTTTCTAATTTTATGTAGTTGTTTTTTGTTCGTGTTCAGTGGTAACAGATTTCTTTCCGGAGTCTTTTAGAGTTCCCATATGAACTTCATTATCAGTTAAAGATTTTGCCAGCTCTCGGGCTGACTGGATAGTGGTTGGTTTGGAGGAGGTAACCATTCCTCGGATCTCGGAAGCTAAGCCCAAATGTACCTCTCGATTCTTGCATATTCAGGCGTAACCATTCGGGGTACCAGTCGAGCCAATGCATTGAATCGGGAAGTATTTCTTCCAATGTCAGCACATTCCATCTTTAACTGCCAAAATTCATATTCGATATTCTGAAGTTCGTTTCGGGGACAATACTCCTTTAACAACATTTCTTTTAATTCTTCCCAGGTTAGACGGTAAGCAGCATCTTCTCCAAGATTTTGAATTATGGATTTCCACCACTCTAGTGCCTCATCACAGAATGAACATACCTCGTCTTTTATCCGTTCGAGAGGAGTGCAATCACCGATTTTCATTACAGATTTCATCTTCTCGATCCATCGGATAATTTCCAAAGGTCCTTCGGCACCGGTAAATTCTTTCGGTCCGCAACCTTGGAAAGTTTTGTATGAGCACGGGGTTTTCATTTAAATTTTCGATTCTAGGAGTTCCTCTGTTTGAAGTATTAGTTGTATTTAAGGGGTTTTGGCTTGCGTTGCGGTTAGCCTCATGTTGCTCGAGTGCCGTATATACATGTTGAGCGATTAGTTGAGCTAACTCGTCTTGAGAGGAAGGTAATCCAGACGCTTGATTATTAGTTGCTCGTATTGTTTTTGGCGCCATTTTCTTTTTAGAAAAAGAATATAATTTTGTTAGTTTTGAAAAAAAAAATGATATTTATCTAAGGAATTAAATTGCATTATTCATAACACAAACATATATATATAATCGTCAAAGAGTGGGATTTTATAATTACCAAAATGATACCAAAATTAGGTGTACATACTTACACCTTAGTCACCCACCATACTACCATAATTTTTAAGTTCCCATTAAGTTCACCATAACCATCCAAAAGACTACTTGTTCATAGTTACACAACATATTAACAAAATAAACATACTATCCAAAATAACCAACACTACTTGTGAGCTAAGTCTAGTGTAGGCTCATCAAGTAACACAAACATGGCTCCATTATGCCCTTCTTCATCTCGAGGTCTCCCACCCTGGCTTCCGTCAGCAATCCCTGATTCTTCATGTCATACACAAACTGGCACAAAGCATTGTGCGATAGATCATCTTTGCCATGCTTGTTTTCGATGGCAAGGACGCGGTTCACCATATTGTGAACAATGTTCTCATATGCCGAGAACTTGCCAAGAAGAACCATAAGTAGCTCGTGATCGGAGGGTCCTTCCTCGACCACAGGCTCCGGTGCGGGAGGCGGTGGTGGGGAAGGTGGGATCACAGCTATTGGGATGGCATCAACGAGGGATGGTGCATCGCGGGTGGCCCTGGTTCTCTTTCGAGAGTACACCTTTAAGGGTGTGGTTCCCGAAGTAGAACCTGCGTCTCCTTATGCAACCATCGAGCGCCACTCAACCGATGATAGGGGAACACTGTCGTCACTGGAGTCTGAGTCAGATACAATCACTACTGAGGTCGACATCTGTAAAGAACATATCAATTCAAGTTAGTAATAATCAATTATATATATATATATATATATATCTTGTTACCTTTTCGTTTCGAGAGGCGGGAAAGGAGCGTGTGTTTGAACATATGGTTGTAGTTTAGAAAACCTTTTATTTTCTAATTCTCTATAACTATTGGCTCTGATACCAACTTCTGTCACACCCCGAAAATCTTAACTTAACAGAACGGAAGTCTTAACTTAAGCCGTTCGGGTTATGACAGATGCCGATAGCCAATAACAATAGACAATTAATAATAAAAGTATCATCTTTTATTATAAGAAAATATTTTACAATATCAGAGTTTATTACACGTGCTAATGCACGGTTTACAATACTTAAAATTTTGTTCAAACACCCCACGCTCTCGTTTCCATGCCACCTCGAAATCTTCACTTACCTGAAACGCATATTAAAATATCGATCAACACAATGTGCTGGTGAGATTCCCTTTATACTAAAAATAGTCCATATATATATATATATATATATATATATGAATCAAAAACACAATCCATTAAATAATTAAATCTGATATCAATTCGTGTGTAATCGTCACTACACCCCGAATTATATCCAAATATTCTGTGTATAATGGTCTACCGCCATTATATCACAAATCCTTGTGTAATGATCCACCGCTATTACATCACAAAACAATAGGCATTTTATTTCTTATACACATTGAGCTGTTGCAGACTAGCTAAGAATACAACATTACGTATGACAATCATAGTTGATAACCTGATACATACCATACTCAAAATATTCCCACTTTTAACCAACGCGATTAGAAGTGGGGGGCGTCACCAAAATAGATCTACAAATATTTATGTGCCCCTTTCAAGGGTTAACTGTTATTTAGCCAACTAAACTCATCCCGCATTATACACCAATTTGTAAAACAAAATGCCTTTTAAAGAAAAATATTAACGAAAATAATATGTAATAAAGAATATGCTTTTCCACCAAAACACAATTTATCGTTTTAAAAACATTTCCAGTTAAAAATCGAGGGGGTTCGATAGAGAAACTCATTGTCTTGTAGCTTTTCCAAAAATTCCGTGTCCTATATTAGAACACGTTTTGTTAATAAAAACTTGATTTTAGTTTTTATACAAAAATCTTTTTAATTTATTAATCCTACACTAGTTTACACATAAGCACATAAACACATAAGCCAGTACACATAGTTCGGTTTTCCGTTAGTTATTATTTAATTAAATATTTAAATTAAATAATTAATTAAATAATATAATAAAATATTTTTAAGCTTTAGTTGCTGGAGTTTTTACAAAAATATTAAACTTTTATTTTTCACAAAACTTGAAGGTTTTGTCGGTTTTGTGGGTTTTGTGATTAAAATGCGTTAATTCGGTTTTTCGTTTAAAATTTAACTTATAAATTATGAAAAATACTTGTTACATAAATATTAATCAAGTTTTACATGTTTACTTGTGAAAATATATTATTTTCATTTTTGTTAATATTTTCTTAAAACAGCAACTTTTTAACGTTTTCGTGTCGGTTTTCGTGGCACGAACCGTTTAGGACTAAGTTTTATCATCTTGTCCTTTTCCCATGTATTAACTAATGTTGTATATGGGTATTTTAACACTTTAGGGGCTTTTCTAAAACAGTCCCTAATAGTTGTATCGGTTTTGCTTAAAAAGCCGATTTTTCGACCGTTTAAGTTACCGACGAGACAAATAAGTCTATACTAATCATCCTATGAACTAAACACACATATAATAACTTATAATTCACCATAAATAGCAGCTTTGACCATGTATGTTCATAAGAAACCTTAATCGAGTTTTTTGGGTTCCTAGTTCGTCTTTTAGTTTACCTTAACAATGTTACTAGTTTAACTTGTTATTTATTTATGTACAATTATTTTTAAATATCATAAAAATCCAGATTTTAATTTATTTTATAAGTTTCTAATAATACAAAATTATTACTTTTTAAACAAGATTCTCAATTTCTTTTTAAAAGAATACATGTGTTCATGATCCAAGTTTTATTCTTTTTAATATCATTATGTTTTAGCTTTTTTGAATTTTCTATACCTTTGTAGCTAGTCACTTTTATATCATTTCTATCTTTATCAAACTTTAGTCAATCATTCAAGTCAAAGGATCATAGATTTTTATAAATTATCTAAGAGTTGGTTTAGCAAAGTTACTTATTTTAGTAACTTTTAATATTTGTAATTCTAATTAAGCTAATTTTTCCACTTTGGTTAAATACAATTCTATGTTTAATTCATTCATTTAATTTGTTAGGGTTTCATTCATCCTAAAGAATCTATTCCATTTTATTCTTTTAATTTCACCATTTAACAAAGTTTCTATTTTAAGTAAGTTGTTGTTTATTTCAACAATGTTTTCAACTTATCCAAGTTTCAAATTATACATCCTATCTTGTTTTAAGATGTTATTAATCACTCGTTGTTTCCATCTATTAGAAGAGTTTACATCAAAATCTCATTTTCATCTTTTATTAAAATTAAAGTTTCTTTATTTAGTAATTTCAACAATTATCAAGCTTAAACTTTCAAATCTAACATGCAAACTATCTTAATTATGTTTAAGTTATCCTACAACATCTTTTTGATCCAAAAATGTATTCCAAACGTCTAATTATTATACCAAAAATCCCCAAATTTTCACAATCATGAACACCTCCTTGTTTTGTCCATTTCTACCAACAATTTTCAACGATCTATGTTTATATTAACAAGTTTATGACCAATAATTAATCCAAACCTCATTCTAACAATAAACCCTAATATTATGTTTATCCACGTTCATCCCAAGTAATCAAAAGATTATCAAAACCTTAGAATCAAACTTTATCAATCAAACTCAAGTATATCAAATCTTGTATATTCAATATCAATACTCCTTTAATCTAAACATATTACTTACTTGATTTTTGGAATTTGAAAGATGAAAAGAGTGTTGAGAGTGAGTGTAATGTGCTTCCTAGCTTAATCTCTCCTTGGTGGTTTTATCTTTCTTACTCCTTGGATTAGATCTTCATATTTCTTGATTATGAATTAGTGTGCGTTTAATATTTGAATTTGTGTTTGGGTGTGTGTTTGAAGGGTGCTTGGGTCTTGAGTTTTTAAGGGTAAGAGAGAGAGGGAGTAGAGTGATGTGTTGGTGGTGTAGAGTGGTGATTTGGTGGGTTAGGGGGGGTATGTGGAGTGCTTAGATGGTTAACAAGTCACATTCTTCTAGATGTTGTAATGATTAGGGAGGGGTGTTGGAAGAAGGAAAATGGGGACAAGTGTAGGGTGAGTTGTCCAAGGGTGGGAGTGGGGTATGTGAAAGGGTTGGGTTATAAACTAGTTGTTTTTGATTAACCGTTTAACGTATTTCGTGTTTTTAATATTCAAACGAGTTCTGTTGTCAATAATTTTTGTCAGACTTTGAACGAAATCAAATTCCTGACAGTATGGACCATAAAAATCATTTTCTTGAAAATAATTCACGTGGGGTCCTTTCCGGGTCTTGTACTGGCTCGTGCTTGCTTATTTTCTAATTTTTGTGATTTGAGCCTTCCTAAATTATATTTTTATGTTGTCTCACATGTTTTCATATATATTTTGAATTTTTGAAATTGTGTAATCAATCTAATGATTTAATTACTTTCTGGTTCGTTACCCGAGGTTTTTGCACGTTTTTCCCGTTTCGTGTAGAAATTTGGACTTTTATTTGACTTTACAAGACAATGAACCTTAGTAAAGAGAGATTTTATTAATAAAAAGATATTAGGATGGATAATCATGATTACATTAGTGAAAATGTTTGCCAGATGTTACAACTTGCAGGTGAAGAGTAAGTTGTGTGAGATCTGTATAGGAGGGCATGATACTATTAAGTGCCCCGTAGGTTTCCAGGAGGAGGCAGTAGACTTTGTTAGTAATCCAAACAAAAATAAAAACTTTTTCAATTCTTATAATTCGGGGTGGAGAGGTAACCAAAATTCCAACTGGAGGAACGGAAATTAATCCGGCTTCCAGTAGCGTCAGAGTCTATTCCAGGATTCCGGGGAGGGAGCGAGTAGCAAAGAGAAGAAGCCCACGTTAGAGTAGATGATGACACAGCAGACACAGATTCTTTTGCATCTTATGACTCCAGAGGACTCCAGTCACAAAGAGACTCAAGAGAAATTTCGGGAGCACGAGTCATTCATGAGAAATCAGGGAGCTTCAATTCAGAATCTTGAGCAGCAGATGGGAGAGATAGCAAGTCGTCTGAGTGATAGGTCGCCAAGAACACTTCCAAGTAACGATGAGGAGTGGTACAGGGGCACGTAGCGAGCGGTGAGTCAGGAGGCGACGAGAGGGGTCATTGAGGAGCCTGTAGTATATGTAGAGGAGCAGGTAGACTAGGATAATCAGTTGGAGTCTCCACCGGCCAAGGTGCATCAGAGGCACAGCCCAGGAAGTACAGCACAGGCCGAGAACCAGCAGTTACCCTGCACACCAGCGAGAGTCTACAAACATAGACTTCCATACCCCGGGAGAGTCCACGGGGATAGAGACGAGGAGCAGAACTCCAAATTTCTTGATCTTTTGAAGCAGCTTCATCTTAATAATCCATTCCTTGAGGCACTCACACAAATGCCCAAATATGAAAAGTTCCTTAAGGCTATTCTTTCGAATAAAGAGAAGTTAGCTGAAGTCTCTTCGATACCTTTGAGTGCTAGTTGCTCTGCAGTCCTGCAGAGAAAGTTACCTGAAAAGATGTCCGATCCAGGGAGTTTCACGATTCCCTGCATCTTGAGTGATGATACGGTGGTACATGCGCTGGCAGATCTTGGTGCCAGTGTTAACCTCATGCCGTATTCCGTGTATCGCAAGTTGGGTCTAGGCGAACCACGTCCTACCCGGATGAGTATCCATCTTGCTGATCGTTCTGTGAAATACCCCCCGAGGGGTGGTCGAGAACATGCTTTTTCGTGTCGACAAGTTCATCTTCTCGGTGGACTTTGTCATCTTGGACATGAACAATGATGATAGTGTCCCACTTATCTTGGGCTGACCATTCCTTGCCACTGCACAGGCATTGATCGACGTCTGCGAGGGTAAGTTGATTTTGAGAGTTGGGGATGAGAACGTCACCTTTGACGTTAGACAGTCACTGAAACACCCCAAGTCTGCTGATGACCCCTTATAGTTCATCGATACCTTCATGGAACATGTTGGGGAGTTTTTCAGTGAGATCTGTAGAGGATCCGCCTCCGACACCCACTCGATAGGGAGATTCCAGAGATTGAGATGGTTGCCATGACCAAACAGTCCTTAGAAGACGACACCGAGTCGCATATCCCTGAATCTGGTGTGTCTGCTGAGATCGTACGAGACGATTCTATGGACCGACCTTCTGTCGAGAGTCCTCCTTCTTCCTTAGAGCTTAAGGATTTGCCTGCCCATCTTGAGTATGCGTTTTTAGATGAAGAGAGGAAACTACCGGTTATCATTGCATCTGCTTTGACGGAGGTCGAGAAGGAGAAGTTGTTGAGGGTGCTACGAGAGCAAAAAGAGGCGATTGCATGGAAGATTATCGACATTAAAGGTATCAACCCTTCGTTTTGCACTCATAAAATCCTTATGGAGGAAAATTTCAAAACTATCGTTCAGCCACAACAGCGGCTTAATCCAAAAATGCATGAGGTTGTGAAGAAGGAGATTATTAAACTCCTTGATGCGGGGATCAATTTCTCCAATTCTGATAGTGCTTGGGTGAGTCCAGTCCAAGTGGTTCCTAAAAAGGGTGGCATGACTATCGTCACCAATGAGAGGAACGAGCTCATTCCCACTAGGAATGTGACTGGATGGAGAGTCTGCATCGACTATTGTAGACTGAATGTTACCACCAGGAAAGACCACTTTCCTTTACCCTTCATTGATCAGATGTTAGAGCGTTTAGCAGGTCAGCAGTACTACTGCTTGTTAGATGGTTTATCCGGGTACTTCCAGGTTCCGATAGCTCCCGATGACCAGGAGAAAACCACTTTTATTTTCCCTTACGGAATGTTTGCCTATAAACTTATGACGTTCGGACTTTATAACGTTCCGGCCATATTCCAGAGGTGTATGGTGGCCATTTTCCATAATATGATCGAGGACTCCATGGAGGTATTCATGGACGATTTTTCCATATTTGGGAGTTCCTTCGATCATTGTTTGTCTAATCTTGAGAGGATGATGTCCCGCTGCGTTGACACCAACCTGGTCCTTAACTGGAGAAGTGTTATTTCATGGTTCGGAAGGGCATTGTTTTGGGGCATCGGATTTCAAGTGCGAGGATAGAGGTTGACCGAGCGAAGGCTGAGACCATTTCTAATATTCCCCCGCCTACTTCTGTGAGATCCATTCGTAGTTTTCTAGGTCATGTTGGTAACTACCGCCGGTTCACCAAAGATTTTTCTAAAATCGCGAGACCCATGACCAAACTTCTAGAGAAGGATGCTCCATTCGTTTTTCTGAGCAGTTTATCGAGGCGTTTGATCTTTTAAAAGACAAACTCATTAACGCCCTGATCATGGTTGCTCCCGACTGGTCGTTACCATTCGAGTTGAGGTGTGACGCGTGCGACTTCGCAGTTGGAGCGGTTCTAGGACAGCAGAAGGATAAACACTTCCGTCCGATCTACTGCGCTATCCGGACCTTAAATGGTGCACAGGAGAGCTATACCACCACCGAGAAAGAGCGTTTATCTGTGGTGTTTGCATTCGATAAATTTAGGTCTTATCTAGTTTTTTCCATGACGATTGTGTACACGGACCATGCTGCTATTTGATATCTCTTCATCAAGCAGGATGTTAAGCCTCATCTTATCCGATGGATCCTGTTGCTTCAAGAGTTTGTTATTGAGATCCGTGATAAAAAGGGGGCCGAGAATGTGGCGGCCGATCATCTTTCGCATCTAGAGGGAGCAGAGTTAGGAGATTCGGGGGTCAGGATTGAAGATCGTTTTCCGACAGAGGGTCTCATGTTTGTTACGGCACAGGAGGAAGGTTTTCCATGGTTCGCTGACTTCACGAACTATCTCGCTGACGGGTACCTCCTGAAGATGCCTTACCAGCAAAAGAAGAAATTTGTTGCTAACGTTAAGTTTTACCTATGGGATGACCCGTATCTTTTCCACATCGGTGCTGATTAGCTGATTAGAAGGTGCGTAGATGTCAAGGAGGGATGGCAGATTCTGAGCCATTGTAATGTGGGACCGATAGGAGGTCACCACGGTGTGAGTTCGACAGCGAAGAAAGTCTTTGATTCTGGTTTTTACTGTCCTTCTATCTTTAAGGACGCGCATACGTTTGTTAGGAGTTGTGATCTTTGCCAGCATGTCGGCAACATTTCATCGCGAAACGAAATGCCCCAGAATGTTATTCAAGTTTGTGAAGTTTTCGATGTGTGGGGAATTGATTTCATGGGACCGTTTCCATTTTCGCGTGGGAACAAATACATACTCGTGGCTGTCACTTATGTTTCAAAGTGGGTTGAGGCCAAGGCTCTACCCACAAATGATGCGCAAGTTGTAGTTCATTTTCTTAAAAGTCTCTTTGCTCGTTTTGGTATCCCGAAAGCCTTGATCTGCGATCGAGATATTCACTTCTGCAATTCACAGATGGATAAGGCGTTGCAGCGCTATGGGGTCACCCATCAGCTTGCGACCACCTACCACCCACAGACTAGTGGGCAGGTGGAAGTGAGTAATCGGGGAATCAAACGTATTCTTGAGAAAACAGTTGGTTCAAATCGTTGGGATTGGTCCGACAAATTAGATGACGTTATGTGGGCCTTCGTACAGCCTACAAGACTCCGACTGGTTCCACACCATTTTGGATGATTTATGGGAAGGCCTGTCATCTTCCTGTTGAGTTGGAGCACCGTGCTTCATGGGCCCTTCAGAGGGTTAATCTTGATTTATCCGCCACAGAGGGCACTCGTTTCCACCAGTTGCATGAGTTAGAGGAGCTCCATGATCACGCATATGCACAGTCATTTAAGTATAAGAAGCGGATGAAAGAACTGCATGATAGAAAGCTAAAGGGTAATAAGCAGTTCAAGTGTGGGGATATGGTCTTATTGTATAACTCCCGGGTGAGGTTATTCCCGGAAAAGTTGAAATCCCAATGGTCGGGACCGTTCACGGTCACTGAGGTATTCCCGTATGGCACTATTGAGATACAAGATCAGAGCGGGAAGTTTAAGATGAACGGTCACATGTTGAAGCATTACGTAGGCGAGCCGATTACTGATCAGACAGTCGAGGTGTTCTACCTTGACTCATTCACCGAGGCATAGATGTGTTGGATACATCACTCGGGAGACAACTCGAGTTGTATAGTGTGTATTATGATTTTCTTTATTATATGTTTTACTTTTGTTACTTATAAAAACATAAAAATAAAAAAAATTATTAAAAATTAATAAAACTCAAAAAAATTAAAAAATTACAAAAACACAAAAATATGTTTATTTCTTATGTTTTTGCTTTTTATTTAGTACGCCGCTACATGCGAGCGAGTTTGATTTATTGCAGGTATTATTATGCGCATGGTAACGCTGATGGCGTTTTGGAACTGGTTCTCCCGAGGTTGTGGCCACGAATGAAATGCTATACGGTCGCTCGATTGATACACATATGATGAAGATTCTGCATATAAACCAGGGGAGTAACCCGTTCCCTATTTTACTTTTTGCTATTTAAGTTTTAATTTTATTTTATTTCTTTTCCTTGTTCTCATCGTTGACGATTTCGTTCTAAGTGTGGGGATGGGAATTCATTTTACTTTGTAGAAAAAATTAAATAAAAAATAAAAATTTGTTTTGTTCTTTCGCTGAAAATTATGTCGGTTACTTAAGTTCGATGGACATATACTTGTATATGTTTGGTCCTGTTTTCTATCTGTAGATGTACGGGATAACCATTCACCCGAAAACTAAAAGTGGCTGGGGCGACTGAATATAAAAAAAACGTTTTAAAGAAAAAAAAATGTCCCTTGAAAATTGATTTTGTTCTATGTTAAGTAGGAAGTTATATTATTACCGTTGTGTTAACGAACTCTCGGAACTTTTGAAATATAATAATAATAATAATAATAATAATAATAATAATAATAATAATAATAATAATAAAAGAGATGGTTTGCATATCTGATTTGGGATGTGTCGGTAGGCCCAACAAGCTTTGATAGTTCTTTTTAGCAGTTTTTATATATATAATAATTTGAAAAACCGTGAAACCGAATTTCGATGCTTAGGGAGGATTACCATAATCTGAAAACTTTGAGATGGTAAGAATTAAATGCACTCAAACCAGCACACCACCACATATCCATCTTTTTACGAGCTTAGAAATAGTTATATATTTTAGGGTGATATAAAAAATTGAAAAAAAATTATGTTTTGAAAGTTGTGTGTATTATCAAAAGTTGTTCAAGAAAAGCAAATGCTTGGAAAGAAAGTTATATATTGTAAAATGCCAAAGAAGCATTATTTAAAGTTAGAAAAAGAGGCCAAAGATGCACATACTAGACGGGACTTAGAGTTTACGTGTTACCAAGGGGATAGTGACTCTAAGAATACACTATTGGGGCTCGAAGGTTCTTAGTCAATAAATATCAAATTAGGAATTTATAGGACAAAGTCCAATAATACTTAGGAATAGCTCGTACGACCTCCACAAGACCATTCACCCATCAAAATTTCACCGAGTGCATCTAATTAGTTCCATCAACGAATCCTTGGCTTATGGTGATTTGTCAAACCAGTTTGTTTTGACTCTAGTTTTTCTAGCTCTCTTTGTCTGAGATGGGGTAGGTTTAGCCTTAATTTTCGGACTTAAAACGTTTAATGCAAAAGGGGGGCTTGATTGGCTGGTGGTTGGGTTTAAGTGGACAACAATATCGGCAATCGCGGTCAATATGTCGAGTTGTTTCTTATGCTTTGATAATGATAAATAGTCTGGGAGTTTTTTTTTCACTTGGTTATGATCCTGTGTAGATTTCTTTTTCAGGGACGAAAAAGTCTTAAGTGTGGGGATGTTTGATGTGTTGTAAAACACACCTGTTTCCATACCTTTTTATCACGTTTTAAGTGCTTAATCGTATTATGAATAATAGTTATGACTTGTTTTTTTATATGATCTTACAAATTTAATAATTGTGTAGGTTATGAATTTTACAAGAGAAAATGTTTGGGTTTTTGAAGACAAAAGAGGCCTTTATGATCAAGTTTGAAGAACCAAGTTAAAGCCCGGCACGACCCATTCATATGAAGCCTTACATGTGTTAATATATAATATAACTTAAAAATAAAAAAACCCTAAGCAAGGACCTCTCCATAATTTCCAATCGGATAGAAAATAGAAAAGAAAGAAATCAAGTTTGTTTGTTAAAGTGGTTTGCAAGGAGGTGTTTTGATTTGTGTTTCTTTTAAGGTAACACACAAATTCAATTTGTGTGGTGGGAATTGGGTCCCACGTGAGGAGATCAAAAACAACAACAAAGTTGAATATAAAAAAAACTCCCTAGCCAGGTCCGATCGCAACAGCAGACAACAAGGAAGAAGAAAAAAAGTTTTGTGGAGCTTGTGGCGGCTTGGAGAAGGAGATTAACATCAAGGGAGACTTGGTACAACAGCTAGGGTTCATCCTCATCGTTTATTTCAGCCATAATCATTGAGTAAAACTCCATAAACTTTATGTTCTTGTTCAAGACTTATAACTTGTTGATTTTGATCATTAACTTGAATTGTTTTGCAATTGATTTGAAGATTGAGCTGTGATTGATTGATATTGATTATTGAATGAGTTTAATTATGTTTTGGTTGAGTTTTATGGTGTTTACTTTGATGTATAGCTTCTGTCCAAAACTAATGGTAGGCTAAACTTGTTAGTTCTACCTAGGTTAGATGAATATTGTTATGTTTTAGTAAGTGATATGGATTGTTGATCATCATGACTTGATTTGTTAATGAATTTTTGGTTTAATATTGAATTAGGTTGTGTTTATTGGTTGTGATATGATTAATTACACTCATATACCCCTTGCTTTGATTGATTGAATTAGTTTTGATTGAATGTTGCTTGTTTAACTCTTTACTTTGTGTCTAGAGATTGTTTGCAGTATGATCAACCGTAGGGTTTAGATGGGTATGTTAATTAGTTAATTCAGCGGGTAGGCACCTTCTTAGAGACCGAGAGGTGATAGGAAGTAAGGTCGTCTCATAGCTTTTACTTGTTAGGATTAGGATCGCACGAGAGCGGGTTCGGTTATTGTCGGGTTTGGGTTTGTGAGCGATTAGTTGGTCTATTTTAAGTTAAACCAAATGGTTCCTCTATCCTTGGTTGCGTGGTATTCATTTCCATTAGGGTCGTGTTTCGGTGAGACCGAGAGGAGAGCCGACATTAGAACACTTTAGAAATTCGTTCCCCGGTTTGTTCTTAAAATCAGCTAAGTGTAAGTTAGGGTTTATTAGTGAGACCGAGAGGTGATCTAGCTTTCTTGAGTGAACCTTAGTTGTGTCATCTTTAGATACCGGTGTCGTGAGATTATTCAATCCATTAGCTTGTTAAACCTTCAATAGGAATCTTACCTAGGTAGACGTTTTCTCTATTGTTAAAGTCTCATTCTCCAAGTTTTGCTAAGTCTTTTTATGTTTAGTATTTCAATATGGTTAAAGTAAGTTAGGTTAAGTAGTTTAATAATTAAAAATCAATTTAAAAATATTATTCTTAGGAAAGTCTTTTCTAGGTTTAGTGATCTAGACGTTTTCACGTGTCCTCGTGTTCGATACTCGGACTTCCTTAGTTCTATAGTACTTACGATCGGTACACTTGCTGGTTCTGTGTAGTTTTTAGTAAGAAAATCCGTTTTATAAATAAAAGCTTAGTTGTGAGTTCTATAGAAAGAAACATCCTTTAAACACACATCAGTTTTCTAAAATTGCATCAGTTGTTTTGGAGGAATTAAAAGAAACCTATTCAAAAGTTGATGGGTCTATCATGTATAACCTTCATCAAAATATTTCTATGTTTGAACAAAATGGCTGCCCCATTTCTGAATATTATCATAAACTTGCATCTATGTGGAGACAATTTGACTCATTGTTTGAACCGCCTTCATGTACTTGTAATGCAGCTAATGAAACAATTAAGTTTAATCAAAATATGAGACTGATGCAATTTCTAATGGGGTTAGATGATGTTTATCAACCTGTGAGAACCTCCATTTTAACCAAAGATTCTTTACCCAAGGTAAAGTTTGCCTTTGCCATTATATCTAGTGAAGAATCTCATAGAACAATAGCATCATCTAACAAATCTCAACCTACTGCTTTTGCTTCTAAAACTTCTAATTACAAGAAACCTAGAAGTCCTATAAAATGTACCCATTGTAACAAAAATGGTCACGTGGCTGAAAAGAGTTTTGAATTGGTTGGGTATCCAACAAATTATAAGGCTAAGATGAAAAACACGACAAGCAACAATGTTGTGTCTAAAACAAGGAAAACCGATGAAGTCCCATGTTAGTTGACTCCTGAACAATACTCTAAGCTCATGACCATGCTAAATGGATTTGTGACTCCGAATCAAAATACTTCACATATGACTGGTAACTATCGCTTTGCATGTGCTACCCCTTTTTCACGTGTGCTTCTCCACCTAAAGAGGGAGTTTACAGGGGTTGGTTAATAGACTCGGGTGCTAACTAGCATACGGTCTTGTCAAGCAAAAACAAGTTACACCTTGTCGACGTGTCAAGCTACAACATGACTGTTGGTCACCCCAATGGTGCTAATACAAAAATTACATATATTGGGAAACTTGATATTGGTAAAAATGTTGTTCTTGTTGATGTCTTAGTTGTTTCAGAATATTGTTTAAATATCATGTTTGTCCATAAACTTGCTAAGGACAACAAACTTGGTTGTTGGTTTAATGAATTTGGATGCTTAATTCAAGACCTAACTCGCACGACGACACTTCTGATTGGTAAACAAGTCAATGGCATGTATTACTTTGGGGATGTACCTCCAGGTGTGTTCGTTTGTGACAATGTTATTGCCCTGTTAATGATAACTTAAAATTGTGGCACTCTAGACTTGGTCATCCCCACATCAAGTTTTATCTGCTTTAGAACCTGGCCTATATCTTAAAACTCATGACTTAAATGTTCCATGTGAAATCTGTCACAGGGAAAAACAAACTAGAAGCCCATTTCCTCTAAGTGAACATAAAACCCAAACGGTAGGTGAACTTGTTCACCTAGACATGTGAGGACCTTTTATAATAACAAGTAAAGATGGTTTTTAATTCTTTATGACTGTTGTGGATAATTATTCTAGAGCTATGCGGGTGTATCTTCTCAAGTCAAAAGATGAAGTCTTTCAAAACATCATGAACTATCAATTGTTAATCAAAACTCAATTTGATAAACAAGTTAAATGTTTTAGAACTGACAATAGTACTGAATTTGTTAACACTCAGTTTGAAACCTATCTAAAAAAATAATGGTATTCTTCATCAAATGACTTGTGTTTATACCCCACAACAAAATGGGATAGTAGAGATAAAGCACTAACATCTCTTAAATATTGCTAGATCTCAACAATTTCAAAGTGGTATACCTTTAAAAATGTGGTCTGAATGTATTCTAACAGCTACCTACTTGATTAACAGGACTTCGTCTTCTGTGTTAAATGGAAAGTCCCTTACGAGTTGCTAATAAATAAAAAACCCTCTCTATTACACCTTAGATCATTCAGTTGTTTATGTTTTGTAGCTAATCTAAGCCCAAAAACAAAATTTGATAGTAAAGCGTCAAAATGTGTTTTGATTGGATACTCTTTTGATAAAAAAAAAGGTTACAAACTACTTTCTTTAGTTGACAAAACCATGTTTTGTTCGCGTGATGTAAAGTTTTATGAAAACTATTTTCCCTTAAAAGATAAAATAGAGACTTTACCTGAACAAAATGGTGTGAATCATCTAAAATTTTTTAAATTTTATTTTGAACCGAATGATTTTGAGAGATATTTTCCCGATGATGAAGGGAGGGAATCGAATGTTGCCAACCAAAACTTGGATGGTTCGACTGAGAATGAGTGTAGTCATGGGAACAAATCCAGGAACCAACAAAAGTCTGACAATAATAACTTAGGCAGCAGCCCGGTGATTGTTACCCTAGATATTAATGCAGACTCGTTGGATACTGATGTTCCTAATGAAAACAATCATCCCAGTCAGCAACCAGTTGAGGTTGACAATCTTAATGAATAAATAGCTTATGCTAACTTCCCTGAGGGCACCACGACCGACTTTAATGAAAGCACTCGTAAGTCAAGTAAAGTAAGGAATATTCCAAAAAATTTATCTAACTTTGTCTTAGATGGAAAAGTTAAATATGGGATAGCAAAATCCATTACTTACTCAAATATATCCTATAACAATAAATTCTTTGTTTCCCTTCTTGACAAAAGTAACAAATCCAAAAGATATTCGGAAGCAAGTAAAGATGTTAATTCGGTTAATGCTATGAATCAAGAAATGGAAGCCTTAAACTGAAACAAAACATGGATCATTACTAATTTACCCACAAATAGAAAAGCTATTAGGTGTAAATGGATCTACAAAATAAAATACAAGTCAAATGGTGAGATCGAGAGATATAAAGCAAGACTTTTAGCTAATGGTTACAATCAACGAGAGGGACTTGACTTTGATGAGACATTCTCTCTCGTTGTAAAAATGGTTACCATACTTGTTTTACTTGCTTTATCTGTTCAAAACGATTTGAATGTTTTTCAACTTGATGTTAACAATGCTTTCCTTTATGGAGAGCTAGATGAGGACATCTACATGAACATTCCAGAAGGGTATGGTAATACTTCTGATGTCACATATGGCAAATTCTGCAAACTTGTTAAATCTTTCTATGGGCTTAAGCAGGCTCCACGAAAGTGGAATGAGAAACTTACTACAACCCTAATTGACAATGGTTTTATACAAAGCAAAAAAGATCCATCCCTATACATGAAAGTTACTGAAAAGTCGTCTATATTCCTTCTTGTTTATGTAGATGACATTATCATAACTGGTAATGACGATCTAGAAATAAACAGAGTGAAACAAAATTTAAGTCAATGTTTTCAAATTAAGGACCTAGGAAAATTAAAATACTTTCTTGGGATTGAGGTTTATGAAAACCAAGTCGAACTGTTTCTATCTCAACGCAAGTACTGTCTTGACTTGATTCATGAATTCGGTCTCCTTTCAAGTAAACCTGTCGGGAATCCCTTGGAACAAAATATTTCCTTACATGACAGTACAAATGTCGAGAGAAACAATTTTGTGTTAAAAAACATCACTCCATATCAAATTTTGGTAGAAAAATTAATTTATCTAACCCTCACCAGACCTGACATCTCCTACACTGTGCAATGTCTAAGTCAATTCATGCACAAACCCTTGAATTCACATTTATAAATTGCCTTAAGAATTGTAAGATACCTAAAAGGCTCTCCAGGAAAAGGGTTATGTTTTAGAAGGTCTTTAATTTTTTCCATACAATCCTACTCCGACTCAGATTGGGGAAAATGTTTGGTTACTCGAAGGAGTGTTACAGGTTATTCTTTGTATCTTGGAGACTGCTTAATTTCTTGGAAAAGTAAGAAGCAAAGCACAGTCTCCATATCCTTTACTGAAGCAAAATACAGAGCAGTGAATATCACTGGAGGTGAAGTAATTTGGGTTTTTAAGCTTCTCAATGATTTAAAGGTCAGTTACTCTCTTCCTGTCCCAATCTATTGTGATAAAAAAGTTGCTATTCTAATATCTTCAAACCCAGTGTTTCACGATCGCACTAAATATTTTGAAATTGAAATATTCACCTTAAGAGAAAAAGTCATGGCAGGAGTTTTCAAGATTAATAAAAAAGACACCTCCGAACAACCTGCTGACATATTTACCAAAGGTCTAGGTGTTGCACAACATAACCTGTTGTGTAACAAGTTGGGATTAAAAGATCACTTTGGGAATCGAAGTGAGGGGATGTTAAAATTATTAAATTATTATTTGTAACTTCTAATTCCTTGTTATTTTGTTATGAGGTTAGATAAAGAAAGATGAAGGTTCATTTGGACATTAAAGGAAAGTTAGAGCCATTGCGTCTATCAAGCAAATTAAGAAGGTTGGATCTGAGCTGTACCACTTCTGCCTTGAGTATAAAACGAAGGTCAAGAACATTCGGTAGATGCAAGAGTTGACATCATTTTTTTCATTTATAATAACTCATCTTTCAAGCATTCGACTCAGAATTATTCATGTTACATCTTCTTGTTCTCAATATGTGATAGCTAGTGTTCATTGTACTACTAGTCAGTTTGATTGGTTCAGTTTTGTAACTCTTGACTCAGGTCATTCAAGCATTCATCTTGATCATTTGATTATACAATAAATAATTTTTTACAGTTATAACCAAAACCCACTTATAATGGATCAAATGATACGGACACACTTGAAAGGGATCGAATGACATTGCTAATAACAAAAGCCTAAAAGCAACAATGTATATTTAATTATAAGCAAAATAAAACTTAAAACTAAACTAATATTAACCAAATACAAAAAAGAAAAAAACATTTTCGTAAAATGAATACTTGGGTGCCCTTTGAAACACTTAAATTAAAGAAACCCGTATTACAAATTGTGTTTTTCACGATTTTAAAACCTTTTTATAACTAAAACACACACACATAAAAAAGTCTTAACATAAGTGTACCATATCTTGATGGTCGGTGAAACTGATACCATGGTACGGTCCAACTGAAGCTTCCAAAACCATCTGCACAAACAAAATGAAGATCAAAAGTTGAATTATGGTTATAAGACCACGCAAAAATCGAGCACCACAATGAACAACCACCGCCACCGTCTACCATAATACCAACGCCATATCAACCGCCACCGTCCTCCAACACCACACCATCGCCACCAAGAGTCGGGAAACCGAAACCAGCAAGAGTGATGGCGTCAAGGATGACGGAGCGTGTTGTAAAGACGGTGTTATAGCTGGAAAGGTGGTGGCCAGACGCGGAGGAAACAAAATTTAAGAGTGTCTGACAAAATAAAAGAGACAGCTGGAAAGGCATGGGACACCTGTAGCCAAAGAGACGCACTGAAGTTGTAAAAGCTAATGTACAATAGCTTGTGCGAGAATTACTACACACAAAGCATAAAAAACTCTTTTTAGCATAACTTATAACACAACCATGCACACCTCCCAGAAATATATATATGTAAATAAATTATATTTACAATATCCAATATTTATATGAGCGACTTCATTTAAATTTTCAAATACTTGCAAACAATTAATATTAAACTAAAATTCTAGCAAAGTTAAAGAGAAAATTATAATTTGTATCCATACGTTTTATGGTCGGACACACTTTACAAATCTAATTCTTAAACTGACTGATTTGTGATCTTTTGGTTTTTTGACGGGCAATTTTGTGTCATTCTGTCTGTTGACTGTGTGTTAACCATCCGATGACAAGGACAATTTGGTAATTTTTCTAATAATAATAATAATAATAACAATAATAACCACATGGATCGGTACCTATTGTTGACTTTCTTTGCTACCAACAATCACAAAGCCAAGGCATCAACTTCCAACTTTCACACTTTCTATACACATGGTTTCTTATCATGTGAACGCACCTCCATCGACTGCCAAAACGCGTGGTTCAACATCTGATTAAATCATCGGTTTTCTTATGACTAGTTTGTTTTTCTAGCTACTGGTTTGTTTTTCCGACGACATATCAATTCCAATGGCTTCATAATCTATTTCATTAACAATCTACTTGTTTTGACCCACTGAACAAAAGCCCTAAGTTTTTAATCACAATATGTAATAAACAAACCTGTATTTTGGAACTCCGACAAGCTAAGCTTTTTCAAATCATCATCTTTCGGGTAATTAAGATATGCTTATTGATCTTTTTTGTGTTGGGAATCAAAGAACTCGATCAATTAATTGACAGAGGCTAATATCGTTCAATTTAGGGATCATATAAATCAAGGGTTTATTTGAATCGGGAATAATTGCTTTGTACATATAAGATAATTTGTTTCCAATATATGAACATGTAAGTCACCAGCCTAGTTGGCTAGTGCATATTGTGTCATTGCTTGGCCTCCCACAAACCGAGTTTCAATCTGATTTCACTCATTCTATTTATGGAAACACGGTAACATATTTCAGCACTTTCTTGAACAATCAACAAGCAGAAGGGTGCAATTTTGCACGTCAAAATAGAACGAGGGTTCAAATCAATCAATTTAAGAATTAGATCTATAAATTGTGTCCGATCATAAAACATAGGGATACAAATCATAAATTTTCTAAAGTTAAATAAGTATGGTCGTAGTAATCAATAGAAAAATTAAGTACCTATTTATTAGCCATTAAAAAAACATTGGTTTATTAGTAACTAGTTTTTATTATCTGTATAGGGTTAAGTTATTTTACAAATGCTAATAAAAATGAGAAGTGTGAGAATCTATAAATAATTAACATGTGTCAAGTGGGGATCAAAGGAAAAAGGGTATAAAGGTAATTGTACACATTTTCTCTCTGCACATGCAAGACACATGTTAATACCCCCATCATTTTAGAACGTTTATAACTTTTTCGTATGATTATTTTTTTTTAAAAAAATTATCATAATAACAAGCGTTTTTTATCTTTAATATGAGTATGATTTTTGTTATACAAAATTTAAAACAAAAATCGCGTCATTGTGTCTTTTCGCACACCATTGTGTCTTTTCGCCTATCATTGTGTCCTTTTTCGTCATTGTGTTTTGACGTCATTGTGTCTTTTTTCGTCAGTATGTCTTTTCGCACACCATCGTGTATTTTCGCTTATCATTGTGTCTTTTTTCGTCATTGTGTCTTTTCGCACACCATTGTGTCTTTTCGCTTATCATTGTGTCTTTTTTCGTCATTGTGTCTATTCGCATACCACTGTGTCTTTCCTCTTAACATTGTGTCTTTTTTCGTCCTTTTTTTTTCGTAATTGTGTCTTTTTGCACACCCTTGTGTCTTTTCGCTTATCATTGTGTCTATTTTCGTCATTGTGTCTTTTCGCACACCATTGTGTTTTTTTTCGCCATTGTGTCTTTTCGCACACCATTGTGTCTTTTCGCACACCATTGTGTCTTTCGCTTATCATTGTGTCTTTTTTCGTCATTGTGTTTTTACGTCATTGTGTCTTTCAACTCATCATTATGTTTTTTAAATACTTATAACACCATTGTGTAATAATAATATGTAAAATAATGATAAAATAACAACAAATTATCTAATACATAAAACACAATGATTAATACATGTTACACAATAACTTGAAACGTAAAACACAATGATGAATATGTATAACAAAATGACCTAAAACGTAAGACACAATGGTGAATACGTATAACACAATGGCCTAAAACGTAAGACACAGTGGTGAATATATATAACACAATGACTTGAAACGTAAAACACAATGGAAACAACATATTACACAATGACACAATGAACAAAAAAAAACACAATTAAAAAACCCGTTAATTTTTTTTATTTTAATATAACAATATGATACTCATATTAAAGATAAAAAAGGCTTATTATTATGGTGACCTTTTTTTAAAAAAAATAATGTCGTATGAAAAAGTTATGAACATTTTAAAATGATGGGGTGAATTGGCATGTGCCTTGCATGTGGAGAGAGAAAGTCAACAAAGGTGGGTTATTACCTTCATGCCCTCTCCATCAATTTTTATTTATTAAATTAATCTCGACCATTCAAATTTAAGATCAATGGACTGGATTTCTTCTCACCATTCTCATTTTTATTGTCCTTTGTATTTTAACTTTACCATATCTGTATAATTGGGTTGTTTTACATTACTCCTTTGATAATTATTTATTTATTTGGATTTTAATTTTATTTATTGTAAGAGGGTTAATAATATATTTAGGGTTTGATGATGAAACGGTTTCACAAGATGATATAACATGTTTAAAAGTTAGATGGGTTTGGTGAGACCCATGACCCGATTATTTTTTTATTATAAAGTTGTTTCTTTTCTACAAATAATATATCTTTTTAAAAAATCGAATATTAATTTTTAGTGTATCCTATTTTATAGGATTTTCATATTAAATATTTGGTAAGATTAATTTTTAATCTAAACAGATATTATAATCCGTTTAAGTGCTATCTGGTATTGGTGAGATCTATATCCATGTATCCGGGCCAAATGCATGAGAAGCCTTCATTTACAAATAAAACAATCTAGTGCTTTGATAAAAGGTAGGGAGCAACAAGAGAGCTTTTAAAGTTTTCATTTATATATATTTAAGATTAAGGGGGTGTTTGGGATTCTTTATTTTGCCTCCTTATAACTTTTCATTAACTTAATAAGTTATGAAATTGTAACTTATGGAACTTTTCCTCTCACAATATAAGCAATCCCAAACACGTTATTACTTTTCAAAAAGTTTACAAGTTATAAGTTGGTGAAAATAAGCAATCCCAAACACCTCCTAAGATTACTATTTATAATAACATATGAATCATTTTAACTGAACCCCGACCTGCCATCTTTTCTCTGTAGCCGTAATCTCTTTATTTCTATCTATATAGTACTTATCAAAACCATATTCATTCTCTTTTACTGCATATTCTTCGACCTATCAGAAGCTTTCTTCCACTTATGATAGGTTTGTTTTGTTCCGATTGTACCAATTGTGTTTTCATAATAATATCTTATTTTAGTTGTTACCATATATTTAGTGTATCATCTAATGTTGTATCGAAAAAATAATTATAGATTTATGATTTATTTTTAAGTTTTTAAGTATAGTTGCAATTTAACTTTTCACTTATTTAATATAATACTCAACTTTATTTATCATTCTTTTAAGTTATTTAACTCGTGTAGGTCACGAGTACCTAACCTGGTTTGATAATAAATTGAATTTTTTTTTTTCAAGTCTATTTAGAAGAAATAAAAATAAAAAGATATTAAAAATTAGATTTTCAAAAATTACGAAAAATGCTTATTCGCAAACACAAACATTATTAAAGCTTGAAGAAAAAAACATATTTATTAGAAAAAAACGTGTTTTATGTAGATGGAAACTTCACAACAGTAATTTCCAATTTTCCATATCCATAAAGTAACCTCGATTTTTTATAAATGATAATCGTAATACAAATTATTGTTTACATGTATAATTCTAGAAGTATTTAAAATTTTTCTTTACAACCACTAGTTTGGTCTAGTGTCAAATATGTATAACCTTCAATCAATTGGTTGTTGGTTATAATCTTCTTTGAGACATAGGGATAAACTAAGGTGAAAAAAAAATGATTGTTCAAAATAATAATAATAATAATAATAATAATAATAGTAAAATTCTTCTTTTGTTTGCTATTTAATAAATAACTAGTACTTCGACCCCCCGCGTTGCGGGGGGTGTGACACCATAGTCGAGGCTTAGATATTGGTGATCGAGAGTCGGTCGAAACTTCTTAATGTTGATCATCATGGCCTTAAAAAATGATAAAGTAATTCAAAGTTGGTTATTTCACATTTAATGTTGTTTTATAATATTGCAGTTTACAAAATTTTGGAACAGATGTATTTTGCATTATGCAAAAAGGTATTGCATTCTTCATAATATTATCTAGGGACACTTTGCTTAGTTGTACAACGCGTATTGTATTTAGTCTACAGCTACAGTGTTATTCTACCAACAAAAGAGTTGTGTTTGTTAAGGCGGATGTCTTTTTTCACTTCATTTGTTTTTCACCTTGGCTTTTATCTATGCTTCAATATCGGTTTAACTTTGTCATGATCTTCATAGAAGAAGTAGACAAAGTTATCTTCTTCCTGGTGAATATCTTTTGGATACTATGAGCAATGTACATTCTGACATGCTTTGATGTGGGCCATACATAATGCTTCCATTTTGATAGGAATATCATTGGCAGTATATTGTGATGTATAGTAAGTTAAGGAATGTTAATTTTAATGATGGATTGTTACAATGTTACCTTATTGTTTTTGGAGTCAGTGCTTATCAGTTCATGTATAGTATTGAACATTTTGTGAATACTTTTATAAATTGAAGTATAGAGAGTTTGCAACTTGTGCAACTGTGAAAAATATGTTGATATAGAAAGCTATCCATCTGAATTAACCATTGTATTCATAGTCTCTATATCATTAACATACCATGCTCACAAATATATAAAAGCCATGTTAAAACGGGTGTCGTCACTTGGGTCAAGAATAAAAACTTAATGCAAATCAACCCGTTTAAAACGGGCCAAAAGAGGTTTTTTAAGCTCAGAAATAAAACCCAACTGGCCCGTTTGCTGCTTTATAAAGGGTCACCAGAACAGCAGTTTTAAGGGATGCCACTTACATGAATGTACGCTGCTTATCGTAGGTTTAGACAAATTGAACTTATCAAGTTATCATCATATCCTCCAAAATAATATCAAGTTGTATTCTAACAATTGTTACATGGAGCATTAACGTTCAATGGCATAAAGTTTATCACCATTAGGGACACCCAAATCAACTTTATATCAAAATCATAATAACTCATTCGATCTACACGGCCTTCATAAGCAACAAGATCGGGTGAGATATGCAATCAAAGATTACTGAATAGCAAATAATCCAAATGATAACCGCATACACTACCGGAATGATGTATTATACAACAACAACCAATGGTCTGGGGTAACTGGGGTAAACTGGTAAACACGTCTACCTGTTTTGAGAAGGGTCAACATTTGGTCTTCCGGTGGAATTACAGCCTATGTCATTAGGTCAAAATCCTCATCTCTATCCTACTTTAGTGAGGTAATAACGAAATTGTCATTAACTAATAGTTGTAGGATGCCACAAAAGAAAATACCATTTATTTTGTTTTGCCTTGGTGCAACTCTATCATCCAAATATATAGTCTTTCTTAATATATATTTATTTATCTTATGTATCCTAAAGAAACAATGCACAACAGTTTAAAGTATGTTAATATATCAAATCACCATAGCAGTTTTTAAAGTGATAGTCAAGTTTGGAAATAATGTAAAGGATTTCATTCTATATGTTTTTTTTTTTCCATTATTGCAACATCATCAATTTGATTCTTCCATTGAAAAGAGAGAATATAAATTTAAAAGAATAGAAGGTTTAAGAGATTGAAAATGGGTAAGGCCCAAGAAACTAACTTAACTAAACCACACATACAAATAAATATCCAAAAAACACAAATCATCAATCAAAAGCGAAATTCAAGTAGAAGCATGTATCTCAAGCTTGCTTCCATGGTATTTCTTTATGCACACTAAATTCTTCTAATTTTCCTCTTCTTGTCTATGAATACCAAATCCTAATGCATCGTCGCATAGAACTGAGAAACAGAAGCTACGAATTGAGGGTTTATGTAATAATTATCGCCGATCAAAATTACAGCAGAATAGTTAATTGTAGAAGTCAAATTAAGGCTCGAAGAAAGACATACCGATGCTTCGTCCTTGTCATACCTCGACTTCATCATTTTTGAGGATTTGGATTTCTTTGTGAAATGAACTTAGGATGGACTCTGGAGAACAAGAGGTAAGAGGCGTAGGGTAGGAGTTTGACGGTCCAATGAGAAATTGTTTTGAAAAAGGATTTGTACTGCCAACTATAATTTAATACCAGCAATAATTCTTTACTTAAAAAAGATAGAGTTACGTAACTAAGGTGATAAGCAAATTACCAAATTAGATCATGTGAAGACATGAACTCTAATCGGTGAAATTGCAAAACCAAATCAAAAGGCTGAATCGCCGGAAGAGATGAACTCCCATCTTAATTCATCTGGTGATTAGTACTGTAGAATGCTACAGTGCTACAACACAGCCGCCCATTTGCTTAATATATAGTGTAATATGAAAAAAAAATGACAGATTAACATACTATTATATAATATTTAAAATTTCATCAATATGCTAAAATTAACTACTTTCATTACCATACGACCTACTAACAAATAAACAACAAACAAATTATAGACATGTGATGTGGAGAGATCAAACGTTTATCAAATAATGATGAAATAATATGTAATTACAAGAGTTTAAAATTAATATTTTATGTCTTTTGGTTTAATCATTAGAAGCCCAATGGTTTTCTGTTTCTTTTAAATACTTAAGATTTGTAATGTAAAAAAACAAGGTTTGGAATATATGAAAAAATCATTTCCTCTCTATCACAGTGTGTGTTAGTGTGTGAAATACCTAATTATCGGTATTCTTTGTGAATCAACGATAGTTGGGAGAATTGATCCTGGTATTCCTGTGAATCAACAGGTTCAATTATTTATCTTATTTACGATCTACGTCTTTTATAGGAGTTTTGGGAAGTACTTCACGGGTATTCTTAGAATCAACGTGTTTGACATCCAATTTTATCTCCACGTTACGTCAGGTGGTATCAAAGCCGAATTCTTGGCTCAATATGGCTTGTGAGGGGGACAATATCTATGATTCTTGGCCCGTGTTTGATGAATACGAGGACGAGGAATGGTTTGTTTGGGCAACCGGTGATGTTCTTGAAAGTTTAAAAAGAAAACATGAGTGGTCTACAATTTATTCTGGTATTTTTGATGAAATTTTAAGGGATGGTACGGTTGAAAATGGTGGTGATATTGTGATTAATGGTGATTCGAATTGTTCTTCCATATACATGGTATCTCCCACTATTTTGAAACTTCATATTAATGAGTTAAATGAAGATGCAAATTTTAAGAAATTGTCTATCGTAATTATCAACTATTTCCCACATTCTAAGGTCAAAGAAAAATATTTTATGTTTGAGCTTGATATGGTGGGCCTCAAAGTGAATGATGATTACATGAATATAAAAGAATTGCATGAAGTGGTAATTATTTGTGATGGACCCATACATATAACTCTTAAAGGTGAAGGTGTTGTGATAGTATTTAACATGAATCGAATGGATGGTCCCTTTGACCCATGGTTACGGTTCAAAGACAAAACTCGAGGGCGAGTTTTTTCAAAGATGAAGAGAATAATGTGGAGAGATCAAATTTACCAAATAATGACGAAATGAGTTATGGAATTACAAGAATTTAAAATTAATATTTTATGTCTTTTGCTTTAATCATTTGAAGCCCAATGGTTTTCTGTTTCTTTTAAATACTTGAGATTTGTAATGTAAAAAAACAAGGTTTGGAATATATGAAAAAAATCATTTCCTCTCTATCACAGTGTGTGTTAGTGTGTGAAATACCTAATTATCGGTATTCTTTGTGAATTAATGCTAGTTGGAAGAATTGGTTCTGGTATTCGTGTGAATCAACAGGTTCAATTAATTATCTTATTTACGATCTACGTCTTTTATAGGAGTTTTGGGAAGTACTTCACGGGTATTCTTAGACTCAACCTGTTTGACATCCAATTTTATCTCCACGCTACGTCAGGTGGTATCAAAGCCGAATTCTTGGCTCAATATGGCTTGTGAGGGGGACAATATCTATGATTCCTGGCCCGTGTTTGATGAATACGAGGACGAGGAATGGTTTGTTTGGGCAACCGGTGATGTTCTTGACAGTTTAAAAAGAAAACATGAGTGGTCTACAATTTATTCTGGTATTTTTGATGAAATTTTAAGGGATGGTACGGTAGAAAATGGTGGTGATATTGTGATTAATGGTGATTCGAATTGTTCTTCCATATACATGGTATCTCCTACTATTTTGAAACTTCATATTAATGAGTTAAATGAAGATGCAAATTTTAAGAAATTGTCTACCGTAATTATCAACTATTTCCCACATTCTAAGGTCAAAGAAAAATATTTTATGTTTGAGCTTGATATGGTGGGCCTCAAAGTGAATGATGATTACATGAATATAAAAGAATTGCATGAAGTGGTAATTATTTGTGATGGACCCATACATATAACTCCTAAAGGTGAAGGTGTTGTGATAGTATTTAACATGAATCGAATGGATGGTCCCTTTGACCCATGGTTACGGTTCAAAGACAAAACTCGAGGGCGAGTTTTTTCAAAGATGGAGAGAATAATGTGGGTAGATCAAATTTACCAAATAATGACGAAATGAGTTATGGAATTTACAAGAATTTAAAATTAATATTTTATGTCTTTTGGTTTAATCATTAGAAGCCCAATGGTTTTCTGTTTCTTTTAAATACTTGAGATTTGTAATGTAAAAAAACAAGGTTTTGAATATATGAAAAAAATCATTTCCTCTCTATCACAGTGTGTGTTAGTGTGTGAAATACCTAATTATCGGTATTCTTTGTGAATCAATGATAGTTGGAAGAATTGATCCTGGTATTCGTGTGAATCAACAGGTTCAATTATTATCTTATTTACGATCTAAGTCTTTTATAGGAGTTTTGGGAAGTACTTCACGGGTATTCTTAGAATCAATGTGTTTGACATCCAATTTTATCTCCACGCTACGTCAACATGTCTATAATAGTATCCTAATTCATATATCAAATGTAATTTATTTAATAGGGGTTTTGATGACATGTACCTGGATTGGTGAATCGGGATTTGAAGTAGAAATCCGAATGCAATTGCAGAGAGATAGGGTGTTGATAACATGTTAAGAAATAAGTGATTGTAGAACGATATTTGTGTGTATTACTCATGAACGTGATTACGTTATATTGTAAGAACCACTTGTATAGAAAATAAATAATACAATTTTAAGTAGATTATAATACATACATCAAGCAAAAAAGCCAGTAAAATAACAATATTTATACAACTATAATAAACAAAATCTGAAAAAAGAAGGAATATAAAGTGTATTGGACTAAGGATTAATATTTTTAATTTCGAATCTCCTAAAAAAATTCGTGTGTTTCACAAAATACAACAGTCAGAGTCGTGGTAATGTTGAAGAAGACTCTTCACCCGAAGGTGTACCTTGTGTTGGAATCGATCTGCCCAAGACACATATTTGAGTTAATTTGGCTAGTATGTTATGATCAAAGTAGGGTCATACCCAATAACAAGCTAGACAAACACCACGATATTTATTATTAGATATGAATTAAATAATAATTACCAACACTTATAATATTTGGAAATTGGTTTTCTAAATATTTGCACTTGTGTGATAAATAAATTATGTGGATAATTTATATATGCGATATGTTATTTATTTAGATAAATAACTCATGTGTCTAAAGAAAATATAAAATTCGATTTTGGATTTCGGTGGGAAAAGGCCCACTTTGGCCGACCCCCCCTCTCTCTCTCTCTCTCTCTCTCTCTCTCTCTCTCTCTCTCTCTCTCTCTCTCTCTCTCTCTCTCTCTCTCTCTCTCTCTCTCTCTCTCTCTCCTTTCATAATTTCAAAGCATGCATGTGTTTTGGTTGGTTGGATAATTTTTCTTGAACAACACAACTTTCTCTCTCACACACAAACTCTTTCTTCTCTCTTTCTCTCGGCCGAACAAGAAGAAGAACAAGGGATTTTTGCAAGAGTGTAAATCCTAGCAACTTGGTGTTTGTTGAAAGGCTTGTACGGGTATACTAGCTTGAGGTTTTCCTCCATTGGAAACTCGCCATTCACAAGTTCATCCCTTTCAAATTTTTGGAAATTTAAAGGTATGTATCCAAACACCCTATGGTTGAATTGATAGCATGCAAATCATATTTGGATCCTGGTATTGGGTTTTAAATTAAAACGGGTTTTATGTGTATTGGTAAACAAGATTTAAAACTTATTTCCACTGCTTTTTACATATAAAAGGGTTTATATGGACTATGATAATCTTGTCAAAACCCAACACCTTGAAGATGACCAATATGAATGTCAAGCATTGCTGGAGTATATTTCGGGTATTCTTGTGATTCTTGGTGCGTGTTGCAACTAGGGAACATCTAAATCTTTATAGTTAAATAATCAAAACAATCTAATCTATACATCTATATTTATACTATATAATAAATAAAGATTTTCTCTTACCACATGTCATTCTCTGGGGTATTCTTACTCTTTCTTCTCGCATCTCTCTCCTATTAACTATACATTAAACATACGTATTTTTTATATTCATTTTGATTTCTATAATTGCTTTTGAAAAATGTATTTTATTAATTAAAAAAGTTAGATTTGTTTATAAAACATATTTTTAAATTGAACATTTTTCATTATTTAACTTATGTAGTATGATTTGTATTGCTCTTTACATATACAAAAACATTTACAGATATATGAATCATTTTAGCCCTTAAAACTTACTTGGGTTCATTGTTAAAAATATGTGGATCTAAACTGAACCCGACCCAAATTCTCTTTCTCTGTAATTGTAATCTCTTTCTTTTTATCCATATATTGTTGATCAAAACCATATCGATTATCTTTTACTGCACATTCTTCGACTAATCGGAACACTTATGAAAGGTTCATTTTGTTCCGATTGTACCAGTTATGTTCTCATGGTACTATTCTACTTTAGTTATTACCATATTTTTAGTGTATCATTTAATATTCTATCGAAAGAAATATTGAGAGTTTTATGATTTATTTTTAAGTTTGTGTATTATAGTTGCAATTTAACTTTTTACTTATTTAATGAAATACTCAACTTTATTTATCATTCCTTTAAGTTATTCAACCCGTGTAGGACATGGGTACCTAAACTAGTTAGAAATAAAAAAAAAGTAAATTGTATTAAACGTCTTCTATACACTTTATTTCAAAAATTGATCGTACTCGGAAGTAAAACTCTAAATATATCTATAATATATATAAACGAAAAACCAAAAATCCTAGGTGTCGCGATGTGGTCGCATCCTCTTTTTTGGAATCACCAAATTTGCTTGATTTTTAAATGGCGCCCTCTCATTGATTTAACCCGGTTTACACCCATTTATGCTTTAATTTTCGCGGATCTTGTGGGTCACCAAACCCGGATCCTAATCCTAAATTCTTCAACCAAACTACGATCATACTCTTCCTCTTCCCACTCTTAAACCCTAAATCACCATCCTCCCTCTCTATCCTTATCAGGTTCAAACTTTGTATCAATAAATTGGCAAACATCTATGGCATGTGTAACCCTTATACGGGTCATAACATCTCAAATAATTACCTTGAATCCTCATCCTTATCCTCATACTAATTCGTGTTTCAATCGATCGATTTCACTTGCAAAGTCGATAAGCACTAATTCGTGTTTCAACTCCCCCATCTCTCAAAACCTTAGCCACTCATTTTATCACACAGCTGGTCCTAAAAAATTGATGGTAATTAAATGGTAACTAGCTTTCATCGTTTTGTTGAGGTCAGGCCCTATTTTGATTATTGTTATGATTTTATCAAGTAATTGATTCTTGATTAACTGCCTAATTTAGTCGTTCGTCAAGCTTTCCTGTTTGTTTCGGTTAAAACATATTATTGACCAAAGTATGTTCGGTCGTAACGGGTTCTAAGCAAATTATACTCCATCAAACGCGTTATGACCAAAAATAGGTTTGGTTTAAAATGGGTTTTAAGGAAAGTAAGTTTGGTTCAAAACGGGTTTTGAGTAAAATAGGTGGGGGTCAAAACGGGTGCTGAACTAAATTGTGGATTTGGAAGTTGATTTTGGATACTAATTTATATGTGGATATTAGTGTGAGTTAAGTATTGGTTTGTTAGCAGTTATATTTTTAATATACAATATTAAACTTTAACCATTGGTATTGTTTGGTAGAAGAGTTACTAGGTTGAAATTTATGAAGAGGTTATAATAACATGTGAAACAAGAGAAAGTAAATGAGATTGTTTTACTTTTTGTAAAATGAAACAATAATATTGATTTGGATCATAGGCAGAGATTGATGTTTGTTTGGCTAGGCTGATAGGATATGTTCACGTGACGAATGCATCTTTAAGCAATCGGGATGCATTTCTTTCTTTTACTGTTGAAGAGGTCCAAGTCCGGTAAGCGATTAGAACCACCGAAGATCATTGTATCAAAGAGAAAGTGGTGCCAGAGGTTGATGATAGTAAGAAAGAGGCTACGACATTCTTCAAAACGCAAACCGAAACGGCTGAAGGTTTCACTAAGGTGAATTATAATTTGAAAGTCATGTTTAAAATTTTAAATATATTTTTTTATGTTTTGGAGTATATGAAAAGGTTGTGTTTAAAACAATTTATCTGGTGATGATGACTTTAATTGTGCGAAGTGGTTATTATTGTAAGAACCGGACTGAATTAATATGAAGGATGATTATGTTGCTGATGATAACGAGTACGCAGAGAAGCTAAAGAAGGAGACTTATGCTTTCTTCTTCTTCCTCGCTACGTAATCATTCGTTTTCATTCACTAACTAATGAAACTGATTCCTGAGAAGTGGGCTATCTATAAACCTTTTTAGTGAACCAGATGGCCACATTATGCCCACCATGATTAGGTACAGGCAGTGCCTCTTAATTTCCCTTTCACAGTTTATATTATTTTCTGAATCTTTTTTTTTTCTTATATCAAGTTAAAAATCAACTGTAACAAAATGCAATTAAACATATAATTTTTTTTGATAGGGGTCGTTATAGCATATTTCCCCTATAAAATGTTATATAAAACATCAAACATGTTACCTATTTACTTATCACAATCTCGAACACTAGGTTCTGTCAAAGATTTGGAAAACAAAATCACTAATTAAAATTTTTAATAATACGAGAAGTTTTAACATGTCTTTTTATTAGCCTTTCATGTTAAACTTGGATGTCCCTTCAAAAATTTGCCTTTTTCATTTGAATATTTCGTGTATTGTCAAAGCAATGCATGGGTTGTGGGATGGATGACGGCAAGTTGGAAATGAGGTCTTTGGAATTGAATGTTATAAATACTAATGTGTTAAAAATGATAATCTACCTTTAAATAGAAGAGAGCCTGTTGGATTTAATGTGTAGGTATTTTTTGTTGACATGGAACTTTGGTTTGGTATGGTATGGGAGTGAATTTTAGTTCTATTGATTAGTTTGAGACGTTGTGTATTTGTTCCCTAGGAAATATTACATGGGAGGGATGTGTTTACACTCTGTTGAAATCATGTGTGTCATATATTATGGACTGATTTGGCCAAATTATAATAAGTGAAGGGGAAAAATAATAGCTAATGTTGGGAGGGGAGTATTAGTGAAAACGTAATTTAATTTGGTATGAATGGTTAGGTAAAGTTTACTTTAGTGAGAATATTGATTTTGATTCTCTTTTTCTCAAGTTGGTCCATTTGTTTTCTTCTGTCAAAAGCCTCCTATCAAGTGTGTAAACCGGTCCATATCAGGATCAAGGCTAAAACTATGCTGAAAATTTGACGGCACTTCAGGTACAACAAGTTTTGCAGCAATGTAGCTGCATTTATGGGTCACCCGGATGCAAACAGAAGCGAGTGATACGCTTTGTATAATAAAAATCAAGATTATATTTAGTTAAACCTGGGATCTGATTAGTCACATCAACCATATTATTATTTTTAAACCATATTTTTTATAAACAATACTATATTCATAGGTTAACTGTTCGGAACTTAAGGATAATGGAGAATTCTGGGCGACCATCAGCTGCATATTTCTGCAGATTAAATATTTTGAATTCAATCTAGCTAATAGAAACCAAAATTGTTCTATTGTCTTTCATATTATTGTTTACTAAGCGTTTTATTGTACAGAGGATATGTGTTCAAATTTATTCATATAAACATTAAAAAAACTATTGATTTGATTGTTAGAGCCTGATTTTGGTGTTCATATTGCTTGATCGATCCAAAGAAGGAAACATTCAGCCATTCAGGTATTGTACTATTCGATTTCAAATAAATTTTCTGAATTGATTGTTTATCTTTTTTTCCATGATTATAGCTCTGTCTGTGCATTGATCTACGTCATCACCAGCATTACAAAGTATCTAAATTTGAAGGCGGTAATTGGGAACTTTGTATATATGTAAATTGGGATCCAGATGTACAAAGTTCATGTAGCTGATGTAGGTTTCTTTTTCTTCCTAGACCTCTTCCAACCAAGTACTTCTTTTTAGACTTGATTCGATAAAGATCAAGAAACCATCATACACTTCACTTTCTCTAAATAATTCTGTTACTATTAACTTATTTGTATATATACAGATCGGTTCTTGAAGAAACACTAATCGACCCTGGGCAGATTACGGATAATCTGGGGGCTAAGTAATGTTTCCCACGAGGATGAGGTCCAGCAAAGAAAGTTGTTCTTCAGGTGACCTGCAAAACAGACACCGTAAGCTCGTCACTGAGAAGGGGGGGGGGGGGGTTCCTCCTTGTGACCACCCTCCGGCGTGAGAATCAGACTAGATTGCTCTGAATATAAGTGTATATTAAGAGATTGCTAGAGAAGATAAGATAATGAGATATCAGATGATGTCCTTACCATTCCAAGGTGTTGGAGTATTTATAACCGAAGGTAGGTTTCCTAGAAGGTACAGCCGGCTGAATAGTATTCCTGTTCTACCAACAGTGGGCTACGCACAAGCCATGCTGGTTGGTGGATAGGCTACGGCCGACAGTGACAAGGTCGGCTGTATACTGTTCCTTTACTGCCGGCTATGCACTGTTCCACCAACTGTAGGCTGCGCACGTCCCATAGTAAGGGTTGGTGAGTAGGCAGCGGCTAATAGTGACAAACAGTACTAGAGGGTGCTCCTCCTCGTACTGTTGTCGGTGAGCTGTCACCCTGTGATTGGTTCATGGGCTGTTCTGGTCAGATCGTCTATTTTGCCCATACCTTGGTAGGTATAGTACAAAAGATCTTCCAGAAGCATACGGACTGGCTCATTTAGGCGGGAGTATTCCCGCCTTGCTCATTCCTTCAGGTGACTACTGAAGTAGCAAGAGTTAGTGCCTTGTGCGTGTAGCCTTGCTATCAGTGCGGGTAGCCTTCCCTGATGGCTTGTATCCGCAACTGCGGGAACAAACGGGGTACTTCACCATTGGGAGGCTTTCCCTGCGGGTACAGCTGGCGTACTGCGCGTAAGGTCTTCTCTGAGCATGGTGGGTCCTGCGGAAGCAGTTCGTCGTTGCGCAGACGTCCCTGTTCAAGGTAAGTCTTGCGGGTCCAACTGGGCTCTGCTGGGACCTACCTCTTCAAGTCCCCCCAGTCCAATGTTCTTCTCATGAATTATTAATAAGTGAGGTGAACTTTTGGACTAGCAAGGGGTTTTGAAAAGGGTTTTTAGTTTTAAGGTTTTCCGTGGGGATTCTTCCCGTGGTTTTCCTAATGTCACGCAGAAATTCCCGACTTTTCTGCTTGATCTTTGGGTATGAAGCGGGTAGGTCTGTAACCTCCTCGCAAGTCAGGAGCGTTGAGTCCCACTTGTGTGGATTCTCCATGGGGTTTTGGTAGTTTTCAACATAGTGATCAATTATGTTAAAACCACCAATTCCATCTTGGAGTTTCAAACAATATAGTTCTCGACGTTCCCGCCATGCGGGGATGTTATTCCCGTTTCCGCAAGCATGGCCCAGAAGATCCTTCTTGGTTTGAATTCCCTGCGGAGCGCTAAGTATGTGAAGGGTTTTGCCTTGACACTGTACCCGCACTCGTCTTACGGTTACTTTACTTCAAAGGTATTCCTGGCGTCAATTCCTTGCGGGTGCTAAGTATGTGAAGGGTTTTGCCTTAACACTTTACTTGCACCTGTCTTATAGTTACTTGGTTGCCAAGGTAAGGGGTATTTTCCCGCTTTTGAATCTTTTTGAAATTTTGAAATTCGAAGAGTTGGTGAAATGATAAGAACAGTCCAAACTATTGAAACGTCGTCCGACGGTTTCTTCTGACAGTGTCAGGATGTGCAGGAAGTTATGGCGACGTGACAGTATATGGTCATTCCAGGCGCTTTTTCAGGCGCGTGAGCGCGAATTTTCGGGCGCGTGGCCGCGAAATTACTGGCACGCGTCTTTTCAACAGCTGTTGCCAGCTTGCTTTTTGCCACGTGTCATAGTTTCATTGCACCTGTGATTTCTCTCTCTTCCGCATTAAATTCATCGCATTAATTGCGATTAGTATATAAAGGGGGAGAGGGTCCTTTGTAATCCACACTTTCACTTTTCTCTTCATCTTCAAAACGATTTCCGGCGAATACTCACCTTTTCAGTCGAGCATTCTCTTGAAATCGTTCTCTTTTTCATACCTGCAAAATGTCTTCTGTTCACGATCTTGAGGCTACAGCCCCGGAGGCTGGGGTGTACGCCGAGCACCCGTCATCCACGTCCGACAAGGATGACAAGAGTACTGCTGGCGAGTGCCAGTCTCTCGAGCCTGAGTTTCCTGAACCTCATCAGACGGTGTATGATGCCCCCAGAGGCAAGATCGGGGTATATGCCGCATTCTTTGTCTATGGGAATCTTAGGTCCCCTTTGACAAAGTTTGTGTACCGTGTCCTGGAGAGGCACGGTGTGCACCTGACTGAGGTGCACCCGATGGCGATCGCGAAGATTCGCCACTTCGAGTGGTGTGCCGGATTCTGGGCGTTGAGCCCTTCGTCGACCGCCTGATGACCTTCTACTCTTGGAGGTGCATCCAGGGGTGGTATACTCTGATAACCCGGATCAAGGGTTTGAAGATTTGCGCAACCGAGCGCAGTCTTCGTTCATGGAAGCGGGAGTTCTTTTTTATCTCCGCTCGCGGCATCCCCCTTGCCATGAAGTTCAAGAATGGGCAAGCACCCCCCAGCCTTCACGCCTCCAACTACCAGGAGGCGGAATGGTTCTCAAAGATATCCCGAGTCCAATCTCCGGTTTACCGCTTTGCGGAGTCCGGGATGGTGATGCTCGGGATGAGCCGGGTGTGGAAGGATGCGGATGCGCAAAAGATCCCGATCGTCCTTGAATACGGTTTGAACTCTGTCCCTTACGGTACGGTCTGTCTTCTTTGTTTATATAGGTTTGTCTTCTAACTGTTTTTCTTTTATTTCAGAGGGGAACGACTTGCAGTCTCTCCTGTATCCGCGGGAGGCTGATAGTCCCGCTCGGATGGGTACTCGTGCTCTAGATGAGGACGAGTTGCCCATCCTTGAACAGACGGCGGATCGGTTCGTGGAGGTCTACCCGCCAGGCCACGAGATCCTGAGCGCCAGGCGGCCAGGTAAGGCGTTATTCAACCCTCGACCCCTCAATGCTGAAACCTCTGCTGGAATTCCTCTAATCTTGTGTTCTGATGAGGAATCCGCAGATGGTCCTTCGTTGGTGCGGAAGAAGAAGGTTGCCGGCGGGAAGGGGAAGGCGAAGGTGGCCTCCACTGCCGATCCGGTGCCTCGGTCTGATTCAGAGACCGAGAGCGAGGAGGTGGCGGGGAACCCCGGTGGTGATAAGACCACTGCTCCGGAGGCTGCGACGACTGTCACCTCCGGAGAGCCCAGGATGAAAACGGTGAGCGGCGTGAAGAGGCCGGCTCCATCGGGTTCATCCCCGCATGTCCGCACTTTTAGGCTCAAGAAAACCCGTAAGTACAAACTTTATTTTTAACTTCATAGCATTCCATCATTAATACTTATCTTCTTTGTGCAGGCGTGGATGCTACCGCATTCCAGGGTGAAGCGGGGAGAAGTACCTCCGGACCCATGACGGTAGGCTTGGTCAGCCTACCTGAGGCGACGACCCAGGCGGCTGCGCCTGCTTCCGCTGGTTCAGTTGCTCACTCCGTTGAGCCAACTGTTCCAGCTGTGATGACATCACCGCCGGCTGTCAGTGCCATATTTACCGCATCTTTCACTGAGCCGGCGGTTACTTTTTCTGCGGACTCCGCAGCGGCGACCACGGTTGTGAGTTCACCTATAGTGAGTTCACCTCCGTTGGTTTCTACTACCGCGGCGGCCTTAACCATGCCTCCTCCGTCATCGGCAACGACGGCCGATCCTTCAGGTGTGCATGGGGCTTCTCGCCAACCTCTGCCTCCTTCCCATCTACCTGATCTCTTTGACGGATTTCCCTTGGGTTCAGGTGATGGGTTTGGCGGCTATCGGCCTGTTGTTGACCCTACAGGTGCGTAGGGTTCTTTTGGCCTTTTTTTATTTTTTATTTTTATATATCATCTTTTCCTAACTGCTTTTTGTTTTTTGCAGTGTCGGATTCCAATGAAGTGTATGTTCCACGATAGAACATCTGCCGATGAACAACCCTTCGCACACCTGTGGAGTGCGTGGAGTGGGCTCGTCACGCAGCTCCCAGTGGTGCGTTGGGGGAAGCCATGGCTAGCTACCAGGAGGGTAGGCTAACCAATGAGCTTCGGGTTCTCCTGGCCCGGATGCAGCCGCGCGTCGAGCTGCTTTGTCGTGAAAACGACAAGTTAAAAGCAGCTCGTATCCAAGAAGTAGCTCAGGCGCGGGCTGTCCGGGAGGAGAATAGGAGGCTCTCCGCGGCTGCTGCGGAGAAGGAGAAGGCGTTCAAGGCCCTTGAAGTTGAAGTTCAGGCCCGTCTCGAGGCCCGTTCCAAGTCTGCCCAAGCTGTTAACGAACAGCTTCGGCTGGCTAAGGAAACTGCTGGTAACGCAACTGAAAGGGCCACCAAGGCTGAAGCTGTTGCTGAGCCTCTACGCCTCGAGAATGAGGAACTTAAAAAACTAGAGGCGCTCCAACAGGCTCATGATGCCTTGGCGATGGAAGACGCGAAGAAGCTCCAAGAGATCCTGGACCAGAGGGGGGTGCTTGACCAGACTGAGCGGAAGCTAAAGGGCGTTGAAGAGGCTGCGGCTAAAGAAGTGTTGCTTGCCAACCTCAACAAAAGTGAAGCCGAACGCGCCCGTAACCAAGCTCAAGCCGCCCTCCAAGAAGCTCTGGTTGCCAAGGAATGGCTTCTTCGAGAGGCGTTGTCTCAGGTAAGCTTAACTTCATAATGTCTTTACGCTTCTTTGTGAATAGAAAAGGTTTTGATACTTGTATTTTTTCTTTTTGTAGGTTGTGCATCGGGTCTTCACAGATACGTCTTATGACGATGCTATGAGCGCAGCCCTCAACGCTTCTCATGAGGATGGGGAAAAGGCCGGCTTCCTGCTTGGTCTAGGGTTTGTTGAGAAAGGCATCCCGCCTTCCAACTTCCCTTTGTATGATGTGGATACTGAAGCTGTTTATGACCAAGCAGTGAATCAGTATGCCGCCTTCCCGCATCCGGTGGTGGAGAAGGTAAACGAAGTCGCTGCTGCTGATGATGGGCTAGCTATCCTTAAAGCTTTCCTTGAACCGCCACGCTCTACTGATGGTGCGGGTCCAAGTGGAAGTGGTCCTGAAGCTTGATCCTGAAGATCCCTTTCCACCATTAGCGTAGATTTTTGTTTTTGTATAGCTTCTTTTGTATGCGGGTATGCACCCAGCAATCTTTGTAATATTTGAATTTTGATGGAATAAAGATTGTGTTAATTCCTTGCCTTGTTTATTTTACGCATGTTTTGATTTAACTTAGCAATTTCTTTAGTACTTCGATAAGTTAACTTTTTAACGTGGCAAATTATAAGTTTGTTTCGCTTCCTCTTTCATGATTGTGCGGGTATGACCGTCACTTACACTTAGTAGGATGGCTTAACTTTACTTATATCTGACCTGCGTGGAAGTTTTCCTCATCTTTTCCTTTGAAATTTTCTAAGTGTTTAGAATAAGTTAACCTTTGAACGTGGTATTTAATAGGTTGAAGTTTTGCCTCCTTTTTCGTGATTGTGCGGGTAAGACCGTCACTGCACTTAGCAGGATGGCTAAACTTTGCCTACATCTGACCTGCGTGGAGGTTTTCCTTAAAACTTGAAATTTTTACCGTTTTGTGTTTATGCGGGTTTTGCCGCCTTCCACACGTAACGACTTACTTCTTCCCATATTTATGCGGTGAATACCGGCACATCAGTGTGGGAAGTTCATAAGTATAAAGGTAAGGCTATCAACACATTGTGAAAGGAGAATCATTTCCATTAGAAGTGGCTCTAGGCCTTTTCTTTACAAATTTGGAATTGATCTACATATAACATTTGCGTAATTGAGCTCCATTCCATGTTCTTGGGATGGGAGTGCCATCGAGCTTTTCGAGCCGGTATGCGCCCTTTCCCAGAACTTCTTTGATAATGTATGGCCCTTCCCAGACCGGAGCCAGTTTTCCTGGGCGTCGTTGGTTCAAAGCCTCGTTGTTACGCAGTATGTAGTCTCCTACATTGAAGTTGCAGAGTTTTACCCGCGTGTTGTAGTACTTTTGCATTTGTCGCTTGTAGTTCTCTTAACGCACTGCGGCTAAGTCTCCGCGTTCCTCGGTTAGCATAAGGTCTAACCGTCTTTCCGCATCATTGTCTTCTGGCTGAATCAAGACCCTTGGTGAGGGTAAACCAATTTCGACCGGGACCATGGCTTCAGTGCCATAAGTGAGACTGAACGGGGTTTCTCCCGTACTGGCCTTTTTCAGCGTTCTGTTTGCCAAAGGACGTGCGGAAGCTCGTCCACCCAGCCGGATCTGTGTTCCAAGAGTCTTTTCTTTATGCCTTCGACGATGCTCTTATTTGCTCTTTCTACCTCACCATTACCCTGCGGGTGCGCCACTGAGGTAAAAGTGTGGGTGATTTGAAGTTCTTCCAGCCACTTTTGTAGCTTCTTGTCAGCAAAGTTGGTGCCGTTATCGCTCACCAAATTCTGTGGAAGTCCAAAACGACAAATAATAAATTCCCAAATAAATTTTTTGATATGTTTCGCGGTTGTTCGGGCTAAGGGTTTTGCTTCTATCCACTTGGTGAAGTAGTCGATGGCTAACACTAGGAACTGAACATTTCCTGCTGCTGTAGGAAATGGGCCTGTCACATCGATGGCCCACTTCTGAAATGGCCATGAAGAGGTGACTTGAACAAGTTCATTCTTCGGGCGGTGCGTGTTGGGTGCGTAGAGCTGACAAGACCTGCATTTTCTGATGTATGCCAGCGCATCCGTATGCATCCCCGGCCAAAAGTATCCCGCGTTGTTTAGCTTAGCTACAACAGCGCGTGGACCTGCGTGTACTCCACAGATGCCTTCGTGTACTTCCCTTAGGAGGTAGTCAGCATCTTGGTTGTCCACGCATCTTAAGAGTGGGCCAAGAAAGTTACGTCTGTAAAGGATGTCATCGATGAGTTGATAATTCAGTGCTTTACAGCGTAGTTTTCTTGCCTGTGTTTTTGACTCTGGTAGTGTACCTGCCGCAAGGTATTTTATTATTGGTGTCATCCACGTTTATGTGCCGGTTTGGATGACACAAATTTCCTTGTGCGGGACCGAAGGTGCCTCGAGGAGTTCAATGCGGATGTCCTTTCCCAAGTGGGTGAAGGCTAATGATGCAAGCTTGCTTAACGCATCCGCAGATTTGTTTTCACTACGCTTGACGTGTATGACTTTGCAATCGTTAAAATCGCGCATAAGGGTTTTTGCTTGTGCGAGGTACAGGGCCATTGTGTCGTTCACGGCCGTGTACGTCCCGTTGATTTGATTGGCTACTAACATGGAATCCACGTGGGCTTCCAAGTGTTTCACTCCCATCTTACGCGCAATTCTCAGCCCGGCCAAGAATGCTTCATACTCGGCTTCGTTATTCGTACTTGGAAAATCCAGTCGAATAGCGTAAGTGTATTCTTGGCCTGCTGGGTTGGTTAGTTTCAGCCCTGCGCCTGAACCCTCGTTACTGGCTGCTCCATCAGTGTAGAGTCGCCAGACATCATTGATGTCCTGTGCTGGAGAGGGTTGAGCCTCTTCCTGGCACTCTTTTTCCCGCGATGCAGGCACTTCCGCAATAAAGTCAGCCAAAACCTGGCCTTTTATGGCTGGTCTTGGCTTATACTTTATCGCGTATTCCCCCAACTCAATTGCCCATTTGGCTAGGCGTCCCGTTAACTCGGGTTTGCGTAGAACGTTTGCAAGTTTGAAGTTGGAGAGAATGGTGATTGGGTGACCCTGGAAATATCGTCTTAACCTGCGTGAAGCGTGTATAAGTGCTAAGACTAATTTTTCGAGGGTAGAGTACCGGGTTTCTACGTCTGTTAGGATACGGCTGACATAATAGATTGGCATCTGGATGCCTTTTCGCTCTACTAGCAGGATTGCCCCGGTTGCTCTATCTGTTGCGGAAAGGTATAGGATTAACTCCTCTCCCGCTTTTGGTGTTGTGAGCGTTGGGAGTTCGATCAAGCGTGACCGAATCTCCTAAAAAGCTGCTTCCGCTTCTGGTGTCCAGCGGAAGTGCGTTTTCTTTAAACAGTTTCTCAACGTTGACACGAAAGGAAACGACTTATCCGCGTGGTTTGCCAAAAAGCGATTAAGTGCCACTAGTCGTCCATTCAGTGTCTGAGCCTGTTTGATGGTAGTAGGTGATTCCATTTTGATAATGGCTTCGACCTTTTCAGGGTTCGCTCTGAAGCCATCTTTAGTGACGATGACCCCCAAGAACTTCCCTTCTTCCATTCCAAAGGCACACTTGCTCGGGTTGAGTTTCATGTTTATCTTCCTATGCGTGTTGAAAGTTTCTTCGATGTCTTTCAACATCGCTTCTGCGTCAGGGCTTTTAATGACCAAGTCATCCATGTAGACTTCCAAGTTCCTCCCAATTTGGGCATGAAACTGGTTGTCCATCAGGCGTTTGTATGTGGACCCGGCATTCTTAAGTCCAAATGGCATCATTTGGTAACAAAATGTGCCATCGGGCGTCCGAAAAGCGGTTTTGTCCTGATCATCAACGGCCATGTGGATTTGATGGTACCCCTTATACGCATCCAGGAAGCATTTAAGGCGAAACGGTGCTAACGAATCCACCTTAAGATCAATTTCGGGTAACGGATAACAATCTTTGGGGCATGCTTTGTTTAAGTCCTTGAAATCTATGCACATGCGCCATTGTTTGTTATTCTTCGGTACCATAACGGGATTTGCAACCCATGTTTGATATCTACTAACGCGTACGATGCCTGCGTCAAGGAGTTCCTTGACTTGGGTTCTACACGCGTTAGTTTGTTCTGGCCCCATTACTCTACGCTTTTGTACGACTGGCGTGACAGCCGGATCGCACTTGAGCTTATGCTCTGCCTTACTTCGGGGTACACCAGTCATGTCAGCTGGTGTCCACGCGAAGATGTCAGCGTTTTTCTGTAATAAGCGTTTGAGTAAGGTGCGTGTGGGATCAACAACTGTTGGGCCAATGGAAACGGCCTGGTCAGGGTATTTGCCGTTGAAGGCCCATCTTTCCGGTTCGGTGATGGTTGGTTTAGCCATCTTTGGTTTGGGTTTAGATGAGACAGATGCGATGCATACCTGGGGAATGCCGGTGATCATCGCTACACCCTCAGCTGTTGGCCATCCCATCATGCCGTGGACTGAAGATACCACGGCGTTGAATCTTGCCATCCCGTCTCTTCCGAAGAGAATGTCGTATGTGTGGTGTGGCTTCCTCATCACGACAAAATCCACGTCTTCTGTGCGTGAGTGATTCCCGTACGTAAGAGTGACGGGGAAAGATAGGATACCCAGGGGGTGTTTGTGCTGCCGTCGAACCCTTCCATCGAGGCGTAGATCGTTTCCAGGCGTTCCTTGTCTTCGTCATCTAGCTTGTCGAAGAACTGCCTGTACATCACCGTTGACGAGGCGCCGTTGTCAGCAAGAGTGCGAGAAGTGATGTAGTGCCCCAGCTGGCTTTTGATGACGATAGGGTCTTCTTTGCTGGGTCCTCCTGGCACTCGCGGGAAGCGCACCTCAGCTTCCTTCCACGCGCATGGTTCTGTCGCTCGCCTTTTTCTTCCTCTGATCTTACCATGAACCATGTTGATGCTGATGTCAACGGGCTTTCGTCCGTTGCCTCTGTACCGGTTATCATTCCTTCCTCCCTTCTTGATTGATGCCACAAGGTGTGCAAGTCTTCCATCCTTGACTAATGTTTCAACAATATCCTTCAAGGATGTACACTCCTCCGTACTATGACCTTTTGTCCCGTGGAAGTCACAGGATTTGCTTTGATCCGCATTAGGTCGCTGCCGGATCATTGGAGCTTTTGGCCATGGTAGTTTTTCGGTGGCAAATATCTCCGTGACGCTTTTGGTGAGTGGCGTCCACCGGTGTTTTCGGCTTGAAGGGTGTGTGTTATCTCTTCCGCCAACAAGAGGGTGACAGCTGGATGAGGTGTCAAAGTTTACCCTTGACTGCCAAATACCTAGCTTCCTCTTTTTGTTCTGCCGGGCGATCCGAACATTGTTTTCTCTAGTCCTTTGCGTGTAGAGGTGTGTACTCTGGGGAAGATCCCTTCCCAGTTGCTTCTCCGTCTCGGCAAAGCGCTTGGCCGCCGTCATGATGGCATCCCATGTGGATGGCATGCCGTCCTTACCCGTCAATGTGCGGATAAGCTCTGGGTATTCGGCGCCCTGGATGAAAGCGACGCGAACAAGATCTTCACTTATGTTGCCCAGACTTAGCTTTTTGGAGTTGAAGCGAGTGATGAAGTCTAGTAAAGATTCATCCTCCTCTCTAACGCAGTTGAGGATCGTCCACTGTTCTTCAGTATATTTCCTTTGTTGGCTGAAGTGTTGGCTGAACTTGTTCTGAAAGTCCGCCCAATCATAGATGTGGTGGACCGGTAAACGATCGAACCATGCCCTGGCCGCTCCAACCAGACTCATCTGGAACATATAACACCACGTGGGTTCCGTCCAGTTACTGACGGTTGCCCCCGCAATGAATCTGTTCAAGTGGTCGTCTGGGTCGGATAGACCATCATAAGTGCCGATGTTGGACATTTGTTTGGCACTTCTCGGGGCGATTGCTTCCGCAATGTCCCTTGCAAACTTAGACTTTCCTGCATTTGCAGCAGTTGGTTTAAAGGTTTTGTAGAAGTCACGCGGGTTTCTCCCCGCGTTCGTTGGTTTAAAGGTTTCTCCAAAATTCCTTGTCGGTTGAAGTCCGTTTCCTTACGCTTCCCTTTTGCCTTATGGCGAGGGTTTGCGTCGGTATCGGATTCTTCCCGCTCATCGTCTGAGTACTCGCACTCACTGTTCATGTTGAGATGTTGGCGAGTACTGCCGAATTCGTCAGCCTGTTGAAGTGAACGCAAGCGTTCATCCAACTCAGCTTGGAACTCTTTCTGACGTGCTTCGGCCCACGCCTTAACTTGATCTAGTGTTTGGCGAGGGACCCTCGTCCGTTTCTCCAACTGGGCATCAGTGAACCCCAGTGAAATATTGTGACACCCGGTAATTTCCCAATCCCATAAACCAAGTAACCAACCTAATTATTAGGAGATTGTGAATGTTATGCGCGCCATTATCAGCGCGGGCATATGTTATATGCGCCATGCGCGGATGCGATGCGCGCCATGTTAGGATCAGCGCGGGCATATGTTATATGCGCCATGCGCGGAAGCGATGCGCGCCATGTTAGGATCAGCGCGGGCATATGTTATATGCGCCATGCGCGGATGCGATGCGCGCCATGTTAGGATCAGCGCGGGCATATGTTATATGCGCCATGCGCGGATGCGATGCGCGCCATGTTAGGATCAGCGCGGGCATATGTTATGTGCGCCACGCGCACAGGTTTTGTGTTTTCATAACTTAATTTTATGTCGTTTCTGTCTAATGGGTTGCATACCTCTTCAATAATCAATAAGTAAAACTATGTTCAAACAATATCCTAATTTCCTAATTAAGACCCAAATCATTTATGCGCGCGCGGAAAAAGGGAACTAACCTCCCCGCATGGCGGGAACATTGAGAGCTAGTTTGTTTGAAGCTCCAAGATGGAATTGACTTCAACATAACTGATCACTATGTTGAAATACCAAGACCTCATGGAGAATCTACAAATGAAACTCAACGTCCCTGACTACGAGAAGGTTACGCATCTACCCGCATCAAATAAAAAGGAGTTATGTGCGACACCTGCGGGAAGAATCCCCGCGGGACACCTTAAAACTAAACCCTTTACGCATGAACGTCTGCACAGAAACCAACCACCTTTTCGCTTAAATCCAAAAGTTCACCCTGTTAAACTCTGAGAACACTGGTTCCAGCAGAGCCAGATGGACCCGCAGGATTTCCTTATAAGGACGCCTGCGCAGTGATACGCGCAGGATTCGTTACAAGGACGCTTGCGCGAAGACCAACTGGAGCCGCCGGACCCACAACATTCAAAGAAATGGCCTTCACGCAGAAGGCTATACGCGCAAGGCTACACGCACAAAACACTTAGTCTATTCTTAAGATGTAAAGGGATTACCCCCGCCCAGAAAGAACCAGTTGCGTGTTTCAGAGATTTTTACCTTTTGACTGCACACTGACAACAGTACCAGGAAAAGTATACTGTAACACGAAATGTCAGCTGTCAGCCGCACCTACTCTCACCAACCACAGTCCTGCATGTACTGTCAAATCCATCAGAACCTTTATAACCACTCCCTAGGACCATCACCCCCATCCCTAAAATAAATAATAATAAACCCCATACCTTGTCATCATTACACCCAATATAAATAAGATTTCAATCCCCTAAATCAAGGGATTGTGTTCCCTTGAATTTGCCTATAAATAAGTCTCAATTCTTGAATAAAAATATCACACAAACACACTTCAAACTCCTCTCTTAAACCTGTAATTCTGCACTAACCATCTCTCAAGCATCCGTTTCCAGTTCCATCGCTAGGTAAGCCGAAACTTTAGTCTTGAGATTTACTTTTCTGACCAGCCCTTATATTCTTCGATTACTTGGTCTTAATACACATATTTCTTGTTATTTAAACATATTCTGGACTTCCAATTTCGAGGCTAACATCAGGAAACCCGAATCTCGTTAAATCTCTCTCTAAACCATCACTTAACAAGAATCACAGGTGAGTCTCACAGCCCCTATTTTCACTGTTTTTAAACTGTTTTCGGGGCGAGGGACACGTGTTTAAATTATGTTTTATCATGGTATATTTACAAGCAATGCAAACGATTATCTGTTCATGGTGTTTATCTTGGTTTTCAATGTGAGTGCGCAAGATTTAGAAAGTGATCACTTCGTCAATGGAACTCTAAGGGTAGGGACTACTGTGTTTGATCAACCCGCTCGTAGGGGTCGCACCTCTTTGCATAGACGAGTGCCTAGTATGGTCATGGGGTAGTACTACTGGTTGTAAAGCCCGCTCGTAGGGGTCGCACCTCTTTGCATGGACGAGCGCCTAGTTTTCCGAGCACAACGTCCGCGCGTAACCCGCGGGACGGTATTGTTTTAGCTCGTAGTGGCAGCGCCACTTTGCATGGACGAGCATGGTTTTCAGAAATGTCCGCGCGTAACCCGCGGGACGGTTTTATCAAGCATATGTTTTAATGATGTTATCAGAAATATGTTTCAATATGGTTTTATCAAGGATATGATGCAATACGATTTATCAAGTCACCAAAACTTGTGAACTCACTCAGTTTATACTGATTCAAATGTTTTTACGTGTCTTTCAGGTGATAATTAGTAGCGCAAGGAGTCACACATAGAGCACTTCACGCAGAACATCTATAAAAATGGTTTTTGGAAGATTTTAGTTCTATCCCTTCCACACGCGTGGTTGTTCCCGCCGTGTAAGGGGATATGGCGCGGAAATCTTCAACGTTTTTCATATGTGGATGTTTTTATATGTAATTCTAAACAATGTAATGTATTTTGTACTAGACATTTCATGCGCAATGGAAAATTTATTTGAATGTTTGCAATGACCCGTGCTTGATTATCAATTCCCACTCGCGCGCACCCGGCTGTTTCCGCCGTTTAGGGCCGGGTGTGACAGATTGGTATCAGAGCACTGGTTATAGCGAACTAGGAAAGAAGTTTTAACCTAGACTATAACCGTAGGGGAATCGCATGAAATATTTTGCAAAGAAAATATTTTCAAAAGAAAAACCACACACACACTTAGGAACACGGGTCACACAATGTCTAGTGAACACTAAGGATAAGAACATTATGTGCTCAGGGTACATGCGCTAAGTTTGATATATTTTCGTTCTCTTTTAAGAAAAACGAGAATGCCTCCAACCAGAGCCAAGGGAATTACCATGACACCCGAGGAACTCGCAGAAATAATCGCACAGGCGATCGCAACGCATGAGGCCAGCAAGGCCGAATCAAGTCAGGGTCGTCAAGAGACCGAAACCCCAGAACCCGAATCAGGAGCTTTGGACAAAGGATGCTCCTATAAGACATTTATGGCCTGTAAGCCTTGGCCATTCAAGGGCACCGAAGGGGCCATTGGGCTCTACAACTGGATCGACAAAATGGAGACAGTTCTCTCTATTAGCGGGTGTAGTGAAAATCAAAAGGTCCTTTACGCGACCTGCATGTTTCAAGAAGCGGCCTCGTCTTGGTGGGAGCTTCAAGTGAAAACATTGGGACGAGAAGTTGCTCTCCACAAGACCTGGGAGGAGCTGAAGGAAATGATGATGAAAAAGTTCTGCTCTCGCGCCGAAATTCAGAGTCTACAGCAGGAATTTTGGAACCACACCACGATAGGAACTGATATCGACGCCTACAACAACCGATTCAACGAACTTTGCCAGATGGTGCCGGATATGGCGAACACGGAGGAGAAAAAGATAGAGAGGTATATCTTTGGGTTACCCCATGTTATCAGAGTTCCACTCAATGCCGCAGCGCCTCCAACCTTTGATGAGGCAGTGGCGCGGGCCATCACTCTTACAAGAGATACGGTCCGTGCGGGCATGTTGACCTCGCGCGGGAACGAGCAGCGAACCTCTGACCCCAAGAGAAAATGGAACTCTCACCACCGAGGGTCCGACTCCAAGCAACCACCATTCAAGAAACAGGAGAGCGTAAGGGCTTACGCGATACAAGCCCTGGAGCCATCACGAAAAGGGTACAATGGGCCTCGCCCATGGTGCAGCAGATGCAAGTATTACCACGAGGGTGAATGCGCAAGCATCGTATGCGCCAAATGTAGCAGACCAGGGCACAAGGCGATAAACTGCCATAAGGAAGCGGGAGCAAACGACAACTGCTACGCATGCGGGAAGCCAGGACATTTCAGTCGGGAATGCCCGCAAAAGAGAAACCAAGCTCGCGGGAGAGCCTTTGTGATCGGCGCGGGCGAAGCAAAAGAAGAACCGAATGTGGTAACCGGTACGTTTCTACTCAACGACCATTTTGCATCTGTCTTATTTGATACTGGCGCTGACCTAAGTTTCATATCCACTGAGTTTAAAAACTCCCTAGGCCTAGCAACCAGTAGGCTAGACACGCCTTATACTATAGAACTAGCCAATGGTAGGCAGATACGCGCGAACGATAGGACTGAGCAATGTGTATTGGTCATGGGAGGTCACGGATTCAATATTGACTTATTGCCAATAGACTTGGGAAGCTTTGACATTGTGGTAGGCATGGATTGGTTAGTCGAGAACCACGCGGAAGTTATTTGCCATGAGAAGCAGGTTCGGATCCCACTGTTGAGCGGAGAAACCTTGGTAATTCAAGGGGAAAGAAGTGGAGTTGCGACAAAACTCATTTCGTGTCTAAAGGCGCGCAAGTGCATGAGGAAAGGATGCTACGCCTTCCTGGCGCACGTAGTAGAGAAGAAAGGAGATGAACGAAAGATTGAAGACTTACCAGTGGTGCGCGAATTCCCGGAAGTTTTCCCTGAAGATCTGCCCGGATTACCGCCACCGCGACAAGTCGAGTTTCGAATCGACTTGGTTCCAGGAGCTGCACCAGTAGCTTGAGCACCCTATCGACTAGCTCCATCCGAGATGCAAGAGCTATCCAATCAGTTGCAGGAACTATTGGATAAGGGTTTCATACGCCCAAGCTTTTCACCCTGGGGAGCTCCAGTACTTTTTGTAAAGAAGAAGGATGGTTCATTTAGAATGTGTATTGACTACAGGGAACTGAACAAGCTGACAGTCAAGAATCGGTACCCCTTACCGAGGATTGACGACTTATTTGATCAGTTGCAGGGATCCAGTTATTATTCGAAGATAGATCTACGGTCAGGTTACCACCAACTTAGGGTCCATGAGGAAGACGTGCCGAAGACAGCCTTCCGAACTAGATACGGCCATTATGAGTTCTTAGTGATGCCCTTCGGGCTAACTAATGCGCCGGCTGTATTCATGGATCTGATGAACCGTGTGTGCAAGCCATACTTGGATAAGTTTGTAATTGTATTTATAGATGATATTCTGGTTTACTCCCGAACCAGAGCTGAGCATGAACAACATCTGAGATTGATTTTGGAAATGCTGAAGAAAGAAAAGTTGTATGCAAAGTTTTCTAAATGTGAGTTTTGGCTTAGAGAGGTTCACTTTCTCGGTCACGTTGTAAACGAGAAAGGAATACACGTCGATCCTTCCAAGGTCAAAGCCATCGAGAATTGGGAAGCGCCAAAAACACCAACTGAGGTGAGGCAATTCCTAGGACTAGCTGGCTACTATCGACGTTTCATTGAGAATTTCTCCAAGATAGCTTTACCTCTGACTGCGCTAACCCAGAAAGATAAGAAGTTTGATTGGGGCGAAAACCAGGAAGCAGCGTTTCAAATGTTAAAGCAAAAGTTATGTAGTGCGCCAATTTTGTCGCTACCCGAGGGGACGGACGACATCGTCGTCTACTGCGACGCTTCACATCAAGGGCTCGGATGTGTCCTTATGCAGAGAAACAAAGTCATAGCGTATGCCTCTCGTCAACTCAAGGTCAATGAAAGGAATTATACAACGCATGATCTGGAACTTGGAGCAGTTGTTTTCGCGCTAAAGATTTGGCGCCATTATCTTTATGGTACAAAGTGTTTGATTTTTACGGATCACAAGAGCCTTCAACATATATTTGATCAAAAGGATTTAAACATGAGGCAACGAAGATGGGTTGAATTATTGAATGATTATGATTGTGAAATAAAGTATCATCCTGGAAAGGCGAATGTGGTAGCAGACGCTTTAAGTAGGAAAGAGCGAGCAAAGACGCTACGAGTTAAGGCTCTAAGAATGACCATTCGCGCAGACCTCACTACCCGCATCCGAGAAGCTCAACAAGAAGCCTTGAAATCAGAGTTTGTCAAGAACGAATCCCTTGGGGGTATGATTAAGAATTTAGAGCTCAAAGAGAACGATACTCGATATTTTGCTAACCGCATATGGGTCCCTCTCAAAGGAGGATTGCGCGAGCAAGTGTTAAACGAAGCTCACAAAACGCGGTATTCCGTACATCCTGGCGCAGACAAGATGTACCAAGATGTTAAAGCGCTGTATTGGTGGCCCAATCTTAAGGGCGACATCGCGACGTATGTCAGTAAGTGCCTGACGTGTTCGAAGGTGAAGGCTGAATACCAGAAACCGTCAGGGTTGCTTCCACACCCAGAAATTCCCATGTGGAAGTGGGAACAAATCTCCATGGACTTCATTACCAAACTGCCAAGGACACCTGGGGGTTACAACACGATTTGGGTTATTGTAGACCGGCTAACTAAGTCAGCACACTTCCTGCCGATCAAGGAAACCTATAAGATGGAAAAGTTAGCCCGATTGTATATTCGAGAAGTAGTTTCAAAACACGGAGTTCCGGTATCCATCATTTCTGATAGAGATAGTCGTTTCACCTCAAGATTTTGGAGATCGTTACAAGGGGCTTTAGGTACTCGTCTTGACATGAGTACGGCTTATCATCCCCAAACAGATGGACAAAGCGAGCGAACCATTCAAACATTAGAAGATATGTTGCGCGCGTGCGCAATCGATTTCGGGGGTAGCTGGGATACTCATCTCCCATTGGTTGAATTTTCATACAATAACAGTTATCACACAAGCCTCAAGGCTGCGCCATTTGAAGCCTTGTATGGGCGCAAGTGTAGGTCCCCACTGTGTTGGGCTGAAGTGGGTGACAAGCAAATGACTGGTCCAGAATTGATCCAAGAAACGACGGACAAAATTAAGCAGATACGGGATCGCCTTAAGGCAGCGCGCGACAGACAGAAAAGCTATGCAGATGTGAGAAGAAAACCGTTGGAATTTCAAGTAGGGGATAGAGTACTTTTGAAAGTCTCTCCATGGAAGGGAGTCCCCCGTTTCGGCAAGCGAGGAAAGTTAAATCCGCGATACATCGGACCATTTGAGATCCTGGAAAGGATCGGTCCAGTTGCTTATAAACTCCATTTACCCGCCGAACTTAGTGGAGTTCACGACACGTTTCATGTATCCAACCTCAAGAAGTGCTTATCTGATGAAACGTTAATTTTACCATTGGACGAGGTTCATATCGACAAACAGCTACACTTCGTGGAAGAGCCTATAGCAGTAACCGATTGGAAAGAACAAAAGTTGCGAAGAAGCCGAATCAAGTTAGTAAAGGTTCAATGGAACTCAAAGCGTGGACCTGAATTCACTTGGGAAAGAGAAGACCAAATGCGCAAAAAGTACCCATACCTCTTCCAAAGAATAGCTCCTACCAGCGACACCTCCTAAATTTCGGGACGAAATTCTCCTAACGGGGGGAGAATGTGACACCCGGTAATTTCCCAATCCCATAAACCAAGTAACCAACCTAATTATTAGGAGATTGTGAATGTTATGCGCGCCATTATCAGCGCGGCATATGTTATGTGCGCCACGCGCACAGGTTTTATGTTTTCATAACTTAATTTTATGTCGTTTCTGTCTAATGGTTTGCATACCTCTTCAATAATCAATAAGTAAAACTATGTTCAAACAATATCCTAATTTCCTAATTAAGACCCAAATCATTTATGCGCGCGCGGAAAAAGGGAACTAACCTCCCCGCATGGCGGGAACATTGAGAGCTAGTTTGTTTGAAGCTCCAAGATGGAATTGACTTCAACATAACTGATCACTATGTTGAAATACCAAGACCTCATGGAGAATCTACAAATGAAACTCAACGTCCCTGACTACGAGAAGGTTACGCATCTACCCGCATCAAATAAAAAGGAGTTATATGCGACACCTGCGGGAAGAATCCCCGCGGGACACCTTAAAACTAAACCCTTTACGCATGAACGTCTGCACAGAAACCAACCACCTTTTCGCTTAAATCCAAAAGTTCACCCTGTTAAACTCTGAGAACGCTGGTTCCAGCAGAGCCAGATGGACCCGCAGGATTTCCTTATAAGGACGCCTGCGCAGTGATACGCGCAGGATTCGTTACAAGGACGCTTGCGCGAAGACCAACTGGAGCCGCCGGACCCACAACATTCAAAGAAATGGCCTTCACGCAGAAGGCTATACGCGCAAGGCTACACGCACAAAACACTTAGTCTATTCTTAAGATGTAAAGGGATTACCCCCGCCCAGAAAGAACCAGTTGCGTGTTTCAGAGATTTTTACCTTTTGACTGCACACTGACAACAGTACCAGGAAAAGTATACTGTAACACGAAATGTCAGCTGTCAGCCGCACCTACTCTCACCAACCACAGTCCTGCATGTACTGTCAAATCCATCAGAACCTTTATAACCACTCCCTAGGACCATCACCCCCATCCCTAAAATAAATAATAATAAACCCCATACCTTGTCATCATTACACCCAATATAAATAAGATTTCAATCCCCTAAATCAAGGGATTGTGTTCCCTTGAATTTGCCTATAAATAAGTATCAATTCTTGAATAAAAATATCACACAAACACACTTCAAACTCCTCTCTTAAACCTGTAATTCTGCACTAACCATCTCCCAAGCATCCGTTTCCAGTTCCATCGCTAGGTAAGCCGAAACTTTAGTCTTGAGATTTACTTTTCTGACCAGCCCTTATATTCTACGATTACTTGGTCTTAATACACATATTTCTTGTTATTTAAACATATTCTAGACTTCCAATTTCGAGGCTAACATCAGGAAACCCGAATCTCGTTAAATCTCTCTCTAAACCATCACTTAACAAGAATCACAGGTGAGTCTCACAGCCCCTATTTTCACTGTTTTTAAACTGTTTTCGGGGCGAGGGACACGTGTTTAAATTATGTTTTATCATGGTATATTTACAAGCAATGCAAACGATTATCTGTTCATGGTGTTTATCTTGGTTTTCAATGTGAGTGCGCAAGATTTAGAAAGTGATCACTTCGTCAATGGAACTCTAAGGGTAGGGACTACTGTGTTTGATCAACCCGCTCGTAGGGGTCGCACCTCTTTGCATAGACGAGTGCCTAGTATGGTCATGGGGTAGTACTACTGGTTGTAAAGCCCGCTCGTAGGGGTCGCACCTCTTTGCATGGACGAGCGCCTAGTTTTCCGAGCACAACGTCCGCGCGTAACCCGCGGGACGGTATTGTTTTAGCTCGTAGTGGCAGCGCCACTTTGCATGGACGAGCACGGTTTTCAGAAATGTCCGCGCGTAACCCGCGGGACGGTTTTATCAAGCATATGTTTTAATGATGTTATCAGAAATATGTTTCAATATGGTTTTATCAAGGATATGATGCAATACGATTTATCAAGTCACCAAAACTTGTGAACTCACTCAGTTTATACTGATTCAAATGTTTTTACGTGTCTTTCAGGTGATAATTAGTAGCGCAAGGAGTCACACATAGAGCACTTCACGCAGAACATCTATAAAAATGGTTTTTGGAAGATTTTAGTTCTATCCCTTCCACACGCGTGGTTGTTCCCGCCGTGTAAGGGGATATGGCGCGGAAATCTTCAACGTTTTTCATATGTGGATGTTTTTATATGTAATTCTAAACAATGTAATGTATTTTGTACTAGACATTTCATGCGCAATGGAAAATTTATTTGAATGTTTGCAATGACCCGTGCTTGATTATCAATTCCCACTCGCGCGCACCCGGCTGTTTCCGCCGTTTAGGGCCGGGTGTGACAAATATTGTTTACTGCACTTGTCCCGGCTTGGGTAACCGGGGTAGTGTTCGTAAAATTTGTATAACCGCCGGTGTTCCCAGTTGCTGGGGTTGTGGTCACCGGGGTTTCTTGGTCCCTTACTGGCCTTGGGATCGGAGTAACGTTAACCATTTCTTCAGAAATTTTGAAAAAACTAAGAATTAGTTCTAGCTTTTATGCACGGATGGCGCCAATGAAGAAACACTAATCGACCCTGGGCAGATCACGGATAATCTGGGGGCTAAGTAATGTTTCCCACGAGGATGAGGTCCAGCAAAGAAAGTTGTTCTTCAGGTGACCTGCAAAACAGACACCGTAAGCTCGTCACTGAGAAGGGGGGGGGGGTTCCTCCTTGTGACCACCCTCCGGCGTGAGAATCAGACTAGATTGCTCTGAATATAAGTGTATATTAAGAGATTGCTAGAGAAGATAAGATAATGAGATATCAGATGATGTCCTTACCATTCCAAGGTGTTGGAGTATTTATAACCGAAGGTAGGTTTCCTAGAAGGTACAGCCGGCTGAATAGTATTCCTGTTCTACCAACAGTGGGCTACGCACAAGCCATGCTGGTTGGTGGATAGGCTACGGCCGACAGTGACAAGGTCGGCTGTATACTGTTCCTTTACTGCCGGCTATGCACTGTTCCACCAACTGTAGGCTGCGCACGTCCCATAGTAAGGGTTGGTGAGTAGGCAGCGGCTAATAGTGACAAACAGTACTAGAGGGTGCTCCTCCTCGTACTGTTGTCGGTGAGCTGTCACCCTGTGATTGGTTCATGGGCTGTTCTGGTCAGATCGTCTATTTTGCCCATACCTTGGTAGGTATAGTACAAAAGATCTTCCAGAAGCATACGGACTGGCTCATTTAGGCGGGAGTATTCCCGCCTTGCTCATTCCTTCAGGTGACTACTGAAGTAGCAAGAGTTAGTGCCTTGTGCGTGTAGCCTTGCTATCAGTGCGGGTAGCCTTCCCTGATGGCTTGTATCCGCAACTGCGGGAACAAGCGGGGTACTTCACCATTGGGAGGCTTTCCCTGCGGGTACAGCTGGCGTACTGCGCGTAAGGTCTTCTCTGAGCATGGTGGGTCCTGCGGAAGCAGTTGGTCGTTGCGCAGACGTCCCTGTTCAAGGTGAGTCTTGCGGGTCCAACTGGACTCTGCTGGGACCTACCTCTTCAGTTCTTAACTTCTTTTTTTATATTTATATAGCTGGCCGGAAAAATGTGGGATCTAAACGGGTCACTCGTCTGCGAAAAGCGCGCATGAAAATTTTCTTTATATATGTTGAAGATTTTTGAGAAAACGTTCCTAAATCTCATAATGATTTAGATTTGACCACCCATTAGCATATGAACGGTTATGCATGTTATGTTTTATTTTTAACAATACCCATTCAGTTTTTTGAGTAATTTTAGTTAACAAAAATTAAAAAAATAAAACCAAGTACGCGATTGTGATTATATATTTTTTCTCAATGTTCCGATATAGATTTTATTAAAAATAGTTTTGAATTTGAAATAAAATATTTACATTAAGTTTAGTAAATTGCATCGAGTTTCGTTAATGAACCAAATGAACACACATGTAGGTGTAGAGGTAGGGTACTGAACCTACCATCAAATTTATATTTAGTCCAATTAATGGATAAACTACGCGCTGGGCGGAAGACATGGCGCCATAAGCCTAATAAAAAGCACAGACTGGTGCGCTGGTCAGATTGCATGGCGCCATAACCATAGCGTAATATAATAAGCATTCCAAGACATCTCGGGAATGGTAGCGCTAAGATCTCCACCAGCATGGGACAAAAAGAAAGAATTTACATGGGAATATCACCCAACCAATGAGGATTGGACAACATAAAGGACGGTACAAAATAGTACACCACGTCAATTCGCAAAAGACCATGATGTCCACCAACGTCCAAGAACCTCCACAACCGCACGAAGGAATAATATAATTGGTGGAAAGGCTAACAGGATAGTTGGTCAACCTCTCTCTCATCCGGCTATAAATACCAACGTATTGGACTCTAACTCTCTCTCAATATACTCTCAGTTCATTACCAAATACTGATTCTCACGCTGGAGGGTGGTTACGAGAGAATCCCCCCCTCCCTCGTAACGAGCTCACGGTATTCTGTTTTGCAGGAACTCATCTGCGCCAGGGAAGATTATAAGCCATCGTGGTGAATACTTAACCATTATTCTTGGACTAACTTGTTAGACCTAAGGGGGTGGATTTATGTTTCTTCTGTAGGCATGTTTATATTTCTTCATATAACTTTAACCGATTGTGAACATATAACGTAAACAACATTTTGTTTTTGTTTATGATATTTATTGTGTAAATGTGGCCATTAGAATATACTTTTGAACTATTTGTGTGTTTGATATCGTTATAATCTAAAAAAAATATTTTCATAAAAACTTAAACGACAAATGTAAAAACTCACGTAATACGCGAGCTAAAAACTAGTTTAACATCTAGATAAATATTTAAAAATAACAACTTGGTTAGATACCATTTTTTAAAAATAAATTTGGAAGATAATTTGATTTAGAAAATATTTGGATGGAGATCTTGGCCTTGTCTCTATCATGTGTTCTTATTTAAAATTTAATAGCACAAGTATTTGGAGTTTTGGACTGTTCTAAACTTGACATCGAACTCCTAGTAATCAACCACGTGCTTTAGGACCCATCGCTACTAACAATCTCCTAGAAATCAACCACGTGCTTTAGGACCCATCGCTACTAACAATCTCACTATTTGCAATTCGCAAAACATCACCACCTTCTTTCTTTTGTTCATTTTATTTGTTATTTACCATAAATAAAGTAATATTTTGTATAGGAGAAATCACAAGCTTAGGGATGTTAGAGATGGCTTATTTTCGCTGGCTTATAACTTATTTAAAAGTTGTATGAAATAGTTTATGCTGTGAGAAGATAGGTTAATAAGATAACTTTTTGAAAAAGTTATAATGAGGTTCTATTAAGGAATCCCAAACACCCCCTTAGTCTTTCTAATAATAAAGTTACACCGGTACTCGTGAGTTTTTGATTTATGAAGAAACATGAATTAAACCGGGGGCTGAACAGGTCTTTCAACATATGAGGGTCGTCAAGGTCTTTGATCTTTGAGATGATTGTTGGGTTGGTTATCTACAAAGGAGACAGGAAACGAGCTATGGAATATGGGTTAGAAGGAATCGAGAGATGCTCTAAGATCATTCAAGAGTCGTCATCGTCTTCATCAAGGTCTCTCCATCAATGAATGTAAGAACCAAGAGAGTGGGGCGTGATGGAGGGTAAGAAGATAGCTGTTTTGACATGGGCCTCTATTTATACCCGGCATTGCTCGGAGGTGGTGATTCGCCATTCGACCATGTGTCGGGGTCTTATTGGGCGATCCATGTTGTGACAGCTGTAGTAGCGATCGTGGGTGCCAATTTGCATTGATCCCACCTTCTTGTATGGTTTGTCTCCTACGTGAGTGCTCCTGGGGAGACCATGCATGGCATGAGCGTACTTGTCCCCGTCGTGTTGGCGACTTTCCTTGTATAGGGTTGACATTCCTCTTCGCGCATTTGTCGTATAGGTTTGTCTCATTTTGTTACGTTTTGCTACGTTCAGGTTCAAGAAAATGAATATGTTATGGAAAGAAAGACACATTACATGTTATCGATTGACTGAATTATTCACTAACATTAAATGATCACCTTTGTAAGTCAATCAACAATCCTCAATTTGTGATTTTTCAAAGAAAATCCTTAAGAGCAAGAGGGGTGCTCCACTAAACTACCCCATTTCCCACCAATCATACAATGTCATGTCACCATACACTATTCTAAAACCACTTAAACTAAATGCAACACGCATTCAACCACCCCAATTCTCTCTCTCTCTCTCTCTACATACACACATGCCATCTCTTTTTCCTCAAACAAATCGGATCCTAGTCACCGGAAAAGGGTACCCGAATTGAACAATAGGTTAACGACGGCGACATTGACCAGTTAGTATGGATACCTGATTCCACTTTGCCAAGGGTTCCCCACAATTTGTTTATTAGTAAACGTTAACTATTCGCTTTACAAGATTAATTTACATCACAAACACTAAAATGTATTAAAACTTTCTTAACGCCACCATAGGCAACACTCGTTGGTTTCATGTCAATAAAATTAAAAAAAAAACACCAATTGAATAAAGCTGACTTTAAGCCTAAGTTCAAAGTTCAAACTGGGTATACTTGGGATGCCTTAAGAGGACAAGAGCCTTGAAGAGCAACCACACGCCAATGGTAATCTACACACACACACACATATATATATATATATATATATATATATATATATATATATATATATATATATATATATATCAACGTCAAAACCTAGGAGCCTCCAAGTTCATGGCATCATCATCGACAACATGTTCTCGTATTTACCAAAAGGAACTTAAAAAGAAAACGATTAGAATTAAACTTAAAACAACTTATCAAAACCCGCAAGTTAGTAAAAAAAACAAATTAGTTAAAATATAGCGAAACAAACCATTTTATATTTTTAGTAAAAGGATGAGTAAAATAGAAATTTTATTAACTATTATTAATGAGATTGGTATATATGAAATATCATCTTATAAAATCATCCCCGATGTTTGATCATAATTGACACGTTCATCCAAGCAGGTAAATGATAGAAATACCCTGACTTAATATTAAAAATTAACGAAGTTAGTGAAATTGAAGAAAATGGTAAGATTCGAAAACCTCAAAGGTTTAGTTGCAAAAGAAAAAGTTTTTGTATTAAAATTGCATAACTAACTAAACCTAAAGAACAAAAATGACATATTACTTTTTTTTATTATATTTGTTGACATTGTCTCGCATTTATTAAAAACAGAGAATATAGATAAGTATTTTGTCCCAAATACGAGTACATGTACATTTACCTGTACTGATTTAGCCTATTCGGTACGGGTATTGGTACTCATTTTTGTTGAGTTTCGGTACATGTACAATTGGGTACATGTACGGTACAGGTACGTTTGATATTTAGTACATGTTTGGAATATATAGGGGTTTAATTGGGGTTTTTCATATTAAATATATAAAATAAATTCCCCAACCATGTTTTTATTGAACAAGTACTAAATGTTTCTTCAATATTAAATAATATGACATCCAAGACTCGAACCCATGTAATGTCCCGGTTTCGGTGCCCTACTTTAGCGTTCGATTTACTCGAAAACATACTTTTAAATATTAGAGTGAATTAAAACTTTCCAGAATACTTAAAACATCAACCATTCATACATAAATATTTGAAACTTAAACATGTCTTTAAAGTTTAAACATCATAAAACATATAACTTCAAATCTTCATATGCCAGCTTTTTTATACTTCAACCATGTGTGCTTCTCAAGCCACCTTTCTCAATCTATTTGTTTTCGTGCATACTAAAAGTCAGCTACGTTGAGTGAGTTCTAGTATATCAGACAACATACATACACATATACATAGATACATACATACATACATACATACATACATACATACATACATACATACATACATTATTTCTTACAAACTTTCATTCATACATAACTATTCATAAGTTTTAAATATCATTTCTCCCTATAACCTTCGTAGATTATTATTAGGGACGGTTCCTTACATTTGCATATATTATTAGGGTTTGTTCCCTAAATTCGCAAATATTTTTAGAGTATTTTCCTTTCATTCGCATATATTATTAGGTATGCTCCCTTCTTACTCGTACAACCATACATTCATACAGTTATATAAATATATCCTTACACTTGTCCTTTCACATACATATAACATTCATAAGGCATACACTTACTACTTAAGGTAAGTGTATAAACAAACACATAGAGTATGCATATAGCCCCGAAAACATAATAGACAAAAGGGACTAGAAACTCACCTATTTAATATTCCTTTCTAAGTTTACGGTCACACCTCTTCTCAGCTGGGCACGACTAACTGTGTAGCAATTAACAAGCATCACTTAACTACTTCTACTTATATCATATTTATAGATATAAGTCTACATATGTGTCGTATATATTGTATAACATATGTGCCACATATGTTGTCCAACATATGAGCCGTATATGTTGTAATACATATGCGCCGCATACACATATCCTCTCAAAACATCAGACCTAGTTATTTTAACACGTTTTCAGGGTTTTTTCCGCTTTTGCGGCACCGTCAGCCGTCGTTGGCCGGAATTTGATCGTCTTTGACCCAAGTAGACTCGATTGATCTATATCCAAACTAAGGTGACCCTTGAGCTCGTTTAATCACTTGATTCTTTCTAGATCTAGATTCAAACGGCTTAGACGTCACCTCGAAGCTGCCGTATCGGGTTCTATGGTTTTGGGTCTGCTATGATAACTAATATTCTTTCTTCAGTTGATCTTGTTTAGGAATATTGAGCGGTGTAGATAGTGTTTGGCTTAAGTCTGTGTTTTTTAGTGTGTAGGCTAAGGTGAGGAATTGATGAAAATGAAAGAAACGTACGGTTTTAAAGGTTTATATACCCTAGACCCATGGACCCTTAAGCCTATTATCTCCCTAAGTCCATATATTTTAAGCCTACATCCGTCTTAATTTATTATTTAATTATTAAAAACGTCGGATATTACAACCAACAAATAAACCACTTAAAGACGGCGACCAAATTAGGGTTATTCAGTACTATCATATCATTAAACCGACGGCCAATTTGGTACCCATCACGTACATGCGCAAGTACCATACTTAGACTAATTCAGGTTGTTTGTTACTCGTCCTGATACATTTTTCAAGATCGTCGAAGATTTGAAACTAAAAAAGCAAGGTGGTATAAAAACGGGTACCGTACCGAAATACCCGTACCCGTACCATACCGAAAATTTTGGTACGGGTATTGGTACATGTTTTTATTGATTTTTTGTATGGATACAATCGGGTACATGTACGGATACAGATACATAAACTGTCCCAAGCTCATCCTTAATAGAGAACACATACTCCACCTAAATATTCTTAAAGTTACACATTTGTCCATAAAACTTAAGAAGGCTATAAACATTCAACTTAGTTAGTAAAGACACCTTTTCTGACATGGCACATTCGACCATTGATTTAGGCTTCGTAAAAGAAACTTAAGAAGGTTATAAAACCCCATAATGCACAACACGAAGGCAAAATTATGTATAATTTCTTTTCCACTAACTTATAACTGGTTTTTACAAATGTTATGCACCTATAACAATTTAAGAGAAATGACGTTGCATATGATCGTTAAAAAACGAAAGCATCACAAATCATTTAACTTGTTGAACAATTGAACCATAAACTTGTGAAAGAGTATTGACACCAAATATAAATTATTAAATGGGTGGAATTAGAAAAGATGCATTACGATTAAAATGTATATGTTACCCGTATCCAATTTGTTTAATATATTAATATTCTGATTTACTTTTAAAACGTTATACTTATTTGCTTCATTAATCAAAGAATTCAAAAGTCCTATACAGTTCTTGATGACGTTTGTACTCCGACCTACTCAGAAATCTTGAATAAACCGAGCTATTCTAGACATATGTTCCTATCTTGACATTTGTACTGACATATGTTTCCATGTTTGGGTGAAGGAAAACCGAGCTATTCTAGACTGGTTAAGGAAACTATTCCAGAGAACGAGGATACAAGAGATGAACCTCGGGAACAATCTGAGACAGAGGAGGTTGAAATCAGAAAGAGTAAACGGCAAAGGACTGAAAAATCCTTCGACCCTGATTTCCTTACCTAAATGGTAGAAGAGGAACCTCAAACGTACCAATAAGCGGTGAATTCCGCAGAATGACCTCAGTGGTGGGAGGCCATCAAATGTGAGATAATTCTATCTTACAAAATCATACATGGGAACTAGTGGATCTTCCTCAAGGGTGTAAACCACTAGGATATCGATGGATCTTCAAGAAGAAGATGAAACCTAATCGCATCATCGATAAGTATAAGGCAAGGTTGGTGATCAAAGGATATAAACAACAAGAAGGTTTAGATTACTTTGATACGTATTCGCCAGTTACGCGAATAACATCTATCAGGTTGGTGCTTGCTATTGACGCCATTAGAAACTTGGAAGTTCACCAAATGGATGTAAAAACAACTTTGTTGAATGAAAATATTGAGGAAGAGATTTAGATGGAACAACCTAAAGGCTTCATAGCCATTGGGCAAGAAAAGAAAGTGTATAAACTTGTGAAATCCTTGTATGGATTGAAACATGCTCCTAAAAAATGACACCAAAAGTTTGATCATGTCATGTTTGATGTTGGGTTCAAAATCAACGAATATGACAAAAGTGTATACGTGAAGGACACATCCGATGGATATGTCATTTTATGTCTATACGTAGCTGATATGCTCATTGTAGATTCGACTAGGTTAAAAGGATAACACCTACCTATTGTTTGCAAGATTCGACTGCTGAAAATCTAATCGGAATAATGTTGTTTCGACCTCCATTCATGTGGGGGATTGTTGGAAGTTTTAAGTAAAAGTGTGTGAATGAAATCATAATAATGAAGTGGTAAAAGTTATCCCACATAGTATTGGGAACAACACAAGGAGTTGGATACAAGGTAGAGCCTTTACCACTCATTTGATACTTTATGACATGTTTTACCACAAGTACTACGCGCGCACATAAGGGGTGCAGATTTGGGTTTCTGGACTAGAAATTCATCGAACTCGTGCGTGCCCGCACGTTCCGCGGACACGAATGCAGCTCTAAAAATTCGAGCCCCTGTGAGGCAATTTTTTGAATTCGGTTTTGAAATTAAAAATCTTTGGTCTTCTCAATACCATTAATGATAATGATTTTCAGTTTTCAATTCTTCATTAATGGTCATTATATGAATATAATTATTCTTTAATGGTCATCAATTAGAATTGATTATATTGTTTATGATTCTTTGGCTATAAAACCATTACCAGTGCTTCAGTTTGAGACACACCACTACACACATCTTCTTCTTCCTCTTTGCTACAACAACATTGTTACAGTTTTTGTTTCAGGTAAGTGATCGAGTCCGGCAGTACTACGCTTCTGCTTTGAGCCGGAGTACCCTAGGAACTTTCAACCTTGCCCAACCATCACCCGGTTAATCAAAATATCAGTGCTAAGTTAAAACATTAGTTTGGAAGTTGTACGGTATGTAACAAAAATAGTAAAAATGATGAATAGTAGAAAGTTTCTGATTTGCTAGGAAGGACATTTCGTTTGACTTGATTAGTCACATTCTTCTTTGGTTTCTCTTTACCTTTCCCGCGAATCTGCTTAAGGGAATTGTGTCAAACACAAGCCCGGTTCACTGTTTCTTGATTATTTCTTTTCTTATTTTCGGATATCGTTATACAAGATTACTAACAAACTTAAACAGATTACTTATTATTATTGTCATTTCATTTTAGAATGGAATCCCAACCAATGACTACTTCCGTCTCTGCAATCATGACTTCCGATGTTGCTGTCACATCCTGTTTGGTTGCTCCGTTTCCGAATGCTGTCACGTATCATGCTGAGAATCCAGAATCGTTCACCGGTGTGAATTTCAAACAGTGGCAACAAAAGATGTACTTTTATTTGACCACTTTGAATCTCGCGAGGTTCTTGACTGAAACCGTTCCCCAAGTTGATGAAAGGGCAATGGATGCGCAATCATTGAGCACGATTCAGGCTTGGAATCATTCGGATTTCTTGTGTCGGAATTATGTTTTGAATGGCATGGTCGATGCACTCTATAATGTGTATTGTAAGGCCAATAATGCCAAAGAATAATGGGAGTCGTTGGACCGCAAATACAGAAAGGAAGATGTCGGTACTAAGAAATTCGTGGTGGCTAAGTTCGAAGACTTTAAAATGATAGACTCAAAAAAGGTTATGAGTCAAGTCCAAGATTTGCAAGTTATTCTTCATAATATTCATGTGGAAGGAATGTCGCTTAGAGAGACATTCCAAGTTGCTTGTATTATTGAAAAGCTACCACCAAGTTGGTTTGATTTCAAGAATTATCTCAAGCATAAGCGAAAGGAGATGACCACTGAAGATCTTGTTGTTCGTCTTCGTGTTGAAGAAGATAACAAAATGACACTAAAAAGAATTGACGGTCCCGAAACAACAAAGGGCAATGTTGTTGAACATGGCCAGTCTTCAAATGGTAATAAAAACGGTGGAAAGAAAAATCATGGGTAAACCTTTAACCTTGGTCCTAAGGGGGAGTTGGGAAGAAAAAGAAGTTCCAAGGAACATGTTATAATTGTTGAAAGCAAGACCATAGGGCCAATGAATACAATCCTCCAAAGAAATAAAATTCTCGACAAGTGAACATGGTTCGTGAGGTTGAGAACCTTGTTATTGTGGTCACGGACCTCTCGATTATGGTTACCGAAGTTAACTTGGTTGGGAAAAATAACAAATATTGGTGGGTCGATACGGGGGCTACCCGTCATGCGTGCTTTGACAAAAGTCTCTATAGCACTTTCAAGGAGGTGACTAATGGAGAAAAGGTGTTTATGGGAAAATCCGCTACGGCCGAAGTCAAGGGTGAGGGTAATGTGGTTTTGAAGATGACTTCGGGAAAGGAACTGACTTTGTCTAATGTGTTGCATGTTCCCAAAATTTGTAAGAATCTTATGTTGGGGTGGCAGTTAAATAAGTTTGGTTTCAAAATGGTGATTGAGTATGATAAGGTCGTGTTGACCAAAAATGGTTTGTATGTTGGTAAGGGCTATGCCCTCAATGGTATGTTCAAGTTGAATGTAACTATGTTTAATGGAATAAATGAATGAAAACACTGCTTGTTCTGCTTATATGCTTGAGTCTTCTAATGTTTGGCATGGTAGACTAGGTCATGTTAATTTTAGTTCCATTCGACGTTTGATTAAACTTAGTTTTATACCAACATTCGATATTGACTCAAATAATAAATGTAAAACTTGCGTCGAAGCAAAACAAACGAGATCGTCATTCAAAAAGATTGAACGATTCACCGAACCCCTCGAGATGATTCATACTGATGTTTGTAATCTAAAAGCAATTCCTACTCGTGGTGGAAACAAGTACTTCATCACATGCATTGATGATAGTACAATGTATTGCTATGTTTACTTACTTAAAAGTAAGGATGAGGCTATTGATAAGTTTGTCTGATTTAAAGCCGAAGTTGAGAATCAACTAAATCGGAAAATCAAAAGAGTAAGGAGTGACTGAGGAGGTGAATATGTTTCACATTTTGTTGACTTGTATGAAAAATAAGGAATCATACATGAACTCACGCCTCCTTACTCCCCTCAATCAAATGGCATAGCGAAACGTAAAAACCGAACTTTGAAAGAAATGATGAATGCCACGATGATAAGTTCTGGGGTAAGCCCGGACATGTGGGGGGAAGCAATCTTACATTGTGTAAATGTGGTCATTAGAATATACTATTGAACTATTTGTGTGTTTGATATCTTTATAACCTAAAAAAATATTTTCATAAAAAACATAAACGAAAAATGTAAAACAACTCGCGTAATACGCGGGCTAAAAGCTAGTTTAACATATAGATAAATATTTAAAAAAAACAACTTGGTTAGATACCATTTTCTAAAAATAAATTTGGAAGATAATTTAATTTAGAAAATATTTGGATGGAGATCTTGGCCTTGTCTCTATCATGTGTTCTTATTTAAAATTTAATAGCACAAGTATTTGGAGTTTTGGACTGTTTTAAACTTGACATCAAACTCCTAGAAATCAACGTCGTGCTTTAGGACCAATCGTTGCTATCTCACTATTTGCAATTCGCAAAACATCACCACCTTCTTTCTTTTGTTCATTTTATTTGTTATTTACTATAAATAAAGTAATATTTTGTATAGGGGAAATCACAAGCTTAGGGATGTAAGATATGGCTTATTTTCACTAGCTTATAAGTTATTTAAAAGTTGTATGAAATAGTTTATGCTGTGAGAAGATAGGTTAATAAGATAACTTTTTGAAAAAGTTATAAGGAGTTCTAATAAGGAATCCCAAACACCCCCTTAGTCTTTCTAATAATAAAGTTACACCGATACTCGTGAGTTTTTGATTTATGAAGAAACATGAATTAAACCGGGGGCTGAACGGGTCTTTCCACATATGAGGGTCGTCAAGGTCTTTGATCTAGGAGATGATTTTTGGGTTGGTTATCTACAAAGAAGACAGTAAATGAGCTATGGAATATAGGTTAGAAGGAATCGAGAGATGCTCTAAGCTCATTCAAGAGTCGTCATCGTCTTCATCAAGGTCTCTCCATCAATGAATGTAAGAACCAAGAGAGTGTGGCGTGATGGAGGGTAAGAAGATAATTGTTTTGACATGGGCCTCTATTTATAGCCGTCATTGCTCGGAGGTGGTGATTCGCCATTCGACCATGTGTCGGGGTCTTATTGGGTGATCCATGTTGTGACAGCTGTAGTAGCAATCGTGGGTGCCAATTTGCATTGATCCCACCTTCTTGTATGGTTTGTTCCTACGTGAGTGCTCCTGGGGAGACCATGAATGGCATGAGCATACTTGTCCCCGTCCTGTTGGTGACTTTCCTTGTATAGGTTTGACATTCCTATTCGCGCCTTTGTCGTATAGGTTTGTCTCATTTTGTTACGTTCTAGGGTCGGGTTTGCCATACCTCAACAATTTATCAATAATAATAATAATGATGATGATGATGATGATGATGATGATGATGATGATGATGATGATGATGATGATGATGATGATGATGATGATGAGTTTGATGTGGACAATGAGAATAAAGATATAATTTCTTTATAGGACGTTTTCTAAGTTGACACAACATCTTCTTTGATGGGAAGCACAAGAGCATAGTTTTTCTACCCACCCAGGCAACTCAAGAGCATGGATCTCCTAAGATGTGAAGAGATAGAGCATAGTTCTTGTGCGCTCTAGGAGATGCAAGTGTACAGGTTCACTTGTGGTGGGTGCTAGAAGAACATGAGCTTGCTACGTTCATGTTCAAGAAAATGAGTATGTTATGGCAAGAATGACACATTACATGTTCTCGATTGACTAAATTATTCACTAAAGTTAAATGATCACCTTTGTAAGTCAATCAACAATCCTCAATTTGTGATTTTTCCGAGAAAATCCTTAAGAGCAAGAGGGGACGAGGGGTGCTGCACTGAACTACCCCATTTCCCACCAATCATACGATGTCATGTCACCATAAACTATTCTAAAAGCACTTAAACTAAATGCAGCACTCATTCAACTATCCCGATTCTCTCTCTCTACATACACACATGCCATCTCTTTTTCCTCAAACAAATCGGATACTAGTCACTGGAAAAGGGTACCCGAATTGAACAATAGGTTAACGGCGGCGACATTGACTAGTTAGTATGGATACCTGATTCCACTTTGCCAAGGGTTCCCCACAATTTGTTTATTGGTAAACGTTAACTATTCGCTTTTCAAGATTACTTTACATCACAAACACTAAAATGTATTAAAACTTTCTTAACGCCACCTTAGGCAACACTCATTGCTTTCATGTCAATAAAATTTAAAAAAAAACACCAATTGAATAAAGCTGACCATAAGCCTAAGTTCAAAGTTCAAACTGGGTATACTCGGGATGCCTTAAGAGGACAAAAGCCTTGAAGAGCAACCACACACCAATGGTAATCTACATATATATATATATATATATATATATATATATATATATATATATATTAAAACTGGTGTTTTTTTAAATTTTATTGGGATGCCTTATTCAATTGGTGTTTTTTTAAATTTTAAATTCAATTGGGATGCCTTATTCAAACTGGGTATACTTGGGATGCCTTATTCAATTGGTGTTTTTTTTAAATTTTATTGACATGAAAGCAATGAGTGTTGCCTAAGGTGGCGTTAAGAAAGTTTTAATACATTTTAGTGTTTGTGATGTAAATCTACATATATATATATATATATATATATATATATATATATATATATATATATATATATATATATATATATATATATATATCAACGTCAAAACCTAGGAGCCTCCAACTTCATGGAATCATCATCGACAACATGTTCTCGTATTTACCAAAAAGAACTTAAAAAGAAAACGAATAGAATTAAACTTAAAACAACTTATCAAAACCTGCAAGTTAGTAAAAAAAAACAAACTAGTTAAAATATAGCGAAACAAACCATTTTATATTTTTAGTAAAAGGATGAGTAAAATAAATATTTTATTAACTATTATTAATGAGATTGTTAAATATGAAATATTCATCTTATAAAATCATCCCTGATGTTTGATCATAATTGACACGTTCATCCAAGCAGGTAAATGATAGAAATACCCTGACTTAATATTAAAAATTAACGAAGTTAGTGAAATTGAAGAAAATGGTAAGATTCGAAAACCTCAAAGGTTTAGTTGCAAAAGAAAATTTTTTTGTATTAAAATTGCATAACTAACTAAACCTAAAGGACAAAAATGACATATTACTTTTTTTATTATATTTGTTGCGATTGTCTCGCATTTAATAAAAACAGAGAATATGGATAAATATTTTGTCCCAAATATGAGTACATGTACATTAACCTGTACTGATTTAGCCTATTCGGTACGGGTATTGGTACTCATTTTTGTTGAGTTTCGGTACATGTACAATCGGGTACAAGTACGGCACAGGTATGTTTGATATTTAGTACATGTTTGGAATATATAGGGGTTTAATTGGGGTTTTTCATATTAAATATATAAAATAAATTCCCCAACCATGTTTTTATTGAACAAGTACCAAATGTTTCTTCAATATTAAATAATATGACATCCAAGACTCGAACCCATGTAATGTCCCGGTTTCGGTGCCCTACTTTAGCGTTCGATTTACTCAAAAACATACTTTTAAATATTAGAGTGAATTAAAACTTTCCAGAATACTTAAAACATCAACCATTCATACATAAATATTTGAAACTTAAACATGTCCTTAAAGTTTAAACATCATAAAACATATAACTTCAAATCTTCATATGCCAACTTCTTTATACTTCAATTATGTGTGCTTCTCAAGCCACCTGTCTCAATCTATTTGTCTTCGTGCATACTAAAAGTCAGCTACGCTGAGTGAGTTCTAGTATACCAGACAACATACATTACATTACATACATACATACATACATACATACATACATACATACATACATACATATAACATACATACATACATACATACATACATACATACATACATTCTTTCTTACATACTTTCATTCATACATAACTATTCATACGTTTTTGTAGGTTCCCAGCCGGATCTACACAGGAGTATCTCGTAACACGAGGGTGCGGAATCCCCACGTAATACGATACGAGCGTAAGATAGATAATACGTTGAACCGATAAACAAACACACGTCACAATACTAATAAACACGATTGTATTGCAACACTTCAACACGTGATATCAATAATCACCAATACACGTTCGGAAAAAACTTGTTTCAAAATAAGCCGAAGTGAGGTTTAAATAAACCTCGACAACTTCGCCTAACATACTAGGCGAAGTTGTCATAACTTCGCTTATCTCCAAGTTCGCCTACATCCCAGGCGAACTTGTGTAAAACAATATTCAATACCAAAACAAACAATCTAACACGATTACAGACACATACAAAACACGAGATACTGAACTACTGACATTATGCACCAACAGACTCCCCCTTGGAAGTAGCTTCATATCTCTATCTTCATTCTCGTGTCTAGTAATCCCAAAAATCTCGTGCCACCCGTCTTCAAGCATGAACGCCCTGTCTTACACAGATAGAGACCACCCTCTGGTACTTCTTGGCTTCATCTTTCCACGCAGGAATGTAGAATATCTTCTTATCGTTTAGTACCTGCAAGTCAGCTTGAGACAAATTTACCAAGTGCATGGGATCATACACTCTCAGAATTTCCTGTTCGTCTTCATCTTCTATAACAGCTTCAACTGTTTGACTATCAACGTACCACCACTTGAGACTCTTTAAAACATCCTTGGGCATTATCTTCATCGGCACTTCTTTCAAACACCGAATCGGCTTATATTTCATCACCATCCAAGGTTTGCCATCAGCTCGCATTCCTCTTTCCTTATCTTCAACTAGCTTCCCTTTCTAAGACTTTAACAACTCAAACTTCTTCTCTTTCACACTTTCTTTCCACACAATCTTCCCAATTATTCTGGCCATATTGTCATCACTCCTATTAATCAATCCCAATTTAGCCAAATCCTTCACCTCACACTCAGGAAAGGTATTGAGCGATCTCAATGTCCTCTTAAAATACTGAATCCCATCAAAGCGTTTAATCACAAATAACTTTAACTGCTCATCATACAGCCAGCAAATAATACCTTTCTTCGACTCAGCATACCCTTTGATATTGTAACTCTTTTTGAACATTGTTGGAACCGCTGGCTTCTTTGTCTTAACAAACCACTAAGCATAGCCTTCTTTCCATCTCGGCTGTTCTTCCCACTCAGACTCATCCGATACATCCATATCTTGACTCACACTCACCTTGTCAACGTCTGGAATATCATGTTCTACACTATCATCCACAATCTCACCTTATTCTATCTCACTATCAATCACAATCTGTTCTCCTATTTTTCAATCTCAACAATAGTTAACACATCATCATCACCTACGTCATCATCACCCAACATTTCCTCATCATCAACAACAACGACATTTTCACCACCTGATCCGCCTGCCGTACCAGTTGACTCCCCCTGAGATGTGGAAGTCCCAAGAGTTTGTTCAGTTCTTGGCAACTCACCACCTGCACCTTTCGATGCATTGGGATCATCGTCTCTATCTTGTCTCTTCTTGGTTCTCAACTCGTCGCCCTTGCAGCTCGTCTCCCCCTGAGATGCTAAGAACTGTTTTAGAGCATCAAATAGTTTACCGTGTTCAACAAGGTGGGACGATTGGATCTGATTTTCTGCTACAAGTCGCTGGATAGCTTGAGTCTGGATTAGATTGGCTCTTGACTGTTCAGCAACTACCCGTTCAAGAGCAGCTATCCTTTCAGAATCAGACAAGGTAGCATCAAAATCAAAACGCATGTGAGAAACGTCTTGAGCATAAGGTGGAGGTATTCCCAAACTAGCTGGAGTATCAGAAGTAGTCTGAAAAGTAACTGCGGGTGGTATTGAAACAGGCAACCCCGCAGTAGCAACCAACGTTGACTCAACAAATCTTGCAACAACCTCCGATGGAGTGACAATAGGAGGTGGCAAGGAGACTATCTCTGGTGCTGTAAATTGAAACGTGGTCGGAGGAACACCAAAGGATGACGATGTGGTCACCATGGGAATACATGAGGTAATCGGCACTGTCACAGTCATAGAAGCAGGAACCATAGTCATACCAGATAACGAGGGTGGAGAGAAACGAACCACCCTTGAGCTTTCTCCAACTCCTGAACTCTCACCAGTTCTGACCTTCTTCGATCTTCGTACCAACTTTTCTAACTCCTCCTCATAGTCAGATTCACTGTCATCCGAGTCTTTCTTTCTCTTGCCATGTATTCTTTCTTGTCTGACCAGAATCTGTTGTGCTTCAGCAATATCATCAGTGGAGGAGTCAGAGTCGGTTCTCTCAGAATCCGCTACAGACGTAGCGACCATAGAAACATTCACACCAGATGCCTCGGCCACTGGAGCTTGAACTTCAGCAGCTGGATCAATTTGTTCCCTGTCAAAGAACCCTTGGACACCAAAGGCTGCTTCAAGATCGACCTGTTCTTCCAGAGCTATAACAGGATCAGCAGGCAGTGCTTGCTGTACAGGTGGTTGAGGAACATCAGCCTGTTGCGGTGCCGGGTCACGAAATTCATCTCCTTGAGGAGCAATATAAGCAGGGTTCACCAAATAACCAAACAATGCAGTGTGCCGTGGACGAAGCTCTGGTTTGTTACGAGCACTTGATGACCTACATTGCGCAAAGATTCTCTTACTTACACTCTCAACATAACGAATAGGGCGTCGTTGAGGCAGCGTAGGGGCTACATGATTCAAAATCATCTGTAAAAATCTCGGGTGCATTAAAAATCTTTCCCTGGCAACCGCGCGTCTCTGACGATCAATTTCATAAAACACCATCTGACTAAAGCTGTAGGGCTTGTTGTAAGTCAGGGCTGTCATTGCAGATTGCATCGTTGCACCCATACCGTCAGTTCCAGCTTTGCGACCAGACATGCACACTATCATCACGTGCATCAGAAAACGCCATTGATCTAATAAAAATCCCTTTCTCCTTTGAGTGTCACCCAACGGACCCGAATAACCCATACGCAGAAACGCACCATCTCTGAATGGAGCTGGAAAATCTGTTGGATCATTTGTAGTTTCAACCCCGAACTGTAAAGCGTCCCTTATTTGATCTGCAGAGAACTGTACCACTTGATTGTTCACTATCGCGCGCATAACCGGAGGATCAACTCTACAGTCATATTCTACCGTTCGCCAAAAATCTTCAATATTTGGTAGAGAAATGGGGAGAGTAGTAGTGATGGCGTGAAAAATACGTGAGCGAACGAGGAAGGATATGATCTCGCTATAGTCGTCGATACCACTAGCATCCGGATCCAAAGTAATATACATGTTGTGACCCGGAAAGAACTGTCGGTTGTTGTCACCACCTACATCACCACCAGCACCACCAGCCCCTGCCACAGCAGCCATATTTGCACAACAAACGGTCTAAGTTAGAACATTGTCGTAGCAGATCATAACTTCGCCTGTTACCATGAGAAAAGTTATGATAACATGTAATGCGCAGGCGAAGTTAAGTATATGGCGAAGTTGAATACAACTTCGCCCTAAATTCTAACTTCGCCTGAGAACAGACCAGAACACCTGATTAAAAAAATGATTTTGAACAGGCGAAGTTAAACCTAAGGCGAAGTTGAGAACAACTTCGCCTAACCTTAACTTCGCTTGTAACTGAAACGGCGTAATACTGTGATCCGATTAAGGTTTTGTTTGATGTATTTGAGCGTCAAAACATGAAAAGATAGTTCTATTGAGATCTAGAAGACTAAATGGGTTACAAACACATTAGAAACAGATTGTTTATCGGGTGTTTAAAGGGTTGCATGAACTAAGTCACGAATCGGACCACAAAGTCTTCTGATTAACACCATTAACATGAATTACAGGTTAAACCGATCCTACACACCTTTAACACGGACAAGAAACAGATAATAATGAGGTTCGATTCAAGGTTTAAGTTCGCCGAGGGTTAGAAGTGGGTATAAGTTCGCCGAGTGTTTGATAGTTTGGAAAGTGTTTGACCAAGTTGACCCCTTATATAGGTTTGAAAATACATGGGCGAAGTTAAGGTTAACTTCGCTTACCATTAACTTCGCTCCTAAACCTTACCAGTAAGTTCGCCTATCTTAATTTACAAAACAGGACCTTATAAATTTGATCAAAATTCAACTGGCTTTTAAAATCCTCCGTTAAAGATTAAAACTTTACGATCAAAGAACCAAGTAACCAAGTTTTAAACCATAAAACAAAATATGCAGTGAAAATTTTAGTAATTAAATAAACGGGATCAAATAAAACAAAATATGCAGTGAAAATTTTAGCAATTAAATAAACGGGATCAAATTTCAGTCTTGACGAGGACCTGCATGCTTTAGGAAAGATCCGAACAGGAATCATACTAATTAAGTGGCTGTCACATAGATCCATGTTCAGCGATATTATGACATAAAGAAACAGGTTGTAAGCAGGTATAAAACTTAGTATGGTTTTCATCGCTTATGTGATACGGATTAGGTTCAATTAAGCTCAAACTTTAGATGGACATCACATGAGAGTTTGTGATGCCTCCTATCTATTCTCAAAGCGTATTTGGCTTTCCTCAAGTCACCCCGAGTTGACTTCGACCCGTAGTGTCTGATTAAACAGTAAGCACACATCGATCTTTAGAGTCTTCTTCCCGTTCTCTTTCTTGCCTCTTTATTGAAATTTGAAACAACATAAGCTTCAGAATGCTTAACAACATATATGTTTTTTTTTTTTTTTTTTTTTTTTTTTTTTTTTTTTTTAATAAAGACATTAATACAGCTTCAAATTATAGACAACTGCAAGTCCCGAATCTGGATCACTGCAGGTACTTGACACTATCTTCTCGGGAATCAGAACACTCACGGGCTCGTGTATACTATCATTCGGAAAGATGTATATGGAGACATGCACAACTCAGAATGATTCTCCACATTAAATCGAGGAGATTTAGTTTGTATCACTTCTACTTTTACGCATCATAGAAAGCTACCATAACTTACAATGGCTGTTCTAGAGTCTTTTAGGCCTAATAACTTCACCAGTTAAGCACACGGAATTAGTTTTTCGATCACTTTCCATGGTTGGATCAATTTTCTTTTAAACATTATATTGAAACTTCTTACGAAGTTATAGACTTGAAAAATTATATCATCTCCCTAAAAAAAAAATTTAAATTCTATCGCCCCGATCAAGTTAAAGTCTTCAGGTAAACGGCTATCCTGAAGATCCAATGGATCAGCTGGACCGACCACATACGAGTATGTGTCCTTCTAACTAAGTATGAACGACTATTTTTCAGCGAAAGAATAAAAACCCATCATAAACCGCCCCGGTCACTTTCAGTCATCTGGTTAATGGCTATCCTCATAATCTACTAGTAGAAGTAAGGACCAAACATATCCGAAGATGTGTCCTTCAAACTGAAGCAACCGACATAATTCTAAGCGATAGTGATGTTTTTTTTTTTTTAAATAAAACGGAAAACAAGGTTACTCGGGATTGATCATCCCATTAAGCTCAACAAGATTTTGAAAACGGGATCGGTCAAACGCTTTAGTAAAAAGATCGGCGAAATTATCCAAAGAATCAACCTTTTCAAGCACAATTACTTTCTTCTCAGCACAATCCCGTATAAAATGATGACGAATGTCAATATGTTTAGTTTTGCTGTGTTTGACGGGATTGTTAGTTACTGAGATTGCAGCAGTGTTATCAATGCAAATAGGAGTTTGAGTGAAATTCAGACCGTAATCGCGCAATTGCTGTTGTATCCATAGAACCTGGGAGCAGCAGTTTGATGCTGCCATGTACTCTGCTTCGCAGGTGAAAATGGCTACTGAGGTCTGCTTCTTGCACTGCCACGATACCAATCTTCCTCCCAGAAACTGACATCCACCGGTTGTTGACTTCCTGTTCTGATTGCAACCTCCATAGTCCGAATCTGTGTAAGCTACCATATCCAGTTCTCCCCCTTTCGTGTACCACAATCCCAACTTAGGCTTGCCTTTGAGATACCACAATATTCTCTTCACTCCCTTCATGTGAGAATCCTTCGGGCTTGCCTGAAAACGAGCACAAAGACAAACTGCAAACATAATATCAGGTCAAGATGCAGTTAGATACATTAAAGAACCTATGATTGCTCGATATTGGGTGGGATCAACGTCTTCATCACTGTCAGAATCAGCACCCAGTTTGTGGTTGACGCAAACTGGAGTATCAAATGGGGTGCTATCGTCCATCTTGAAGCGTTTGAGCACATCATGGACATATTTTGTTTGATGAATAAACATCCCATCTTTCTTCTGATCTACCTGCAATCCCAAAAAGAAAGTTAATTCACCCATGGCGCTCATTTCAAACCTCTTTTTCATGACTGCTTTAAATTCCTGACACATGGCGACTTTTGATGCAGCAAAAATGATGTTGTCCACATAGACTTGAACTAGTAGATAATCTCCCCCTTTTCTCTTGACAAACAGCGTGCTATTGATCTTTCCTCTTTCGAACCCATTCTCAAGCAAGTAATCGGACAAGGTTGCGTACCAGGCACGAGGGGCCTGATGTAGCCCATATAAAGCTTTACTCAGTTTGTACACATGATCAAGAAAATCTGGGTCAGGGAATCCCGGAGGTTGTTCAACATACACCACCTCATCGACTTTACCATTAAGAAAGGCACTTTTCACATCTAATTGGAACACTTTCATCTCTTTGTGTGCAGAAAATGCCAGAAATAGTCGAATTGCCTCCAATCTTGCCACAGGAGCAAACACTTCATTGTAGTCGATTCCTTCTTGCTGATTAAACCCTTTTACTACCAGTCTTGCCTTGTTCCGTATGATTATCCCTTTCTCATCTCTCTTACATTTAAAAACCCACTTTGTACCGATAGCATTTACATTTTGTTGTTTTTTAACTAATTTCCATACTTCCATCTTCTCAAAATGTGCTAATTCTTCTTGCATGGCTTCAACCCACGAGCTATCTTTTAGAGCCATTTGATAATTCTTCGGTTCAATCTGGCTGATGAAGCAGGTGTACAAGCATTCGTTTATGATACCCGTGTCTTTAATGCTTGCGTAAACACATGTGTGTTCTTCCAAACTTCTTCTATTTTGAACAACGTCAGACAGATTACCTATCACGTTCTCCAAGGGGTGATTTTTTGTGAATTCCAGTAGTCTGTACCGGACCGACTTCCAGATTGTTTTCTAAATTTGAAGAGAGTTCATCAGTGTGTGATTGATGTTGAGTGTGAAATGGATTGAAGAATTCTTTTTCAGTAGAGGCAGCAGGAGCATCAACGACACTTGACGAGGTAGGTTGACTTTCATCGTATTGTGGACGTTGCATAATATTTTCCTCCTCGTCATACAGAATATGTGAAGCAAGTTTCTCATTAACTTCTGCAAAATCCAAGTAAGGCACATTAAAAGATTTGAATAGTTTATCATATTCGAAAGCTTCAGCGGGTCCCATGCTAGGCCTTAGTGATTTGTAACTCGTAATGTCAGTGTTACATACCACTTCAACCTTGCTGTTCAATAAATTAAAGACTCTTCTGTTGGGTGTCCCAACAACATATCCGACTAAAATACCTTCGTTGGCTATGTCACCAAATTTTGAGTTTGTCTTTAATATCGAACATGGGGACCCGAAAGGTTCGAGACCATTCAAGTTTGGCTTTCTACCATGCGTAAGTTCATAACAAGTTTTATTTAATCTTTTAACAGTTAAAACACGATTAAGGATATAACAGGCTGTGGCAACAGCCTCAGCCCAGAATACCACGGGAAGTTTAGCATTTGCCAGCATGGTTCTGGCACATTCGATTAGCGTTCTATTCTTCCTCTCAGCTACCCCATTTTGTTGCGGAGTATACGGGGCGCTGTACTGATGTTCTATCCTTTCTGTAAGCAGAACATCTCCATCTGATAGTTCTTGAACTCTGTACCATTATCACTCCTGATGTACTTAACCTTTCTCCCAACAATATTTTCAACCTTGGTAATCAAGTTAATTACCAACTAAACTGTCTCATCTTTTGCCTTCAGAAAGTATACCCAAGAGTATCGAGAGTAATCATCAGTTACAACCAAGCAGTATGACGTTCCACCTAGACTCTTTACATTCACGGGACCAAAGAGATCCATGTGAAGTAGGTCTAGGGTACTGACAATTGAGTTAACCTTCTTGGAGTGATGAGGTTTTTTGTGTTGCTTTCCTTTCTTGCACGACAAGAATTGATCTTCAAAGTTAAAATTCTTTAAGGGAACTCCAAGTACCAGCCCATTCTTGACAATGTAATTCATTTTGCGAAGATGTATATGTCCCATCCTTCGATGTCAAAACTCTGACTCCGACTCAGTTGCCTTTGACAGAAGACATGACTCTTCTGTTGTCATCTCAGTTGACCTCATATCCATCACATACGTGTTCTTTTCTCTTGGAGCTTTCATTACCACCCAGGCCTCTGGTATCTTGAAACCAGGATAAAGAACGATTGTCTCATTTTTAGTAAAATGCACCGTGTATTCTTTGTCACAAATCTGAGACACACTCAACAAGTTATGCTTCATCTCTTCCACAAAATTCACCTTCTCTAACTTCATTCTTCCATTTGTCACAGTTCCAATACCACAGATTCTACCTCCACTCTCTCCAGCGAAACTAACCCTTCCTCCTTGAACAGATTTCTAGTCACGTAACAAATTCTTGTTACTAGTCATATGCCAGGAACAGCCACTGTCAACAACCCACAGATTGTTTACAGCCCTGTTTGACTGGTCCTGCACAATTAAAGAAATAGATTAAAATCTGGGGACCCAAGACCTACTGGTCTTGGGTCGATTAAATTTGTTGACCGGCATCCAGTACTTTGGTTGCCCAAAGTCAGTTTGAGAATGGTTTCTATAAGTTCGGAAAGGAATCCTTCTAGAGGACTGGCTATGAGGCCATCCAAACCTTAGTGAATTAACTGAATTATAATTGTTGGTTTGAAGGTTAACTGGGAAAAAATGAGACCGATTTCTTTGAAATCTTGGATTAGTCCAATGTCTGAAATTTGGTGTGTTCGCATTCCTTTTATTCTCAGTTTTCAGAGGCCTCATACCTCTAAATCTTCTCTGTTTTAGAGGACAATCAGCAATAAGGTGACCTACTTGATTGCATCTGAAACAACTTCTGTTTTGAACTTTCGTCTCAACAGTTGTTGCAGATGTCGAGGTTACATTACTACCCGTTTGTCTAACATATGGTGGGACAAACGGATTTAAGGAAGAATTCTTTTCATCGGGCTTATATTCCTCCCCACGTTTTAGTAACACTACCTCTTCTTTTATCTCACCCAATTCGGATGACTTGTCCTAATTTGATGAGACAGAGCTAGGGACAGAGATCGCAACGTTAGAACATGACTTACTCGTCTCGCTCTTATTAACTTCAGTTTCTTTTGTAGAAATTTTGATTGGAACTGTCTGACTAATCTCAACATTCGCAGATTGCTGATTACTAGGATTATAAGTATAGATATTGTTGTACGGTGGTGGAACTTCAGAAAATCCAATTCCCCCTTTGTTAACTGGGGAACGTTGAACACTTATGATGTGATCAAGCATTGCTAAAGAATTTCTAAATTGTTCAATTTTTCTGTTTAGTTCCACCACTTTTACCTGGTAATCAGCTATCTGTTTATCTTTTTCAGCAATTAGTTTGGTTTTTTCTTCTAACACTTCATAACTAAGATCAATTACTTGTATTTTTCAGCTAGACTGGCTTTAAGACTTCTGATATCCTTTTCACTAGCTTTTATTTTTACCGAGTAACTGTTTTCTCTAGTTTTAGTATAGTGATTATCTTCTTTTAACGTTTTAAATTGTGTGTCCAAACTAACAAACTGATCAGTTATTGTTTTTAATTGTTCAGATAGATTTTCACATTGTACAGAATGAAGTTCAGAACTTACCTCAGAGAGCTGATCGTTCACTTCTGCCATATATGCTTGATTTTCTCCCGTCTCCCTCTCACTTCCTCCAGTTTCGATGTTTACCAAATTAGCATGTTCGAACACTTCCTCAACTTGTATATTTCAGTTGTATCAACTATTCTGTCTAGATACCATAGCCCTATTCTCACTACCTCCCCCATTCTGTTGTGCAGGCCTGTTCTGACTTCGTTCGAATCTCTCATTTGTACATTCCTTAGCAAAGTGACCATTTTGTTGACAGTTGTAACATCGAACCTTTGATTTATCAAACCCTGGTCTTTCTCCAACGAACTTTCTACCCGTTTTCTTCATGAATCTCTTTACCCTTCTTACTATCATAGCCATCTGCCATGCAAGTCCATCTCTTCCAAATCATCAGCATCAATCTGATCATAGTCTTCATCCAAAGTTGCAGGGTCGACTATTTTACCTTTGATGTAGTTCTCATAAGATGCAATGAAGGATGCATATAGAGCAAACTGCTGTTCAGCTGATTTAACACTCATGGGCATCTGTGAGTAGTTGTAGCTTGGAACATTCGACGAGAAATTTCCAGTTGTGGCTTGAGGTTTTGAAGGATTACTACCTCCAGCTACGAAACATACGTCGCCATCCATATTGAGAATCATATGACCATCGCAAGTTGAGTTTGAGTTTGATTCTCCCTTTGAGTAGTAGGCAGTGGATTCTGATTTTGAACTTGAACTTGGAGTGACTTTCGCACCATACATTCCCGGATCCTGAACCTGATCAGTTGGTGTCTCCTTCCGAACCATGTTAAGTTCAAAATTTCGTAACTTATTGACTGCTGTTTCCAAATCAATCTTGGCAAAGTCTTTATCCTCTCTCATCAGAACCGTGTATATTTCCCATTTCGGTGGAAGAGCATCAAGAAATTTCTCTACTATCTCTTCTTCCTTGTATTCAATGGAGTAATTACTAAGTTTGGTCATCAAGTGATAATATCTTGTGATGATATCGTCAAGTGATTCATTTTTCAAATACTTGAATACAGAGAATTGGGTTTTTAGCAGCTTTTTCTTGGAAGCACGTATCCCCACATTACCTTCATATTTATTTTCTAGTGCTTCCCATAGCTCTCTAGCAGTTTTGTACTTCTTGAAGGTATGAAGAATCTCTTGTGGAAGAGCCATGGTTATTGCTGCATGAGCTTTACTCTCTACCTCATACATTTTCTTTTCCTCCTCTTCCATCTTACTGTACTTCTTAATTTTTTCACGACCTTCAAACAAGGATGTTGGTGGAATGTATCCGTCTTGAATGCAAACCCACATCTTAGCATCTTGATACTTCACATACTGTTCAAACCGATCTTTCCATGCAACGAAATCGGTAACCTTAAGCATTTTTGGAGCTTTAGTTGCTGAACCGGCTTCAACCTCCATTTTTACTAGTTCTGTAATGTTTATTGAAGTCATAGTTGAGAGAAACACGACTCGAAATACAAAGGAAGTATTTTATTTTTTTATTTAATTTTTTTAAACAGTGTTCAGATAGCGAAGTTATCAGAACTTCGCTTGTGCTTAACTTCGCTTGTGCTTATCTTCGCTTGGACTTAACTTCGCTTGTGCTTATCTTCGTTTGGACTTAACTTCGCTTACTTAACTTTGCTTGTGCTTAACTTCGTCTTCACTATAACTTCGCTTAAACCCTACGAAAGATGACGGCAACTTCGACTGATGAACATGAGTTTTTGCAGGTTTTAATTGGATGTATTGCGAGGTATGCGAAGGTGTAATGGTTTATATTTGATGGTGGGAGATGGGCAAGACACAAAAACTAGGTATTTCAACGTAAACTCGTTCCGCGAATAGTCTAACGGAACGATCTTTACACCCGTGTGATAATCCCGAACCACACAATCACGAGCAAATTCTCTGATACCAATTGTAGGTTCCCAGCCGGATCTACAAAGGAGTATCTCGTAACACGAGGGTGCGGAATCCCCACGTAATACGATACGAGCGTAAGATAGATAATACGTTGAACCGATAAACAAACACACGTCACAATACTAATAAACATGATTGTATTGCAACACTTCAACACGTTATATCAATAATCACCAATACACGTTCGGAAAAAACTTTTTTCAAAATAAGCCGAAGTGAGGTTTAAATAAACCTCGACAACTTCTCCTAACATACTAGGCGAAGTTGTCATAACTTCGCTTATCTCCAAGTTCGCCTACATCCCAGGCGAACTTGTGTAAAACAATATTCAATACCAAAACAAACAATCTAACATGATTACAGACACATACAAAACACGAGATACTGAACTACTGACATTATGCACCAACAGTTTTAAATATCATTTCTCCCTATAATCTTCGTAGATTATTATTAGGGACGGCTCCTTACATTCGCATATATTATTAGGGTTTGTTCCCTAAATTCGCAAATATTATTAGGGTATTTTCCTTTCATTCGCATATATTATTTGGTATGATCCCTTCTTACTTATACAACCATACATTCATACAGTTATATAAATATATCCTTACACTTGTCCTTTCACATACATATAACATTCATAAGGCATACACTTACTACTTAAGGTAAGTGTATAAACAAACACATAGAGTATGCACATAGCCAAAAAAACATAATAGACAAAAGGGGCTAGAGACTCACCTATATCCTATTCCTTTCTGAGTTTATGGTCACACCTCTTCTCAGTTGGGAACGACTAACTGTGTAGCGATTAACAAGCATCACTTAACTACTTCTACTTATATCATATTTATAGATATAAGTCTACATATGTGTCGTATATAATGTATAACATATGTGCCGCATATGTTGTCCAACATATGCACCGTATATGTTGTAATACATATGCGCCGCATACACATATCCGCTCAAAACATCAGGACTGGTCATTTTAACACGTTTTTAGGGTTTTTCCGCTTTTGCGGCACCGTCAGCCGCCGTTGGCCGCCGCGTTTGGCCGGAATTTGATCGTCTTTGACCTAAGTAGACTCGATTGATCTATGTCCAAACTAAGGTGACCCTTTAGCTCGTTTAATCACTTGATTCGTTCTTGATCTAGATTCAAACGGCTCAAACGTCACCTCGAAGCTGCGTTGTCGAGTTCTATGGTGTTGGGTCAGCTGAGATAACTAATATTCTACCTTCGGTTGATCTCGTTTCGGAATATTGAGCGGTGTAGATAGTGTTTGGCTTATGTTTGTGTTTTTTAGTGTGTAGGCTAAGGTGAAGAATTGATGAAAATGAAAGAAGTTTAGGGTTAAAAGGGTTTATATACCCTAGACCCATGGACCCTTAAGCCGATTATCTCCCTAAGTACATATATTTTAAGCCTACATCCTTATTAATTTATTATTTAATTATTAAAAACGTCGGATGTTACAACTAACAAATAAACCACTTAAAGACGGCAACCAAATTAGGGTTATTCAATACTATCTTATCATTAACCCAGCAACCAATTTGGTACCCATCACGTACATGTGCAAGTACCATACTTAGACTAATTCAGGTCATTTGTTACGCGTATTGGTACATGTTTCAAGATCGTCGAAGATTTGAAACTAAAAAAGCATGGTGGTATAAAAACGGGTAACGTACCGAAATACCCATACCCATACCATATCGAAAATTTTGTTACGAGTATTGGTACATGGTTTTATTGATTTTTTATATGGATACAATCTGGTACATGTACGGATACAGATACATATACCGTCCCAAGCTCATCCTTAATAGAGAACACATACTCCACCTAAATGTTCTTAAAGTTACACATTTGTCCATAAAACTTAAGAAGGCTATAAACCTTCAACTTAGTTAGTAAAGACACCTTTTCTGACATGACACATTCGACCATTGATTTAGGCTTCGTAAAAGAAACTTAAGAAAGTTATAAAACCCCATAATGCACAACACGAAGGCAAAATTATGTATAATTTCTTTTCACTTACTTATAACTGGTTTTTACAAATGTAATGCACCTATAACAATTTAAGAGAAATGACGTTGCATACGATCGTTAAAAAACGAAAGCATCACAAATCATTTAACTTGTTGAACAATTGAACCATAAACTTGTGAAAGAGTATTGACACCAAATATAAATTATTAAATGGGTGGAATTAGAAAAGATGCATTACGATTAAAATGTATATGTTACCCGTATCCAATTTGTTTAATATATTAATATTCTGATTTACTTTTAAAACGTTATACTTATTTGCATCATTAATCAAAGAATTCAAAAGTCCTATACAGTTCTTGATGACGTTTGTACTCCGACCTACTCAGAAATCTTGAATAAACCGAGCTATTCTAGACATATGTTCCTATCTTGACATTTGTACTGACATATGTTTCCATGTTTGGGTGTTGGAAAATCGAGCTATTCTAGACCGGTTGAGGAAACTATTCCAGAGAATGAGGATACAAGAGAGGAACCTCGGGAACAATCTGATACAGAGGAGGTTGAAATCAGAAAGAGTAAACGGCAAAGGACTGAAAAATCCTTCGGCCCTGATTTCCTTACCTAAATTGTAGAAGAGGAACCTCAAACATACCAACAAACTGTGAATTCCGCAGAATGACCTCAGTGGAGGGAGGCCATCAAATGTGAGATAAATTCTATCTTACAAAATCATACATGGGAACTAGTGGATCTTCCTCAAGGATGTAAACCACTAGGATATCGATGGAACTTCAAGAAGAAGATGAAACCTAATGGCACCATCGATAAGTATATGGCAAGGTTGGTGATCAAAGGATATAAACAACAAGAAGGTTTATATTACTTTGATACTTATTCGCCAGTTACGCGAATAACCTCTATTAGGTTAGTGCTTGCCATTGCCGCCATTAGAAACTTGGAAGTTTATCAAATGGATGTAAAAACAACTTTGTTGAATGAAAATCTGCAAGAAGAGATTTACATGGAACAACATGAAGGCTTCATAGCCATTGGTCTAGAAAAAATGGTGTATAAACTTGTGAAATCCTTTTATTGATTGAAAAAAGCTCCTAAAAATGACACCAAATGTTTGATCATGTCATGCTTGACGTTGGGTTCGAAATCAATATGAAAAAAGTGTATACTTGAAGGACACATCCGATGGATAAGTCATTTTGTGTTTATACGTAGCTGATATACTCATTGCATATTTGACTAGGTTCAAAGGATAACACCTACGTATTGTATGCAAGATTCGACTGCTGAAAATCTAATTAGAATAATGTAGTTTCGAACTCCATTCATATGGGGGATTGTTGGAAGTTTTAAGTAAAAGTTTGTGAATGAAATCTTAATAAGGAAGTGGTAAAAGTTGTCCCACATCGGATTGGGAACAACACAAGGAGTGGTATACAAGGTAGAGCCTTTACCACTCATTTGAATCTTTGCGACATGTTTTACCACAAGTCTTACGCACGCGCACCGGGGGGGGTGCAGATTTGGGTTTCTGTACTAGGAATTCATCGAACTCGTGCGTGCCTGCACGATCCGCGGACACGAATGCAGCTCCAAAAATCCGAGCCCCTGTGAGGCAATTTATTGAATTCGGTTTTGAAATTCAAAATTTTTGGTTTTCTTAATACCATTAATGACAATGATTTTCAGTTTTCAATTCAACAGTAATGGTCATTATATGAATATAATTATTCTTTAATGGTCATCAATTAGAATTGATTATATTGTTTATGATTCTTTGGCTATAAAACCATTACCAGTGCTTCAGTTTGAGACACACCACTACACACATCTTCTTCTTCCTGTTTGCTGCAACAACATTGTTTCAATTTTTGTTTCAGGCAAGTGATCGAGTCCGATAGTACTACGCTTCTGCTTTGAGCCGGAGTACCCTGGGAACATCCAACCTAGCCCAACCATCACCCGGTTACTCAAAAATCCAGTGCCAAGTTAAAATAGTAGTTTGAAAGTTGTACCAGTAGTTTGGAAGTTGTACGGTATGTAACAAAAATAGTAAAAATGATGAATAGTATAAAGTTTCAGGTTTTATAGGAAGGATGTTTCGTTTGACTTGATTAGTCACATTCTTCTTTGGTTTCTCTTCACCTTTTCCGCGAATCTGTTTAAAGGAATTGTGTCAAACACAATCCCGGTTCACCGTTTCTTGATTATTTCTTTTCTTATTTTCGGATATCGTTATACATGATTACTAACAAACTTAAACAGATTACTTATTATTGTTGTTATTTCATTTTAGAATGGAATCTCAACCAATGACTACTGCCATATCTGCAATCATGACTTCCACTGTTGCTGTCACATCCTATTTGGTTGCTCCGTTTCCGAATGATGTCACGTATCATGCTGAGAAACCAGAAACGTTCACCAGTGTGAATTTCAAACAGTGACAACAAAAGATGTACTTTTATTTGACCACTTTGAATCTCGCGAGGTTCTTGACTGAAACCGTTCCCCAAGTTGATGAAAGGGCAATGGATGCGCAATCATTAAGCGCGGTTCAGGCTTGGAATCATTCGGATTTCTTGTGTCAGAATTATGTTTTGAATGGCATGGTCGATGCACTCTATAATGTGTATTGTAAGACCAATACTGCCAAAGAATAATGGGAGTCGTTGGACCGCAAATACAGAAAGGAAGATGTCGGTACTAAGAAATTCGTGGTGGCTAAGTTTGAAGACTTTAAAATGATAGATTCAAAAAAGGTTATGAGTCAAGTCCAAGATTTGCAAGTTATTCTTCATAATATTCATGTGGAAGGAATGTCGCTTAGAGAGACATTCCAAGTTGCTTGTATTATTGAAAAGCTACCACCAAGTTGGTTCGATTTCAAGAATTATCTCAAGCATAAGCGAAAGGAGATGACCACTGAAGATCTTGTTGTTCGTCTTCATGTTGAAGAAGATAACAAAATGACACTAAAAGAATTGACGGTCCCGGAACAACAAAGGCCAATGTTGTTGAACATGGCCAGTCTTCAAAGGGTAATAAAAACGGTGGAAAGAAAAATCATGGGAAAAGCTTTAACCTTTGTCCTAAGGGGGGAGTTGGGAAGAAAAAGAAGTTCTAAGGAACATGTTATAATTGTGGAAAGCAAGGCCGTTGGGCCAATGAATGCAAGCCTCCAAAGAAAGAAAATGCTCGACAAGTGAAAATGATTTGTGAGGTTGAGAACCTTGTTGTTGTGGTCACGGACCTCTCGATTATGGACACCGAAGTTAACTTGGTTGGGCAAAATAACAAATATTGGTGGGTCGATACGGGGGCTTCCCGTCATATATGCTTTGACAAAAGTCTCTTTAGCACTTTCAAGGAGGTGACAAATGGAAAAAAGACGTTTATGGGAAACTCCGCTACGGACGAAGTCAAAGGTGAGGGTAATGTGGGTTTGAAGATGACTTCGGGAAAGGAACTCAGTTTATCAAATGTGTTGCATGTTCCCAAAATTTGTAAGAATCTTATGTTGGGGTGGCAGTTGAACAAGTTTGGTTTCAAAATGGTGATTGAGTCTGATAAGGTCGTGTTGACCAAAAATGGTTTGTATGTTGGTAAGGGCTATGCCATCAATGGTATGTTCAAGTTTAATGTAACTATGTTTAATGGAATGAATGAAAACACTGCTAGTTCTGCTTATATGCTTGAGTCTTCTAATGTTTGGCATGGTAGACTAGGTCATGTTAATTTTAGTTCCATTCGGCGTTTGATTAAACTTAATTTTATACCAACATTCGATATCGACTCAAACAATAAATGTGAAACTTGCGTCGAAGTAAAACAAACAAGATCGCCATTCAAATGGATTGAACGATTCACCAAACCCTCGAGATTATTCATACTGATGTTTGTAATTTAAAAGCAATTCCTACTCGTAGTGGAAACAAGTACCTCATCACATTCATTGATGAGGCTATTGATAAGTTTGTCTTATTTAAAGCCGAAGTTGAGAATAAACTAAATCGGAAAATCAAAAGAGTAAGGAGTGACTGAGGAGGTGAATATGTTTCACCTTTTGTTGACATGTGTGAAAAAGAAGGAATCATACATGAACTCACGCCTCCTTACTCCCCTCAATCAAATGGCATAGCGAAACGTAAAAACCGAACTTTGAAAGAAATGATGAATGCCATGATGATAAGTTCTGGGGTAAACCCGGACATGTGGGGGGAAGCAATCTTATTGGCGAATTATGTCTTGAACATGATACCCAATAAGAAGAAAGATATAACACCATATGAATTATGGACGGGAAATAATCCAGCATATAAATACTTGCGAGTGTGGGGGTGCCTAGCTAAGGTAGTGGTGACTCCACCGAAATGCCTACTAATAGGACCCAAAACTGTGGATTGTGTATTTATAGGATATACCCGTCCTGGTGGTGCATTTCAATTTCTTGTGTATGATTCCAAGAACCCTAGTTTGAATGGCACCATAATAGAATCTAAGGATGCATCATGGTTTGAACATATGTTCCCAAGTTCGGGTGAAGGAAAACCGAGCTATTCTAGACCGGTTGAGGAAACTACTCCAGAGAACAAGGGTACAAGAGATGGATTTCGGGAACAATCTGAGATAGAGGAGGTTGAAATCTGAAAGAGTAAACGACAAAGAATGAAAAATCCTTCGGCCCTGATTTCCTTACCTACATGGTAGAAGAGGAACCTCAAACGTACCAACAAGTGGTGAATTCTGTAAAAGGAACTCAGTGGAGGTAGGCCATCAAATGTGAGATAGATTCTATCTAAAAAAATCATACATGGTAACTAGTGGATCTTCCTCGATCGATGGATCTTCAAGAAGAAGCTGACCCCTGATGGCACCTCGATAAGTATAAGACAAGGTTGGTGATCAAAGGATATAAACAACGGGAAGGTTTAGATTACTTTGATACGTATTCGCCAGTTACGCGAATAACCTCTATCAGGTTGGTGCTTGCCATTGCCGCCATTAGAAACTTGAAAGTTCATCAAATGGATGTAAAAACAACTTTCTTGAAAGGAAATCTGGAGGAAAAGATTTACATGGAACAATCTGAAGGCTTCATATCCATTGGGCAAGAAAAGAAAGCGTATAAACTTGTGAAATCCTAGTATGGATTAATACAAGCTCCTAAAAAATGGCACCAAAAGTTTGATCATGTCATGCTTGATGTTGGGTACAAAATAAATGAATGTGACAAATGTGTATACGTTAAGGACACATCCGATGGATATGACATTTTGTGTCTATACGTATGATGATATGCTCATTGCTGGAAGTGATGAAAAAATCATTACGTCCACAAAGAACATGCTAAAAGCAAGATTTGGCATGAAAGACATGGGTTTCGCGGATGTGATTCTGCGAGTTAAAATCACATGAACCCAAAATGGACTTGTTTTAAGTCAATCCCACTACGTGAGCAAAGTTCTTGAGAAGTTTAATGCGAATGACTCCAATGTAGCTAGAACTCCCATTAACACAAGTCAGCATCTGGCTAAGAATAGAGGTGAACCCGTTAACCAGTTGGAATACTCAAGAATTATTGGCAGCTTGATGTATCTTATGAGTTGCACTAGACCCGACTTAGCATATGCTGTGAGCAAGCTAAGTAGATACACAAGCAACCCAAGTTCAACTCATTGGAAATGTGTGATTCGGTTGCTTTGGTACCTAAGATACACAAGGGAATATAGGTTACATTATAACAGATATCCAGCAGTTATAGAAGGACATTGTGATGCAAATTGGATATCTGACAGGAATGATTCCAGAGCAACAAGTGGGTATGTATTCACACTTGGAGGTGCTGCTATATCATGGAAATCGTCAATGCAAACAGTTATAGCTAGATCCACGGTGGAATCAGAATTCATCGCCCTACATACAGCGGGAGAAGAGGCAGAATGGTTACGTCAATTTGTTAAGGATATACCAAGTTGGCCTAAGCCGTCATCAGCCATCTGTATACATTGTAATAGCCAATCGGCAATTGGCAGAGCTCATAGCATAATGTATAATGGTAAGAATAGACATATTAGACGTAGACATAATATGGTACGATAACTAATATCTACTGGAATTATCACTGTTGACTACGTGAAGTCAAAGGGTAATATTGCGGATCCGCTAACAAAAGGCCTAACTAGAGAGTTAGTTAATAAGTCGTCCATGGGAATGGGACTGAAACCCTTGAAAAGTTTAAGTTCATACGAAGGAAACCTAACTCAACATAATGGAGATCCGAAGAATTGAGTTCAATAGGAAAACCCAATTGTCTAAACTACTGCGGTCACTGTTGCCGTCGTTTAATTCAATCAAAAACCTATTTAAACTATATAGATATGATAAGTAAGGTATCGTATCCACCAGGAGTATGTGGTCAATGTATTCGTGTAATAGATTTCTAATTATGAAGTGACTGGTTTTTAGTGCTGATCACACAAGCAATTAAGTTGAATTTAGAGAATTAAGCAAACAAACAAGTAAACGAGTTTCAATCAATTAACAAAGCAAATCACACCCGGGACTTCAAGTAGGTAACTCACAGTAATCTCATGCAACCTAACAGATTAATCATTAACGGTTAACTACAGACTGATCAACTAGACAAAACCTTAGGCAACAATAATTGCTTTACACACGGCACTGGTTATCAGACTGTTCCTGCCAGTGTGACTCAGTTAAGGTCAATTATATGCTTTGTCGTATTCAACCTAATCAAACAACCCTATGATCAATTATTATAGCAACTGGTAACTAATCGTTCAGATCAACGTAAACCTAAACCAATTGAACACACAGAAATAATAAACATCAATAATCATAGATTAACCATTAACAGTTATACATAAATGTTCTTAGTCACATGAGGAAACTGAAATTGTTACAAACTTTACATCCCAGGTATGATTCGGAGAAGACTAGCCGAGCATCGTCATCGATAGATCATAAATTATGATGAGGAAGGCCATTAGGATTGATCAAGAGATGATTGGTAGCCCTGGAATTCACCCAAAATCGCCTAATAGCTGCTGCTGGTCGTTAATCTGATTAGGGTTCGGAAAATCGAAGATATAGGTCAAAATCCGTATATTCACGTTTTTTAAGACCCTCGCGTATCGCGATGGCCATAGACCCTACCCGTCGCATAAGTTGACCTAAGAAAACCTCATATTTGGATTCCTCTCGTCGAGAAACCCTAAATTCATATATTATGGCTCCCCTAAGTCGTTTTCTAGCTCAGGATATGCTCTTTTTACTTCAAGGTCGCATTTTGTCAACCCATCTTGTTCAGTTTTAGCATTGGCTTATGATTTCCCATCCATACTCTTCCCAAATCCTTGTAACACTTCCCAAGACATCAAATCATGCTTCGGTCTTCCCGAGAAATCATTCCATGCTCGTACAGGTCTTGCATTTAGCATCTTTAACGATCAATTACCTGAAATACAAAAGCACGTATGAAGTACCAATGTTCTAACAATATACTCAATAAAACTACATAATTAATACACAGATATATATACAAAATACCCGACCATCACATCCCCGCACTTATCTTTTGCTTGCCCTCAAGAAAAACTCTAAAGTAAACATTAACCTCCATCATAGGTATGTGAATTATCGCCATTAATACTAGTATGGTTTAAGGTCATACCCAGTTTCCCAGACTGACACTTTCTAGATTGACATCCCACAAATACGGTTAAGTGCTATAATAAAAACAATAGAGCCGTCCAGACGAGTATACTTTGTTTCCGGTTAAAGCATACATGTTCATACCCCTCACACTATCAACACTCCTCTCGGTTTAATATCTGGACTAGCAAAAGATGTGCCAGTATATGTCTCTGCCCTCAAATACCAAATATGAGTCACAACTTAATAAGCTTGCAGGCCAGTCTTATCTCCACCCAACCCACCGGTTGCATAAAGACTCGGACTAAGGTTTTGCTGGGGCTTAGGTTGGGTGTGGAATAGGCATATTTAGTGACTAAAGTGGATGTAACCCAGTTTACAAATACACAAACAACTAATCAAAAATAAACAGACTGCTAATTACATGACCGAATAAGAACTGACTTTCTTTTTGGCTTTTTGCTGATTTTTTTTATTTTTTTTTATTTTTTTGCAGCTAATAGACAATATACTGAAGCAAATAAATATACAACTCTGATAAACACATATTTACAACTCAACCGAGACATACGTACATTGTGTACTATGCTCAACAACTGATTATATACAACTCGATAACGAACTGGATTTCATCACACAGGGTTAAAATAAAGTGAAGGCCAAGGCTGAAATGGAGTGTAATGTTCCGTTTGATAAATGAAAAGGAATATGGTCCAAATGGGCTCCTAGGGGAATAATGTCGGGTAAAGAAATTTATCTAGTGGGGGGAAAAGTGTACGTAAGGGTTTTCTAAAGTCCTAATCTCCATACAGGTGGTGGTATTAAGATCTCGATAAGCATATGACAAGCAAGTTCTAACTCTGTAAAACATACTGGTTTCCCTCAATCAATGGTGTAAGACATGTTTTATATCTATTATATAGTATGTGTATTAAGTATAGGGGGCCATCTCGCAATATGTCTGGAATAATGGGCTGCCGATATGAAACATGTATACCCGTCCCCTTGACTCGTTATCCCCGCCTAAACGACCCCATTTTCAACTTCTCTTTTTGAAAACATTCGTGAGTAAAACTATCGAGAAGCTGAAAAACCAACCATGACCAGAAACCTATAACTAGGCATTAATGACAACAATTAACAGTTAATAACTTTGGTTTCTGAACACTCTTCGAGGTACTATCGGGCTAAAATTTTCAAATTTCGTCCATCCCCACACTTGAGGTTTACATTGTCCTCAATGTTAAATTATTTAAACAATTAATGAACATTTGAGGGACGGGGTTGAAATGGACTTTTTGACTGTTCAACAATTTTAAAAATTCGGGGCTCAAATGTGACGGTTCTCCTAGCAAATATACAATTACACTTTTAACATTTAAACTAATAAGACAAAATAAATTATGAAACCGAAATCACATGATATCAATGAGATTGGAAAAGGACCAGTCAGCTCGCGAACTCTCATAAACACTCGTATACTCTCGTCTCGACCAAGTACCAAACTGACAACCGAACCTGCAAAATCTCGAGACGTGTAGAAGCAAGCTTTTCACAAGTGTAAGACATAGGTCTTTTACGAGTTATGAAAATGATTTTCTGTTAGTTTTATTAAAACAATTACCGAGCCAAATTAAGTCATCTCATAATAAATTTTGTTAAACAAGTTAAAAACGATAAAAGATCTAACTCACTTTCGTAGGAATCACGATTGCATTTAGAATATGCAACAAGCCTTGTAAACCTCCCGGTAGCCCGGGAGGACGAGTGGGGTCTCGTGAGGGTTTATAGTGAACTACACCCACAAAGTTCGGTTACAACATAATATACACATACCTGGATTAACCACAGCAAAATGAACATGAAAGCACTCTGGGTCGCTTAACTGAAACCTCATTTTTTCGTGGAGCGGTATCCCCACACTTAGATTTTGATATGTTGGTACGCTTGAAATACAATTAATAATAAATAAATAAAAAAATGCAAACTAAAAATATACAAAATGTACAAATACCACCCTTTTGAAACTTGTATGCCATTCAAGGTGGGCGTCTGGCCCGCTCCCGTGCAACCTCATCATTATAAGCACGCTTTTCTTCAATCATTTGTTGCCAGTCTTCCGATAGGCCAGGATCTGGCCCTAACATCTTCAGTCTCCACTCTTGATCATTTTGGTTGGGTGGATGTCTCACTTTCTTCTTCCTTGGTCGGCTACCTTTCTCTTCCACCTTCTCACTCTGTTGTTTCTCAAATCCCTTCTTATGTATCCTGTCAATCACAAAACATTCCTCTTTTGTGTTATCCTTGTCCAAGGATACACATTTGTCAACAAGAGGGTTAATAGCATTTTCAAACAATAATAACCGTTTATCACGGTCTCCACACTTAATTCCCAAAACCCCCTTAGCACAATCAATTACCGCATGTGCTGTGGCAAGGAATGGCCTACCTAATATGACTTGCGGTTGTGTATTATTCACACGTTTAACATAGTCAAGTATAAGAAAGTCAACTGGGTAAAAGAATTCCTCCACCTGAACCATCACATTTGTCACCATGCCCCAGGGAAGTGTATGAGTTTGGTTTGCCAACACCACGGTGGTGTTTACCCTTTCTAACGGGCCAAATTCATACTGATCATATAAACTACCAGGAATGATACTAACACATGCTCCAAGATCTAGAAGTGCCCGATCAGTTTTAAATTTCCCGATTTGAATTGATAAAAGTGGCACTCCAGGGTCTTGGAGTTTACTTGAGGTGGTATTATTCTCCACCTCCTCATCTCTCATGTTGGTCAACTTTTCATTAAAACATTTATCACAAGAACAATTTTCACAAAAAGATGTCTCATTTACTTTTAATTTGAGCTAATTTGGAAAATCGTTTCATTGACCAACACAATCACTCTCATCACTAACATCTTCCACCACCCCTTCAACAAACTGTGGTGGTGAATTAACTTCAACACTAGAAATTTCAAAATTAGGTAAAAGACTTACCGCATTGATGTACACATTGTTTCCCTTATTGGAGCTTGAGCAGTAATGGTTCGGGTTGATTGTGGTGTCACTCGGGAGTTGGATCGTGTTCTTCTGTAACTTTGCCACATCTGAAGCGAGCTGACCGATCTGCTTCATCATTGCCTCTGACGACTTATCCCGTAACTCGAACTGTTGCTTCGTCTCAGTTTTATAATTAGTCATGACTTTCAACAACACATCCAACTTTGAATGCACCGACTCATCCGAATTCCCCGAAGACCCTTTCTGCTGATCCTGATTATCCGAAGAATTACCACCCCGGTTACTGTCTCTGTTATATTCCAGATTCTATTTATACGAACCCTGCTGCTGCTAATAACCACCCTGGCGGTAATTACCCTGTGACTTGTTCTGGCTCGTTCCCTGAAAGTTCGGGTTCAACTGCGAAGATACGTTCCCGTAGCGAAAGTTCGGGTGATTCCTCAAGCTCGGGTGATAAGTGTTTGAATTCATCCCTTGGCCTTTGGAATCCCCGTAAGTATAATTAACTTCCTCGGTGTCATCTTCCTCATCATCATAATACTCGGGGCAATTTTCTGCCTTATACCCGAGTTCACCACAATCTTCACAAACCGGGAATTTAACACCAACTTTCCCGACCTCTTTTTTCTTACTTTTTTTCAACTCAGCCAATTCACGTTCCAACTTAGTAATTCTTTCAGACTCACTCGCAACTGACTTAACTGACCTTGATGAATTACCCCGTTTTCGTCTTTCAGCTGCTGCTTCAGATTTTGAATCTTCACACATAAACTCTAGAAAATCTCAATCATCTTCCTCAGGCTGATTCAGCAACAGACCATTACACGAGGCCTTAAGATGCTTTCGGTCCTCGTATGTCAACCCATCAACAAAGCACTTTACCAGTTCCCACAATTCGATTTGGTGATGTGGGCATTTTCTGATCATGTCTTTATACCTGGTAAAGGCTTCATGAAATAACTCACCAGAGAACTGTGAAAAGTTGCGAATGTCTGAACGGGCCTCGGTAGTCTTCGACTGTGAATAAAACTCGTTTAGAAACACCTGCTGCATCTCGGCCCAATTTCTGATACGGTGCATCGGTAGTGAATTAAACCAGAGTTTTGCTTTGTCTTTCAGGGAAAACTGGAATAATCGCAACCGGACTTCATCCTGATCGAACGTACCATCACCAATAGACCCGCAAATAGCCGAAAAATCAGTCAAGTGCGAATACGGGTCTTCCGAAGCCAATCCGTGGAAATGAGGAACGATGCTAATATAAGATGGCCGGGACTTAAAAGTTTGCTTTCCATGCACTCGTTCCTGTGGGACCAACGGGGATGCTCCGTCCGAGATAGCCTGTCTGAACCGACTGTTTACACCGTGAATCAGAGCCATATAATTCCTCCTGAGTCCCCCCGGGGTTTCGCCAAACCACCCCGGTTATCCTGAATATTCCGAAATCTTTCGGGCCGTTCCGCCCGATTCACCCTGTCTCGACCCCTTCCGTTTCTGTAATTGGTTCAGCCCGTCTTTGATTAACTGGCTCTTCTACCTCTTCACCCCGATTATTATAACCCACATCTTCCTGCTCAAAACCTTCGTTCTCGAGCTCAACTGCCTGATTATTTCTAACCCATCTGTCTACCTCATCTTCGATCTCCAAACCTTCGTTTCCAATATTATTTTCCCTTTCGTCTTCCTCTTCTGTCGGAACACTTGGTTGAAAATCATCGATATTTATCCGAACTCGGCAGTTGGGGTTATTATTTGGAGTGGATGGTCCGGCTCGGTCAAAGTTGAGGTTTAGGTTTCGTCTTGGGTTTTGGTTTCGGGTTCTGGAAGCATGAGCTGAGTGATTTTGGTCATTTTGGTTATTGAAATCTGGTAGGTCAGGTATGTTGGCTGGATGTAACGCGTTAGTTTGTGGAAGTGGGTCTTGGTTTTGGTCATTGTTCTGGTTCTGGTTTTCGTGTTGGTTCTAGTTCTGGTTCTGGTTCTGGTTCTTGTCTGCCATTTCTGAATTTCTGTTTTGTACTCGGTTCTGCCGAGCTAACCTCTCTATTTCGGGCTCGTAAATTAACGGAGACTGTCGGCCCGAATGGCAGGTGTGCATAAACCTGTAATCTGCACAATTAACACAACCCGTGTAAAATACAGAAAAATAAAATTTAAACTAAAAATTGAAAACAAAATTAAAACTAAAATTAAAATTAAAATTAAACACAAAAATCAAATAACACGAAAAACACTAAGCGCACTAACTCCCCGACAACGACGCCATTTTGATGACCGTCGTTTGAGTCAATCAAAAACCTAGTTAAACTATATAGATAGGATAAGTAAGGTATCGTATCCACCAGGAGTATGTGGTCAATGTATTCGTGTAACAGATTTCTAATTATGAAGTGACTGGTTTTTAGTGCTGATCACACAAGCAATTAAGTTGAATTTAGAGAATTAAGCAAACAAACAAGTAAACGAGTTTCAATCAATTAACAAAGCAAATCACACCCGGGACTTCAAGTAGGTAACTTACAGTAATCTCATGCAACCTAACAGATTAATCATTAACGGTTAACTACAGACTGATCAACTAGACAAAACCTTAGGCAACAATAATTGCTTTACACACGTCACTGGTTATCAAACAGTCCCTGCCAGTGTGACTCAGTTAAGGGCAATTATATGCTTTGTCGTATTCAACCTAATCAAACAACCCTATGATCAATTATTATAGCAACAGGTAACTAATCGTTCAGATCAACGTAAACCTAAACCGATTGAACACATAGAAATACTAAACATCAATAATCATAGATTAACCATAAAAAGTTATACATAAATATTCTTAGTCACATGAGGAAACTGAAATTGTTACAAACTTTACATCCCAGGTATGATTCGAAGAAGACTAGTCGAGCATCGTCATCAATAGATCTTCAATTATTATTAGGAAGGCCATTAGGATTGATCAAGAGATGATTGGTAGCCCTGGAATTCACCCAAAATCGCCTAATAGCTGCTGCTGGTCGTCAATCTGATCAGGGTTCGGAAAATCGAAGATATAGGTCAAAATCCGTTTTTTCACATTTTTAAGAACCTCGCGTATTGCGACCTAAGAAAACCTCATATTTGGATTCCTCTCGTCGAGAAACCCAAAATGCATATATTGTGGCTCCCGTATCTCATTTTCTAGCTCAGGATATGCTCGTTTTACTTCATGGTCGCATTTTGTCAACCCATCTTGTTCAGTTTTAGCATTGGCTTATGATTTCTCATCCATACTCTTCCCGAATCCTTGTAACAGTTCCCAAGACATCAAATCATGCTTCGGTCTTCCCGAGATATCATTCCATGCTCGTACAGGTCTCGCATTTAGCATCTTTAACGATCAATTACCTGAAATACAAAAGCACGTATGAAGTACCAAAGTTCTAACAATATACTCAATAAAATTACATAATTAATACACTAATATATATACAAAATACCCGACCATCAGGGGGGGGGGGTAACCCTACAATTTAAGAGGGAGTTTACTACATAGCTAGGTAACCTTCCTAGTCCATTCCTAAAGTGATAAGTGTGAGGCTAAGCATATGTCTTTTAATGATTCGACCAAGGTAGTCATACATGGTGAATCACCTATGTGAGAGAGAAGTAGGGTCGCTTCGAAGGGTGTTGTTGGGCACAATACTTAATTTAATAGCTCTTGCAGAACCAGGCTCATGTTCATGATCATAACGAACATAACTAGAGGACATGACTTTGTCGGGGAGAGTGATATGGCCTAAAATATACATATTATTATATAAATATTTCCTACACTTTTAAGTACTTTGAGTTAAATTTTTATTGAATATCACTCAAGTGGCTTATATTTATGTTTTTAAAAGTTTTAAGAGACAATGAGCTAAAATAGAATATATTTATGTTAATCTAGGGAGCACCAAGTGATTACATCTATGATCGATTCATTTAATCTAATTTTATGTTGTATTTGTTATCATATATAAAATTTTCTTAAATATTATGGCTGTACTTGTTATTTGTTATAGAATACATTATAAGTTAAAGTTAATAATTTGCATTAATTAAAAAATCAAAATAACAAACATATGTCATAAGTTATAAGTAAGTTATTATATGAATATTCAAAGTAATATATTATAGTTTTATTTATAAGAAAATGCAATGTAAGTATGTAGTATGAAATAATGGGTCGGGCATAATAAAAGATCCAAAGAAAATCAGTACACAAGGGGCATGTAGGTCACGTACAGGAGGGGCGACCGTCATAGAGCAGAAGGAAATTATTAGAGATTTTATTATTATTATTATTATTTGACGGCTACTGTGAAACATAAGAGCAAAAAGAAGCAAGCACCTCGGTTCGAGCGAAGAGTGTCCGGATTCAACACCTACTCATCCAAAAATATTTATTATTCGGTTTAAATTTATTGTCTTCGCCATGAATTCATTATTTAAACTTATTTACTTGGTTTGTTCTTGAGTATGGTTGTTGGATAAACCCTTACACCGCCTAGGCTTATGATGAAATTTTGTTGATTTTGGATTTTGGTTTGGATTTTTTTTCGTTTATAGATATAAATTAAGTAAGAAGTTTATTGATTTTCATTCGATGCATATGTGTGTTAAGGATTGTTTTGTGAATTTTATTTTTTTACAATTTCCTTGTTGATTGTCTATCATATAATAGGATTCTGTTAGGTTATCTACTGTGTGTTTTTTACTTGTTTATGGTTGATTTGCAATAAAACCATAGAAACAATAATAATTAATCAAGTAGACTTAAGTGTGCTGCTAATTTAAAAAGCTGTAAGGTGATAGATTATTTGATAGGTCTTTGTTGATTAAGATTACTAGATTTAATTATTCGTAAGGAGTCCGTCTAGGTTTGATTTATCAGCTTTGTCTATCTAGTCGAGTGAGTTCATTAAACCACCGTTGATTTCCGCGCTGTAAGGTAGGATTTCTTATAGAGGTACTTGTCATAATATACATTAGCGATCGTAAGTGAGTTTAATTAAACCGGTAATTTTAATAGCTTATTAGGATTCCATAGGTATCTTCTTAAGAAGGGTCAATGGTCCTATTCGGTTTTCCATTAAGTGAATAGTTTAAGATCACGGTTCCATAACTTAGCATTTTCCAACCATTAGATAGTTGATGCATTAGGGATTCTAGTCTAGGTGGTTGTTCGTCATCATCTGAATTAAGTCCAGGTTTAAGTCGTCTTAAGTTTTATTAATTAGTTTTAATAGTAGTTTAATCTTAGTATTTAGTAAAACCCCCCGTTTTAAGAAAAAAATAAATAGTCGTGTCAGTAGTTTAGTCTAGTTTAGTTAATATACGTAATTTAAGGAGTCTCGTGGGTTCGATATCTGGACTTACTTAGCTGTACTAGAGTCGATCGGTTCACTTGCCTATTAGTAGTTTTAGTTAAGTTAAGAGTCTAGAACTATTACTTAGTATCTAAATTAACATAATTTTAGTTAATAATTATTTGACTACTTTTAGCACATAAAGTTTTTGTCACCGTTTCCGGGGACTCTTGGCGATTGCGTTATTAACTCTGATAGGACTTACTTGCTATATACGTGCTACTGTGTTTTTTCTTTTGAGTTTTTAGGGTTTTAGTTAATTAGATTTTTACATGTTTATTTTTTTTTAGTTGTAGGTGTTTAATTTTTTATGTCTTTTGCTTATTTAGATTCTTGTAATTATGTTTGAAATTTGTAACGATCCTCACTTTACCATTAAATGTCACCTTAATTGTGATACCTGTGGTGGTATTCATTTAACTCATCCATGTTCATATTATTGTACTAACCCCTATGTGCAGCAACGGTCGTATTATTCGCATGGGTCCTCGTTATATATTTATTTGTTTTGTTTTTGTTTTTTGAGTCGTAAGAGTCTAAGTGGTTGTTATTTTATTTTTGTTTATGTTTTTCGAGTTTGTTTTGAGTCGTAGGAGTTGGGATAATATAGTATATTTTAATTGCTTTAAATTATTTTAGTTTTTCTTCAATATGTTTTTTGTTTTACTACTATTTGGTGCTCGTGATCTTTTTATGTTTAAGTTTATCTTTGCAGTGATTTTCATGGAGTGTTACTACGGGACCAGAGTTGAAGAAAATCCTCTTAAGGATCACAGTGGTTTAACTGTACGGGAGTTAGAAATACAGGAAATTATAGACCACCTAGATAAAAACATCTACCAACCTAAGTTCTGCGTGGTGCATGATAAAACGGGGAATATTATTGGTTGTAAAGACTCATCTGGTGCAATGACGGATCACATACCACATCCAGAAGAGATATTATACGAGTTTTTACGTGTCACCAATAGCATTAATCCAAAAGCACCACTTTCAGATTTCATGGATGATTTCCGGCAATGCTTAAAGATTCAAATACAATTTAATGAGCCGACGATCAAGTTTGAGGATGTTGGGTTGCAGAATAAGATAGAGGAGTGTATTCCCTCTTGGGAAGACGAGTTTAGGGAAGAATTTGGTGAAGATTTGGTTGGTTTAGATGATATGGATGAGAGAGATTTTAACCCCGAAAAAGATCTTGAGGAGCTTGAAGTTTTGTTATTCGGGGAGCCAGTTAAGAAATTAAATGTCAAAGAGGAATCACATGATATATCCCAAGAATTGAAGAATTAAGAACTGCATCTCATTGTGAAAGATCATCCGCATCTGCGTGGTGAAACTGATTGGTTTTTAAAAAATATTTGTTCGTCAATCGCCACATAAATCAGGAGCCCCAAGAAGGAAGATATTTGGGCTCAGGAATTAAAGTATGCCGAATTGGTCATATTCTCATAATTTCAAAAATGGGTGGATCGAGCTAAATGCGTATTTTTGGGCCCACATTAGTTTGGAAATTAGTTTCTTCCCAACTAGTTGTAAACGGAGAGTGTTGAGGAGTACTGATGGGAAGACGATCAAGGAGAAGCCTCTTGATTTAGGTTTTAGGAGCGAGTCTGGTTGAAGACTCTTTTGTAAACTTAGCGCTTCACAGGAGGCAACCCGGTACTATGTTTTTCTTCTATTTTTATTTATATTTTGTTTTTATTTCTTTGCTCTGTCGGATGTTGCTTCTTTTACTTGCAGGTTGTTCCAGGGTTGCTTAGGAGATGGTTGATGAGATATGGTTTTAAACAAGTGTGGGGATGCCACTTGTTTCACTATTGTTGCTTTTTTTCTTGAGAGATGATGTTATTTGAAGATAGTTTGTTGATCACGCTGGAATTGGAGGTCGCGGGCGACAACTCACGAGACATATCTTCTATTTACTAGGGGAGTCTGTTCCAATTCACTAGTCTATTTTTATTTTCTAAATAATATTATTTTTTATTTCTTTTTTCCTCACATTGAGGAAAATGTCAAATTTAGGTGTGGGGATGGGAAATTGATGTTTTTGACAAAAATAAAAATAAAAACTTTTGAAAAAAAAAGATTGAAATATATAATAAAAAAAGAGCATAAAAAACTGAAAATATGTCCCAATAATTATAAATTTGTTTTTTTTTTTTTGCAAATAATGGAAGATGATAGTAAATCGGAAATTGGTTTTTCAAACCACTAATAATATGAGATAAAATAAAAGAAAACATACTAATCTTGAGATGTGCCTCTAGGCCCAACTAGTCTTGATGGGTTTCTCATTGCATATTCTTAAAAAACCTATTTAATATTAGATTTTGTGGGTTCTCATCCTAACGGGGGACAGTGAAACTGAAATTCGATAAGGCACAGAGAGTATTACCATAGGCTGATTACCCTAAGGTGGTGAGAAATGAAGGTACTTTAAAATAAATAAAGAGTGGTGGCGTCCGCAATTGTCCAATTTTAGACGAGCTTTAGTCTTTAGTTATATATTTATAGGTTAAAGATGCCCAAATGCACAAAAAAAAGAAAAAAAAGAAGTTACAAAGTATTCCAAGAAGTTGGTCTGAAAAGAAAAGGAATGAGAAAAGTTATGTATTGTAAAATGGCAAAGAAACATTCTCAAAAATAGAAAAGGAGGCCAAAGTGCACATACTAAACGAGACTGAGAGTTTACGTGTTACCAAGAGGATGGTGACTATGAGGAATATTGGGGCTCAAGGTTTTTAGTCAATAAATATTTTCTTATGGAATATATAGGACAAAGTCAAATAATATTTAGGGCATGCTCGTATGACCCCACTTGACCTGTCATCCATAATTTCTTCTAAGTGTTTTTTCTTCTTACCATTTAGGGGTTCTTATCTTACGGTGATAGGATGAACCAGTTTGTTTCAACCCGATTTTTAATTGTATTTATTATTCTTGAGATGGGGTAAGTGGATCTTAACTCTAAAGGTGTGAGACCCATAGGCTTTTGATATCACTTAAACTAAAATTCTTAATGTGTGTGGGGGCTTGATAGGCTGGTGACTTGGTTTAAGTGGACAACAATATCGGAAACCACGGTTTTTGCGTTTATCTGAGCTTAAAATAACCTATATGTTTTTAAAACCATATTTCTCGATTATGATTCCATTGCAAATCGCTTTTTCAGGGACGAAAAAAGGTTGAGTGTGGGGATATATGATATGGCCTAAAATATACATATTATTATATAAATATTTTCTACACTTTTAAGTACTTTGAGCTAAATTTTTATTGAATATTACTCAAGTGGTTATATTTATGTTTTTAAAAGTTTTAAGAGACAATAAGCTAAAATAGAATATGTTTATGTTAATCTTGAGAGCACTGAGTGATAACGTCTATGATCGATGCATTTTATACTAATATTATGGTGTATTAGTTATCATATAAATATAAATATTTCTTAAATATTAAGGTTGTACTTGTTATTTGTTATAGAATACATTATAAGTTAAAGTTAATAATTTAAATTAATTAAAAAATCAAAATAAAATACGTATGCCATAAGTTATAAATAAGTTATTATATGAATATTCAAAGTAATATATTATAGCTTGATTTATAAGAAAATGCAATACAGATATGCAGATATGAAATAATGGGCTGGGTATAATAAAATATCCAAAGAAACTCAGTATTAAAGGGGCATCTAGGTCACGTACAGGAGGAGCAGCAGTCATAGAGCAGGAGGAAATTATTAGAGATGATATTATTATTATTTATTATTATTATTATTATTATTATTATTTAACGGCTACTGTAACAAACAGAAGAGCAAAAAGAAGCAAGCACCTCGGTTCGAGCGGAGAGCGTCCGGGTTCAACGTCTACTCATCCAAAAATCTTTATTATTCGGTTTGAATTTATTGTCTTCGCTATGAATTCATTATTTAAACTTATTTACTTTGGTTTGTTCTTGAGAATGGTTGTTGGCTAAACCCTTACACCGCCTTGGCTTATGATGAACTTTTTTTGATTTTGGAATTTGGTTTGGATTTCGTTTTCGTTTATGGATTTATGATTAAATAAGAAGTTTACTGATTTTCATTCGATGCATATGTGTGTTTAGGATTGTTTGGTGAAATTTATTGTTTCTCAATTTCCTTGGTGATTGTTTGTCATATAATAGGATTCTGTTAGGTCATTTACCGTGTATTTTTGACTAGTTTATGGTTGATTTTATTAGTGCACGGTTTTGGTGTTCATAGTGATCGAATAATTTATAGACAGTCTAGGTTGTTTGTTTAATGGAAAATGGCCCATTCGCTATGGATTGTATAGAGAATGAGGTCCATTCGTTAGTTAACTAGACTAGTTCGTTAAGGTATAAGCCCATTCGTTATGGAAGCATAATGAATGAGGGTTAGTTCGTTAAGTTATTGCCATTCGTTAAGGAATCATAATGAATGGAGTCTAAGTCGTTATGAAGATATAATAATTTGACATAACTTAACGAATCGGAGCATATTGCCTATAAATAGGCAGATCCATGCTCATTTTGGTGAGATCACACATATGAGAGTGAGTGAGATCCTAGCTATAATGTATTCTCTCCATAAGTTATTATTCACACTATAATGTATCTATTCCACCATTAATGTAATAAACAGTATTTAACGTATTCGTGTTCGTATTGTTTAATTGATGTATCGACACGGCTAGATCCTTGGTAGGTCTTCTCAATTGGTATCAGGGGGATTCTTCAATAACTGAGGGGAAATCCTGTCATTGGGTTATGGTACCCCAAGGATGATAATTTTTAACTTACCGCATTTTCTGACTCAGACTATGGAGGGTGTCAATTCTTAGGAAGCCGACTTGTTTCCTGGCAGTGTAGGAAACAGACAACGGTCTCCACTACAACCGCTGAGACAGAATATAAAACATGTTAAGGTATTACAATTTACGACATTAGGTAAAAATTGTTAAGGTAATTGATCATCGAGATACAGGATTTCGTTGATTTATTTATTATTTTTATTATTTTAAATATTCTTTTATTTAATTGATTTATTTATTTAATTTAATATTAAATAAATCTAATTCGTTATTTATAACGAATTACAATTCAATTCGTTAACCTATTTCGCTTTCGCCACTCTGTAACGAATGACCTCTAATTCGTTATAAATAAAGTAACGAATCAAGCACGAATCCAAGCACGAATTGATTCTAATTCGTTTTTTTGTTTTAACGATTCGTGTGATAGGTGTATTTAAATATGATAATGAATCGGCTGATTAATTATTTTAAATTTGAACGAATTAAATGACTCGTTGTCTGGGAAACTGTGTCATTTTGTGACTTATAGGGATTCGTGAAACCCATTCGTCTCCCTATTCACTTTTCTTCTCACTTAAGCAAAGAGACTCTGCCAAAATTTTCTGAAAATTCCGACCTTCACGAAACGTTGTTTTGATCATCAATTCTGAATCGTTAGGTAAAGGCGATTGCTGCGTAATGCTTTTCGTCAAATTTAATGAACGTTTTAGGGGTTAATTAATCGATTTCTCTATCGGTTTTAAGTTTTATACAAACCTATGATTTACCTAATTTATATCATGATTTGGTGCAAATGGACGATGTTAATCGGTTTGCGATGTGTTTCCGAGATCCTTGTAATCATCTGTTCGGCTTTACATCGTCAATCATGTGTGAATTGCATTTAGATTACAATTTTGACTCTTGTAGTTCTTGCCAATTTTGACTTGGACTTTAATTAGTCAAACATTAAGCCTATTAAGGGCCATTCGTTATGATGTGACGAATTAGAACTAATTCGTGTCCAATTAGTTACACAGATCACACGAATCAGGATGTTCATCATAATTTTTAACGAATCAAGCTTTAATTCGTTATTCTTTCACTCCTGATTCGCTAAACATAATTCGTCATATTTACTTGATAACGAATAAGCCAATTCGTCATAACGAATCACCATTTCCTTATAACAAATTAGACTTTTTAACGAATGAAATTATAAATTTTTATATATTAATATGAACATTTCAATTATTATAAATTTTAAGTTATATTAATATTATTTATTGATCATTTTACTAAATCTCGGGGTTATTTATTATCAGTTATGGCTGACAATATGGATCAAGATCCGCCTGCTGTTGAAACACAACAAGAACAAGATCTGCCATTACTCCCGTACGACAAAACGCATAACATCTGTGCTTTTGTTGGTACAAAGTTTGCTGATGAGGATAATTTTGGGGAGATGCTGGCTTTCATACGTCGCCCACGTATCTACTATGCTGCCACAATTGATCTTGAGGTTCGATTCAGCATTATCCGTCAGTTCTGGAATACTGCTAGATATGTGGGGATGGAAAATCACATTGCTGCTGAAGTGATTGAAAGACCAGTTGTGATATCAACTGAGACTATTCAACGGGTGTTGAGGGTCGGAGATACTATAGATGACCCGAGTGAGTTTCACATGGAATTGATTAGTGGGCTATTTAATTGTTTGTTCTATGCTGGTAATCTTGAGAGTTCCATGTATAACAAGGTGTACTTGTGTCCCACATACAAGTACTTTCTACATGTTCTTATAGATTGCCTTGGTGGACGGAAATGAGGTTTTGATGAATGACGTATCATGATTCAATCGGCATTCGTCGCGTTAATTCTGAACAAACCTTTCAACTTTTCTGAGATGATCTTCTATCATCTCAAAGATAATTTTCTTGTAGAGAAACGACGCAAGGAATTCTTGATTTATCCTCGGTTTGTCCAAATTTTTGTTCAGGATGTGATTCGTTACTTGGTGATTGATCCTACGCTCCAAAATGATAAATTAAATTTGGAACATATGAAAGCGGATACAATGCGGAGGATGAAGCAGTATCGTCAAGATACTCCACCAAGATTCAAGCGTTTGATTGGTCATGTATCCAATCCTGATTATGTATGCCCTCCTAATGATCGCTGGATCACGATGACTCGGACTCTGAGCATGAAGAAGGACCCGGTGGGAACAATGATGATGATGGTGAAGATGGTGATGAAGGTGGAGATGATCACCAACGTCGTGTTGAGGTTGAGGCAGCTACTGTTGAAGCTGATCAACGTAAAAGAAAAGGGAAAGAGTTGGCTGGTGAAGGGTCATCTAAGCGTCGAGTGACTGCTGGAGCTGGTATTTCTTTTAGAGTTCAACCTCCAAGGTCGTATGTTATTCAACGACCGGTGGTGCCGCTTACTACTAGCACCCCGGAACTCACGTTGACGACCACACTCACATCTGACCCTAGACTTGGCATGATTCCACAATCAGTTTTATCTACATTGCCAAGGCCTACGACTGATACATCGGTGGTTTCACCAACACCGACGATGATGCCACCACCGCCTATGGATATTTCTTTTATGAGGCTTAATTCTCCTCAAGGTCTTGTTCAGCCAATCCCTCCCTCGTTTCATGCTATGACACAGGATGAACAGATGAATATGCTCTTGAGTTTACTTCATCTTTATGAAAATCAAATGGTTGCTGACCGTCTGACTTAAGAGCGTATGCTGGAAAATAAAAGAAAGATGCTGAGCTATGTCTCTTTCTGATAAAAGGAGACCAAAGCCCTTCGTGAGATTGTTACGTCTCGGGGGGTGAGGATAAAAGAACAAGAGGACAGGATTCTGCAGCTTACATGTAAAGGAGATGAATTAAAGAAGCTCAGAAATGATGATGAAGATCCAGATAAGTCAGGTGCTGGAGGGAGTGAGACGAAACAAACTCATGGCTCATCCTACGGTGCAGGTACGAGCGGGGTTGCTGGTAATGTTGACCAACAGTTAGTCGTTTATCAAGACTCGACGAATGTTAAGCCCATTGAGTCGATAAAGGCTAATACTGTTATATTTTTTAATGGTGAGGGGGTGTTCAGAAGCATTGTGAATGCTGATGAAATTGAAGTGGGACAGTTTGTGGAATGATCCTTAACAAGAGAGCATATTTTTATACTGCTGGGTTTGAATGAAGATGAGCTGGATGTGTTAGAGACTGAGGATGATGTGGAAGTCGAGAATGATGAGGAAATATTGAATGAACTAACAATTCAGATGAACACGTCATTTATTTATGAAGATGAGGAGGTTGAGATTGAGGACGTGATGACTGAGGAGTACCCTGATATATTTCAACGATTATACGTTAATCAGGGTGCTCCTGTTTTTACTGAAGAAAATTTCAAAGTAGCTGAAGATCAGTTGGAGAAAGTCTCAAAGATCAGAAGTGTTGATAGTTGATTCGAATCCTGATCCCCCTGTTGATGATAGTCAAGGATGGTTTGCAAATAGAGACAAGAGAGCACGTAATATTATCGATGCATACAGGTATGTTGATAAAGAGCTGAAATTGGAAGTTGTTGCTCGTGCTCAAGCCAATCAGATGACTTCCTTTAAAGCTATGTCTTAAAGTAAGAGGTGACATTATTTCATGGCTTTATGAGTCGGATTTAAAGGCCTGTATCATTAAATGGGGGAATGGCGTCCAGTATTAAGAAAATATTATTGACGTTCTCACATTACCGCATGGGATGTTCGTACTCTCGCGTGTCGACCTTTCATAAACCGTGGTGGGAATCACCAAGCAAATTGGTTCCACCAATATTTGCTGTTCGAGGTGAACTACGGGTTTAAATTCTTTAAGCCGCAGATACCAACCAGTAAACGTATTGACGAGACTGATCCAAGGATGGGTTAGAGGAAGCTCGTGCTTAAAGTAAAGCCGCCAAAGATGATGAAGCGTGTACCAGTCAAGACGCTGAATCAGCATATGTATTTATCTTTCAACCGATGGTATTATGACAATCGTATTAGCGACGCCGTTGTTGTGTTGGAAAGAGATTAAAGACCGAGCTAATTAAGATTATTGATCCAATGTGGCTCGTGAATTTGACTGAGACGGACAACGACGTGCTTTTCTAAAATAAGATATGACCGAGCAATGCAGTTTCAACGTGTTGTTCATGTATGTCATGAGCATGGGATTCACAGCCTTCGGGACTGGCAGACGAAGCACTTCAAATAAGTTAAAACAAAGAGCTCAAGACGAGGGGGTGTCTATTAGTGCACGGTTTTGTGTCTCGAGTCTTTGTATTTATCGTTTTGTATTTATTAATGAAACATATTATTATTATATTCTAGTTCGTTAATGTATGACTAGTTAGTTAAGGATGTTTAACGAACTAGATAGTTAAGTTAAGTTTCCTCCCATTCGTTAAGGATTTTTAACGAATGGGAAGTAGTTCGTTATGTTTATTCCCATTCGTCATGGAATGTTGACGAATGGGGCATAACGAATCAGTTAATTCGTTATGTCTTGTTTAGGATTATGTAATGTAACGAAGTGGGCTTCCGTTCGTTACGGGTTGTTTAACGAACTGGATCCATCTTCTATATATAGAGGGTTTATCCTTTGATAAAAAAGTTTTGGAATTAACGTATTAAACCTCTGTCTGATTCTCTCTCGATCAAAACTTCGTTCAATCTATTACATAATACAACTAATACTAATAATATATATATATATATATATATATATATATATATACACACACGACTAATGTCTATTAAGGGTAATCAATATGAACTAGATCCGTTTTAATCGTATTTAGATCTTAGATATGAGATCTGAGGTATTCACAATTGGTATCAGAGCTGGTTGCTTCTCTCGATGCATCAATAATAAGTTTTGAATCTGGTCAACATCGTGTTCTGCGTGTTCATCAGATTTTGGTCAGATTTGGAGTAAATTAGTGTGTTATTGTTGGAATTGATGGTAGTTTCGTGTTAATCTAGCATGTTAGGTCATTTACTGTGTGTTTTTAACTAGTTTACGGTTGATTTGCAATAAAACCATAGAAAAATAATTAATCAAGTAGACTTAAGTGTGCTGCTAATTTAAAAATCTGTAAGGTGATAGAATATTTGATAGGTCTTTGTTGTTTAAGATCGCTAGATTTTGTTCTTCGTAAGGAGTCCATCTAGGTTTGATTTATCAGCTTTGTCTATCTAGTCGAGTGAGTTCATTAAACCACCTTTGATTTCCGATGTAAGGTAGGATTTCTTATTGAGGTACATGTAATTAAATAAATTAGCGATCGTAAGTGAGTCTAATTAAACCGATTTTAATACCTTATTAGGATTCTATAGGTGTCTTCTTGAGAAGGGTCAAGGATCCTGTTCGGTTTCCCATTAAGTGAATAGTTTAAGATCCTGGTTCCATAAATTAGCATTTTCCAACCATTTGATAGTTGATACATTAGGGATTGTAGCCTTGGTGGTTGTTCGTCATCATCTGAATTAAGTCCAAGTTTAAGTCGTCTTAAGTTTTATTAATTAGTTTTAATAGTAGTTTAATCTTAGTATTTAGTAAAACCACCCGTTTTAGGAATAAATAAATAGTCGTGTCTGTAGTTGAGTCTAGTTTAGTTAATATACATAATTTAAAGAATCTCGCGGGTTCGATATCCAGACTTATTTAGCTGTACTAGAGTCGATCGGTTCACTTTCCGATTAATAGTTTTAGTTAAGTTAAGAGTCTAGAATTATTACTTAGTATCTAGATTAGCATAATTCTAGTTAATAATTATTTGACTACTTTTAGCACATCAGAGAGTCTTTTGCGAAGTGTGTTGTCGTCTACACAAACGGCAGACGAGTTCAGTGACATCGATGTCTACTCAGAGCCAGTGGGCTAAGTACGCTTCATAAGCAAAGGTTCAAAGGATAACACCTACCTATTGTATGCAAGATTCGACTGCTGAAAATCTAATCGGAATAATGTTGTTTCAACCTCCATTCATGTGGGGGATTGTTGGAAGTTTTAATTAAAAATGTGTAAATGAAATCTTAATAAGGAAGTGGTAAAAGTTGTCCCACATAGGATTGGGAACAACAAAAGGAATGGTATACAAGGTAGAGCCTTTACCACTCATGTTTTACCACAAGTCCTACGCGCGCGCAGGGGTGGGGGTGTAGATTTGGGTTTCTGAACTAGAAATTCATCGAACTCGTGCGTGCCCGCACGTTCCGCGGACACGAATGCAGCTCCAAAAACCCGAGACCATGTGAGACAATTTTTTGAATTCGGTTTGGAAATTCAAAATCTTTGGTCTTCTCAATACCATTAATGATAATGATATGTTAAAAATTAATATTCGACTCAAAAAATAGATACCTTAAATATATACAAACGCAACTTCCCTATATTCTCTCAAGCCACCAGATTGTTTTATTTATAGATGGAGACTTCTCATGCATTTGGACCGAATTCACAAGTATGGGTCACACCAAACCCATATTGCCCTTAAACGAGTTATAACATCTCATTAAACTAAAAATTAATCTCACAAAATATTTGATATGAAAATCTTATAAAATAGAGATATACTAAAATTTAGTATCTGACTTTTAAAAAAAAAAATATTATTTATAATTAAGAAATAATTTTATAGTAAAAAAATAAGCGGGTCATGGGTCTCACCAAACCCAAAGAGTTTTTAAATCGGGTTATTGTAAGGCCTGTTTCAAGATTAGTCTTTCGTATTTGTATTTGGTATCTTGTTTATGTAATTGTTAGCTAGTTGGACTTATTATGTTTTGTACGTTTGGGCCCAAGGCCATTTGTATTTGAGCCAATTAGGCCAATAATAATATATCATGTGTGTAAGAAGTTACACACTATATATAGAGTGTGTAACTCATACAATAAATAACCTTTTGCAAAACATTATCTTCTAACCTACAAAACTCTCTCTTCCTTCCTTTCCCTCATGACAATAAACCACCAAACAAGATCCGAGATCTCGGTCATAACTAGTTGTTTCCGCCAACTAGCGTAGAGGTTGATCCAAGTTAACTAGTAATAGTTGTGTGTGTTGTTAGATCCGGTCAAGGGACCTACAATTGGTATAAGAGCTTTCGGGCTCTACTAGTTGTAGATCTTGGGTCTCAACCTTGGACTTTGGTCTTGTTTGTGTCAAAAGACGGATTTTCAAGAGATTTGTGGGTTACAGGTTCATAACAGGTGTTCAAAAGTTCATAAAAGGTGTGTTCAAGCTTCAAAGATTCAAAAGTTTGTGTTAGAAAAGTACAAGTATTTGGGTAAAGAGGTTAAAGATATTCATAAAGTGGTGTTTAAAAGTGTGAAAACACTGGTGTTTGTGAAGATCCATAAATGGTCAATGTTAAAAGAAGTGACATTCATCAAAAGGGATATATTGAAAAAGGTGGTAGGAAAGTACATACTGTCCCTTCCTAAAGTAGAGTTTCATTCGAATCGAACAGCCTATTCTAATCGAATACGTTTTCAAATCTATTGTCTATTCAAATCGAACCAACATTCAATTCGATACCAATTGTAATATTATCGAACTTAAGTTTAATTGAATTGAATCAATTCAGCATATTCGAATCGAGTGTCTATTCGAATCGAATCACCATTTGATTTGAATACAAGCTATAATCTAATCCTATCTTCTGAGCAATCGTATTCAAATCCAAATTACATTCTAATATAATAAGATCATAATCGAATCAAATACACATTCGATTGAATAGTCCATTTGATTATATTATAATCTTATTCGATTAGACTCAACTATTCGATTAGATTATCAAGCCATTTGATTGCTTTTTACTTAACCATTATTTTCAGAATCTGCTTGTTTATTCAATTACCTTGCATTCGATTACTTTGCATTCGAATATACTTCATTCGAACAGTTTGTACTTGTGTTTTTTAGGAGAATCAGTTTTGTTTGTGTTGATCTTGAAGTTGTTTAAGTAATAGCAAATCCAAACTCAGAAGTTAGTAACGAAGTTGTAAGGAGTTGTGTGATGTTTGAAAACGAAGCTGGGACTACAACGAAGCCTCCAAAGCTAATGACTTGGGAACGTGACTTTGAAGAATTCAATTGGAGATTTCAAAACTACCTCAAGATCATTGACTATAATATTCTTAGACCATTTGAACAAGGTCCATATCATCCCACAACCACCAATCCTGATGGTGATGTTCCAAAACGTGTAGCTGATTATTATGAAACTGGCAGAAGGATGCTTAATGAAGACAACAAGGCCTTCGGTGTTCTTACTGTGTTCCTCTCACGTGAAATTGCACTAACCTTGAGAGATTAAACCATAGCTAAGGGTCTTTGGGATGCATTGGTAAACAAATTTGAAGGAAACATGGAAATGAGAAACAACAAGAAGGGAATGTTGAAGGGAGAATTCAACATGTTTAACTACGTGCACAAGAATCCATTGCTAGCCTCATTCAGAGATTTGAAACCTTTATTACCAAGATCGAAAGTGCTGGAATTGAATATGATCAAGTTGAAATCAATGGCAGATTGCTCAATTCCCTTCCTTATGCCTGGAATAGTAGTGTGATAATAATCAAGAGAACCACAAATCTTCAGATTACCACCCTTTCTGACTTGTCCTCCATTATCAAGTCATTTGAAATGGATGAAAAATTAAGGATGGGTAATCATATTAGTTGTCTTACTCAAGCTGGCATGACTACTGGATCAGGTGTAAACACATCAATCATAAGTTAAGCTCTTCTTGCTGCTCACACTGCTAACTCTGCTTTCAAGACCACTGTTGCACCTCAAGAATCATCCAGCTCAAGCTCCTTTCAAAATCTAGTTGAAAAGGCAGTTTCACAAGCCTTAATGGCTCATGGAATCAAAGCATCAACCAGCTTTCAAGCTTACTCTACACCTCAAACCATCTCACCTGATGACTCCAGCGTGGCACTGTTTCATGCCTTTATGGCAAGCCACATGGAGTTATAGCAAGGAAAGTTGCTCCCTCCTTCCTTTGAGCAAGGAGATCTTCCCGAGATCAACAAAATGGACCTCAAGAAAATGGACATCAAGTACCAGATAACTATGGTTGTTCACCGAGTCACAGACTTCATGAAGAAGCATGGGAAGAACAGCTTCAAGGATGATGATGGGAAAAACATTGGGTTTGAGAAGCATAAGCTGCGCTGTTACAACTGCAACGGACCATGTCATTTTGCTAGAGAATGAACAAATCCACCAATGACTGTGAATGACATCAAGATCACCGAGATGTCTGATAATAAAGGTGCTAAAAGATCCGACAAGAGTGTTGAACACACAGACGAGCTTCAATCGATTGATCTTGTCATAAGGATTGAACCAAGGATCTAGTTATTTGGTATACGTTTATTATTAATATATTAACAAAGTTTTTAGTAGACAATTGAGCACCGTAATGACAAAAGAGGAAAATACTTTTAAAATACTTAAATTATGATTTGGCTTAATAGCATATATATATATATATATATTACACAGTCCGTAACGAATGGCCTTCATTCATCTTCATTACATAAGTAAACAAAATGGTATAGAGAATGAATCATTCGCTATAGCCCATTTGTCAAAATTCCACGACGAGTGGATACAATAAATAACGAATAAGGTCCATTCGTTAAAGATCATTAACGAATGGACAAATAATAGTAACGATTAAGGTTCATTCGTTAAACATCCTTAATGAATGAACCATAATAATCAATGAATGGCCTCATTCGTTAAACATCCTTAAAGAATGAGCCATAATATAACGTATGCGACTTAATTACTGAAATGCCCTTTTAGATTAAAATAATAATAAATTACAAAGACTCGAGACGAAAAAACCATGCACTAACAAACACCCCCTCGTCTTGAGCTCTTTGTCTTTACTTTTCTTGAATATTTTAGTCTTCCAATCTCGGCAACTATGAATCCCGAACGCATGACACACACATACAACATGTTGAAATTGCATAGCTCGATCATAATCTTCATGCCTTTAAAACATGATCTTGTTCTCGAATAACACATCGTTTTCGGTCTCAGATAAATTAACGAGCCATATTGGGTCTAAAACTCCTATAAAATTAGTCTTCAAGCCCTTTGCCAACACTATGACCGCCTCGCCAATTCTATCGTCATAGTACCATCGATTGAACGATAAATGAAGATTCTACGGAAAAGTCTCCACCGGTACTCGTTTCATAGTCTTTGGCGGCTTAACCTTAAGAACAAGTTTCCTACAACCCGTACGAGGATCAATTTCATCAACATACTTACGGGTTGGAACCTGCGGTTTAGAGAACTTAAACATGTGGTTGACCTCAAAGAGCAGATGTTGATGAAACCATCCTGCTGATCGATTTTCACCACGGTTGATAAACGGCCGATTGGCGAGTGTCCGCACATCCCACCTCGGCAGTGAGAGAACGTCAGTAATATATTGAAAATACTTGACGACGTTCTCCCACTTAATAATACAAAATCTTAACTCAGAATCATAAAGCCAAGAGACGATGTCATCTTTTACTGTTTGCACGGCCTTGAATGTAGTTTCTGATTGGCTTGGCTCGTGCAGTGAAATACAGTTGTTGTTCTCGATCAACATACCTATAAGCTTCAATGATCTTTGAAGCTTGAGTCTTTTTGTCTCGATTCTTGAACTAGCTTTCAATATCATAATCAGTCGAGCTTGACTCTTTCTATTTCTTCTTCGTTGTTTTCTCGAGATGATCTTCAGCAGCTTTGACATAATCTTCTGTGAATGTTGGAACACCCCGATCAACGTTTGAACAATGATAAAGATCAGGGTATTCCTCTGCTATAACATCTTCCATTTCAATATCCTCATCTTTATAAATAAACGACGTATTCCCATTTGGAATACTCGTATCAAACAAAACCTCATCATCATTAACAACCTCCACGTCCTCTTCAACCTCCAACGCATCTAATTCTTCATCGTTCAGCCCTAATAATAATGAAATCTGATCGTGAGTCAGGGCATGATCGTCAAATTCACCTTCTTCAATCTCATCTTCCTTGGTAGTATTCATTACCACCCCTTTCTCATAATCCATAAATAACACGGTGTTGGCTTTGATCTACTCGATAGGCTATACATTATTCGACTCTTGATAAACAACTATCTGCCGATCATCGCCTTAACCACCACCACTCGTACCAGCAACAGACGAGCCGTGAGCTTGTTTCGGCTGATTTCCCCTGGCACCAGGAGCACCAGGATCCTTATCTTCCTCATCGTTCTTTAGTTTCTTTAACGCATCATCTTTGCACGTTAGCTGAAGAATAAGGTCATCTTGTTCCTTCTTCTTCACCCTGAGCCACCACAATAGCACGCAGCTCTTTGGTTTCCTTCTGGCAATACGATACATACCCCATCAGATGACGTTGATTTGTCATCATCTGTTCTTGAACTTGACGATCAACCGCCATTTGATTCTTATATAAGTGAATCAGACTCAAAAGCATATCCATCTGACGGGTAGGGGCAAAGCATGAAATGAAGCTGGTACTGGCTGTACAGGACCATGTGGACGGCTGATTCTCATAAATGAGACATCCGAGGGTTGTGTCGGCATCATGGTAGGTGTTGGAGGAATCATCGTTGATGCTGCAGTAGGCCTTGGCATTGGTGATAACACAGATTGAGGGATTAAGCCAAGCCTTGGATCCAAATAATTGGATAAACAGATCTCCAAAGATTTTTTGAAATATGAATAATTATTAAGAATATAAATTTCAAAATTAAACAAATCTTGAAGATAAAATAAATCGCTTACAATTTGAACCAAAATATTATTACCTTAAATAATTTTTGGATTTTAATGCTTACTGAAATCTCTGTCAAACTGAGATTTCATCAAAACTAAAATCTCATTAAAACTGAGATCCCATTAAAAATAAAAACTTATTTTAAAAAAAAGAGAAAATTATGAAAAACTAAATTGCGCTTGTTGTTCCCTTATATTTCATCAAAACTAAAATCTCATTAAAACCGAGATCCCTGGAAATAATCAGCGGGAGACCGTTGGACCACTGAAAACTAAATTGCGCTTGTTGTTCCCTTATACTTCTCTAAAGCACTTTTTCTGCTCCTACCATTAGTTGACCGGCGCGCTTATTCTGCTCGTAGTTGGAGTGACCATTTTACCCCTAAGCCTTTAATTTAGTTTAAAAACAATTTTATAAAATAAGACGGAGGCTGGGATTCGAACCCAAGACCTCTGGTTCAACAAACTCAAACACAACCATGTGAGCTAGACTACTCTTTGGTATTATTACAAAATATGAAATATATAACTCCACATTCAACACTTTATCTTCCCCAATTCCTATTTAGGGTTTCCTATTCTCACTTAATCTTCAAAGTTCTACACTTAATTTTAATATTAGGTAAAAGTAGATATTAATAACAATATTTAATTCATAATAGATCTCCTGATGGTAACCTATTCAATTTACTTAAAAGGTGAAGAGTTAATATCATAACAATAAACAATAATATATGTGTGTGAGTCGTCGGAGACGGTGGTTGCCAGATTTCATGGAGCGTGTGTCGAACTCTCCGGAAATTAAAAGAGTGATTGAAGAATCCTTGACTATTGAGAATCTGAATCTGAATCTGTTGGTTGGTGTCGACGGGCGGCATGCCGGAAGTGGAGAGCAGTTACGGCGATGGTGGTAGTGTACGGAAAAAGGGAGGTAGGTGAGAGTGAGAAATTGGTTTAGTTTTAATATTAAACACCGTCGTCGCCGTCGTGAAACTTCACACCACCGCCGCTTCGTCAAAATCATCACCGGATCTCCACACTGCCGCTGTGAAACGAGAGAGTTGGATTGAAAGGATAGTGATGGCAATTGGAAACTTGATTGAAACGAGAGAGTTGGATTGAAACTTGTCGTGGATTGACACTAGTCGGAGAAGAAACAGGCTTATTACGATGATGGTGAGTGGCTTGATGATGATAATGATATGAGATGGTGAGCGGAATGATGATGATGATGATGATGATGATGATTACTGATATTATTATTATTATTATTATTATTATTATTATTATTATTATTATTATCTATTACTAACATACTATTACTTTTATTATTATATTTATTATTAATTAAAAGAAGATTACTAAAATACCCTTGCTATCCAACAGTCAACTAATGGTAGAGGCACGTCTCAGCATTATAAAAAACATATGGGCACAACAAGCACATTTAGTTTTCAGTGGTCCAATGGTCTCCCGCCGATTATTTCCAGGGAGTCAAATCGTAATTTTCTCTAAAAAAACGAAAACCAAAACGTTTTAAATTAAACAGGTTACTGTTAACTAATTAAATGTTTTGTAAATACTTAAAATTTAAAAACGTTTTACAAAACATAAATGCTTTACTTGAATGAATTTTTATGTACCACTTCTGCCCAATGGTGATGTGTTACATCTACCCTCATTCAAGTCTAATTACAAAGCTTTGTTAATTTTTGCTTACATGATTTAAAAATCTCATTTCTACCCAAGGTGACATGTTACATTTATATCCATCAAAGTTAACTCGTGCATAATAAAAATAATTGTATCACTTCTGCCCAAGGTGGTGTTACAATTGTTTTGCACACATATACTTAAATAAATTTTACTTCTGCTCAAAGGTGATTTTTTTTTGTTTAAGAAAATTTTTAACTATAGTCTATTAGTTAAATGTTAATAATAGACATATCACATCTTCAATAAAATATAATAATCCTCACATTAATAATCCTTCGTTAATCAAATGATAATAAATTTTAATATGCATTATTTTAATATCCCATAATATTACTCACTATAATTTTCTTCTATAAATAACTATCTCATTCAAATCATCCACTCTAATCTCAGCTCAAATATATTTTGCTTCATTAACTTTTAGCTCTTATCGTTTTTTGATTATCCTCAAAACATGAAATATGTTTTGCTCCTTCTAATAACGGTAATAAAGAAGAAACCTAGAGCATGAAAAATGGGATGAGCCAAATATAATGTCTCTTATGGTAATCAATAAACTCATGCTATCAAATATAGTTATTCTGGATTTAGTTTTTCCTAAGACTAATCTAATATTTATAAAATAATTAAAATAACTCCTACGATGCATGCGTTTCTTGAATATTTTAACTATAAGGTTAAATGACATTACTGAATACATCCTAGTGTACAATATTATGCCCCATAAAATTTAGGGCTCGCACATAAAAATAAGTACAATTGTTAGTACACGGTTTTGCGTCTCGAGTCTTTGTAATTATCGTTAATGTATTTATCGATTAATTAATGTAATAATTATTAAGATATTGATTTAGTTCTTTAAGGTATTACCTAGTTCGTTAAGGATGTTTAATGAACTAGACTTAAGTTATGTTCTCTCCTGATTCGTTAAGGATGTTTAATGAATCAGGGGTGATTCGTTAAAGTTATTTCGTCTATTGTAATGTAACGAAGCCGGTGTCTAGTTCGTTATGGAATGTTAACGAACTAGAACCGTCTTCTATATATAGTGGTGTGTCCACTGTTTAATTTAAAAGTTTTGAGAATTATATTATCGAACCTCTGTCCAGATCTCTCTCAAGCTTCATTAACGTATTCAACCTTAATATTATACATACACATATATATACAACTAATAATAATAGTAATACATAACATATAATCAATAGCATCATGAACTAGATCCATATAATTGAATAAGTAATCCTAGATCTGAGATCGATTCTAGTGTTTCACAAGTGGTATCAGAGCTTTCGGTTGCTCGATTGCTCTTGATTTGGTAATTAATTCGTTATTAAGGACTGTTTAATTGTTAGTTTGGTATAAGTTTGTATTTCAGTTAGAGTTTGATCAAATTCAGTGTGAATTTGATTAAGATATGGATTGATTGGACTGGATTTGTGGTTGGTAAGGTATTGGAATGGATTTGTGGTTTGGAATTGGAATTTGGATTAGTTTGTGTGGTTTTTTGGTTGGATCTGGTTGTGGCCGAAAATAGGGGATTGTTTTGGCTCAATTGGATTTGTGTTAAGTGTTAATTGGTTACAGAATTGGTTGAGTTGGATTCGCGAGATTGTGACGAGTAATTTGGTAGGTTAATTGAATGATTTGGTTTAGTATTCAGGTTGTACAACAAATTTGAGACTGGGTGTTAGTGTTGTTGAATCTGGAAATTTTCCAGATTTCTGCAAATTATGTTTGAAGATTTGAAGATCTTCATCCATGGTTAACTGATTCGTTAAAGTCTTGACTAATTCGTTAACCTAGTTCTATAATTCGTGTCTCAATTCGTTATCTTTTCTATTTCGTGTTATTCAATTCGTGTGACACGTGTCCTATTTCGTTAACTTTAGACTCAACAACTTTTGCCAGGTGGCAATAGTTGTCAGAGTTTGTTACAACCGTTGTAACAACCTGATTCGCTATAGTTGATTCGTTATCAACTGTAGCTAATTCGTTACTTTAATTCGTCACCTAATTCGTTAGAAGTGCTTTAGTGATTCGTTAAGAAAACTCACCAGTTCGTTATTCTAATTCGCTAAGCTTTCACTTAGTGATTCGTTAAGAGAACCATCTAATTCGTTAACATATTTCGTCAATCTATTTCGTTTACTTTGACTTAATTTGTTGACCAGATTCGTTAAACTTCCAGATTCGTTAACATTTTAGATTCGTTAATTCTCTTCCTAATTCGTTACCTGGACAACTTTTAATTCGTGAATTGTGATTCGTTAATTACTGTTTACAGTTCGTTAAACTTACTGTTCACAGTTCGTTAAGAAATTTTCAAATTTGACCCTTGTATTTTGAGTGTCTTGTCATTTGTCAAAATGGCTGGTATGTATGCTTTGGCGTCCCAAAATATGTTAATGCAACAAATGTTGCAACTGGACACCGAGATTGGTTCACATTCAAAATGTCCACGTTTAATGAAGTTTAGCGATTTTACTAAGTGGGAACCTCGTTTCCGTGCTTATCTAGGATCGGTTCACCCTGATTGTTCGTATTGCCTGGATGAGGTATATACTGTTCCTATGATTGGAGATGAGACTATCGGCTTCACACCCAAAGCTATCTCCCATTACTCTCAAGAAGAGAAGAAACCATTGGAAATTGAAACAAAAGCCTTCTCAACCCTTACGATGGCTTTACATGAAAATATCTTTCACCAAGTTGGTAGCATAAAGATTTGTGCTTCAATATTCCAACACATTCGTATGAGGAGTATGGGTAACACGGCTGAAAGCAAGAAGGTAATGCTCAAGTTTCAATTTAGAAACTTTAACCTACTAAAGGGTGAGATTGTCGAGGAGATGACTACAAGGTTTAATCATTTGATAGTTGAGATGGATAAAATAAAGTTGGAAACTTTTGAAGTTGATAAGATTGATACTATCAAGAGTGCTTTATCGAGTTCTTATTCTACGTTTTAATGGTTTTAAAAGAGAACAATTACTTCAACAATGAAGACTTGACAACATCCGAATTCATGCAAAAGATCGAAGCAAGAGAATACGATCTAAAATGTCAAAAGTATTCAAAGGATAGTCAAGATCCTACTTTTTATGGTGGAAGTATGCCCTTGAGTTCAACCATTTCTCCGATCACTGCATTTTTACACAAAATGCAAGTGAGAATGCGACAACTATTTATAGTGATCCAAGAGCATGTTTCTACACTGCTGGAAATTTTGGATCACCTGGTGCTTCTGGAGGGTCTGGAAATTCATCCACTACAAATCAATTCTCGCCACCACTGACTGTTAACATGAAGGAAGCTGAATAAAACTTTGCTTTCTTGACAGCCTTCATGTCTTCCTAAGAGAATTTGGTGAGTAGTAAGATAGCCACGAGTGATTTGACTGAATAAGATTATGATCAGATTGATCCGATGACTTAGAGATTATGGACTTGAGATGGAACATGGCAATGATTGTTCATAAGGTTAAAAGGTTTATGCAAAGGACCGGAAAAGATCTTCCCGCGTTAAACAAGAAGTTGGGTTTTGATAAACTGAATGTCAAATGTTATAATTGCCAGGAATTTGGGCATTTTTCAAAGGAATGTTATAAGCCGAAAAAGGAGTATATTGGTCCTCGTGGTCAAAACCAAAGTTCTTCTACATCATGAGGTAATGATGCTGAAAAGAAACCGTCTACTACTGGGTCACAAGCAATGTTAGCTGATGGGATTGACTGATCACAACGACTACTGTGTAATGACAATCAAGCCAATTTGGTCATGTTCAAGACAAATGATGTATTTCAAGATGCAAGCGGAAGTGAGCTATCGTTTGATAATGACACAGAATCGGACTCTGATGATTCATGTGTTAATATTCCAACCACGTTTACTTGCATGGCTAAGATCAATGAGGTTAGTCTTTCTATCTCTTCTAATTCGTCTGTTAAAGTAACTTGTGTTGAATGTGAGACTAACAAACCTAAGTTAGAGTATTTAAAGAATCATAATGATAATTTAGTGAGAAATATTGCTTCACTAAAGGATACATATCGACAATCTCTTGAATCTCAAATGAGATCTCGAGAGAAGATTGAAGCATTGTCGACAAGTAATCATGATCTCAAGGCTGAGTTATCTGTTAAAATGACAATCAATGATCAAAAGTTTCAAGAAATCTTGAAACATCGTTCAAAGATAACCGAGATTGAGAATGAGGTTCTTGAGTTAAAGAACAAGTTGGGCAAATTTAGAAACTCTTCCTTTTTGCTAAACGAAATAATCGAAGTATCTGGCAAGCAAAAAGATTCGAAAAAAGGTTTAGATTTTGTTGAAATTCCACCACCTTTTCACAATGATTATAAAGTAAATCATTTTTCTAAAAGAGAAGAAGATGTGATTGTGAAAGAACCTGTAATTTCAGAAAAGTCTAAACTAGTTAAACCTGAAATTGCAAAAACTCAAAAACCTAAACCAGTTAAACCTGAAACTGTTAAAGCCCAACCTACAACATCAAAAACCTCATGTAGAAAGAAACAAAGTCTTTGTTGAAAATATTGATAAAGTTATTATTGAGGATGTGTTTGAACCTAAGGTTATACACAAAAACAAGAACATCCCAAGTTCAAATCACATTCTTTGTGAACCTCATGAATTTGAGAAAGCTGTGTATGGTTCATAAAAACCTCATGTGAAAAAGGAAGAACAAGTGAAAGTTAAACCTGTGAAGGAAAAGAAATCAAAAAAACCGAAAATTAATGATGAGGACTTGATGCGTTTCATCAATCCTACTGCTTCTAAGCCATCATCTTCTCGTGTTTTTAAGTTAAAGGGAATGAACACGATGTTCACTGAAAAAGACATTCCGATTAGTATTATCAAACCTGAACTGATCGAAAGTGTCTTTTACAATGAAACTGACAAGATACAAGATCTTGAATGTCAATATGCTTGTGCCAAAACATCAAACTCATCAGACCCTTTGATTAAAGCAAAACAATTGTTAAAACATGCTAAAAAGGTTCATTTTGTGAAATCATCCAGAACTGATACATTGCAAAGTTTCTCCAACTTTTCTAACCTCGATTTTTAAATGAAAAAGAAGTCTGTATCGTCTGATGATTTGGCCAAGAGCTTCACTAAAAATGTGAGTCATCAACCTTCTGTTGCATCTGTTTTTGCCAAATCTCAACATGATCATGTGGACATGCGAAGTTGCTTTTATGTGGATAATAAGGTCATGTGGTGAGAATCTGTGGCCAGAAAAAATCTCAGAACCTCCACCCATTTGTCAAGGACCAATCGAAACCGGTACCTGTGATAAAGGAGATTTTGAAACGACCTGTGTCGTGTGATGATGATACTCACATCATGTTTTCAAACGTGAATCCACGTAAGGTAATTCATGTGAACGAAACACATGGTCAAGTGAAACCAAAGTTTGTTCCAACTAGCCGATATGCAAGAACGTGAACTCAAATCTCGTTCAAGCTGCATATCTAAGACGACAGTCTAAGAAGCCGGTAACTTATTCTCAAGTTGCTGAACAACAGTTGAATTCTGTTCAAGTTAATGTTCCAAGAGAAACTCAAAAGGTGCCCAAGACTGAGGCATGGGCTGCCTTTTTGAACTAATCACTTTTAATTTGTGTGTAGGGTACATCCGAAACCGTGTCTGGTGAAAACTGGATAATCGATAGTGGATGTACTCGTCATATCACTGGAAATCTCGACCTCTTAACAATTGTGATAAATATTCAAGGGGGTTATGTGGCGTTTGTTGAGAATTCTGGGGGCATGATAACATAAGAGGGTGAAGTTTGAAATGGTCACATTACATTTGAAAAACTCAATTACTATGACAAGGTGGACCATGATTTATTGAGTGTGTCGCAAATCTGTGACAAGAAGTACACCACGGTTTTACTGATAAAGAGTTTCTGATTTTGAAACCGAGATACGTGATTCCCGAGGACATGGTTGTCATGCGATCGCCTCGATCAAATGATATTTATGTCTTAAATATGAGTTCTACAGTATCAACATCTATCGAAACATGTTTTGTCTCAAAAGCAACCGAGATGGACTCTATTCAATGGCATCATAGAATGGTACACATTCATGTTCGAAAGATGAATTATTTAATGGCAAATGACTTAGTTGATGGTGTTTCACTGAAGAACTTTAAATTATCTGATCACTGTGTTGCGTGCAAGAAAGGCAAGTAGAAGAAAAAGTCACATCCATCTAAGTTATTGAATTCCATTGATACTCCTCTTGAACGACTTCATATGGATATCTTTGGTCCTGTGAATCGGACTAGTATCTCTGGATACTGGTATTGTCTTGTAGTTACCGATGATTATTCAAGATACTCATGGGTTTTATTTATGCGTTCAAAAGATCAAACACCTGTTCTGGTACAAAACCTAATCACTAAGATCGAATCACTATACAAGTAAAAAGTGAGGAGAATTCGAAGTAATAATGGTACTGAATTTAAGAACACAGTATTGGATTTCTTTTGCATTCAAAAGGGAATTCACCGAGAATATAGTGCACCTTATGTACCACAACAGAACGGTGTTGCTGAAAGAAAGAATAGAACTCTGATTGAAGCTGAAAGAACTATGCTTGCTGATTCTAAGCTTCCCGTTCAATTATAGAATGAGGCGGTGAATACAGCTTGTTATACGTTTAATCGGGTTCTAACTATTAAACGACTCAAGAAGACAAGTTATGAAATTTTGAACAATCAAAAGACTAACTTAAAGTACTTGGAATCGTTTGGGTGCCCTTGTACGATATTGAAGAAGGATGTGGGTAAGTTTGAAGAAAAGGCCATTGAGGGATATTTCTTGGGGCATGCTTCTCCAAAGAAAAGGGAATTTAATCTCACTTCTGGTTGTGTTGAGGAATGGTATCATGTGGACTGTCAAAAGTACACCACACCTCCTCAAGGGAAAGGTCCCGACTGGATGTTTAATTATGATGGATTATTTAATTCATTTACTCTATCAACTGAGCAACCAGATGAAGGCCTGGTTCGTGCATACTTTGATGATTATTTAGCCATTCCAAGATTTCCAAGTTCTAATGATGTTGAAGCTCCAACTGCTGCTCCAACTGAAGATCCATGTGATGTTTCTCCAGCTGCTTTTGATAATGTCTCTACCTCTTCTGATGATAATCAAGTTGATGATTAGGTTATTGAACTTGACAGTGATGTTTCATCTCCTGATCTTGGAGAACATTACACTAACTTATTTGAAAATGTTGTTTTTCCTGAGAATCCCACTCTTCGGATTCATAATTATCATCCACACGAAAACATCATTGGAGACCTTGGTGTGGGCGTTCAAACACGTCATCAAGTTGCTTCGTCAAGTGAGAATAACGTATTGTGTGCTTATGCAGATTTACATTCTTCTAGAATTGTAAATGTTGCTAAATTCACTTGCTTTCTATCCCAAGTTGAGCCAAAAACGCCTTGTATGGCACTTCAAGATCCTTCTTGGGTAGAAGCTATGCTAGAAAAATTACAGCAATTTGCACGTTTGGGTGTTTGGGATTTAATCGACAAACCCGCTAGAGTCAAGAAAGCTATTCCGACTAAGTGGGTATTTAAATGTAAGAAAGACGATCGTGGGGTGATCGTGAGGAACAAGGCACTATTAGTGGTGCAAGGATTCCATCAGCAAGAGGTTATTGACTACACTGAAGTATATGCTCCGGTTGCAAGATTGGAGTCTATTCGAATCTTTCTAGCATATGCAGCTTATAAGAATATTAAGGTCTATCAAATGGATGTTAAAAGTGTTTTTCTCAATGGTGAACTACACGAGGAAGTGTTCGTTTTACAGCCTTCTGGCTTTGAAGATCCTGATTATCCGGACCGAGTTTACCGATTAAACAAGGCCCCGTATGGTCTACATCAAGCCCAGAGAGCTTGGTATGGATGCTCGCCGACCATCTGACTGATAACGGCTTCAAGCGAGAGACTGTCAACTGCACTTAATTTCATAAGACTGTTGGTGATGATCTTCTCCTAGTTCAGATTTATGTCGACGACATTATCTTTGGGTCTACAAATGACACTTTATGTATGGAGTTCGAGAAGTCAATGCAAACAAAGTTCGAGATGAGCTCGATGGGAGAGATGAATTTCTTTCTAGGGTTGCAAGTTCACCAGTCTGCGAAAGGAATCTTTATTCACCAGACCAAATATGTGAACGATGTCTTGAGCCGATTCAAGATATCTGCCGGAAAAATCCCTTCAACTCCTCTCCCTGTGGGTCACAATTTATCACCGGATGAATTGGAGGATACCGTTGATCCTACCCTCTATCGTGCTATGATCGGATTTTTGATGTATCTAACGGCTTCTCGCCCCGACATTATGTTTGCTGTTTGTCTTTGTGCTAGGTTTCAAGCAAGTCCCCTATTGACTCATCTAGCTGCGGTCAAGCGAATTCTTCAGTGTCTGAGGGGAAATTCAGACATCGGGTTATGGTACCCCAAGGACGATAACTTTGAGCTTATTGCCTTCTCTGACTTAGACTACGGAGGTTGCAAGATCAACTTCAAATCAACTACGGAAGGGTGTCAATTCTTAGGAAACCGGCTTGTTTCCTGGAAGTGTAAGAAGCAGACGACGGTCTCTACTTCAACCGCTAAGGCAGAATATGTTGTAACCTCGAGTTGCTGTTCCCAGGTCTTGTGGATTCAACAACATCTGCGCGACTACGGGTTGAAGTTTCTTACTACTTCTATTTTGATTGATAACTCTGCTTCCATAAGTATCACCAAAAATCCCGTACAACATTCTAAAACGAAACATATTGAAATTCGATATCATTTTATACGGGATTGTTTTGAAAAGAAATTAATCGACCTTGAGAAAGTATATACTGATTTTTATAAAGCTGATCTATTTACCAAAGCCTTTGACAAAACTTGCTTTTAATTTTTTCTTGGTTTAAATGGATTCAAGACCCTTGCTGATATCCTGAAACAAGGATAACTATCTTTATTTTCGGTTTATTTTTCTTAAAAAAAATGATAAACTTAAAATTACAAAAATATTGTGTTTTTCTTGTTCTTAATGTTTTTCTTTTAAATAATCTTGAAAAAGACAAAAAGATTGTGTTTTTTTAGTTTGTATAAAAAAATCCGAAAATCTAAAAAGATCGTGAAGTTTCTTTGTTTATAAGAAAATTGAAAAAGACAAAAAGATTGTATTTTGGTATGTATAGAGAAAAACCAAAAAGATTTTAGCATACGTGCACTGAAAAGTATGTCAATTACTCATATTTGAAGGACATGTACTTGTATATGTTTGGTCCAGATATTTACTTGTAAATGTTCGGGATAGCCATTCACCTGATAATGGAAAGTAGTCGGGGCTTTCGTTATGCGTTTTTACTTAATTTTCTCGCTGAATATTATGTCGGTTATTTAAGTTTGTGAAGCATGCTTGCATGTTTTGGTCCTATTATTCACTTGTGAATTGATAGGTTAGCCATTTATTTATAGACTTAATGTAACTGGAGCGATTAACTTTATTTTGTATTATGCTCCTCAAAATTTTGAGTTTTTGAAGCAAAAAGAGAAAATGATAGTACATTGATTATTTTGACCCCATATCCAGCAAGAAATAAGCTTAAAAGACTGTGTGCTTAATTGCATTGGTGCATTGGTAGGTCTTAAAAAAACTGTTAGAGTAAAGTATGTAATATAAACATAAAGAAATGTCAAATTGAAAGAGGTGTTAGTCTCTAGCAAAAATCTCGGTGTGGATGACAGAAATGTTATAATCTTGTCATACTCAAGCCTTATACTTGTTTGATCACCCAAAAATAAAATAAAGCAAATAACAAGCATTGAGGTTCTGGACAGTGTGAGTCTTTATGCGGCTTAATCATCTGGGTATTCATATGCATGAATATTTCACTCGCTTTTAAAACAAACCCAAAGTGATTAAACTTGATCACTGTTGTACCTCATACAATCTGAATTACTGACTTGATCAACATCCGCTGTTACTCATACATTTGTTCTTCCCTTACGCGCGTCTTAATACCACTAAGAAACGGACCCCAGGGGATACAATGTATGTAAGCCGGCAGATGGACTCATGCATATTCACTCATAGTAAAAGAAACTCAATGCATTGCTCATAAATTTCTATTAAATTCAAATTTTGAGCAACAATATAATGGTTTAAGTTAAGTTGGGCTGATATGGCAAAAACCAAATTAAGCTTGAACCGAGATTAGAGGCTGATAGTTTCTGATAATCTGTGCTTTAATTGAACCATTAATCATATCACAAAAACGAAGGTTTGTTATAAGATTTAGGTGGACAACAATACCAATGACCGACTTAACGCCAGTCACAATATCGTTGAAATATAAAACTGTGATGGAAGGGCAATTTGGTCAATATGATTCTCTACTCAAACTCGCCAAAAATCCAAATATATGTACTCTTTTGAAAAACACATACAAAAACACAAAAATATTTTCCTGTTTTACATTTTAATTTTTGGATATTTTTCTAGTAAATATTTTTCATTGAAAATTTCAAAATACCAAAAAGATTTTACTTTTTCCTTTTACATATTATTTATTTTTTTTAAGTTAAGTGTTTCAAAGTGTAAAACACGTTAAGGTATTCACTCATCGAGATGTGGGTTCTCAGTGATTTTTTCATTTAAGTTAATTGGGTTTATTATATATTTAATATTTAATTTAATTGATTTATTTAATTTAATTATTTAAGTTAAAATTAAATAATGTAATTCGTTAACTTTGATTCGTTAAAATAACGAATTAAAGCCATTTATAACGAATTGGGTCCTAATTCGTTAAGATTAATTCGCTTCCGCCACTCTGTAACGAATGGCAATTAATTCGTTAAGTTTTTTGACGAATCACTTTGTAATTCGTTATGCCACGTGTCAATTTAAGATAACGAATCATCTGATTCGTTATTTCAAAATTCAAACAAATCGGATGATTCGTTACATTGGAAAGCGAGTCGTGACAGACTATATAGGGAACTGTGAGGATGTTTCATTACACTATTCACCATTTCATCTTCTCCATATACAACATTACCCTGCTCAATTTTTCCCGGAATTTTTTACCTTCGAATTTCGGTGTTTTGTTTATATATTTGTCATCCTAAGGTATAGGCGATCATACCTTCATGCTTTACGTCAAAAGTTATCAGGGTTTGATGGGTTAATTATGTGATTATGTTACCGGGTTTTAGAGGTTGTCGTAAACCTTAATTTAACCTCTTTTTATCAGGCTTTAGAACACCAAATCATTATCATTGTAGTCGCAATACGATTCCGAGATCCATAGTGATCATTGATTTGGTCTTGTGTTGTTGATTATCTTTGTATTGATTTCCGATTGCACTGTTGACTGTTTAGGTTCTTGGTAATTTTGACCTTGACCAATTGAGTCAAACATTAAGCTAAATTGGTCATTCGTTATGCTTAACGAATTGGAACTTATTCGTGTCCAATTCGTTACGCAATTCACACGAATCAGGATACCGACTCAATATTTATAACGAATCAGATTTGCATTCGTTATTTATAACGAATTAGACTTTAATTCGTTAACTTTTAATAAGTAATTCGTTATTCCTAATTCGTTAATCATTTACTTGATAGCGAAGTAGCTGTTTTGTTATAACGAATTGCCATTCGTTATAACGAATCAGATTTATAAACGAATGACATTTTAAATATTTTTAATATTAAAAGTTTTATAAATTGGTTAATTTTAAACTTTTAATTATATATTAATTTTAAGAGTATTATTATTATTTAGTGTCACTAATTCTCAGGTTTGATTATACAGTTCAATGGGTCAAGATCCTCCCATTGCTGCACCACAAGAACAACCAGCTCAGGATGTTCCTTTGCTTCTGTATGATAAAAGGCATAATGTCTGTGATTTTGTCGATACGAATTTTCCTGATGAAGACGTCTTTGGAGCCATGTTAGCATTTATCCGTCGTTCGCATATCCACTATGCCGTAACTGCCAACCCTGATGTTCGGTTCAGTATTGTTCGACAATTCTGGAATACTGCTCGATATGTGGAGACAGGAAACCACATTGCTGCTGAGGTTAATGGTAGACCTGTTGTTGTTTCTGTTGAGACCGTTCGAAGGGTGTTGAGGTTTAATGACACTATTGATGACCCGAGCGAGTACCACAAAGAGCTGATCAAAGGGTTGTTTAGACGTTTATTTTATTCTGGTAACCTTGATGACTCCATGTATAACAAGAATTACTTGTGTCCCCAATACAAGTATTTACTTTATGTTCTTATACACTGCCTTGGTGGACGATAAGTAGGGTTTGACGAATGCCGTATCATGCTCCAATCAGCATTTTTTGCGTTATTGTTGAATAAGCCTTACAATTTCTCAGAAATGATCTTTGATCATCTCAAAGAAAATTGTGTTATTGGGAAATGACGCGTAAAGTTCTTGATGTATCCACGTTTCATCCAACTGTTTGTTCAAGATGCAATCAAGGATTTGGTGATCGATCCAACAGCTGTTAATGATAAACTTATCTTGGATCACATGAAGGCACACACTATGCGAAGAATGAAGCAGTACCGTCAAGATCCTCCTCCTAGATTCAAAAAATTGGTTGGTTATCTGGCGAATCCAGATTATAAATGTCCTCCAAATGATCGCTGGATCCACGATGATTCGGATTCTGAGCGTGAGGAAGGAGAAGGTGGGAATGAGGGTGATGATGATGATGATGGTGGTGGTGGTAATGATGGTGCTGGTAATGTTCTTGTTTTACAACCTTCTGAGGTTGAAGCTGCGTTAGCTGGTGCTATAGCTGCTCATCACAAAAGGAAAGGGAAGGAGTTGGTGAAAGAAAGATCGTCTAAGCATCAAGTGTCGGCTGGTGCTGGCATCTCACTTGGAGTGCAACCTCCAAGGCCGTCTATTCCTCAAATTCCGGCGGTGCCGCTTACTACTAGAACCTCGGAGCTTACATTGACGACCACGCTTACGTCGAATCCTAGGCTTGGTATGATTCATTAATCGATTTTATCAACTATACCAAGACCTACGACTGCTACAGCGGTGATTTCTCCAACACCAATGATGATGCCTCCACCGGATATTTCATTTATGAGGCTCAGTCGTCCTCAAGGTTCAGTTCAACCTATTCCTCCTTCATTTCATGATATGTCTCAGAATCAGCAGACGAATATACTATTGAGCTTACTTCATCTTTATGAAAATCAAATGTCTGCTGATCGCTTGAATCAAGAACGTCTCATGGAGAATCAGAAAAAGCTGTTAAGTTATGTCTCTTTCTGCCAGAAAGAGACAAAGGCCCTTCGTGAGATTGTTAAGTCTCAAGGGTGAAAATAAAACAGTAGGAAGATCTTATCTTGCAGCTTACTTGCAAAGATGATGAACTAAATAAGCTCAAGAATGATGAAGAAGATCCAGATGCTTCGGGTACTGGAGGAAGTGAGCCTAAACAAACTCATGGCTCGGCTTCTGGTGCTGGTACGAGTGCAGCTGGTGATTCAAAAAAACAGATCATCACTTATCATGATACTACAGCTGCTACACCCATTGAGATTATCAAGGCTAATACTGTCATATTTGTTGATGATAAGGGGTGGTTAGAAGCATGGTGAATGCAGATGAGATTGCTGTGGGACAGTTCGTTGAAAGGTCCCTAACAAGGGAGCAGATTTCGATCTTGCTTGGTTTGAATGATGACGAGTTAACCGTGTTAGAGGCTTAAGAGGACGTGGAGGTTATGAACGATGATGAGATCTTAAATGACCGACTGTTGAGATGAATACGGCATTTATTTATGAGGATGAGGAAGTAGAGATTGAGGACATGACTGCTGAGGAATAACCTGATCTATTTCAACACACCAATGTTGATCAGGGTGATCCTATATTTACTGAGGAAACGGTCAAAGCAGCAGAAGATCATCTGGAGAAGACCTCCAAGGGCAAGAATGTTGTTGATACGAGATTTGATTCAAAGCCCGATCCATCTGTTGCTGACATTCAGAGTTGGTTTGCTAATCGAGACAAGAGAGCTCGGAAGATTATTAATGCACACCGATATGTTGATCATGAATTAAAGGTAGAAGCCATTGCACGTGCCAAAGCGAATCAGATGACTTCCTTCAAGGCCGTGTCTAAAGTTCAAGGTGACATTATTTCTTGGCTGTTTGATTCTGAATTAAAAGTATGTAATATTAAGTGGGAGAAGGACGTTCAGTACTATGAAAAGATGTCTGACGTCCTCTCATTGCCAAGATGCGATGTACGTACTCTTGCGTATCGTCCATTTATTAACCATGGTGGGAACCACCAAGCAAGTTTGGTTTCACCAACATTTGCTGTTCGAGGTGAACAACGGGTTTAAATTTTTTTAAGCCACAAATTCCTATCCTCAAGCGTATCGATGAGATCAATCCAAGGACAGGTTGGAGAAAGTTGGTTCTTAAGGTAAAGCCGCCAAAGACCATGAAGCGTGTGCCGGTGAAGACATTGAACCAACACATGTATTTATCTTTCAACCGCTGGTACTACGATAACCGAACTGGCGAGGCCATTATTGTGTTGGGTAAAGGATTAAAGACTGAGCTGATTAGATCATTGATCCGATGTGGCTTGTGAATTTAACGGAGACCGACAATGACGTGATGTTCAAGAATAAAATAATGATTGAACGTCGTGAAGACTATGACCGAGCAATGCAGTTTCAACGTGTTGTTCGTGTGTGTCATGAACATGGTATTCACAGCTGCAGAGATTGGCAGACAAGATGTTTCTAGTAATTTAAAGACAAAGAGCTCAAGACGGGGGGGGTGTCTGTTAGTACACTGTTATGCGTCTCGAGTCGTTCTAATTATCATTAATTTATTTATCGTTTAATTAATGAAATAATTATTAAGATATTGAGTTACTTCGTTAAGGTATTACCTAGTTCGTTGAAGATGTCTAACGAACTAGACTTAAGTTATGTTCCCTCCTGATTCGTTAAGGATGTTTAACAAATCAGGGGGTGATTCGTTAATGTTATTTCGTCTATTGTAATGTAACGAAGCCGGTGTCTAGTTCGTTATGGAATGTTAACGAACTAGAACCGTCTTCTATATATAGTGGTGTGTCCACTGTTTAATTTAAAAGTTTTGAGAATTATATTATCGAACCTCTGTCCAGATCTCTCTCAAGCTTCATTAACGTATTCAACCTTAATATTATACATACACATATATATACAACTAATAATAATAGTAATACATAACATATAATCAATAGCATCATGAACTAGATCCGTATAATTGATTAAGTAATCCTAGATCTGAGATCGATTCTAGGGTTTCACAACAGATTTCTAGTACATTACATACTAAAATTTTCAATAGTACAATTTGGTACCTTAAGAATAAACTATAACACTTAGAAGTACCAAAGCAAAATGAGTGTGTTGATCATCAACATATGTACAAGAAAAGAAATGTCTGGTACTGGAAAATAAGATGTTATTCAACTCATTACCATTAAAACCTAAAAGAGGATGATTCAAAGGTTCATAGACAAAATACAAGTATTACTTCCATCTTTAAGTTCTCTAAGGAGAAGTCATTACAAACATATGTCATTAGATTAGGCATAAGCAACAAGACTATCCATAACTAAAAAGAACAATCAGCTAAAATTGATAGTTGTATAATATTTATGATATTTAAGTATTGTAATCCTAATATTCCCATTAACACATGATTGGTTGAGTTTACTTCTATATGTTTACCCAAAATCAACAAATAACTAACATGAGTGTTAGTGACAAATTTAAATGTTAATTTTATTAAAACCATGGAAAACTGTCTTTAAATTACGCTTTATGATACCTTAAATATTCTGGAGATTACTCAGAATTTAGTATCAATACTTAAGCTACATTATAACAGTTATGAGGTTTGTATAGCCTACATAAAGTCATTCTTACCTTAAACTCTCATATTATTTGTTAACAATATTTGGATTGAAACATTTATAAAAATTAAACCAGATGATACTATATACTTTCACAACTTTTGTTATCATGCAAATAAAAATTTAACAAAAGATAAATGAGATCTATAAAATGCATCCATTAAAACGAAATTTCATGAGAAATCATGACATGGTTAATGAGGGTGATTTTTTAATAATCTTGTTCTTAATGATTTTAAATCATGTGTTAGATGCCCTAAGCATTAATTGGCTTAAGAAATAAGTATGGGTCCACCAAGAGTTATATTCCACTTACATTCATGGGACTTATATTCAGACTTAATTCTTTATCATTTAAAAGGCTATTTACTTGTATCTAATCTATCTTCTATGGTCCACGGTCTTAAAGAGATACATTCATATATACTTAATACGATTTCTTCTAAATATGTCCCTAAGTTTACTCTGGCATCTGGACGTTAATGACATCAAATCAAGTCTAACATATATATGACAGATTCCCATGTCACGTACATCATTGAAACTTCTCTTGTATTTTTCTTAGAGATATTAAAAATCAGTGGGAGCCTTAAGTGTATCAGTCATAACTTATAAGATTTGCAAGAGGTTGGGAGTGAAAACTTGATATTATCTCAATTACACCTCTTGTACAAGATATTGCTCCATCACAAGGCTTTTCCATCAAAACTTATCTCTTTAGAAATTACTACTACTCTTAAAAAAGTTTCATTGTTGTTTAAACGTGGGAAAATTCAGATTTCTTACTAAACTATTCCTCACCAAGAGAAACTGCAACAACTTATATTATTAACTTGTTTATCTGTTAGAATCTATCGGTATTTAAATATTGAACCTAAGCATGATAATTTCCTAAAGATTTCTAAGGTTAGTGGGAGCAGTGAAAGTCCTTACATTGATTTGGTAAAAGTACAAGAGGTAGGGGAAGAGAGTCATTAAATTTTTCTGCAAATTTAACTCCAATTACACCTATGTACACCATACTGCATCAACTCTTACACATTTAGAATCCTGAAATGATAGCATCCTAACCAAGAGCTAATTCATAAAACAGAAACTTCTAATAAACCCAATAATCAACTCAGGAGGTCATCTAGATTTTATAATCAACTTACATTGATGATTATGTAACCTCCTTAACTAAGTTGAAATGAATGTTGAAAAATTTACTATTCATACCTCTTATAATTAAACCATTAATATCAATCAACCTTCTGAATGGAATAAAGCTATTATTAGCAAAATTGACTACATAAGTCAGAATAACATTTGAGGTTTGGTTGAATCACCTAAGAATGTTCATAACTAAACTAAATCCCAACAAAAAAAAAGTTAAGACACTAAGAGGCACGATTGATTGGTAAATGTTATATTCAAGGAGAAACCAATTATCAAAGAATCTTCTTACCCATATTACAAAAGATTTCTTTAAGGATCATTACTGTTCTAGTAGCTTATAATAGTTAAGAACTGCATTAAATGAACATTAAAAAAAACTTTCAACCCCCTTACATATTTATATCTTCATAAAACATACGTAAAAGTTATAACTGAAGGTCAAAGAACATTTAGTCTGTAAGTCAATATATTCAATATATGGGTTAATGCAAACATCAAAATGTAATGAAATCCTTATACAATTTTTTTCATCAAAAACCAAGTGGATTAATGTACTTACCTCAAGATGAGTGTGAGCAACTAAAAACAAACTTTTCCTTATATAGATGACATTCTTCTGACAAGTATATGTTACAAAAGTCAAAGCATTGTTCGTAAATACTTTGATATGATAGATCTCAGAGATATCCCTTACGTAATAAATATCATAACATTCTGAGATAGACCCAAAGGGACGGTAGTTTGTTCTATAAGTTTTACCTTAAATGGGTCCTTGCACATGTAACAAACAATATTGCTCTATTTAGAGGATAACAGGATTATTGAGATTATTGTCTTATGCTTCATTAAGTAAAAGCCTTATGTAGGTTCAAGTGTCTACTCGTTCAGATATTAATCAAGATTGGCAACACACTAGATATTTCTAGATTAATATGAAGCATCTAAAAGAGTATTAAAATATCTTTAAAAAAACGAAAACATATACTTTATAAGAAGAAGTGATAATTCAAACCGGTAGATTACACTAAACATTGTCATATTCAGAGATAAGAAAATGTAATTTTCGGGATATACTCTTATGTCAATAGATAAATCTATCACATGGAGGAGTCATAATGAACTGATAACAACAACCTAAGTCATAACGACATAATATGTTGATTAATTACAACGTTGTTGTCAATAAATGTTGTTGAAAATTATTAGAGGACTCATAAGTTTTATTAAACTCCATATAAATTATATATTGAAGACTTATTGTGATAAAATCAGCAATAATGTTTTCTCAAACAGTAACAGTTTGAGAGGTGATGCATTAAATTTTGATATGAAATTAATTATCCGTTTATGAACGAATTGAGGAATCTGAATTTTCATATCGAATACATTTATGATATGCTTAAGGATCCTCCAACTAAATGTCAGTTACCCACAAGTATTTTGAAAGAGCTTATAATCATGAGGGGTTTATTGATGACCATGTACAACTGCATATCGTACTATGAATGATTAACTATTAATTTTCCTCATCAGTTTTGATTTTGTATGTCTCTTAATATGTTATGCTTGCAGAATGATATATAGACAAATTATTATACAAATCAAAAGTTTGAAGGGTTTACTTGAAAAATTTGATCATAACTACTTAGGTTTTAAATAAGGACTACAGTATGATTAATAGGGGTCTTGAGCTGATGTTCAATTCAATGACTGTATTTCTCTGCTCCAGTTTGAGTTTAAAGCTAAAATGAGTATTAACTACTCATCAAACGAATCTAATACTCGTAATAAATGATTATTCGGCCAAGTGGGAGAATGTAAGAATATATATATATATATATATATATATATATATATATATATATATATATATATAGTAAGGTTAAAATAAAAAAATCAAGATTCGTAAAAAACGTAGGAAGTAATATGGACCTTTGGATGGACTAAAACATATAAGGGTAGGATCGTCCGTATTGTTTTTCCTTATTTTGGTAATTTATAACACATTTAATAACATTCCTTATTTCATTAACCACCAATTAAAAACCTACAATTTCTGCAAAACTTTTCTCTCCACCGCCATTAATGCCAGACGCCAACCACCATGTGCAACCACTACACCATTGCAATCGAACGAACTGTGATGCAATTAGAGGAGGACCGACATCTTATTTGTAACATTTTTCATAATCGATTCCATCTAAACTGTGTTACATATCTAGCAAATTTTGTTAACTTATTTGTTTAATTTGTTAATAAGTTCCGATGAAACGACAATGTAACAAACCTCCGTGGCGGTAGACGGTGATGTTTTCTAGACCAATGTTGTCTTATAGTGAAATCAGAATTTTTCGAGGAGCTCATCCGTGGATAAAGTGATTGATAATCAAATTAACAATATGAAAATGGTTGTGCCTTGACATCTGGATGTGATGATAAAGTCATGATAATTTTATAGTATCACATTTCTTTTTAATTTCATTTACCTATATGATATTGGTATATTTTATGTTTGTGGAACTCGAAAACAATGAGGAAGACTTCGTAGAAATTAAACACACTCCTCAAAGAATTTATATTTGTGTTTCTTTTGTGTTCAATTAATCCCATTTGTAATTTGAAATTGTATGCATTATGTTTTAATTATTCTTGTGTTTATATTATTGGTGTTATGTCAAGATCAATATGTTGGCCTTTATTGGTGTGCTTATGTTATTGGTGTTATGCCAAAAAAAAATATAACACAATGATTATTATGAACAAATCAACTAAAAATGAAATATCTTATTCATTAATGTTAGTTATGATGTTCAAGCTAGTGTGTTTTAGTTCTTGTCGTTCTTGGTGTTGTGTTTTAAATTTGGATTAAAATATGGTGTTTTTTTATTTTGATTTAAAACACACTATTATATATCTTTGTAATGTTCTTGGTGTTGTGTTTTAAATTTGGATTAAAATATGATAATTATACATAGATAACGTTTCCACATATAATATAACACACTGGACGATTATGCTGCTAGAGTGTTATAAAACAAGTATTAAAATAAAACAAACACACTTTCCATCTAGACCATCATATCACCAAATCTAACGCACCAGATTACTTCTTACACTTTTTAGACACACTTCACTTTTTATTTTAACTCCACCCTATATATATATATATATATATATATATATATATATATATATATATATATATATATATATATAGGATCAGGATCATGAGAGAACCTTTTTGAAATTGAGAACTTTGAGAACCATTTTGAACCACAAAAAACCAAAAAGAAAAATCATAAAATAAAAAAAACACAAAAATGAAAAAAGTAAAAAAACCAAAATTCTTATTTTAACATCCCGGTTTCATAAAAAAATAAAAAAAACTCGGTTTAGCTAATTTATATACACATATGCATAATATATACATATATGTACATTTACATGTTTTTTTATACACATGTGTATAATTTAAGATAAATGATACTGTACATATGTGTATATTACGTAACCAAATATTAAATAAAATTATACATATGTGTATAATACAAATTTATTTTTAATTTTTTTGTATTTTTTTTAATGAAACCGGAATGAAATATAAGAATTTTGGTTTTTTTACTTTTTAAAAATTTTTGTTCTTTTTTGTTTTATGATTTTTTTAAATAATTTTTTTAAAGGTGTTTTTAGTGGTCCAAAATGGTTCTCAAAGTTCTCAATTTGCAAAGGGTTCTCTTAGGATCCTTACCCTATATATATATATATATATATATATGAGAGGATTATTTTAAAAATAAGTAGTTTCCGTAGGAAAACTAAGAATAAATCATAGCAATTGGATCATGTTAATCAATAGATGAGTTTTAAAATTACTAATAACCGACATAGTCTCCTAGAATTGTTCTTTCAACATCATTTGTAGTACCAAATGTCATAAATTTGTTGGTTCTTACCATTCCTAGGAAACTTCTTATTCTTATTTGAACAATTTTCTCTCTCTCTCTCTCTCTATATATATATATATATATATATATATATATATATATATATATATAGGTATTAGATCATTTCAGAAGTTTTTTTTAAAGAGAGAACTGCAAGAAGTGAAAGTGCAACTCCATTAATCCCTAATTTCACTCCATTTCTTATGTGTAGGTGCGTATGTACGTGTGTAGGTACGTATGTTTGTATATGTGTATGTATGTTTGTATGTGTGTAGGTACGTAGGTTTCAATGTGGCTCAGTACATTTGTATGTGCATAGGTAGGTTTGAATGTGTATTAAGACATAAATACAACCAACTTATATACATGTAGGTAACATCATAAACAAGGGAGTGAAAAATTAGGGATTAATAGAGTTACACATTCAAGTCTCGCACTTCTCGCTGTAATATTATTTCTCGCAAGATCCATCCCCTATTATATATATATATATATATATATATATATATATATATATATATATATATATATATATATATATATATGGTCATCATTATCATTTATATAATATTAGATCAAAATATTAATTATATCTTATTATATATTAGTTTGGTAATTGTTGATGGACTATATTAACTTTAATTAAATAATAGAGGGTTTCCTCATGGGTGTATATAAAGAGAGATATATATTAATATCATAACCTAATCTTACACACATACACTTTTTGTGTGCATCCTCTCTCCTAAACCGGGGTCCTCTCAATAATCCTAACACCATCCTTAACTATACATTCTAAAGGGGAACTCGATCAAGCTGACAAATATGTCGTTTACATCCTTCTCCGATGCGGTTGCTACTCTCCATGCTATAACATGTACACATATAATTAATGGGTTTATTATATTATCATGTTTCCCATTATCACAATGATGAATTGATCAACTGACATCGCCACCATAGTTGCATTCCTCAGACAGATCCAAGTTGAAGTCACCATCGACCTCCGTGGTGGTATTGAGTATCGTGTCCTCTTTATAGACCAGTTTTCTCCATTTCTTTGGGTTTATCAATTACGTAGAAAATTGGTGCTACCTTTATATTTTTGCACTCTCATGTATAGATTCGAACTCAACTTAACCAGAAAAACAATCATTTAAATGCAAATCATGGTGGAGAATTTGATAACACTGCCCTTCACGATCTCTTTGTCTCACATGGTACCCGGTTTCATTTCTACTGTCCTCGCATGTTTCAACAAATGGCAAGTTTGAACATTTGATTCAACACATATTTTTCAAGTCCATTTTCATCATAAATATTGGGTTGGAACACTTCATACGAGTACACAACTTTTTAGCATTCTTCCTTCCACCTTTATAAACAATGACATACCTTTCACCAATATATCCAAGAAACCACCGCCTTACACTTAATTTCGCGTATTTGGATGTCTCTGTTATCCCTGTAAGTTTCCACTTCCAAAACCCGCATTATATTTTAATTTGTAACAGTTATTGTATTAATAAAAAGTAAAAGGATTATAATGATAAAAAAATGTATTTGAAAATCTCAATGGGTATACCTGATACCTGACAGGTAATTAGCCTACAAATACCCGATGGGTAATCAACTAGGTATGAAACACGGTTTTACAAACGGGTATGGACATGAGATTACCAATACCTAGTCAGAACCCGATCCACTGTTATCCCTATTGTCGACCCTCTACACCCGTTGCCCCTTGTATGATATCATTCTCTCTCTTTTTTTTGTCCATCTTGTCCTGCCTAGGGATGTTTGTTCGCTTATACATATTAGGTTTTATTGATTCTTCTTTTGACGCCACCTGCCGCCACAATTGCAGTTCATGCCGTATGGTTTTAAATCTGTCACCGATGTTAGTCGCACAAGAATTTTCTTACCGTTTAAGTTTGATAGTCTCTTTCTTGTTCTTTTCAATATCGTATGTTATTCTTACACCTTTATTGTTTTTCAATCAATATATTAGTTTAGTTTATTGTAATTATCTCTATCATAGGTTAAAAATATGATTTAATAACTTTGTAACTATAATTACCGTATATAATTGAATAATAATACATAATTGCTTCTGGTTTTCATTATTGTACACTTACAACGTACCGATATTATACTTAATTTATTTCTGGAGTATGGATTATCAGTTAACTGCAGTGAACGGATGATGTACAATTGAGTTTTAAAATTTATAAAAAATGCCAAAAACAAACAATTGAGGACGTATAAAATAATTTTATGGAGATCGGAAGGATATAGACCACCTAATGAGAATAGGATGGGAGAAAAGGTATAAAATAAAGCTAATGCCATTTTCAAACATCCCATGTTAAAATGTTCAGATAAAGCACCGTTCTTCATATGCACAAAAATATCGTACTTTTTTTTGTTCTATATATATCTTGTGGAAATTATACATATATCTAAGCTTTTCTAAATTAAAAAACATATATTTTAATTTTAAACTTTGTATTTATTGATTTCATTAATCTCTCAACTAGCAAAAATCGATTTCTTATGCTCAATATGCAACCTAAATTTGGTTTCTCACGTGATTATTCATTATATTTTGCCAAGTCTAATGTGTATTTCTAAGATTTGGAGTCCTATACGTATATTTTTTTCTTAAGATTATAAGACATGAGAATATGATAACATGTTTTTGTATATGATTAATAGGTGCAGTGTCACACCATTCCAATACAAAATTTAAGAGATTGGAAGCTGAGTGAGTTGTAATCGGGAAGGAAGAATCAAATATGAATAGAACATATATAGTCAAACTCTAAAATTTGAGGGCCCAAGCTTTAGTTTCTTTTATTGTACCGTATGTCGCCAGGTAATGGCGTGTTAAATAAAGAACCATGCTAGAGAACCGTAAAAAATTGTATAGCGCATGTGTACGTAATACTTGGAAAAGATATAATAAGAGTTAAAACAATAGTGACGTAAGCAGTTACAAATATGTCTTTTGTATTTATATATATTGTAAAACAAGAAAAGCCAAGTAATAATGCGTTTTTTATACTCCTCTCTTTAAAACCGGTTTTATTTATTATATTATTATTGAAAAAAATTAAAAAAAAAAAGAAGAAAGAAGAAGAAGAATTGCTGATTTAGTTAGAGAGGATGGTTACCTATCCAAGAATTTAATGTTCTCTCCGAAGTATATGTATTTTTTTCACTCACAAAAATTCCTCACACATCTTGAACGTGGTCCAGCCACCACCTTTAATCTCTATCATCTTCGGTCCTCACTTCCAATTCTTTTATCCTTTTTCATCACAATAAACTTGGTCACATCAACCTTGGACCCTCTCACCCAACTTTTGTCTCCTTACTTTGTGAAACTAAATGTGCATTAAAACAATCAAATCAAGTTTACAATTCCCAAATAATAATTATAACTTTTAATCCAATTGTCATAGTTGAACATTAATTTTACGTTATCGTCCACATGTTCGACAAACTTTTTACTTTCCCACCCATACTTTGTATTGTTGTGACTAAAACAACCACAACCTTTTATTTGCGCCACCTTTTGATAGTCTTATTCTTACATTACATGAGAATACGAATATAAGAAATGAAGATAAAGATAACATACATTTAAGTATAATATTATGTAGTATATACGTGAAAATCACAACCTTTTGGAAACATAGTATGTGGATTGAAAGAGGGTTTGGTATAAGTTATTCATAAGGATGTAGCGATGCATGTGGTATGTAGTTAGGCTGCCTATATTGCTTGCTCTAACCAAGTAGGACCATTTAGTCGCTATTTAATTAGAGCACCTTTCTACGTACCTTACAAATTAAATTATATTATTCCAAATGACAACTAGAAAATATTAAATATATTCCATATATTTATAACAATTTTATATAAGTTTCTTTATCTGCTTCTTTCCATTAAACACGAGACTGGAAACTCATGTTATAGGTTTTCGCCCGTAGATATTTTGTTTAACCAACTAATGGCATAAGATGTTATCATAGGAAACTAATACAAACAAAATGTGATGATAGAAGAGTCATGCAAGTAAACCGGCTAAAAACATGAACAAGTTGCAAAGTGTATTATACTAGCGGCTTGATTTTAAAATGTTATAATAGGAAACCAGCGAAAACAATATCAAATTTTGAAACCTATGGTATATTAATGGATCCACCACTATAGACCATAGTGTTTACAAATATATATATACTTCCAAGATTTAGTTCCTCATAACTTATTTTGTACCATATTTACACCAAATGGAAACTCCAGCTATAGCATCACTATTACAACACACCACCGCTAGAGAAAAACGATCAAAGAGCCGCCTTGGCGGTATCTTACACTTGTTCAAGCTCCTTCCCATGTTAACCTCCGGCTGCAAGATGGTCACTCTTCTAGGCCAACCAAGGAAGCCTTTATTAACCGATCACGCCACCACCGGGACCCTATTTAGCCACCGAGGAGGCCGGGTAAGCCTAGCCATCCAAGAAGACCCACACCGTCTCCCGGTTTTCGCGATCGAGCTTCCTATGAGCTCGACCGCGTTCCAAAAGGAAATGGCATCCGATGTAGTCCGGTTATCTTTTGAAAGTGAGACCAAAACTAATAAAAAAAAGGTTCTAGAGGAGTTTGTGTGGGGGGTATATTGTAATGGAAGGAAGTATGGGTATTCTATTAGGAGAAAACAAATGACTGATGATGAGCTTCGTGTTATGCAGTCGTTGAGAGGGGTGTCAATGGGTGCCGGAGTTCTGCCGGGGCTGTCGGAAAAAGAGACGACGGTGGACGGAGAGTTGACTTATATGAGGGCTAGGTTTCAAAGAGTCGTGGGAAGTAAAGATTCTGAGGCTTTTTATATGATTAATCCTGAAGGTGCTGCTGATGGTCAAGAACTAAGTATTTTCTTTGTGAGGGTACATTAAATATAAAACAGCACATATTAATTTAGTTACACATGGATTATAATGATACTTCTAATATATTTTCTGATATTTTTTTGAGAGTTTAATGAATCGATATATCATTTTGTTGAATCAATTGTTTAACACCAGATTTGCTGTTTTTTCAACTTTTTGTGGTGTAAGATTATTATTATTTTTTTTCACCTAACTATAGGGCTGTACTTTTTCAATATTTATTTGTGTAATAAGAAATAATATTGTTACATTAATCATATGCTTTTGGGTTCTTGATTCAATAATATTTGTGATGTAAACGAACCATCTTAGGTGCGGCGTTGTGTAAACTTGAGCTCCGCTTGTTTAAAACAATGGAGCACGAGCTCTACACGATTGATCGAAATAAGAGAGGTTAATGTCACGCTGTCATCTTTCGAGGCCTTGTGTGGCACCCTGAGTTGCCCAAGGCCAACTACACTAGTACAGAATTGCCCATAAGATGCGGTTATTTCGGCCATAAGGTGCGCGCCTAGCACCGCATCTTATAGCATCGAACCTTTTGATAATCACAACCGCATCTTATACCAAACTGCATCTTCTGTTGTTAATTTTAAGACCACACATTTTGTTAATTTATTTAAAATATCGAATACCCAAAAGGTGTGGTTTTATGACCACACCTTTTACCTCTTTATTATTATTTTTTATTTTCGAAAAGTAAAAAATACTGATATACATATAATACATTAAAACCAATTTGAAATTTTCAGAATAATATAAAAAAAAGTTTCATTGTACCAAAATACATGCATAAAAGTTTAAAAATACAAGTAATACACACTAACTACTTTCCGAACCAACATCTTCATTCTTAAGACTAGAACCGACGTCTTCATTCTTGCAGCCCGAATCGTAAAAATCACCTAAAAACATAACATTACATTAATAAAATGAAGCTTAAAATATATGGAAGTGTTGGATAAGAAAATGAACGTTGTTCGTGTTCGTTTATGTTCTTTCATTAACAATATAAACGAACGTCATTTAAAAAGAGCGTAAATGAACAAACATAAATGAGTTAAAACGGGTCAGCGTCATATTATACGGAAGTGTTGGATAAGAAAATGAATGTTGTTCGTGTTCGTTTATGTTCGTTCATTAACAATATAAACGAACGCTATTTTATAAGAGCGTAAATGAACAAACATAAATGAGTTAAAACAGGTCGGGTGTTTGCTTAACCATCCATGCTTGTTAAAGCAAAATAGAAGTTGTATATTAATTACTCAAACACTTGAAAATAAAATGATAAAGAAACACTTAAACACACACATTCGCCATCAGGTTCGGATACGAGAGCATTTGTACCGATTTGTTGTTTCTCCATAGATCATAACTGAAAACGATTATAAAAACATTAGTACGTATATTAAAAAATATATGTGTGCATATACAAATTGTTATATAAACAAGTTTTTGAAAACCGTCTTGAAAAAGAGCTGATCTGACACTTGAAGTTGTTGATCATCTTCATCAACATAAAGTAACAAACAAACAAACAAACTGTTATAATGTTAACAAATTTAATTAACAAAAAATATAAGAGTAAATGGGCGGCTACCAATTGAAAAAATGAGCTACTCGCGATGTTCTCAACGTGAAATTGTGGTGAGACACGACTCACTTCATCAACAATATTAAAAACAAATTGTTAGAATATGAACTAATAAAACTAAATTTAAAAAAGATATGTATTGAAGTAAATGGATCGACTTTTTGTGAACATAAATTTGAAGTGTTTGTGGTGTCAGCGTCATGTAGTTGTGGCGAGGCGCGCGACACGAGTCTACTCTCGAGGCGCTAGGTGACTTCACTCGTTTTAGTTACATTGTAGACTTTAAGATCTTTATATGAATCAACTATACCATTCTTGGAAACCTTGACACAACCTAATCCAACAAAGTACACGAGCAATACACTTTTTATTGGGACAACCTAATTTCTTACCCAAATATATAAATAATGAAATTGAGAAACAAAAGATTACTGTGGTTTAACAATTAACAAAAAGAATTGAAGATATGACTTATCGTGTCTGTTGACTTCTAGGGCAGTATGATTTCAGTTAACGTTTCATCGTGGGTGGTCTGATTAGGGGCTGATTTAAGTGTTAGGGTTTGTAATTAGTGGCAGCTGGTTCGTTGTGGATTGATATCGCTGTAGATGGAAAGGCGATATCCAGTTATTGAGTCAGGGTTTGCAATTAGGGGCTGGTTTTGTGGAGGGTGAGGGTTTGCAATTAGGGGCTAGTATGTGGAGGGTGAAATCCATGGAGATGGAATTAGGTGGTGTACAGAGAGTTGAGTAGTTGAGTTAGACTTTTCAATTAATTTGGCGGTGAATAGATGGAGATGGAGGGAATGTAAAATATTTTGGATTTTTGGGAATAAAGTCATGTTTGCGGTGTTAGAGTTTACAATAAAATTGAAGAGTTGAGTTAGAACCGCATCTTAAGGTAAACTTCTGATTTAAAAGTTAAAACTATCCAAAAGGTGCGGTTATATTCATCAACCGCACCTCTTGTTTTTTTCCCTCGCATCTTCTGCCCACTTTTGTACTAGTGCTAATCTGTCTAGCTAGTGATTAGGGTCTATTGGTTTCGTCGTTCCTTGGACTCATCAGACAACGGCAACACCTCGTGACCGGAGATGCGTTCAGTGTGCAAACACACCTTGGTATGTACACGTCGTCTATCTCACTTCGGTTGTGCCCATTGATATCCACATTGGCTGGCAAGTAAACCCCATTGTTCATGTATAAACTTAGCAAGACGATCATAAAAAAAAGATGGTCCGTGACATTCTCTTACCATCATAACCATGCACGTGCCAGTGCATGAGCCTCACATCCGAATTAGCAACCAATAGCATGAGTGACGAGCCTCACTGATAGGGCGTTAATGGATTGTGGCTTCATTGCCAGGTGTCAGATTAGGCCTCGATACGTTAGGTTTCAACATGCCTACTTTGAAGGATCAAAGATGTCGAATTTATGGCACCGACATGCCAAGTAGTTGAACACGTTTGCATTATCTTATACTTTGATTGTGGAATCCAGGGACAAGGAGAGCTTTGAGGTTTCATGTGTACTGAGTTGGCATCCCATCCACCAAAGAAAGTCGCCCGTCCAACTAAATCATTGACAATTCCCATACATTGGCGGCAACAAAGTCTTCGGTTTAAGAACTTTTGATATGCTCACACAATCATTGTTTAGCCATCTCTTTAAGATCACTTTAGGATGAATTCACACTCCAACTTTCCCGAATACAGAACCACTCTAACCCAACTTATCACGAGGTCATCTTTCGAGGCCCTGTGTGGTGTCTTGTGTTATTCCAATGTCAGAGAATCCGTCCCACTTATAATTATAGTCTACTGGTTTGTCCTGTCTTAGAGTCATTTGACGAGCAATAACAGCTTGTGACTAGTGGGGCGTTCGATGTGTAAGCACATTTAGGTATGTTCGCGTCGTCTATCCGGCCTATCGAGACAGCGGCCGAAATTTGTTACATACTTTTCATATAACTTCGAAACAATATTTTATTTTTGATGAATTTTTAATGCTAGTTTGATAATTTAGAAACTAATTTATAATAATATACAAACAAATCACTCGTCAACATAAATGTTTTGTATACACTAATATATAAGGATCAATATGTATTTTGTTGGTGTTGTGGTGCTTCAAAAACAATGAACAAAAGAGGCTCTTTTAACTCACTCAAATAAAATTTTTAAAATTACTATATTCTAAACTATCGGATCCAACATATTACAAACGACATTCGATAAATCTATTTGACACCCTTCAGGTTTTGAACTAACCACATCTAGACACGTATACACTTAAACGGTCTGCCATAAATCTATTCCGCTGGGCCTCATATCTATTATGTTGGGCCTCATATCTATTCTCTCGGGGCAGACGAAATAATATTACGTATGCAAATGAAGCCCGATGGAATATATAGATACGAAGGCCCGACAAAATAGATATGAAGTTCGACAGAATAGATTTATTGTTGATTGTTTAAGTGTATACGTGTCTAGATATGGTTTGTTTAAAAAGGGAATGAAGTCAATAGATTTGTCACATGTCAGTTATAATATGTGGGATCCGATAGTTTAGAAAATGGCTATTTTAGATATTTTTGGTTTAAGTGTGGTAGTCAATAAATGTTGTTGGTAAAAAGGGTTATTTTAGTCACTATCCCCTTTTCAAATCAATAAGATTACGAAGGAAAATATATTTTTCTCTATTGTTAATTATTCTTTACTAGCTTTTAGCCCGTGTTTTACACGGGTTACTTTTAGTTTTTTTTTTTTAATTAATGTTTATCTATATTTTTCATTTAAGATGTGTTTAGGTATTAAACTTAAAGGTTACATGAATTTGTAAAATATGTTATATTTATTAGTTGTAGTTAAAGTATAGTTTGTTTTGTTTTTTGTTTATATCTCAAATGGGTCTCATTGGTCTAGTAGTTAACGTGACCTAACATTTTGTTATTTAAGATGCGAATTTTCGTAATATACATGAATGGATAAAGAATTTTCGTCTCAAATGTTCGTTGGTGATGTAGAACGTATATGTTGTTTAATGGATCACCAAAAATGGGCTCGCATGTGTCTGTCAATTAATGTAGCGCAACATTTTGTTTTTTGTTATTTAAAATATGTATTTTATGCTTGATAGTGAATCGAGCTTTTAATAAATTGATGTATTTGAATTTCTATATGCCAATTCTAGTTTCACGTCTATTTGAAATGGGTACGTCATGTGTTATCATTTCATTTTTGGGTGAGTTATTAATTTATTATATTTTTTCTAGTATATTTTCTTATTATTTTGTATGTCTTTATAGATTTTGTAGTTTAGTTATTATTATGTATTAAAAGAACATTTAATCTCTTATCAAATATAATAGAAGTTATATTCGTTTATGAATTATATTAACGAAAATTTTATGATCATATGTAAAAGCTAAGGTTTTAAAAATTTATCTTTTATTAATGATGTATATGTTTTAATATTTTATACATAAATTTTTGTATTTCGAAGTTTTATAGATTTATTTCTTTTTTATATTTAAAATGAGTAACAATTGGAAGCCGTCATTTGAAAGTAACGCTATAATGATAATAAACCGTCTTGAGAAACTCTTTTCTCGAATTCTTTATCAAATCCTTCGTTTCATCTAACAATTAGAAATCCTAAGTTAATATTCACCTTAATTAGGATGAATGTTGTTATTAAGTGGAAGTTTTGTATGTTGTTGAAGGGATTTGTGTTTGTTCTTAGTTTATTTAATCATACATTGTGTCAATAACAATTTACAACCACTTTTAAAATAAAATATTGGTTTTAAATAATCACAACTATCACCTTTTGGCAACTGCCGATCATAACTAACGAAATGACAATTGACAGTCCCACATTTTATCATTTTTTTTCTACCAATGAACCCTGACTAACGAAATCCTAACGTCGTTAGTTTTCATGATGTGATATTGTTATTTGGCACATATGTGGCATGCTTATGTGACATATTTCACTACTACCACCACCATGGTAGTCACCACTACCCCGACCTCCACCACCACCAGTTTCCTATAATATTAAAATATGTTATATACTCCCTCCGTCCCATTTTAAATGTCTATTTTTCCATTTTTGGTTGTCCCAATTTAAATGTCATTTCTACACATATAAATTCAATTTCCAATTGTTCCCTTACTATTACATATACTAGATGTTTCGTTTTACAAAAAATGGTTATTAGCCATAATAAGTTAAAGGACATTATTGTCATTTTACAGCTCATAAAATAAAATGATCAAACATTTCTTAATTTGTGTGTTTTGGGTACCATGACATTTAAAATGGGACGGAGGTAGTAGGTTTTATTAGGTGAATTTTGACTTTTGAAGTCAAACCAACAAGTTTAAAAAGAAGATAAACTATTAATATGAATTTTGTCACTTAACTTCTACAGTTCAGCTTGTACTTCAATGAAGCAAATGATAATACAAGCTTTAACCTTGATGGCTCCTCCTGCCAAATATGAAGTTGATATTATGACTCATGTATAAATAGTCCATTACAAAGCATGATCACAAAGAAATTGTGTATACCTGTTGTATTTTCTTTATCAGAAGAATTATATTTTGATAATACAATGGATCTAAAATAGCATTCTTCTTTTTTCAAGGTATTCATAAAATTCTATCAAGGTTAGGTGTGACTGCGCAAACCCGTTAGCATGATTACAAAAACACAATGCAATAAATTTCAGACGACTTTTAACCCGTGTGACCCATAAGACCCTTTTATGATTATGTTTTATTCTTTCTTCTAGTAGTGTTAATTAGAGCTTGTAAATGTAGAAAGTTTTCTAAAAGTGTTTATATAAGTATATCTATAGTTACTACTCTAAAAATATACGCTATTTATTATAACTTCAAGATGTATTTCCAATCAACTTACATGCTAATTTAAGCCAATAAAAGAACCGAACATTAACGAAATGTTCGGCTGGAAGTTCATCTTTGTTTATTTAAAACACGTACAAACATGAACATGAATTTTGTTTATTCATTTATGTTCGTGAGCATCCGGTTATGTTCGTTTATTTACGTTGATGTATTTTCGTTCGTTTATGTTTTATAAACATCTAAGTAGTTATATATATATATATATACACACACAAATATGAAAATAAAAAGGACTCGTTAAAATGAATGAGGTAAATTTAAGCCACTAATTTAGATGTGCTTTCTGGATAAATTGTGATGTATTAGACTTGTCCATTTCCATTGCAAACTGTTCATTTAGATTTCAAATGAACGAACATGAATGCACACGGACATGCCCTTATTTTTATGAACGAACATAAACAAAGAAATGATAAGGTACATTGGAATACCAAGAATTACATTATGCCAACGGCCTAGTGTTTCCTATTTTCTAAAAGACGAAGCTAAATATTTTGCTCTAAACGTAAACAAAATATGTAACCTCAATTATGACCGCATCTCAATCAAATACTCTTCTTGTTAACACTGGACCGTTAATGATTTATGACCCGCATCAATTGAGAAAGAAGCCAACACCTTAAACGTTAACTTTCTAAACTTGTTGTATTGATGCATGAAAATATTTATTCCAGAATTGACATTGTTTTCAACATGCTTGATATCTGATAATAAAATATCAGTTGGTTGCTACTCGCTACCCAAAACAACATCAGCAATGTTCTTGAAATAAGATGTTTTAATCAAGTCAAATGCTTCAACATTTGTGATTCTTTTGCAATAGAAAGTTGGTATTACCTACAAGTGATTATTTTGTTTTTAGTTTTTTTAATAAACAGATTTCGGTAATTATCAAAGGTAAAACAAAGTTGCATACCTTTGCTTTTTACCTAACTATAGAGACTTCATTCCCGTCTCATAAAACATGTCTTATCGAATAAAAATGTATTCTTTGCTCATTTTTGACGAACTTCGCCGAAAATAAAACACACATTTTACACTACAGTTATTAAAAAATTAATGTAAAAAAAGGTTTTAAACTACATAAAACATACAAAGTCACACACATACCCAAGATCACATTATAAAAACATATTACATATATAGTAAAAACAACTAACCTTGAGTGTAGTAACAAGACACTCTAATAAGATTGCTACTTCAAAGAAATAGCACGCAACTCAAGTTGCTAGAACAGTTCTCCGTTTGTAATATGCGAAATTATATTATTTCTTTATTTATGTGCAAAACTGCAGATACCACATTCGTTTTATTTATATACTTAAACTTACAAATAAGTAAAACATGTAATTGAGTTGAAAATGAAGTTTCAAACACCAACAATATCGTTATCTAAAATATAGATTATTAACAAAATCATATAAATCCAAAAGTCAAACAAACAAATATTAATAAAAAAACAAAAACTTTGCAAATTAAATAAGCATCTAAATTAAATTGAGTTCTGATATGCAAAAAAATCAGAAGATAAAACAATTTACAAATCCTTAAAATAAGTTATATCCAATCTACATAAAAGAAATTATTTGACCATGAAACCCAAAGTTTACTGGAATACCCCACTAAAGTATTTACGTAAATTAAAACCAATCAACATGAAGTTAAATTTTAAAAATAACCGTTTGATCATTAAAGTCATACTCCACCAGAATACCCTACTAAGGTGCTTAGCCCAAAACATTAAAGCTACCATATTCAATAATCTGATACATTAACATTAAAAGTAAACATAATGTAACATCCAAAATTTGATAATAATAAATAAAGGAATTGTGTTTGTTTAAATGTGTGTTAATATTTATGTAAGATTAAATAAAATAAAAGAGTATGGACTTGGTTAGTGAAAGATGGATTAAGAGGTGGTGATGGGGCTTAGGTCCATGGGCTTAAGGGAGTATAAATACTCCTTAAACCTCCCTAAAACCCCCATTTCCATCTCCTAGCCTCCCTACACAAACTAAAACACACACAAAATCTCTCTTGAAATCGGCCAAGGATCTAAGACCAAAACCAAGCTTAGATCTTTATAGATCTTGACTATACAAGCAATATACCAGTTTATCGTTGCATATCAAAGCTAACCGTAGCCTTTAAGCGTGAAAAGGTATGTTCTTTACATATAAAGATTTCATTTTTATGAACGGTTTGCCCTAAAACTTGACATGAAGGCTAATCGGGTGTAGTTATACCATAAAAATGTGAACTTGACGTTAAAAGTGAACTAAATTAAGTTACGGGCATATACGGTTTACTTAGAAACCCTAGATCTAGTTAAAATGGGTTTATAATCAATAAAGGTTGGAACTTTATTCATAAACGATCTAGATCTTGGCCTAGGACAGAAAATGGAACGTTTGGAGAGTTATATGGCACTTAACTATGCAATTGGATGTTTGATATAAGGTGAAAAACGAAAATAAAGGTGATAGCTATCTACAGTGGTTGTATTCGAATGGGCCACCATTCGAATACAGTGCCACAGTGGGTGTATGCGAGTGAGCGACCAATCGAATACTTGGGGAATTCACATATACGTGTAATCTAATACAACAAAGAAATAAAGACATAAAGAAGGGCAGAAAGGTTATACATGTAGCAAGTTCTATTCGCGTACAAGGAGCATTCTAGTATGATGGTATTCGAATACAATCCCCTTGTGCATGAAAGTGTTCTATTTGAATGCAACGACACCAAGGTGGACCATTAGAATACAGTTCCAACTCGAATACAAGTGGTCCATTCGAATACAGGTCTCTTAGAACTCAAATATATCCTAACACTTTCCTATTCGAATACAAGAGTATTCTAATATAAGCCCATTCGAATAACTACAACTCACTCAACATAGCTGACTTTTAGTATGAACGCAAGTGAATAGATTGCAACAGCTAGCTTGAGGGAGACACATGACAGGATTGGAAGAGGCTGACATCTGAAGATCTGTTATGATGTTTTGATATTACATGCTATGTTATGTTTTAAAAAGACAAGTTACGAACGTTTGTAATGAATGGTTGAATTTTAATGTTATTCCGCGAGAGTTTTAATTAACTCTTTTTTGTTGAACTATGTTTATGAGTAAATCCAACGTCCATAAATTTGTAGATCACAATTTAAAATTAAACATAAATTGTGATCACATAACCTAATTCACTTCAGCTTGAAGCCTCTGATTAAAATTAAACATAAATTTGTAGATCACAATTTTGAAGTTTGTAAGGCCCTGGTCCCGGTGCCCTACTTTGGTGTTGGATTTACTCAAAATACATTTCTAAATATCATAGTGAATTAAAAATTTTCGCGGAATAATTAAATAACAACCATTCGTTACAGAAGTTTTAAAGTTTAAACAATATAAAACATGGCTTCAAGTTCAAAACATCATAAATTAAGTCTTCGGATGCCAGCTTATTTATTCTTCTACCATGTGCCCCTCTTCAAGCCAGTTGTCTCATCCTACTCACCTGCGTGCATACTAAAAGTCAGCTACGCTGAGTGAGCTCTAGTTAATCAAGCAACATACAATACATTCATATACTAAGTACTTAACCTACTTTACTTTCTTTCGTACATGCATAAATACATACTTTCATTCCTACTTTCATACTTTCGTTCTTTCATGCTTTCTTGTTTTAGCTTACTTATATATACATAATTATTTCTACGTTTTAAAGAGCCCTTCGCCCTATAACCTCACATATATTATTATTGGGGTTTGTCACTCTCCTTTCACAGATATTATTAGGGTCTGCCACCATTATTTCACAGATATTATTAGGGTCTGCCACCCTCCTTTCACATATATTATTATGGTCTGTCACCCTCCTTTCATAGATATTATTAGGGTCTGCCACCCTCATTTCACAGATATTATAGGGCATGCCACCCTTTTACCGTCAATTCATACATACCTTCCTTTTATAATATATTTATATACTTCATACATATCCTCAACCCTTTTCTATATCATTCATATATCATACATACATTATTCATAAACATACCCACATTATTCACAAGTATTCATATATCATACACTTACCACTTAAGGTAAGTGTATTAACGAATCACATCGAGTATGCACACAGCCCCGAAAACATAACAAGGAAATGGGGCTAGAAACTCACCTGAGCTAGGTTCCTTTCCGAGTTAATGATTACTTCTTTCCTTAACTTGGCGCGACTGGCTGTATAACAATTACAAGTATTAATTATCTATTACTACTCGCATCATATTTCTAGTTTAAAATAGCCTCAACGAACGGGGGTCCTTGGGCAACACCCATGGCAGCGGGATCTTGGGGCAGCAGCCCCTAGCAGGGTCCAAGGGGCAGAGCCCTTTGCTAGGGTTGAGTTGCCATGTCAGCTTGGAAAAACATTATTTTCATTAATAAATTTTTACTCAAAACCTCATCAGAATACTTAAGTTCGGCCTTTCTTTCTAAGTCATTTCCCGTTTTAAACGTTGCATGTAGTTACTAATTAGTTCCTTATTCCTGACTTATATGCCACATACGTTTATACTCATCGCTTAGGTACTTATACGCCATATACCCTTTCGTTTCCCGAATCGTTACTTATGCCCCGCATATTTTTTCCCCTCTCGTATAAGTCATTCCCGTATAAGTATTTTCAGCGTATAAGTCCCTTCAGTGTGTAAGTCCCTTTCCAGCGCGTAAGTCCTTACCGGCGTGTAAGTCCTCACTATGTAAGTACTTATGCACCACATAAGTACTTATGCGCCGCATAAGCACTTATACGCCGTATAAGTGCTTATGCTCAAAACCTCATTAGAATACTTAAGTTCGGTCTTTCTTTCTAAGTCATTTCCCGTTTTAAACGTTGCATGTAGTTACTAATTAGTTCCTTATTCCTGACTTATAAGCCACATAAGTTTATACTCATCGCTTAGGTACTTATACGCCGTATACCCTTTCGTTTCCCGAATCTTAACTTATGCCCCGCATATTTTTTCCAGTGCGTAAGTTCCTCTCGTATAAGTCATCCCCGTATAAGTATTTTCAGCGTATAAGTCCCTTCAGTGTATAAGTCCCTTTTCTAGCGTGTAAGTCCTTACCGGCGTGTAAGTCCTCACTGTGTAAGTACTTATGCGCCGCATAAGTACTTATACGCGATTCCGGTGTCGTCGGCCGCCGTCGATAGCCGTGTTTGACCTTAAAGTGTTCGTTTAGGTCCAGTTAACCTTAGTTGATCTAGTGGTGAGCTAAGGTGATCCTTAAGCCCGTTTTCCACTCATTTAACACTCGTTAAGATCTAGATCTTTGAGTATAACGGCCAAACGACATTCCGAGCGGTTGTGTCGGGTTCCTATGAGGTCGGTTCTACTATAATGAATAGTATATTACCTTGTCTCGGTCTCGGTTTGATGAACGAGGCGGTGTAGAGATTGTTTGGCTTAAGTGTGTGTTTTCAATGGTGTAGGCTGTGTTGTAAATGAAAGAGATGGATGGAAAGGTTTGGGTTTTAGGGTATTTATACCCTTGGCCCATGGACCTTATGCCCATCTTTCTTATCTAAGTCCATGACTTGTATCCAGTCCATTTTCCATTAACTAATCTCGGCTCTTGCTCGTTTATTATTTATTTTAAATAAATAGTTCCTTCAACCTTGAAATAATCTTTTCGTCGATAATAATATCATATTATTTTATTGATAAAATTCTAGGAGTTACAGAGTTTATCAGTAAAGTATCTAAGGTAAAATCAAGACGAATCTGGATGTGGTCAAACCTATAGAAACAACATTAATAGTTGTAAAACATAGTACTTGTAGCAATCAGATCTTTTAACATTAATGAATAGCAGCGATGACTTTCTTAAAGATCAATCAGAGTTCCATTGTAACAAACCGCTCCAAACATATTCAAAATAATAATAATAATAATAATAATAATAATAATAATAATAATAATAATAATAATAATAATAATAATAAATGTATATGATTAAGAAGGGGTAAAGTTTCAGCAACTTATCCAGTCATGATTTGGTTATCGGGATCATAAACCTCAAATGATCTACAATAACTAACAAAAAGATAACGAAAAATAACACTAATCAGAACACTAACGAAAATAACCTTTTGAAATTGAATACTACAATAATAATATATATCATAAAACCTTAAAAAAATTAACGAAAAAACATAATAAATAAAGAACTATGAATCTTCAATAGTTAACAAAGGCCGATCTTAAATATATAACAAAAGCCAATCAATTTTAGGTATACATATAGATTAGGAACAATGATACAACTTACTTATTGAATTCGATTTGAAATTAGCATAATAAGAAAAAAGACGTTTGCAAAAAAAAAAGATTCAAAATAAGTGTGCAATTAATGTGTTGTTGAAGCGATGAAATCGCACCATGGAATCGTTGATTGAAAGGTAAGGTTTTGCAATTGTGAAGTTAGAGAAAGACTTTCAATCCACCAAGACCTTTGCTCGGTCTTTTCCATGTTTCAATCCACACCAGCGATAAGGTGTGTGTGAGCAAGGTCTCGCTGGAAATGAAAGAGGAAAATGTTAAGATGACTTGTTATGACCCGTGGGCTATTCGGGTTTCATTGTAAGCCCCATACCTGTCAAAGCGGTTCAAACACATAAAAAGACTCCATTCATAAATGAAGCAATATGGTGGCTTGAGAGGGGGCATAGAGTGACCATAGCGCGACACGTAGGATATTAAAGGTTTCGTTCGTATTACGGGGTTATTTTATATTACTTGTTTCTAATATATATATATATAGGGGATGGATCTTGAGAGAAGTGATATACAGCGAGAAGTGCGAGAAGCGAATGTATAACTCCATTAATCCTTAATTTCACTCCCTTTCATATGATGTTACATACATATATGTAGGTTGGTTGTATTTATGTCTTAATTACACATTCAAACCAACCTACAAACATATAAATGTACCAAGCAACATTCAAACCTATGTACCTACACACATACAAAACATACATACACATATACAAACATGCGTACACATATACAAACATACGCACCTACACACATACATATGCACCTATACAACGCACGTACACATAAGAAAGGGAGTGAAATTAGGGATTAATGGAGTTACACATTCACTTCTCGCACTTCTCGCTGTAAAAAACCTTCTGAAATGATCCAATACCGATATATATATATATATATATATATACATTTGATTTTTATTTTATGTATTGTAAGGAAGTTAATAATTATATACTTAGGATTTGATAATGAAAATTATTTTACAAATAAATTAAATGTTGTAACCTGTTTTAAAAGTTATATGGGTTTGATAAAACTCATGACCCATTTATATTTTTTAATATAAAATTGTTTCTAAATTATAAATCATATCTTTAAAAAAAAGTTTAAATATTAATTTTTAGTATATCCCTATTTTGTAGGATTTTCATATCAAAATAATTTGGTGGCTTGTGAGGGGGAGGGGAGTGACCAGAGCGCAATACGTAGGATATTAAATGTTTCGTTCGTATTACGGGGTTATTTTTTATTACTCGTTTCTAATATATATATATATATATATATATTTGATTTTAATTTTATGTATTGTTAGGAAGTTAATTATTATATTCTTAGGATTTGTTGATGAAAATTGTTTCACAAATAACTTTGATGTTATAACCTGGTTTAAGAGTTATATGGGTTTGGTAAAACCCATGACCCGTTTCTTTTTTTTTTAATATAACATTGTTTCTTGGTTATAAATCATATTTTTTTAAAATTAAAATTAAATATTAATTTTTTGTATATCCCTATTTTATAGGATTTTCATATAAAATATTTGGTGAGATTAATTTTTATTTTAATGAGATGTTATAACACATTTAAGGACTGTCTAGGTTTGGTAAAACCCATACCTGTGAATTCGGGTCAAATGCATGAGAAACCTTCATTTAAAAATCAAGCAATCTGATGGCTTCCATAAAAGGGGGGCGACTATATCGCGACACGTAGAATTTTTAAGCTTTCGTTTATATATATATTATAAATAGATGTGGATTTTCAATAGACACAATAAGTCAAAACATTATTAGATAGGTTACGTGGCTTTATAATCCTCTCACGCCCTTGTATATTGTTATTTTTTTACACTAATTTCTCGCTAATCGTTTTAATATGATTTTTCCGTTTAAGAAAAAAAAATAGTAACTAGATAAATATATATCAAACTCGTAACTCTTAATATGATTTTTTAGTTACTTTCTTAATTAATTGTGAATTAATTTAGTTTTGTCGAAACTCTTACTCACTGGACCATAATAATAATAATTTATCTGACAATTTAAATAACAGCTTTACATTTTATTTACATTCCATTTATCTTACCCATAAGGTATTAGTGTAAAATATTTGGTTTGGTCAAAAATCGGTTTAAGGATAATGTAACCAAATTTTTTAAGTGATGAATAGTGCTTGTATGATAATAACGAAGATAAACAATAACACAGAGATTTATTGCGAGGAAAAGCCCTTGATCTTGGTCGGATCGCCGGCACAAAAACCCGGGTGATGACAAATCGTCTATCACCAGTTTATTAATTAAAAGGGGTGTTACAAAGGTTGGAGATTATGATCAGTGAATACAAAAGTTACTAAGTGTGTGTGAATATTGCTCTAATGATCTCTAAGTATTGCCTAACGAATATGCTGTGTCTACCTAACTGATCATAAGCTCGATTATATACAAAATAAACGCTAACAACAAGTACTATTATTTCGCCACTTCTCCATGACCCGTTGCAGTTTGTTGACCATGTGCGTAACCTCATGGAATTGGGAATAAATAGGTGGACTAAGTCTCATAGTCGTTACATCTGTTAATCACAACACCACTCAAATAAAACAATCGTTAGTAAACAAATAATGCCGAGGATCCTTGATCCTGCACAACCTGGAACATATCCCATGGATATTTGATCCAAAAGCTGCATAAGGATAACGTATCATCAGTATAAAAATCTATGCCCTAACAATTGCCCCAAAATGGCGGTTGTTTGTGGATAACAACTGTCATTTTTGAAATTCAAAATTCCTGAAAAAATAAGATGATTAGACGCGAGTCAGAAATAATTATTAACACTTAACCTGATTAACGCTTGCCGCCTATATATGTGGTTAGCATAATCCATTTATATCCACATTCTTCAGCAGCAAAACAAATATCCTTCTCTCTATCTTTTCATTTCTATTTTAACATGTCGACCGTTTCTGTATCTTCTTATTCTTCTAAACATTCGGATTCGAACGAACTCCGACCACAAGGTCTTCTTTCTAACTATTCCTTCGAGATCTGCAAATTCACCGACCCGGAAGTCGATGATCTCCGACCATTTTTTCCGGCCGGCACCATTTTTCGTCCCTTTGATTCCACTGAACGGAGTGAAAGCGTATCCAAATTCTGGATCTACTTTCTGGCTCAACCTTTTTTAATAGGTTACACATACCCCTTTCCAAGTTTCACCGAAAGCTTCTTTACCTTGACCGGAATCAGCTACATTCAGGCGATGCCCATGTTGTGGAGGGTACACCACACTATTGAAAGGATCATTGATGAAGAAGGTCTCGAGTTCGGCTTATCAGAGTTGTCATATCTTTACACCCTGGTCACTCACAGATCTAAGCGTTTCGTCTTGAAATCCAAACCACATCAATCAACTCCCATCCTTAAGGCCACCCAAAATGGGTCATTCTGGAAAAACCAATATTTCTTTGTTAAAAATGACTCAATCCCTGGCGGGTCTGATTTACCCAAGAGGTGGATTAAGGAGGGTAGGATCATGGATCCTTAGGTAACATAGTGAGGATACTTGATTCTTCAATTAATGAATTATTCTTTCTTTTACAGTTGATAACTTTGCATTGTTGGCCAAGCTTCCTGGAGTTGAAGGGAGTGTTAAGAAGTTACTTACACTTGATCCAGAGGTTAGAACGTTTCAAGCTAAGTTTACCGAAGCTTTTCAAGAGACCATTTCAGAATCTATTAGCAACATGTCAAGTAAGACTGATAATATTATTTAATATTAATTGAAAATAATAGAAAACTTATCTTTAAACTGTGCTTTGTAGGTGCTCAGAAATCTGGTAAGTCTGCCTCTCAATTCTCCCTCGAAGACATTGAATGTCTCATTGTGAAGATGCATACCCCAAAATCCACACCGATTCATGAGCCACGCCCCGTCACGACCCGAGCCAAGTTAGGAACTTCCAAGAGGAAGAAAACTGCCAAGTCAGATGACCTTTTTGAAGCTGGAAAGGATCTCATTATCACCGTAAGGATCCTTTATCCTCTTTACTCATTATTGTAAACACAAGATCCTTTTGAACTTATTATGTTATAACTCACAGGCCTTGGACTCTGCTAAGATGCTACCATGATAAGATAATCAAGGATTATGAGGAGACCCTGTCTGGAATGAGGGCCATGGATGTTGCAAAGGACAAAGCCCTTGCACAAATGATCAAGGAAAAGAAGCAGGCAGAAGAACTTGCATCCTTAGTCTAAGCTCAGCTGCAAGAGGAAGTGACCCGCACCACTAATGAAACAAATATTTGGGTTGCCAAGTCGGTTCCCCAAGCTAGGATCAAAATTATGACCGAGGCTAATGATCCTGATGTGTTTTAAAACACAGTTATTTTCCACACCTTTTATCGTCACTCTAATTACTTAATTATATAATAAATAATGGTTTTTACCTTGTTTTGGCATGATCTTACAAATTTGATATCTTTCGTAGGTTACGGGTTTTAAAAGAGAAAAAAAAGACCCAGTTTGCAAGACTTGAAGAGCCTTTTTTTTTATCAATTCTTGAAGACTAAACTCAAGGCCCGACCCAAGCCCACAAGGGGAAAGCCTTTTGTGATTTTGATCTTTAAAGTCGAATTCTTTTTCAATTGAGTTAGGGTTTGAGTTGTTATTGATTATCATTGATTGTTGAAGGATTTTAATTATGTTTGTGGTGATAAATGATGTTTATTGTGAGTTATAGCTGTTGTCCAAAAATTATAACTAGCTAATATTCTTTGTTCTACCTAGGTTTGATGATTATTGTAAGGTTTTAGCGAGTTGATGAGATTGTTTGATCAATATGACATGAATTGCTATTGAAAGTTTGGTTTAATGATGAATTAGGTTGTGTTTAGTGGCTGTGATACTCTTGGTTTTATCTCATTATCTCATACTTAGATTAATTGAATTAGTTTTGATTGATAGTTGTATGTTCAAATCTTTACTTTGTGTTTAGAGTTTGATTGCGGTAGGAGCAACCGGAGGGTTTTGTTGAGATTGTTAATTGATATAAGTCAACGGGTAAACACCTTCTTAGAGACGAAGAGGTGATAGGAAGTAAAGTCGTCTCATTGCTTTTACTTGTTAGGATTACGATGGCGCGAGAGCGGGTTCGGTTCTTGTCGGGTTTGGGTTCGTGAGCGATTAGTTGGTCTAATTTAAGTTAAACCAAATTGTTCCTCTATCCCTGGTTGCATAGTATTCATTTTCATTAGGGTCGTGTGTCGGTGAGACCGAGAGGAGAGTCGACATTAGAACACCTTAGCATTCGTTTCCCTTTTTGTTCTTAAAATCAATTAAGTGTAAGTTAGGGTTTGTTAGTGAGACCGAGAGGTGATCTAGCTTTCTTGAGCGAACCTTAGTTGTGTCATCCTTAGATACCGGTGTCAAGAGATCATTCAATCCATTAGCTTGTTAGACCTTCAATATGATTCTTACCTAGGTAGACGTTTTCTCCATTGTCAGTTAAGTTTCTAAATCAGGAAAGTTTTGTCTGTTAGTTTCATTAGTCGAGTTAAGTTAAGTAAACTAATTTAGTTAAAGTAATTTAAGTCAAGTAGTAAATTTATTAAAAACCAATTAAAAATATTATTCTTAGGAAGGTCTTGTCTAGGGTTTAGTGATCATAGACGTTTTCACGTGTCCTTGTGTTCGATACTCGTACTTCTAAGGTTTGTACTACTTGTGATCGGTACACTTGCCGGATGTGTTTGGATTCATTAGGAGTTTCGTTTTATAAATTTAAATCTTAGTTGTGAGTTCCATAGAAATAACATTCATTAGACAGACATCAAATCCTTCCTTCGATAAATCAGCATGGGGCTTGGCGAAATGGAAACAATCCTTGGCCGTGCTGGGTGGCGGTGAAGATAAGACTGTGTTAAACACTAACATTTCAGATCTAGATAATATTGAGTATCAATCGTAGATCTAACTTACCTTAATAGGATCTTGTTCATTGTTTTACTCTTAATCAGTGTATATATATATATATGTATTAGTTATATTATGTGTATTATAGTAATACATTATATGAAGAATTAATCGAGAGAACACTTGGACAGAGGTTTATTACTTTAGAATCAAAACTTAAATTACCAGAGGTCTAACACCTCTGTATATAGACGATGGACCCAATTCGTTACACATCCCGTAACAATTTGGAGTCCAGTTCGTTAACATTATAGACTCAATAAAAGAAACATAACGAATCAATGATTCGTTATGCCCCATTCGTCAACATTCAGCCCATTCGTTAAACATCCATAACGAATGGGAGTTAAATTAAACAAACTGGCTAATTCGTTAAACATCCTTAACGAATTAGCCTTACATTAACGAACTAACTATTAAAGATAAATATCTTTTCATTATAATAATAATAATAAATTACAATACGATAAATACAAAGACTTGAGACGCCAAAAACGTGCATTAACAAACACGCCCTCATCTTGATCTCTTTGTCTTTACTTTACTTAAAACGCTTCGACACCCAATCTCGACACCTATGAATCCCGAACTCGTGACACACACGCACGATACGTTGGAATTGCATAGCTCGGTCATAGTCTTATTGGCACTCAATAAATATATAGTCTTTAAATAGCACGTCATTATCAGTCTCAGATAAGTTAATGAGCCACATAGGATCGGTAACTCTAATAAAGTTAGTCTTCAACCCTTTTCCAAGGACAATGACGACCTCACTAGTATGATTGTCATAGTACCATCGATTGAACGTTAGGTGAAGACCTTGTGGGAAAGTCTTCACAGGTACGTACTTCATCGTCTTTGGTGGTTTTACCTTAAGCATGAGCTTCCTCCAACCCGTACGTGGATCTATCTCATCGATATGTTTACGGATCGGAATCTACGGCTTAAAGAATTTTAGCCCGCGGTTTACTTCGATCAACAGATGTTGGTGAAACCATTCTGCATTCCGATTTCCACCACAGTTCATGAAAGGTCGATTCGCGAGGGTATGCACATCCCAACGCGGTAATGAGAGAACGTCAGTGATGTTCTGATAATACTAAACACCGTTCTCCCATTTAACAATGCAGACCTTTATTTCCGAATCATAAAGCCATGAAATAATATCACCATTAACAGTAGACATAGCTTTGAACTTTGTCTTCTAATTGGCTCTAGCACGTGTGATCTCATCCTGCTTCAATTCTTCATTAACATACTTGTATGCCTCAATAATGTTACACGACCTTTTGCATCGACAGTTAAACCATTACTGAATATCCTCCACTAACGGGTCAGTATTCCAATCAAACTTCATATCTTTACCCTTCGAGACCTTATCCAGATGGTTTTCATCCACTTTAACATTTTCTTCAGTAAATATAGGAGCACCCTGAATAACATTTGATCGTTGAAATAAATCAGGGTATTCCTTAGCTGTCACATTCTCGATGTCGACCTCCTTATCTTCATATATAAATGACGTATTCATAGGAATCGTCGGATCTTGTAAGACTTCCTCGTCGTTCACAACCTCAACATCATCCTCGGCCTCTAACGCGTCAAGTTCTTCATCATTAAGACCCAGCAATATAGAAGTCTGCTCGCATGTTAGGGACCTATCAACAAACTGTCCCTCCTCAATATCATAAGCATTCACCATACTCCTCACCACCCCTATGTTATCCACAAATATAACAGTATTGACCTTTATCGACTCGATTGGTTGTACATTCATCGAGTCTTGATAAACAACCACCTGTTTATCCACATCACCAACAACACTCGTTCAAGCACCATAGGATGAGCCGTGAGCTTGTTTCGGCTTATTACCTCCAGCACCTAACGCATCAGGATCTTCATCGTCATTCTTTAGCTTCTTAAGTGCGTCATCTTTGCATGCCAGCTGCATACCAAGATCCTCTTGCTCCTTTATTTTCACCCCCTGAGACGTAACAATCTCACGGAGCTCCTTTGCCTCTTTCTGACAATAGGAGACGAAACCCATCAAACTCCTTTGATTAAGTGACATCTACTCTTAAGCTTGATGATAGGCTGCCATTAGATTCTCATACAGATGAATCAAACTCAAGAGCATGTTCATCTGGTTTTCCTGTGGCATAGAATGAAATGATGGAGGGATCGACCGTACAGGACCTTGAGGATGATTAAGCCTCAGGAACGAAATGTCCATAGGCTGTGACAACATCATAGTCGGTGTTTTAGAAACCACCGATATAGAAGCAGTAGGCCTTGGTACAGTAGATAAAACAATTTGAGGGATCATACCAAGCCTAGGATCCGTAGTGAGTGTGGTCGTCAAAGTCAATTCTGGGGTGCTAGTAGTAAGCGGCACCGCCGGTCTTTGAGGAGCATGTGACCATTGAACTTGAGGACCAAAAGAAAATCCAGCACCTTCGGTTACGACGTTTAGTTGGCTCGTCAGAAGCAATCTCTTTACCTTTCCGTTTATGTGGTGTAGCAGAAGAACTTGCCACCATAACCTCAACCTGTTGTTGATCACCCCCTTGACCACCATTTCCACCATCTTCACCATCATCACCATCGTCACCATCATCATTCCCACTTGGACCCTCTTGACGTTCAGAATCCGAATCATCATGGATCCAACGATCATCAGAAGGAAGACATATGCCAGATTTGCAATGTGACCAATCAAGCGTTTGGTCCTCGTCGTATCTTGACGGTACAAATTCATTATTCTCATTGTACCAGCTTTCATATGTTCAAGCTTCAATACATTGTTGCGGAGTGTAGGATCAATCACTAGATCAGGAATCGCATCCTGAATAAGCAGTTGGAGAAACCGGGGATACATAAGAAATTTATTACGTCGATTCTTGACAGGGAAATTCTCTTTGAGATAATAGAAGATCATCTGCGAGAAGTTGAAAGGCTTGTTCAAGATCAACGCGACGAATGCCGATTGAAGCATGATCCGGCACTCGTCAAATCCACCTTTCCGTCCACCAAGGAAATGATTGAGTACATGCAATAAATACTTGTACGTGGGGCACAAGTACGCCTTGTTATACATGGACTTATCAAGGTCGCCAGCATAAAACAATTGGCCGAACAAACCATGGAACAACCCCTTATTGAATTCACATGGGTTATCCGCATTGTGAGCAAACCTCAACACCCTTTGTATATCCTCGGCTGATATCACAACCGGTCTATCATTCACCTCGGCAGCTATATGATCTTCCGTCTCCACATAACGGGCTGAGTTCCAAAACTGACGGATAATACTAAATTGAATCTCAGGATTTGTTGTGACAGCATAGCTAATACGTGAACAACGTATAAAAGCTAACATCTCCCCAAAGATATCTTCATCGGCGAAGTTCGTTCCGACAAAAGCGAAAATGTTATGCTTCTTGTCGAACGGCAGGATCGGGAGATCCGATTCTTATGGCTGCTACACTGCTTGTTGTTGTACTAGTTGTTGATCAGCTATATGGAGATCCTGAACAATCTCGTCAGCCATAACTTAAAATATATAAATCCGAGATCTAGTAAAAATGAAATAATAATTAAATATTTGATTATAATAATTAATTTTATTTTTTGATTCGTTATAACGAATTGGGTAATTCGTTATCATGTAAAGAACACGAATCAAAAATAACGAATCGTAGTTGAAGGGATAACAAATTAAAGAACGAATTAGGTAATTCGTTATCATTTTCTACAAAGAAGGTTGATTCGTTAAGTCATTGGTAACGAATTGAACGCGAATGGGTTGCAATTCATTGACCTATAACGAATTGGGACCAATAATGTTCAATTTTGACTTTCTGAAGTCCAACTCAAAATTGGCAAGAACATTGAAGGTCAAAGCTTTCAACCCAGAATCATTTACCCCATAATACACGATATATAACCGTACAAATGATCCTAATCAACTCGGAAACACATCGTGAATCTACAGGTGTTGTCCATTTTGACAAGATAACAATGTACACCAGGGTAATTGAAGTTTATTCTTATGAGCTAAACCCGATTAGAAAATCGATAAATTAACCCACTAAACTAGCATCATATTTAACGAAATTCATTGCGTTCTGATCCTCTATATCTTACGAAACTTAAATGAAGATCAAACAAAGGTTTAGAGATGATGGATATTCTGGAAAAAATCGGCCAGAGGTTTGCTAGTGAGGAAGAAAGTGAATAGTGAACGAATGAAGACGAAACGGTCTTCACCATTCCCTATAAGCAACAAATTGGCACTTTTTCAAAGACAACGAATCATCTGATTCGTTAATTTTGAAATAACGAATTAGTTGATTCGTTATCATATTCATTACACGTGGCAATAAATTCATTACACATGGCAATAAATTCGTTACACGTGGCAAACGAATGAGTGATTCGTTAATATTTAACACGAATCAATAACGAATTAGAGTCATGTTTGATTCGTTATATGATGGATGACGAATTAGGTCATTCGTTACAGAGTGGCGGAAGCGAATTAGGGAGGTAACGAATTAAAGTAATTCGTTAAGAATAACCCAATTCGTTATCCATGAATAACGAATCAATATATTAACATTTTCTTTATTTAATTTTAAATTAAATAATAAAATAAATAAGAGAATTAATAAATGAATAAATAAATCATTAAATTAAATCAAAGAAATCCCGTATCTCGATGACCTTGTACTTTAGAACTCTTTACCCAGCGTGGTAAAATAAAATACCTTAACGTGTTTTACGCCCAAAACACTTAACTTAAAATTAAAATAAATAAAAATAATTAATAATATGTAAAAGGAAAAATAAAATATCTTTTTAGTGTTTTTTTTTCGTATCAACATATTTATACTCAAATCTGAAAAATAAGCATAAAACATAAAATATTATTGTGTTTTTGTATATTTTTCGAAAGCAGTACATGTTTTGGAATTTTTGGTCAGTTTAACCAAAGAATCATATTGACCAAATTCCCTTTCCATCACAGTTTTATATTTCAGCGATATTATGACTGGCGTAAAGTCGGTCATTGATATTGTTGTCCACTTAAATCTTATAACAAACTTTCAAATGTTTTTGTGATATGATTAATTGGTTCAATTAAAGCACAGAATATCAGAAACTATCAGCCTCTAATCTCGGTTCAAGCTTAATTTGATTTTTAACATATCACCCCAACTTGACTTAAACCATTATGTTGTCGATCAAAATTTTGATATTATAATTTTTGTTTGATGCACTAAGATTCTTTTACTGTGAGTGAGTATGCACGATTCCGTCTGTCGGATTATATACATTGTGTCCCCTGGGGTCCGTTTCTTATTGGTATTGAGACGCACGCAAGGGAGAAACAATGTATGACTAACAACAGATTTTGATCAAGTCAGTAATTCAAATTGTACAATGTACAGCATCGATCAAGTTTAATGACTTTGGGTTTGCTCTAAAAGCATTTGAAATATTAATGCATATGAATACCCAGATGATTAAGCCGCATAAAGACTCACAGTGTCTAGAATCTTAAAGCTTTTTAATCAAACTTAATTTGTTTTTGGTGATTAAACAGACATAAGTCTTGAGTATGACAGGCTATTACATTTCTGCCATCATTACCGAGATTTTTGGTAGAGACTAACACCTCTTTCAATTTGGCATTTCTTTATGTTTATATCACATACTTTGCTCTAACAGCTTGTTTAAGACCTATCAATGCACCAATTCAATTAAGCACTCAATCATTTAAGCTTATTTCTTTCTGGATATGGGACCAAATGATCAATGTATTATCATTTTCTCTTTTTCTTCAAAACTCAAAATTTTTTTTTGGAGCATAAAAATAAATTCAATCTCCTTAGTTACGTTTAGTCTATAGATTAATGGCTATCCTATCAATACACAATTGGATAACAGGACCAAAACATGCAAGCATGTTTGTGACAAATGGAAAATTTTGCTTAAATATGAGAAACACTGCCCAAATATTAGTGACACAAGCATATAGACTGAAAGTCTAATGACGTACTGTATGTACAGTGAACAAACATATAGACTGAAAGTCTACTCACGTACTGAATGTACAGTGAACAAACATATAGACTGAAAGTCTACTAAGGTACTGAATGTCCAGTGAACAAACATATAGACATGAAGTCTACTAAATTTACTAAGACCAAACACATAGACAAAAGTTGACTGGTGTACATAGTAGCATATTAATTTTCGGGACGAAAATTCTTTCAACAAGGGGAAGATGTGACACCAGGCATTTTCAGGTTAACTCCGTTAACTAAACCCAGTTAAATAGTTTTGACTTTGTTAGTAAACCCGATTAGTTCTGTTAACTAAGTTAATGAACTCTTATACATGTAGTGTCATGTATGCACACATTGAGTTAATCGTGTCGTTGGTGACCTAAGTGAGAGTAACTAGTTATTGATAACTAGAATAATAAACTTGTCACACATGTTATATGTTATAGTAAATTTGTCACGCATGATATGTTACATGTATTATATGTGATAGATGTAATTGTGTTACATGCTTAAGATGTTACACGATTAGTTATTGCATACCCATATGTTGTAAGAGATTGAACAATTAAATAACATAACATATAATATATTACATGGTAAGTAACAAAAGAGAATTGCACAACATATGGTTACTAGAAAATGGTTATAATAAAATGTAACATGTCACAAATTAAATAAAATAAAGTTATCTAATGTTTAATCAAATTGATGATGACTTAATGAGGGTGTAAATGAATGTGTAATGAGGATTAAATAACAATGAAGATTAAAACTTTTCTTTTTCTCACCTTGGCCGTCCAATTCACACACACATACACACATTTTATTTTCTCAAAATCTCTCTAAAAATTCATAAACAATTTGGTGAATTTGGAAGAAAGAATATTGGATTTTTGAATAAGCAATAGGTAAGTATAGTTTAGTATATATATTCTTGTTTATATTTTGATTTTTGATTCATGAAACCTAGTATCCAAATAATCGGATTTGTGAAAAATGAATCAAGGATGATCAAGGTTGTTTGTTAAAAGAAATTTTGTGTCTTATTATAAAAGAAAGGATGGAAACCTTTTTGTAACTAAATGTTATTTTATGAATATGTAAAATAATGAAAGACATGAGATTTGATTCTATAAAAATGTTCATTGATGATTAAAGATCATAAGGATATATGAATCTTGATTTTTTGTGACATTTGGTTTGAATCTGCTTGTTGACAGATTCTGTGTTTTAGATTGTAGATTGAATAACTTGATGATACGTTAGTTTTTCTGATTTATTTTTGATTTTATGATTAATTAATTTGAATCTAGTTTTTAAAAAGTCAAGAATCATAATTTTTGGACTTTGTTTGATTACTTTTTATTAATTTACAAAATCGTGTTGCAATCCTGATTGAAAGAGAAATTTTCTGAGCTGTGTTTTAAATTGTATAACTTGAGATTGAATATAGATATGGGTGTGATTCCACTTCTGGAATGTTATAAATTGAAGTGGGAATCTAACCCAATTGGTCTTGCATCGATTGGACGAACATAGAATTTTTGGCAAATATTTGTGTACTGCTGTGTTAAAATAGAGACTGAAATTAGGTTGTTGTAGAGTGTGAATATTCTGTATATTTGTGTATACTGGAAAATTATAAGAAAAATATATGTTATACTTAATACTTGTTAGAATATGTGTGAATCATTTGGTAATTTAATTACAAGTTTTGGTTGGCTAGAAAAATCAGTTTTGATGATTGAAAACTTGTTAAGGATGATTAGCATATTGGTTAGTAAAAATAATTGTAGTTTGTAATAGAATGATTGTGGTAAATTAGATTTTGACTTGATGGGTCAACTTAGAACTATTTGACTAAGTGGTTAGTCTTACTTGTGAAGTGTTGAAAAGTGGTAGAAGTTAGACTTAGTCATAGAATTGTATGAAAAGTGGCTAAGTGCACATTACTTGATTGTTGTTAAATTGTGACTAGGAACATCAAGTAATCATTCTAAGTCTATATTATTGGTCAAAAGTCACGAACGGGTCGTCGGTCAATATTTTGGTCAACGGTCAACATTTTGGTCAACGGTCAACAAAACTCAATTTTTAGTCTTCGGTCATCGATACTTGGACTTTTTAGTAAACGGTCAACAACTTGGACCTTTTGGTCAAAAGTCAAACGATAAGTCAAACTTTGGTCAAAGTCAACGAAAAGTCAAACTTTTGTCAAAGTCAAAAAAGTCAAAATTTGGTCAAACTTCAAATAAACAAGAGAGTTGTTTGGATAGTAAGGGTTCTAGGAATCGCTTAGTAGATACTTATAGTGATTGTATGATTTAGGCACTAGAACAAATTTGACTTAAGCAGTTGACTTTCAATTTGAACTGCATTCGACGTGAGTTTCACTACCCCACTTTTTACTTACTCCTTTTGGGGGGAAAGCATGCAACATTCAAACTTTCTGGATAATTGTAGACTTTTTAATACCTCATGGGTACATAGTGCACTTAAACTGAAGTCCCCCATGCACATTGGACCGTTAACAATTGTACATTGGCTCGGTAATGAAAGGTAGTACTACTGGGTTTGACGAACCCCCTCGGGGCTCTTGGTTGAGGGAGTCTCCGGGCGTTACATTTACTAGGAACGCAATATGCACTAGTCTTATATTAGACTCCGTTGGTGGCAAACAAACTAACAATTCAGCCTCTGTCACAATGGAACACACACTAATGTAACATGGTTGCTAGCGTAATTAACTAGCGGTATTACTAATGCATACATTATCCATTCTTTATTGCTTACAGTGTTTACTTACTAAATGGTTTGTTTAACAAACTTGTTTTTAAACTCAAACCTGTGAACTCACCAACCGCTGTGTTGACCCGTTTTAGCATGTCTTTCCCAGGTGTTTAAGGTGCACGTGCGAAGTTGAAATGAGTCTAGGATGCATGGATCCCACTAAGCATCGAATTATGCTGGAGTCTTTAATGAAATGTTATATCCGGGCGTCTTGACACGCACTATGGGTTTTAAAGTGTTTTCCTAAATTATACGCTTCCGTAAATGTAAAAACATTATTGTAAATGTACTTACCACATTTAAGATGAGCAATAATATTTTAAATATTTTCCATTATAAATTGGTTGTTTGTTATGACACATGGCTAGATCTTGGTATATCACGCACCTTACGGTAAAATCCCGTTAGCTAGGTTTGTTTTCAAAAACCAGTCTATAAACGTTTTCAAAGCTTTGTGTCAGTTATAATACTTAAAAACCCAGACATACATTTCATTCATGCATGCACTGCATATGTGTACGCGTCGTATTTACACCGTATTGGTTTCGCACTTGGCTTCTACACTCATTTATGACAAGCATATTAATCATGCATTTGCATACACATTTTTTCTGTACTTGGGGTACGTAGTATGTTAATACATAACCACTTAACTCTACAATGCCATATGGGCATGTCGACATCATCCATAACATTATCATCGGATAAGGAGCACGCCACTCTTGTTGTCACATCGGGACCTTCACCCCTACTCACATCATTGGAGCCGAGGAAATACCGGCTTGAATATAGCAACGACATCGTCTAGAACGATGAGTTATCTCAGGCCCTTGCACGGGTAACGCCAAACGAGTATAACCTCTTCAAGAGTTGTGTATGCCGGAAGTGAGTCTCTTATTTATATACCATCTTGAGTATCCTAAACTTGCTAGCCATACTCCACTCCAAACTACAAACTTGAGTCTCGGGTGAGACACACCTCTTTGAGGCAGACCTTGAAGGCAATTTTTTTTCATAGAAATTCATTGGGATTGAGATGCCATAATTTTCATTCCTGAGCCACGCGCTCATTTTATTAGTCGATGCTGCTGGAAGAGTAGATTGACTGCGTAACTGAAAACATCTAGCTTATGATACACTAAAAGTCTATTCTGACCTAGAGGGAAAAAATGCTTACTTCACTTTACTTCTAGCTTATGTCTAAGTCATACTTCGATTGCATGTTTGCTTCACAAACATGTTTTTATTCTGCCATCTGTAAAGCTGAACTCTTAGTGTGTTCGACTCTAGTGAATACTTGGATAATATATTCCCAAACAAAATTTTGGGTGAAACACTGAACTAATCTATGTACGATCAATAAAAAGTCTTTTTGCTCACCTTTTCATGATTAGTATCATTATGTACTCGGCAATCCAAACTAAGGGACAACTTGATGCATGGTGGGAGGAATTGGACTGATCATGTAAACCGAATTATTATTTTAGGTGCACACTTATTAATAATTTATGGTGCATGTGTATCCCGATGAATCCTATAGTGTGGACATAGTCCGTGAATCTCAAACCTAAGTTTCCACCATTGCTGTAATCTCTCATAACTCGTCCAACACTAGTAGAAATTGTATAATATGTTTATAACATGTAGAAGCGACTAGCTGATTAAAGATGGATCCTCATAAAATTTGATGTTTTAGTTACCAATATGCAAGTTATTTTGGCAAGCTTAAGATATCTTTTCCAAACCTTGTTATGAAAATAATCTAAATTCAAAACCTCTCAAGCGTTTCGTGGCAAGATGTAACATTCGTTACTTTTCAAACCCGAAAACCCCGACCCATTTTAATTTTTCGGTTTTGTTTCTATTTAAATTCATAAACTTTAATAATATTATTAATTAATCTCAATTTTTGTTGTATGTATTTTATGTGATCATTTCTATGCAAATATACTTTTTACCATCCTTGTAGTATTGCATACTCATTTTAAGATTATTTATTCATGAACTTTTCCTATGCAAATCATTAGAATAAATCTTGGATTATTATTATTACCATCTTTTTCATATGTTATTTTTTTATTAACTAATAAAAATAAAGCAATTAATGTTTTAATTAAATAAAATTTACTAAATGAGTTAAAACACTTTGAAAACCTTTTAAACCATTTTAATTTTTGTTTTTAATTATATTATATATAATTAATTTTCATAAATCTCATAAGACATAACTACTTCATATCTTCACTATAAAAGGAGGACAAATCCTCCATTATTTTCACACCTCAATTCACTATTTTCTTAAGATTGAAAGCACTAACAAGTAAGTTTTATGATTCCATGTATTTTATAGTTTTTGTTTTGATTTAATGTTGAGTCTTCATAATTTGTTCTTCATGATTATGTTACTTTTATCATAAAAATATTATATTTTGGTCTTAAGAATCATTATGATCATGGATATCCAAAATAAAAACTTTGATTTTTTCTAAATCTTGGATCAAACCTAGTTATTGTGCAAGAACAAGCATGAATATATATTTATCTAAATCTTTTGATTTGTTGATCACAATAAACTTATATACTTTCTTTTAAATATAATGATTTATAAAAATTTCTTTTATTTAAAATGTTTTACAATAGATATAGTATACTTCATATCTTTAAATTAATAATTTAGTAAACTAATTGTTGTTTTTTTTTATTTCAACATAAACTAATATTTATAATTTCTTTAATAGAATTTCATGCAAAACATGTAAGTTAATTAATTAGTAAATTAATTAATTATGTTACTAGAATAAACATAAATTGTTTAATCATAAATTGTTATTAGTATTGTTATTAATCTTATATTAATAAGTTATAATTATTTATTTACAAATCATTCTTCAACTTATAAGCATCAAATGATTTATATAAACTTTATTCATTTTTGTTAAACTCATTACAAATCCCAAGCCCCCATTTGCCATAGGTTTGAAATATGTATATTAAAATTAATGCCTCATTCCTAAAACTAATATTATTTAACTTTTATAATCCCAATAGTTAGTCTTTAAATTTTGTATTATGTTTTTAATTCTAGTTCGTGACGTTCAATTGCTTCGATTTCATTTACGTACTTTCGGTTTTATTTCAAGTTTGTCTTCAACATCAAGGTGAGTTTCTCACACCCCCCTTTTTACTCTTTTACTACTTTTGGGGGTAGCATATATATCCTATCCAAATTACAATTTTGTTTATTTATTATTTACAAACTACAATTCGCTACATGGACTGGTGTGTTTATTTGCTTACTTGCTCAAAGATTACGTGCTCATGGTTTCCTCATTAAGTATGATCATACGCCCACCCCCCCCCCCCCCCTATGCACTCAGGACCTCGATGTTATGAGTGGAATAGGGACCCCCGATCCGAGTACGTTGCTAATTACCAACGGAAAAGACACTTACTTGCGCTATTATCTGAGTACGTTGGTGCACAATCCCAATTGGAAAGAACCTTACTTTCTCATTTACCCTTGTTCATGGAATTATAAATATTTATGTGTGAACTCACCAACTATTCATTTAGTTGACATTATTTTATATATATGCTGCAGGTACCTTATTTAGAGAATGTTGCCGTGACGAGGACACTAGAACTTAGGTTATATTAATAAATTGACAAGTTGTTAATTTTTCTTGTATTTCCCTTATATTTGTTGTTACAAACTTGTGTACTTGACGTTTAAATTAATTATTGATAATAGTGTCACTTAATAGTGTTACATGTGTTTTGGGCAATCTGTACGTCACACTCAGGCGTATTCCGCTTTAGCTGGGGTGTTACACAAGACCTCTAACACTAATGTATATGCGAAGTTTTAAGAACCTCTTGTAAACCAACACCATGGTTGTTCGACCTAGCTAAAAGTTCCTGTTGATATACTTACTCTGACCAATTGTTAACTCCCATTTTAGCTTGAATTTTTTTTTCTTTCCGACCATGACAAACTCTATAATATGACCATTCCATAAGATAATCCCATTCCCTCAAGGACATTGGAAAACATAATTTCAACCATTGAAACTCCACTAGAATGTGATGAATTGGAATACCTTATGCACGGATGGAACCGTAACCCTATAACAAAAATCTTTCAGAAATATCTTCTTTAACACCCCTCTTTGGTTAACATTCTCAAAAACAATGTTAATTACTCGCCTCATCTCGACCCCGAGAACTAGCTACTAGTATGATCCTACTTCAACTCTCATGGGAATCGGTAATTTAGTTATCTAACCTTTCATAAAGCGTTAAATCTTCCTCTCGACCCATAGCTCTAAAGACACCTCCCTAAGGATTGGGGAATACTCTATGCAACTTTTCCTAGAAAGCTTTGGCCCCAGAGCAATGATTCTTAATCGTCTGAAGTAACGCCTTGATAGTATGTGAATGCTGATGGTGTAACTCATCTTATGTGCCTATAGAAAGAACAAACATGTTTTTGATACAAACCTCCAACACTGACTCGCCCTAGTTTGAGTCAAACCCCGAATAGCCTAAGTATTATTGAATGCCCTCGTGAAGGAAACCAAATTGATTTCTTCCCATTTTTCTTTAGTACAAGCTCGAACCCGCTAATGCCATCAAATTGCATGCACATAACGAAGTGATAAATACCAAACCTAAAATTCAATAGAACATCGAGTATGACCTTGACGAGACATATGGTTAAACTTTTCTTCTAGTAAACAAACAACAAAGTGATGGACATACTATTCAATAGACGATCAACCTCGGATAATGACTTCGTCTGTGACAAACCTTAATTTGAATGAAACCCAAATAACCGTTTCCTCATTATGACTTCTATTTTTCCATAGGAATAAAGTCTAAGCAACAACGTATTTCTATTCCCGAAGTACCTTATACCACCCGACTGAGAACCAAATAGTTAACGTGAATAAGTCATGTCAGTTGGTGAACGACCATTCATCATCAAAACCCTCCTCAGCTCCGTAGCTCACAAGGAACGAAGAGTAACCATCCATCCAAGTATTCATATGGATTCATATTGGTATATCTTATTTGGAAAACATATACTCAACTTTTATTTCCTAAAGTGGAGAAGAGAAATTTACAAGTTACACTTGACACTGGGAAGATACAGTTTGGTTAGGATTGGTTATGAGAACCACCGAAGATGTGCGATTAGTGTGGTGAGTTAGCTGCGGTACACCCTATATATAAACGCTAACGGTATGTTGATGTTGGGGACATCACTAACCGACTTTCCTACCTTGAGCATAGTTATATTCGCTTTAACCAAAATCGGTATTCGAACCAAAGTGGGGGAGGCAAGAGCTACCTTACGACCTAGAAATGATCCGCTAACGTTAGGAGAGATATTTTCTAAATATGCCTTGTTCGATGTTTGGCTTGAACCGCAATGTCCGCAAGAGCGGAGGGCAGGGGAAATCATGTCATTGTGACTGATGATTAGTATTCCTACATAAGATACATTAGATGCCCATCCTACCTAATGACTAAACCTGCTGGCGAGCTAGTTGATGACGTCTTTTCTTTCGATACCTAGAACTAGTTAAGGCCAGTCTCAATTAAATAACCCATTGGATATGCATTCTGCATTTGGTAAAACATCGTTAATGTTGAAGAACGTCTCTAATTCTCAGTGATAGCGACAAACTCTTATGCTAAAACCATATCATGTCCCTCAAGGCCAGACAAATACAAACATAAGAAGACGTCTGACTTGTTTCAAACAATCAGAAAACCTCATTAAAGATGGGAGCTAATTTCCATGATCTCCATTAATTTATCCTGAACTCCTATCGGATGCAACACCATTTAGGTTAATCATAATTCGTTTGACTGGAAACGCACAATCCTCTGTAATCATGGGTATTAACAATAAAAAGGAAAGAAACGAACCTTTGACCATTCCTTTCAATTTTTAATATGGCAAGTCTTTTATATTTTCCGAAAATTCAAAACGATACCTAATTTTGGACTTCATTATATTAAAATGATTATTACACCGACTTGTTTGGTTCAAATGACATTTTATCCCTTCCGGAAGGTTAATTCCACTGTTTAGGAGTGGAAGAGCTCGTCCCGTTTTTGAACCTTGATAAATCATCAATTATCAACGAATGCATTTAACACTCACCTTGGATTTTTTTTTTTCACTTAGATCACTTAAAGTAACTCATTTGGTATCTCCAAATCACGTGATCTTAGAAGTGGGGAAATTTTGACTTTAACCAAATTACTTTGATTGGAATTATGGTACGAGCAGTTTCATCAACACTTTATTTTGAGACACATGTCCTTCGTGTCCACGTCATCAAAATCAAAATTTATGTTGAACACAATTGTTTCATGAAACTTTACTACCTTAACTATGTTGAGAACGATCCAATCTGATAAACCATAACTCCCAGATTAAAAGAGCGCTAGCTTCCATAGTTTAAGCAAAAGCCAAAGGATTTCTAAATCAAAGTTCAATTGGGCAAGTAGTATATTTTTCTAATGGTTCCTCGTGTGGAATAGAGAAAACTCAACCTTGGCTAATCAGCTAATAGTGATCCGAATCTTATGAACATCTTTGGGATGTTGTAACCTGTTACAAGCGCCCTCATTATTAAGTTCCATGAACTCAGATTACCATATTGACCAAAATAAGAAACAAGACGTATTAGTATTCTTCGCTCGATAGCCGGACTTGATCGGTAAATGAAACTCTTATATACGAATTCATCTTTATGAATCACCATCTCCTTGAGCTATAGAAGGCTTATTTTCTAGATCCTTAACATTTGTATCACTTCCGAAATGATAGCCGTACCTATTACTAAGCTTATTTTGAAATGAGATTGAACTGTCGAGACTCAACCCCTTTACTACTTTTGAAAATTTGTCATTTCTTTCCATCAATGGATGCTTGCTTATATAATGGCTTCCCTAAGTTCTTAAAAAGTCATAGTTGAATGCATCAACTTTTAGAAACATGACAAACCTCTCGGTTTATTTTTATATCTCTAATCAAGTGAATACTTGAATCTCGTTTAGTTTCCAATAACATTCAAAATCTTTAATGTTAGCACTTCCTATTTACATATACTGTCAAGCGTTCAGACGCTTTCACTATCAAGAAACTATGGTTATAGTTTCCGTATATCATAATCAAAATTTCAGGTACGGAATTTCTTTCAACAAGGGGATGATGTGACAAATGGAAAACTTTTCTTAAATATGAGAAACACTGCCCAAATATTAGTGGCACAAGCATATAGACAGAAAGTCTACAAACGTACTGAATGTACAGTGAACAAACATATAGACTGAAAGTCTACTCACGTACTGAATGTACAGAGAACAAACATATAGACTGAAAGTCTACTAAGGTACTGAATGTAAGTGAACAAACATATAGACATGAAGTCTACTAAATTTACTAAGACCAAACACATAGACGAAAGTCGACTGGTGTACAGAGTAGCATATTCATTTTCGGGACGAAAATTCTTTTAACAAGGGGATGATGTGACACCCGACATTTTTTGGTTAACTCCGTTAACTAAACCCAGTTAAATCTTGTTGACTGTGTCAGTAAACCCGGTTAGTTCTGTTAACTAAGTTAATGAACTCTTATACATGTAGTGTCATGTATGCACACATTGAGTTAATCGTGTCGTTGGTGACCTAAGTGAGAGTAACTAGTTATTGATAACTAGAATAATAAACTTGTCACACATGCTATATGTTATAATAAATTTGTCACGCATGATATGTTACATGTATTATATGTGATAGATGTAACTGTGTTACATGCTTAAGATGTTACATGATTAGTTATTGCATACCCGTATGTTGTAAGAGATTGAACAATTAAATAACATAACATATAATATATTACATGGTAATTAACAATGTGAAGTGCACAACATATGGTTACTAGGAAATGGTTATAATAAAATGTAACATGTCACAAATTAAATAAAATAAAGTTATCTAATGTTTAATCAAATTGATGATGACTTAATAAGGGTTTAAATGAATGTGTAATGAGCATTAAATAAAAATGAAGATTAAAAATTTTCTTTTTCTCTCCTTGGCCGTCCAATTCACACACACATACACACATTTTATTTTCTCAAAATCTCTCTCAAAAATCATAAACAATTTGGTGAGTTTGGAAGAAAGAATATTTGATTTTTGAATCAAGCAATAGGTAAGTATAGTTTAGTATATATATTCTTGTTTATATTTTGATTTTTGATTCATGAAACCTAGTATCCAAATAATCGGATTTGTGAAAAATGAATCAAGGATGATCAAGGTTGTTTGTTAAAAGAAATTTTGTGTCTTATTATAAAAGAAAGGATGTAAACCTTTTTGTAACTAAATGTTATTTTATGAATCTGTAAAATAATGAAAGACATGAGATTTGATTCTATAAAAATGTTCATTGATGATTAAAGATCATAAGGATATAAGAATCTTGATTTTTTGTGACTTTTGGTTTGAATCTGCTTGTTGACAGATTCTATGTTATTGATAGTAGATTGAATAACCTGATGATACATTGGTGTTTCTGATTGATTTTTGATTCTATGATTAAGTACTTTGAATCTAGTTTGTAAAAAGTCAAGAATAATAATTTTTGGACTTTTTTTGACTCCTTTTATTAATTTACAAAATCGGGTTGCAATCCTGATTGAAAGAGAAATTTTCTATGCTGTGTTTTAAATTGTATAACTTAAGATTGAAAATAAATATGGGTGTGATTCCACTTCTTAAATGTTATAAATTGAAATGGTATCTAACCCAATTGGTATTACATCAATTGGACAAATATAGAATTTGTGTCAAATATTTGTGTACTGTTATGTTAAAATAGAGACTGAAATTAGGTTGTTGTAGAGTGTGAATATTCTGTATATTGGGGTGAACTGGAAAATTATAAGAAAAATATATGTTATACCTAATACTTGTTAGAATATGTGTGAATTATTTGGTAATTTAATTACAAGTTTTGGTTTGCTGGAAAAATCAGTTTTGATGATTGAAAACTTGTTAAGGATGATAAGCATATTGGTTAGTAAATTGGATTTTGACTTTAAGGGTATACTTAGAACTTTTACTATGTGGTTAATCTTACTTTTGAAGTGTTGAAAAGTGGTAGAAGTTAGACATAGTCATAGAATTGTATGAAGAGTGAACATTACTTGATTGTTGTTAAATTGTGACTAGGAACATCAAGTAATCATTCTAAGTCTAGATTATTGGTCAATATTGACCAACGGGTCGTCGTTCAATATTTTGGTCAATGGTCAACATTTCGGTCAACGGTCAACAAAACTCAATTTTTAGTCTTTAGTCATCGACACTTGGACTTTTTAGTCAACGGTCAACAACTTGGACATTTTGGTCAAAAGTCAAATGATAAGTCAAACTTTGGTCAAAGTCAACAAAAAGTTAAACTTTGAGTTATCTTGAAGTTTTAACATTCAATGAATCCAAATGTTGTTTAGCTGCTTGTGAATAAGTCACAGGACATTTTGACTTTCTTCTCAGGTATGCAGCTTGAACAATATTTGTATTCACATTCTTACAAATAGGTTCCGTAGGAAGGAATTTGGGCTTAATGATGTTTGTGCGTGCGAGTGGTAAAATTATGAAAGGATGGATTATTTAGCTTTTTCACAAGATCATGTTTTAAATTTATAAAAGTGATTTCTACGAAGACTAAACACACACAAAATAGGCAAGTGTACCTATCGTATATGTGGAATAGTATTGGTAAGAACCAAGTATCGATCCGTGGAGACAAATGTTTCTAATAATGAATCGTTGTTTTACTTTAATCGGAGGTTTTAATCATTTTGGGTTAATTTTTGAACTTTTATAAAATATAAATACTTACATATAATATATAGGTGACTAAGACGAGAGATTCTAAACGAGTAGTTCAATTATATGAAGGTTACCATCTAAGATCAAGAATCCACTCCATTTTATCATTGATAATTAATATGTAAACGTGTGGTAAAACTTTCCGTAGTAATATATGATAGATAGCTCCTCATTTCTTGTAAGATAACCATGTACTTTACTATACTAACCCACATGTTTTATATAATTATCAAGTAAAACAAAGCTTCTTAAGAGAGTTTAGATGGTAAATGGAGTTTAGCTCCTAATGAGCATAGTTATGAACATTAGAATGGATGATGATAATAAACACATGATTAAACTAGAACAATCTAACCAAATGTGGATGAATCTTCTTTCCTAATGATGATGATGATGATGGTTGATGATGATGACCTCCAAGCCTTCAAACTCTTCACTAGATCTTCAATGTGAGTGTTATTGGGTTTTTTTATAAGTGAAAACCGGATAGAACTCTCCTCAAGGCACACCAAATAAGTGCAACATGAGCCGTTATTTATAGGCAATCTGGAGTGTGAAGCACGGCCCCGTGTTTACGTAGGAACGCCCTCGTGTTTTATTATGACATGTGCCAGATTTGTTTTGTCGTTTCTTTTGTACGACCATGGCCCCGTGGGCAAGGGGCACAGCCCCGTGCTTTTGTTCCCAGGTTTTGTCTTTTCTTGTAGATTTTTGTCTTTTCTGGTGTTCAGAAGCATGGGGGCGTGTTTCTTGTTTTTCTTGTTTTTTCTTCCGTTTTTCTTCATCTTTTCGCTTGTTTCTTCATTTGGGACTTGGTTTCACCTGAAATTACATTTTATTACAATAAGTAGCCTTATGTGCTGTGCTAATTGATATAAATTATAGTTTTTAGAGATTATTTGATGCTAAAAAGATGTATAATTTTATGTACATAAAAAATCCCCACACTTGAACATGGCTTGTCCTTAAGCAATCTATTTAAAAATACTCTCTAAAAACAGCAAGCTTGGATTATAGCCTAAACATCCCCTTAAAGAGTTCCAAGAAAATGGAAACGATGTAACCAACCTTAATTCATAGGAAAATATGTAGTGATAAATAAAAAAGGCAATTTTGTTTTTATGAGTTTCTGTTTATGCAGAACGTCACGTTCTCACAATGATCACTCACACTCGGTTTTATATCTGATCATACCTGTGATGTATGTATGTGAACACTCTTAGTCAATACGTAACCAGTGATAAATAAGCTTGTAACAAGTTCAAATTTCCACCTTTTTGAAGGTTTGCATAAATCAGAAGGTAATAATGGTTGGTTTTGGGTGTGAAGGGATTTTGGTATTTTGTGGTGGTTCAAGGGTTAAGATTAATGATGATGAGAACGGTAAATACAACTTTTTGTTGATTTGTCAGGAGTCTTTAAGATGTCTTCAATGGTTAGCTGCTTCTCCCAATACATATATATATATATATATATATATATATAAACCTAGTGACTCTTTTAAGGTCAGATCGTCAAGACCAGTTTTGTCGAGGATGTGGATTAGTTCTTCTTCCTCATGTCATTGCTAAAGAGAAAGATTCTCTCCCTAAGTTCTGGAGGAAACCTAGGTTTTGTTAAATGTATGCAGCAAAGGAAATTGAAATCGAAAGAATACATTTCCAGTTATTTAGGGTGTGCCGGTAACAGACCAGTGTTGTATTTTACCGGTGAGATGGATAAAGTGGTAAGGTTTTGGTTAAGGTTTTTGGGGAATGGTTTGTGAATTTACCTTCTTCTTTATACAATGCTTCGTGCGGTCTTGAAATGCATACTTGCGACAAGTTCTAAATCATACGAAACGTGTGACTCACTCAAGTCTTCCGAAAAAAATATATATGGCATGAGGTTTTATCTCACAGTAACGGAGGAATTGGGTATAAACGCCATATTTTGCATAAATTTCTTCCCAATATTACAAAACTTCTTTTACTTTTTCACTTCTTTAGTTATAGTAAATTAATAATTGGTTATTTGCAAGAACTTTCCTTGGATTTTTCTTTAGGTTTTGTTGTAAAAAAATCATTGTTTGCTGTAAAGAATTTTTGTTGATTAGAGAATTTTTATAATTATTTGAGCAAGCAAATGGTCAAGTAATTTCCCCTCCCCACACTTGAATCTCACATTGTCCTCAATGTGCAAAGATTCATTGAAAGATAAAAACTCTAATTCAGTATTTTGGGTAAAAATGGAGAGGTAATTCCCTATGGGCAAACGAAATTTCGACAGAGCGTCCCCTGTTTATCTTCCGTTTTCTTGTCTTGTACCTGTAGAATATAAAACTGCATACAACCACAAACAACCATGCATAGTTTGCTGAAAATTGGGTATGGAATCATCCATCCCTTGCCCTAACGGGCTAAATAAGTAGCTACTAATAATGTCTTGGCACCCACAGCCATAAAAAGTGTCCAGCCAGCCAACCAACCAAACAAACAAACAGATAAAAGACGAAATGTAAATTGTTTAAACAGTCGTGATAATAAAAGTGTCATGAAAGTTCTACCAACCCATGCATGCCCATATCCAATCTACCAATGTCGCGACTCATAAGTTACCCGTATCCGGGTCAAATGGCCCCCACTACCTGTCCATGCAATAGCCCAAACGATCAATCTCTTGCCTCGTCTCTGCATATTCGGCTGCTCGTTGTGCATCTGAGGCAACCATCTGTTCTGTGATTCTGTCAATGAGGCGGTAGTTCTTTCTGATAACTGATTAATTAGGCCGTACAGGCCCTCGAATGAGTATCGGCTATCATGTGACGGACAGGGGCCAACCCCTGATGAAGATGGGACTCCTCTTTGATGGTAGGTGCGGCGTCGGTACTGTCTGGTCGGTGATCCTCTCCTCTCGGACACATCCTGAAGCATCATCTCTGCAGGGTCTTCGGGATCCCAAACCTGGTTATACTTATCACAAAACCTCCACACATCCGGGTTCTGACCGATTCGCTGAACCATCTGCATGCTAATACAATAATCAATGGTTAGAGAAATCAAATCTGGGCTTCTGGTACCTTCCCTGTCTACACCATAGGCCTCATAGAGGTTGTAAATCCATGGCCCGCCAAAGGTTGGTGTGTTTCCTCTGGCATCTGCATTCATCGGGAACAACTTGCAGAATAAATACGTGATGTTGCATGGGACGCTGTTCTTCATGCAATAAAGTGCCCAAAGATCCTTTAGATTAACAACCCCTTCACTTTGACCTCTAGCAGTGACAGTGTGACTGAGCAGGCGGTGGATGTATCTCATAAGCGGGTAACGTAGTGCAGTGCTCTTTGAAACGCTTGCATTATAGTTCTCAGTTCCGTAACTCAGTTGTTCCCATGACTCTAAACGTGTATTTCTAGCTTCAGCATCATCGTCACCGTCTTCATCTGCAAATTTTGCTCCTGCCTTTAACCAGATTTCTTGGTCTGTTTCCTCTTCCGTGTATATTCCCAGATCGATACCGAGTTGAGTGAAAGAAGTTGTGTGCCATATACCCCCGCATCTGAATTCAATGGCGTCTTCATCCCACATATCAGGTTTCTCAGTCTTTATTTGGAAAGAGGCCAAAAACTCTTTTGTAAATTTAGTTATAGCCTCTCCTGTTTGACCAAGGACCCGTCTCACGGTCCTTTCACAATGGTCTTGTACCGGTTCCATTGGTTGACTTGTTTCATTGTGGCTTTGCATGCATAGAAGTATGCCTCTGAATATCGACGGTTGAGGTATGTTAATCTTGTGTTGGCCCATCTATTCCTAGCATCACGTCCGGAAAAGACCAAAAATGCATGAACATCATCATCATACTCGCCCATCTGTAATTTGTAACCAAATTAGTCAAAATTTGTAAAAAATTATTTAGTTAGTGGAACTGAGAGCAGGAAACGGTACTGTGCTTTTAGAAGCACGGCCCGTTCTGTTGTCGTTCGTCAGTTTATACCAATTTTGACTTTTTGTAACCAAAGGGTGACCACAGGTTATGTTGTTCAAAGCACGGTTCGTGTTTATAATTCTAATTTTGACTTTATCTAGATTCGAATCCTCGTTTCTAACCGGTTATACCATTTGGGTATATGAGTTTGTTGGATATTCAACTCAAGATCCAGACCCGAATGGTTCTTTTCAATTAATCTTTAACAAACAACTATTCAACAATTCATCATCCTAAACTAATAGAATAACCCATATAATTTTCGGGTTTAGACCCGATTCAATCAATTTGAGAGATTTTAGGGTTAAACTAAACCTAGAAAGATGAATTCGAACAATATAAACGTTAAATTAACATACCTTTGATTTGAAGATTTAATGTAGAAATTAGTGAAATAAGGGGTGGTCGGCGGTTCTTGTTCAGGGATGAAATTGGTTTTAGGGTTGAATAATTGGAAAAGTTGGTTTAATAATTAAATATTCGTAACTGTACTGGAATTAAAAACACGGCCCGTGCTTTTGGAAGCACGGTACCATGCTGCACTATGCAGACAGTTTCTCTTTTTGTTTATTTTTAAGTTGGTTCGTTTTTAATCGATTTTCTTTGTAGGTTAGGATTAAGACAGTAATTAAAAGTCCTAAATTTCAGTAAAACATAAAACATGGTTAAACATAGTAAAATGAAAAGCACAACAACAATTCTAGACCTTAACACAAAACACTAGCGGGAGCAACTACATAAAACAAAGTCGAGACTTTAACGACCACCATTCCCGAACAGGTCTTGAATGTGTGGTAGGGATCGCTTAACTTCGAAGAGCTCGAAAAGCTTTTTGTCAAGTTTTGAGATTTTTCGGTTGAGAAAGTTGAGCTTGGAAGCCACATCTTTGTGGTGGCCATCAAAAACATGAAAGTTCTCAAACCGAAGCAGGTCGACTTTGTTGATCAGCTCGATTACGTGAGCTTCATTTTGGATGTTGCTTTCGACTTGGTCTCTCATAATGCATTGTAGCCTCATGACCTCCTCCTAAAGGTTTGAGGAAGATTCATGTTGCTTGCCTTTCCTCACTGGTCTCCATTTAACTTTCTTGCTTTCCATTTCAATAATTTTGTGTTTGGTGTGAATTGAATAGCGAGTTTTTGCATGCATTATATAGAGACTGGAAAGTCTAACACGGCCCCGTGCTCATGAAAGCACGGGCCCGTGCTGATAGGAGAATAAATGTTTCTGAGTCAGAGAACTGTACGGAGTCAGCGCGTATCATGCTGAAGATTCTGGGGTGACCACGGCCTCGTGGTTTTAGAAGCACGGCCCGTGCTTTTAGTTATTGAGATATTCTTCTATTTTTCAGCAATATGCGAGAGCCGGAATTTTTTAGAATGAAGTTTAGCAAGTTATTTTAAGAGTTTGGTCATCCTAAAAATTACTTTTCATTAAAGTTAAAGGTCCTAAAACAAATACGAGATAAGCTCAGTTTTCCTAAAGATATGAAAATATTTGGGTTAAGCCCGAAATTCCTAACACAATGTGTGTAATGCACTTGTTTACACAGGAATCAGAATATTAAGTTTCCTAGATTTCCCCGAAAGATTCTCCTCCTCCGAACGGCCTCGGTGGCGGAAAGTACGTGAAACCGGGAACTTGAAACTGGAGTTGTTCGTTAATGTCTCGAAGTTCCATTTTCATGTTCTCCACTAATTCGGTGAGTTAAACGAGACGCATCTCAGCAAGGAGATTCATTTCGGTGAGTTCCTTGACGAGTTCTTGAAGTTTCAAAAGAAGCTCGGTTTTGGAAACATGACGGGCATCGTTTCTCGTTTGTCGAGGAACAGGAATTGCTTCACTAATTTCAGTAGGCATGTTGAATTTCAGAGAGGAGTGTTTTGGTTTTGGTTGGTGCAAGGAATGCATTGTCAAGAGGTGCCTTATATAGCCAACCAGATACTCAAGCACGACCCCATGCTTTTGGAAGCATGACCCGTGTTTTTACTCTGACAATTCTGTTATGAAACAGTCTGACTGAAATTTTTGCAGCGAAGATTCCGTCCTGCAACTTTTGGCGCGGCCTCGTGCTTCCTTAAGCACACCCCCGTGTTTTTTTTGGCTTTTGTAAACTTTTTTTCAAGTAAAACAAATATTTACAAGGCCTAGTTGGTTTTTGTAAATTTTTTTTCAAGTAAAACAAATATTTACAAGGCGTAGTTTGTGGAGGTCTTGGCCAAACCTTCTTTCCTAATATTTGTATTTAGGGAGTTGGAGGATTACTACCTCCGAGAATTCTTCAAATGGTCCATCGATATATGGTTTTAATCGATGTCCATTGAGTTTGAACTTGTGGCCATTGGAATTTGAAATCTCGACTGTCCCATAGTTGAAGACTGATTCCACTATGTATGGACCTGTCCATCGTGATTTTAATTTTCCAGGGAAAAGACGGAAACGTGTGTTGTTCAGTAGTACTCGATCGCCAACTTGAAATTTCTTCTCCTTTCAAATGGGCGTCGTGCAGATGTTTAGTATTTTCTTTGTAAGACCAGGAATTTTCATAGGCCAGTGTTCTTAGTTCTTCGAGTTCATGAATTTGATCTTCCCGGTTTATGCCGGCGGACATTCGATCGAAGTTCACTGCTCTGAGAACCTAGTAGGCTTTGTGTTTTAATTCTACTGGCAGATGACATGCTTTCCCATAAACTAGTTTGAATGGTGTTGTTCCTATGGGGGTTTTGTAGGCTGTCCTAAGAGCCCACAAAGCATCATTTAACTTTTCTGCCCAGTTTTTGCGATTCATTCCTATGGTTCTTTCTAAAATCTTTTTAACTCCTCAATTAGAAACTTCCACTTGTCCACTAGTCTGAGGGTGATATGGTGTTGCCAGTCGGTGGTGAACTCCATATCGTGCTAAGACTTTGTCCATTAAAGCATTACAGAAGTGGGTACCTCTGTCACTGATTAGGGCTTTTGAAGTACTGAATTGTGAAAATAAGTTTTTTTAGAAATCGTACAACTACTCAAGCTTCGTTAGTGGGGAGAGCTTGTGCTTCTACCCATTTAGATACATAGTCGACTGCTACAAGGATGTACTTGTTCCCAAGGAAGTTAGGAAATGGGCCCATAAAATCTATTCCTCACATATCAAAGACTTTACAAATTTGAATGCCTTTCTAAGTCATCTCATTTTTGGCTGAGATGTTTCCGGCTCTTTGACAAGCATCGCATGCTTGGATCAAAGCATGTGTGTCCTTGTATATGGTTGGCCAGAAAAATCCTACATCAAACACTTTTCTGACTGTAGTGGCGGTACCATGTGTCCACCAGTAGGTCCTTCATGGCAGTGTTTAAGAATATCCGATGCATCCTTTCCTGCTACACATCTACGAACAACCTGATCGGCACCTATCCTAAACAAGTATGGATCTTCCCAGAAGTAGAACTTAAGGTCGGAAAAGAATTTCTTCCGTTGTCGATGAGTAAGTCCATTTCTTAGGATTCTACAAGTTAGATAGTTTGCGAAGTCGAAAAAACAAGGACTTTCGTCTTTCTCCTGTATAACTGCTTGGATATGAATGAGAACTTCATGTGGAAAATCATCATTGATGATTTCCTCGTGATGTTCCTCTGAAGCTGGGAATTCTAAGCGTGAGAGATGGTATGCGGCTACATTCTCTGCTCCTCTCTTGTCCTTGACTTCTATGTCGAATTCTTGGTGTAGTAGGATCCATCGGATAAGTCTAGGTTTGGCATCTTTCTTGTTGAAGAGGTAACGTATGGCGGCATGGTCGGTGTAAACTATGGTTTTGGAAAGAACGAGGTATGATCTAAATTTTTCAAAGGCAAAAACTAATGCTAGTAACTCTTTATCTGTTGTGGTGTAGTTTTCTTGGGCATCGTTAAGAGTCTTACTAGCATAGTAAATTGGGTGAAATTGTTTTTCCTTGCGTTGTCCGAGTACGGCTCCAACTGCAAAGTCACTTGCATCGCACATAATCTCGATTGGAAGGGTCCAATCCGGTGTAGTCATGATTGGTGCGTTGACAAGTTTGTCTTTCAATATGTTGAATGATTCAACACATTCTTCAGAGAAGACAAATGGTGCGTCTTTCTCCAGAAGTTTGGTCATAGGTCTAGCTATTTTGGAAAAGTCATTTATGAAGCGGCGGTAAAATCCTGCATGACCTAGAAAACTTCTAATGGCTCTGACTGATGTTGGTGGTGGTATTTTGGATATTGTTTCTATTTTTTCCCTATCAACTTCTAGTGCTACTCGGGATATCTTATGACCGAGAATGATGCTTTCTTTAACCATAAAGTGGCATTTCTCCCAGTTGAGCACTAGATTTACTTCCTCACACCTGGCTAACATTTTGTCTAGGTTTTTCAATCAATGATCGAAAGAGACTACAAAAACTGAGAAGTCGTCCATGAATACTTCCATAGAGTGTTCGATCATTTTGTGAATGATGGCCACCATGCAATGTTGAAAGGTGGCCGGAGCATTACATAATCCAAATGGCATTCTTCGGTAGGCGAAGGTTCCGTATGGACATGAAAAAGTTGTTTTCTCCTAATCTTCAGGAGTGATGGGAATTTGGATATATCCGGAAAATCGGTCAAGAAAACTGTACAACATTTTTCCAGATAATAGTTCAAGCATTTGACCGATGAAAGGAAGTGGAAAATGATCTTTTCTTGTGGCGTCATTAAGTTTCCGGTAGTCAATGCAAACTCGCCAGCCTGTGATGGTTCTCATTGGTATCAGGTCATCTTTTTCGTTCATTACAACCGTCATTCCTCCCTTCTTGGGTACTACTTGAACGGGACTAACCCAAAGTGAATCAGAGATTGGGTAGATTAATCCGGCATCAAGGATTTTGATTACTTCTTTCTTCACTACATCTTGCATGCTGGGATTGAGACGTCTTTGATGTTGGACCACGGGTTTGTATTATTCTTTCATGAGGATTTTGTGAGTACAAAACGAAGGACTGATGCCCTTGATATCCATGATCTTCCATGCGATTGCCTTCTTATGTTTCTTAAGAACCTTAAGAAGTTCGTCTTTCTCTTCTTTAGAAAGGTGAGATGAAATAACTACTGGGAGTTGAGAGTCTTTTTCTAGGAAGGCATATTAGAGATGGCTTGGGTGTTCTTTTAACTCTAAGGCTAGTGGTTCTTCGATTGATGGTTTTAATTTTTCATTACATTCGGTGATCTCACATACTACTTCTGATGCTTCGTGATAGTTAGTACTGAGATTTTCGTTTTCTAAAATTTATATGTTGAGTGTTTTATCTAAGACTTGTGTTTCTAGCAGTTTATCGATGGAGGAATCTCTCATATAGCAACTCACGATGTAATCTATGATGTCGATAAAATATAACGTATCCTCATGATGTTGCGAATATTGTATAGATTTTCCAATGTCAAAAGTGATTGCCTCATCATTGACCCTGAGATTGAGTTTGCCGTTGCAAACGTCAATAATAGCCTTTACAGTGGCTAAGAAGGGTCGTCCTAAAATCATATGTACACTTTTGTCTTCCTCCATATCTAGAATTACAAAATCTACTGGGAAAACAAACGTGTCAATCTTGACAAGCATGTTTTCAACAATGCCCCGAGGATATTTAACAGATCGGTCAGCTAACTGAATGCTCATGTGGGTGGGCTTTGGTTCTCCTATCCCTAGTTTTTCAAAGACCTCATAAGGGATAGTAAAGCCAGGGCATTGCTAACAGACAAATTTCCTATAAGATAAGGGATAGTAAAGCTCCCTGGATCGGTCATTTTTGTTGGCAGCTTGTTTTGGGGGAGTGCTGAACATTCTTCAATTAGGGTGACATGCTAGATCTCCACCAGATTCCTCTTGTTTGTCAGTACTTCTTTGAGAAACATGGCATATTTTGGCATTTGAGCAATGGCTTTGATAAAAGGGATGTTGATGTGGAGTTGTTTGAAGAGTTCTAAAAACTTCCGGTACTGAGCTTCCAATCTCTCCTGCTTAAGCCGTCCGTGGTAAGGAATAGGTGGAATATAAGTTCGGACAGGCTCCTTCGGTTGTACGGTGCCTGTTGGAATCAGTCTTTCCTGCGTTTTATCATGAGATTCCTTTTCCGTAACTGGTTCTGAAGTGGGTGAGGCAACAGTGGTTGTACCGCTTCTGAGTGTAACAGCGTTAGCTGTTGCATTTGGGTTGGTGATTGTGTTTCTTGGAAGAGTGCCGGGTGGTTTTTCAGATAATTGTCGGGCAATTTGTCCGATTTGAGTTTCTAGATTCTGCAATGATGTCTGTTAACTTTTGAGGTCGGCTTCACGTTTTAATAATACTCCGTTGATATCAACAGCTCTTGAGTCGGCCTTTTTCTCTACTTCATTTGTTTTGGTCATAATTTGGATCAACATTTCTTCGATTTTTGAGTATCTTGGGTTTTGATGGCTATCGTAACTTTGATCTTGAAATTGGGGTTTAGGCTAGAAGGATTGATTCATCGGTCTTTTCTCGAATCCGGGTAAAGTTTGAGTGTTACCTCCGTCTTTCTAACTGAATTCGGGTGGTTTCTCCATCATGGATTGTAGTTGTTGCTAGAAGCGTTGTTCTTCCGAGCGATGAAATCGACTTCTTCTATGGCCATGATGACTTTTTTGTAGTCACTTGCTTTATGACTTCCTCCACAAGTGTCACAGGTGAGTCTGATTTTTGATTGCTTGGCTTGAAGTTGTTCGAATTTCTTACAAGTGTCACAGGTGAGTGTTGGAATTGACGTGGTGTATTCCTTTATGTGTAGGTGTAGATCATGTTGGGTTGTAGGCGGAATCTTCTTTGCAGCTTTCTACAGGACTTCAAATGCTTCGTTAGGTGATTTGGATCCCAGGTCTCCACCGGCCATTTGGTCGATGGCCTGTTTGTTTTGACTGGATTGTGCGTCAAAGAAAGTTTGTACTTGCAACCATATGCCTAGTCCATGATGTGGCATCTTCTCAGAAAACTTTTGTATCTCTCCCAAGCTGCATGTAACGACTCATCATCATCATCGGTCCGGAATCCGGTAATGCTGGCTCGGTATTTGGAAGTTTTATCAGGCGGGAAGTATTTGAGAAGAAACATTTCAACTATCTGGTCCCAGGTAGTGATGGAGCCAGAGGTAAGAGATTCTATCCATTCTAAGGCTTGACTCCTTAGAGAAAGGAAAGAGTTTGAGTTTGATCTGATCTTCCAAACAGTTTTGGATTTTATATGTTCCGCAGATTCATAAGAATCGAGATATATGAGAAAGAGGGTCTTCGTCAAGGAGACCATGAAATTGAACTGAATTTTCCACCATATGAATGGTGCTTGAATTGATTTCGAAATGTTCGGTGATATCTGGTGGAGCCACTCCATTGCCATAGCCTTCGAGAGTTGGCTTGGCATACTAGCTTATGTTCGGCTCATTGTTCTGGGCCGCCATTATTTCTTCGGTTTGATTTTCTCCTGATGTGGTGGCGTCTACTGACTCGTATTAGATTGTTTCGGCGGTTTCTACAGTCCGTTTACGCGTTCGTCGACGAAAGAGTCGTTCCGGTTCAGAAATTGGAGAAACAAGCTCAGGCTCAAAAGTAGAGGACATACATGGGACTAAATCAAAATTAAAACTCAAGTAAAAGTTAGTTAAAGTAGACTAAAGGTTAGTAGAAGTTAAACAATGAGTTAGGCTAAGCTATTTAAACTAAACTAAGGTCTAAGTTAATTAACCCAAGTAAATATTAGGTAAACAAAGGTTAAAATTAGGCTAGCCGTAAAATTGTATAGTTTAATAAAAAAAATAAAAATAAACTGAAAGTTAAAAATTTGTACAATTATAAACAATGAATAAATTAAAACTTGAATAGTTCTTAGATACCTACCGTGTCCCAGGCAGCGGCGCCAAAAACTTTGATGTTCATGCGTGCGTGTGGTAAAATTATGAAAGGATGGATTATTTAGCTTTTGCACAAGATCATGTTTTAAATTTATAAAAGTGATTTCTACGAAGACTAAACACACACAAAATAGGCAATTGTACCTATCGTATATGTAGAAAAGTATTGGTAAGAACCAAGTATGGATCCGTGGAGACAAATGTTTCTAATAATGAGTCGTTGTTTTACTTTAATCGGAGGTGTTAATCATTTTGGGGTTAATTTTTAAACTTTTATAAATATAAATACTTATATAAAATATATAGGTGACCAAGACGAGAGATTCTAAATGACTAGTTCAATTATATGAAGGTTACCATCTAAGATCAAGAATCCACTCCATTTTATCATTGATAATTAATATGTAAACATGTGGTAAAACTTTCCATAATAATATATGATAGATAGCTCCTCATTTCTAAGCGAGCATCTATGACAAAAATGGAGTAGCATGTGCATTTTGAAGCCCTTTCCTAATGTCATGCTACCTCGAGAATGTGAATTTAAGTTGGCAAGTAGTTTCATAAAGTAGAAAGATTAGGATTGACTTCGACGACTCAAATACCAATCCTAACAACTTCGGGTGGTTGAAGTTTAGTCACACAAACTCCCCTTGGTTGATTTAAGTAACTTATAATTACACATTCCATTAACATATAATTTCTTTAACTAGCATGATGTCCTAAGCAATGACATTTTCGGATTACCAAAACTCAGAGAAATAGATCATAACTTATATCTCATAATTTCTAAATACAATATAAGGATCCTTGTTTCGATAAGTTATCAAAGTATTTCTATCTTTCAAGAACATGAATAGATCATAAATGATTGCCAATAGAATTGACAACCACCAACTTTCAATTGTTGAATTAAGATGGTTAACCATTTCTCATCAAAAGATAATTGTAAGATAACCATGTACATTACTAGACTAACCCACATGTTTTATATAACTATCAACTAAAACAAAGCTTCTTCATAGATTTTAGATGGTAAATGGAGTTTAGCTCATAATGAGCATAATTATGAACATTAGAATGGATGATAATAACAAACACATGATTATACTAGAACAATCTAACCAAATGTGGATGACCTCCAAGCCTTCAAACTCTTCACCAGATCTTCAATGTGAGTGTTAGTGGGTGTTTTTATAAGTGAAAACTGGATAGAACTCTCTTCAAGGCACACCAAATGAGTGCAACATGATCCACTATTTATAGGCAATCTAGAGTGTGAAGCACAGCCCCGTGCTTACGTAGGTACGCCCCCGTGTTGAAGGGAAAACAAATTAAAGAACGAATTAGGTTATTCGTTATCATTTTCCACGAAGAAGGTTGATTCGTTAAGTCATTGGTAACGAATTGAACACGAATGGGTTGCAATTCTGTGACACTCGTCAATTTCAGGTTAACTCCGTTAATCCAAACTCCGTCAATTCAAACTTAAGATCACTTGACCTATAACGCACATCTCATTACATTTAAACTTGGGTTTTAAATGACGCTTGACAATTACTACATGTGTAGTCTTTCAGGATTGCACCGAAACGCAAACGAGTTGACACAAACTATTGGTGAATAAACGAAAAACATCCAAATAATAATTATTTGATAATTATGTGTTAGGCTTATGTGCTATTTGATAATATTATATAAAACATTAACTCAAGATGCAAACAAGTTACTTTATGCTAGAAAAGTAATAATTAGAAGTTGAGGGGCCTTGGTTTAACATATTATTATTAATAATATTAAAAACCCTAACCCCTCCCTCTCTCCCTCTAACCCGATCGGCCTCATCCCCCCCCCCTCTTGCGACGGCAGCCAACACCACCACCATATCACCTTCGTTTTGGCTTGGTTCTTCATAATCGGAGCATCTCGCACTTGTTTCTAAGCATCTCTCACCTTCCTCTTGCGTGTTTCTGCGTTTTTAAGGTATAAACATGAAACCCTAAATTTGTAAATCATGTATTAAGTGTTCTTATGCTTTGTATGGATTAGATGATGGTTGATTTTGCTTTGGTTATTGATTTAGATGATCATATGTGATTTTGAACGGTGAAAGATTGTTAGGTCATCGATTGTTTGTAAACCCTAGAGGGTTTACTACTGATTTTATGGATAATTGCATGTTTGGAGATATGTTGTATGCTTAGGATGCATGCTAGACAATTATATGTGCTTGCTGAGTTTTGACAGCAGAGATAACTAAACTTGAACGAGGTGTAACTTGTTAAATATAAAACCAAACTGGATTAATTATGAGTCTAAAAGGTAGTGCTCTGAGTCTAGTTTTCAGAAAACCCAACCACGCCTGATTTGGAGGTGTTTTGGTTGCTCAAACGATTTAAATGTGATTAAAGGTCAAAACTGGTACTAGACAGATTGTAAATTATGTTTAGACACTGTAACTAAATGTTAATGTGGTAATTGGTCAAGATTGTTAACACTACAGTGTACTAGGTTGAGTCCAGTTTCTATAAAGTCCAAGTTTGTAATTTTTGGACGAGAAAAGGTTAACTTTTATTATTTTACAAAACTGAAGTACAAATCTGAATTGTGAGACCTGCTGTTAGGCTGTTTTATAATTATCATATCTCATGAACTACAAGACCAAATGGGTTGGTTCCACTTCTGGAGGTTAACATGTTGAGTTATGAACCTAACCCAATTGGTCTTGCATAAATTGGATTTTTCATTTAACGGGAATAACAAATAAAATTCTGTTGCGCATGATTTTGACTGCTGTGAGTTTACTGTAATGTTTTGATCATTGTGAGTAAACTATGTGGAATAAAAATACAATAAAAATAGTTCTGGAAACCTAACTGATGTATGCTTTTGTGACGATTTTTGGTGATATATTTGACATGTTGTGATCTATTGAATATAGTAATCTTTCAAGTAGGATTTTGTCTTGATAAAACTAGCTGATGAACTATGTGAAAATACATGAAACGTGCTTGTTGCTAGATAATTGCTATGTTTTTGATAAATTGCCCTTGTGGGGAATAATTGCTAGTAATGTACACTATTAATACTTGACACATAAGTAGTTGTTCACACATGTAACGTATCACCAATGTGTTTGTTGAGACACACACAATTCACAAACGAAACACGAAACGTATCTTATGATAGGTGTTATGTGCCGAGTCTAGAGACTCGATAGTAGTTCCAACACTTAGAAAATCTCATTTGTTGTTTTAGAACGCTATTGAGGATTTTCTGTGACGCGCATCACTTGGGTGACTTGTTTTTGAATTCTTCGCAAACAGTGAGTTTCACGTTCCCCTTTTAACTCTTTTAAACGCTTTTCACTTGGGGGAGAATACATACTCCAAAATGCTTTAGATTTTGTTATTTAGTTATATATCACTTGTAAAGGCTAAGTGGCAAACGAAACAACTAAAGTCCTTCATAACATCGAACCGTTTAGAATTGGATAATAGCGAGTCACTGTTGAGTAGTACTACTGGGTTTGAAAAACCCCACCTAACACTAAACTCGACTGGAGGTCGAGTGGGTGTAATCTTGGCTAACACATTACCATGGTCGGGATAGACCTGGTGGCAAGGCAAATGATAAACAGTCAGCTTCGGTGTCGAACACTTAGTAATACTTGCTTTATAGGCTAGCTACCTATAGATATATAATTGATTTAACACTATCTGGTAACGCAATCGCAAAACGCAAAACGTAAACGCAAACGCTTTATTTTATATAAACTTGTGAACTCACCAACCTCGTGTTGACACTTTTAGTATGTTATTCTCAGGTAGCCGAGGCGGGCGCGCGGTATAGGATCATGCATCATTGAACTCTATCGTTTTTGCAAACTTATTTTTAAACTATTATTATTTGGGTTTTAAGTCGTCCTGCGTAACGCAACACTTTGTTTATGATTTTACGCTTCCGCACTTATTTACACTTAAACGTTTTTGTGGTTTGAAAACTTTACTTATGGTTTGATTATAACTAATGATTCCGATCAAGTTAGTTCACACCCTCTGACCGTAAAACTCCGTTAGTGGATTTTGAGGGTGTGACAGATTGGTATCAGAGCCATTGGTTATAGCGAACTAGAAATTGCATGCATTCTAGACTATAACCGCAACGACCCGTTAGTTATAATTATACGCACTGCATATATATTTTGCTTAGTCTCTCGTTATCTTATCTCTTTACCTCATTCACTCATACGCGCGCATACACGACTTACCTGTAGGGATGTCGACGCCACCATCATCATCATTCGACTAGATGACTCATGATCATGGAAAGGAACCGCAGCTACCTACCTCATCGCCACCCCGAGTAGTCCCGGAACTAGAAGCCCCTGCACCGAAGAGGTATCACCTGTCTGGAGGCATGTACGACGACGACGTTAGCTGGGATTGGTACCCGAGTCTGATCAGACGTATGGTTTATCGCGAACAAGTTCCCCCACTACCTCACCCGAGTCGTCCTTCTTACCCCAACACCCTACCACCCATAACCGAACCTATGGAGCGTGTTCTCGCAGCTGTTGTTTCCTGTTTAGAGCGTGACGTGGGTTTTATGCGCTCGGCGAGAGCGAACGTTTCCGGATTGATAAGAGATGGAATGAGGCTAGGGAGGAAATTTTCCGCCTGACAACGGCTATGAAGGAAATGCAGGATGCTAATGATCAGCAGATGAAGATTATGAGAAAAATGCAAGAAGAGATGATCGACTTGCAAGAGCAACTTCTTGTGGCGAGAACCCGGACAGAGATAGCTCTAGAGCGTTGCGATGTCTTACAGACGCAAAATTACTCAGAATGCAGCAGGACCTGAGGAAGAACCCGAGGAAGATCCCGAGGAAGATCCCGAGGAGGAACCCGAAGACGAACCGGAGGAAGAACCGGCTGAGCCAGAGGCACACTCAGAGGTGTCCTCAGACGATGACATCTAAGGATGATAACACCTAGATGGAGGGGTTGTCTCTATCCAAACTATTATTTTCTATGATTTTAAGGATTGGTTTTAAAAACTTTGTAGCGAATACAATGGTTTTAATCATGAATTATTATTTGGATTATTATATGGTTGTGATGTGATGTTTGCTTCTTTTATTTTTCTTCCTTACCTATCTTTTTATTACATGTATGGTGTGTTGTATATGAAACCGAGAATTCATGTCCGACATTTTATGCTGTGATTCTAGGAAATGGTTGGAAGAAACGCTGGGCACGGTCGCGGTAACATCAACTTAACCGCAGCAGAACTCCAAACCCTATTGAATGACCATGCGGCGGTAGCTCTAGCCGCACATGTTCCGAATCAAGCCGGAGGTCCAACTGGAACGTGTACTTTCAAGAACTATCTGGATTGCAAGTCCAATTCGTTTAAGGGCACTGAGGGAGCCATAGGTTTCCTACGTTGGGCTGAGAAGGCCGAATCAGCTTTTGAGATGTGTAACTGTCCACCTGCCAGTAGGGTCAAATTTGCTGCTGGAACACTGGAAGATTCTGCTCTCACTCGGTGGAACTCCAATGTGCAAATTCTCGGGTTGGAATTGGCGAACGCTATGAACTGGGAAGAGTTCAAGAATATGATGCGGGAAGAGTATTGTCCTAGAGAGGAGATCGCGAAGTTGGAATCTGAGTTTTAGTCGTTGAAAATGGTGGGTTCTGAGATTGAAGCTTACACCACCTGTTCTCATGAGCTAGCAGTGATGTGTCCACGGATGGTAGACCCGCCAAGTAAGAGGATCGAGATGTATATCGATGGGTTGGTACCACAAATTCAGGGTATGGTGACGTCTTCTAAACCGGCTACAATTCAACAAGCGATCCGATTAGCTCACAAACTGACGGATCAGGCAGTGACCCAAGGTGCGTTACCACCTAGAGGTTCAACCTCTAAAACCCGTGATAACCCGAGCACTGACAACAACAACAACCCGAGCAATGGAAAGAGGTAATTCGACAATACCAGGTCCTCATCCTCGAACCTCCCACAGCAACAACACTACCGTAAGCCCGAACTCACTCGGAGCTTCAATAATCAGGGTCCCAACAATAACAACAGTGGCGGGCAGGGTTCGAGCGGCTATGCTGGGAAACACCCGAAATGCAACAAATGCAACTATCACCATGATGGGCCATGCGACCGTATCAAATGTCTGAGATGCCGAAAAATGGGTCATCAGGCCAAAGAATGTAGGGGAGATCTAGCGGCAAAGGGTGCTCCTAAACCACCTATGGCGACTAAAGGGTGTTTCGAGTGTGGTCAAGTGGGTCATTTCAAGAAGGATTGCCCCAAACTAAAGTAGAATGAGAACAATGGAGGCAGCAGCGGTGGCGGAAGCAGTGGTAAAGGAAGAGCTTTCGTCATTGGGTCGGGCCAGGCCCGCAACGATCCATATGTGGTGACCGGTAAGTTTCCTGTGAACGACTGTTTTGCTTCTGTTTTGTTTGACACTGGAGCTGATAGGAGTTTTGTATCGAAAGCCTTTAGTAAACTCTTAGACATAACTCCAACCCCGTTAGATGCTAAGTTTCCTGTTGAATTAGCTGACGGTAAGTCTATAGAAACAACTCATGTACTAGCGGGATGTAAGTTGAGATTGTCAGGTCATACCTTCGATATCAACCTTATACCCTTTACGCTTGGTAGTTTCGATGTCGTTGTCGGCATGGACTGGCTATCCGAGAACCGAGCTGAGATTATATGTCACGACAAGATAGTCCACATCACTACCCCTTCCGACGAGATCATTTCGATCCAGGGAGAGAAGAGCGGCATGACTACAAGTGTTATCACCCTCATGAAGGCGCATAAATATTTACGAAAGGGTCATCCAGCAATTTTAGCCCATATTGTCGAGAAACCCGCAGAGGAGAAGCGAATCGAAGACATACCGATTGTGCGAGATTTTTCGGAAGTCTTCCCGGAGGATTTTCCTGGACTCCCTCCTATTTGACAAGTCGAGTTCCAAATCGAATTAACCCCCGGTGCAGCACCCATTGCACGAGACCCGTATCGGCTCGCACCGGCGGAGCTTCAGGAGTTGTCCACTCAATTGCAAGATTTGTTGGATAAAGGTTTTATCTGACCTAGCTCATCACCATGGGGAGCCCCTGTCTTATTTGTTCGGAAGAAGGACGGGACTTTCCGCATGTGCATCGACTACCGAGAGCTGAATAAGGTGACGATCAAGAACCGTTATCCCTTACCCCGAATTGATGATCTGTTCGACCAGCTGCAAGGATCGAGTTACTACTCGAAGATCGATCTGAGTTCTGGTTACCATCAATTAAGAGTGCGCGAAGAAGATATTTCAAAGACGGTTTTTAGAACTCGGTATGGTCACTACGAGTTTTCAGTTATGCCTTTTGGCTTAACCAACGCACCAGCCGTATTCATGGATCTCATGAACAGAGTATGCAAGGCGTACCTCGACAAGTTTGTGGTTGTCTTTATTGATGATATCCTCGTCTACTCCAAGAACAAGGCCGACCACGAAGAACACCTGAGATTGATCTTAGAACTACTGAAGAAGGAACAACTGTATGCTAAACTCTCGAAATGCGAATTTTGGCTTCGCGAGGTTCACTTCTTAGGACATGTGATCAATGAGAATGGTATCCATGTCGATCCCGGCAAGGTAGAGGCCATCAAAAACTGGGAAGCACCTATGACCCCGACTGAGGTGCGACAATTCCTAAGACTGGTTGGCTACTACCGGCGTTTTATCGAGGGATTTTCAAAGATTGCTCAACCCCTCACCGCTTTGACTCACAAGGGTACTAAGTACAATTGGGGATACGCACAAGAATCCGCTTTCCAACTGTTGAAAACCAAACTCTGTAGCGCCCCTTCCTAGCCCTTCCCGAGGGAACAGAAAATTTTGAAGTACATTGTGACGCATCGATACAAGGTCTCGGTTGCGTGCTGATGCAACTCGAGAAGGTTATAGCCTATGCCTCTCGACAACTACGGATTCACGAGAAGAACTACACGGCCCATGAATTGGAACTCGGAGCTGTGGTGTTTGCTCTTAAGATATGGAGGCATTACTTGTACGGTACCAAGTTTACCATTTACACCAACCACAAGAGTCTCCAACATATCTACGATCAGAAGGAGCTGAACATGCGACAGCGTCATTGGGTCGAGCTGCTTAAGGATTATGATTGTGCAATCAAGTACCACCCTGGCAAGGCCAATGTAGTGGCCGACGCTCTCAGCAGAAAAAAAACTGATAAACCTAGGCGAGTGCGAGCATTACAACTCACGATTCACGCCAACTTACCCGATCAGATTCGTGAGGCGCAACTCGGAGCCTTGAAAGATGATAATCTCCCATCAGAACTCATGCGGGGCATGAACAAGCAACTTGAAACCAAATCGGATGGGGTCCGATATTTCGAAAACCGGATTTGGGTCCCACGATACGGAGAGTTGAGAACTCAAGTGATGGACGAAGCACACAAGTCACGATATTCCATCCACCCTGGCTTAGATAAAATGTACCATGACCTGAAGGCACTTTACTGGTGGCTGAACATGAAAGCCAACATTGCCACCTATGTGAGCAAATGCTTGACTTGTGCAAGAGTCAAAATAGAATATCAGAAACCATCTGGTCTGGTACAGTAACCGGAACTTCTGGGTGATCATTGACCGGTTGACTAAGTCTGCGCACTTCTTAGCAATCAAAGAATCGGACAAAATGGACAGACTGACTCGCATCTACATGAAAGAAGTAGTGTTTAGACAGGGAGTGTCTGTCTCCATCATATCTGATCGAGATTCCCATTTCACTTCGCACTTCTGGAAGTCACTACAGAGTGCACTAGGCACCCGCCTTGATATGAGCACCACATACCATCCTCAGACGGATGGGCAAAGTGAGCGCACCATTCAGACCTTGGAGGACATGTTGCGTGCATGTGTGCTGGATTTCGGAAAAAGTTGGGAACCTCACTTACCTTTGGTAGAGTTTTCGTATAATAATAGTTACCACACAAGCATTAAAGCAGTGCCGTTTGAAACGTTGTACGGACGGAAGTGTCGATCACCTCTCTGCTGGGCAGAGGTGGGTGATAGCCAAATCACTGGTCCAGAACTAGGACTTGAAACCTCCGAGAAGATTGTTCAAATCCGAAACAGCATGGCAGCAGCACGAGATGGCCAAAAGAGTTACGCCGACAAGGGCCGAAAACCCCTTGAATTTCAAGTGAACGACCAAGTTTTACTCAAAGTCTCACCTTGGAAAGGTGTGGTTCGCTTCGGGAAGCGAAACAAACTCAATCCACGATACGTTGGCCCTTACCGGATAACTAAGCGCATTGGTCCGGTGGCGTACCGACTGGATCTACCAACGGAACTCAGTAGCGTACACAATGTATTCCACGTATCCAATTTGAAGGAATGCCATTCCGATGAAACCCAAGCAGTCCCTTTGGACGAATTGCAAGTTGATGAACAGCTACGCTTCATTGAAGAACCAGTCGAAGTTTTGGATTGGGAAACCAAAACACTCAAGCACAGCAAAATTCCAATCGTTAAGGTTCGTTGGAACTCGAGACGTGGACCAGAGTTCACGTGGGAACGCGAGGATCAAATGATGAAAAAGTATCCTCACCTTTTTGAAGGGTTGACCAAACACCGAAAACCGCGAAACCCGTCAAACCGTCAGAAATCACCAGAGGTATGAATTAAATTTCGGGACGAAATTTCTTTCTACTATGGGATGATCTGACAAACTAAAAATTTTTCTTACTTTTTCAGACACCCATCGCGACTTGACTCAAGTTTTCGGGACGAAAATTCTTTCAACATGGGAATGATGTGACACTCGTCAATTTCAGGTTAACTCCGTTAATCCAAACTCCGTCAATTCAAACTTAAGATCACTTGACCTATAACGCACATCTTATTACATTTAAACTTGGGTTTTGAATGACGCTTGACAATTACTACATGTGTAGTCTTTCGGGATTGCTCCGAAACGCAAACGAGTTGACACAAACTATTGGTGAATAAACGAAAAACATCCAAACAATAATTATTTGATAATTATGTGTTAGGCTTATGTGCTATTTGATGATATTATATAAAACATTAACACAAGATGCAAACAAGTTACTTTATGCAAGAAAAGTAAAAATTAGAAGTTGAGGGGCCTTGGTGTAACATATTATTATTAATAATATTAGAAACCCTAACCCCTCCCTCTCTCCCTCTAACCCGATCGGCCTCATCCCCCCCCCCTCTTGCGACGGCAGCCAACACCACCACCATATCACCTTTGTTTTGGCTTGGTTCTTCATAATCGGAGCATCCCGCACTTGTTTCTAAGCATCTCTCACCTTCCTCTTGCGTGTTTCTGCGTTTTTAAGGTATAAACATGAAACCCTAACTTTGTAAATCATGTATTAAGTGTTCTTATGCTTTGTATGGATTAGATGATGATTGATTTTGCTTTAGTTATTGATTTAGATGATCATATGTGATTCTGAACGGGAAAGATTGTTAGGTCATCGATTGTTTGTAAACCCTAGAGGGTTTACTACTGATTTTATGGATAATTGCATGTTTGGAGATATGTTGTATGCTTAGGATGCATGCTAGACAATTGTATGTGCTTGCTGAATTTTGACAGCAGAGATAATAAACTTGAACGAGGTGTAACTTGTTAAATATAAAACCAAACTGGATTAATTATGAGTCTAAAAGGTAGTTCTCTGAGTCTAGTTTTCAGAAAACCCAACCACTCCTGATTTGGAGGTGTTTTGGTTGCTCAAATGATTTAAATGTGATTAAAGGTCAAAACTGGTACTAGACAGATTGTAAGTTATGTTTAAACAACTGTAACTAAATGTTAGTGTGGTAATTGGTCAAGATTGTTAACACTACAGTGTACTAGGTTGAGTCCAGTTTCTATAAAGTCCAAGTTTGTAATTTTTGGACGAGAAAAGGTTAACTTTTATTATTTTACAAAACTGAAGTACAAATCTGAATTGTGAGACCTGCTGTTAGGCTATTTTGTAATTATCATATCTCATGAACTACAAGACCAAATGGGTTGGTTCCACTTCTGGAGGTTAACATGTTGAGTTAAGAACCTAACCCAGTTGGTCTTGCATAAATTAGATTTTTCATTTAACGGGAATAATAAATAACATTCTGTTGCGCATGATTTTGACTGCTGTGAGTTTACTGTAATGTTTTGATCATTGTGAGTAAACTATGTGGAATAAAAATACAATAAAAATAGTTTTGGAAACCTAACTGATGTATGCCTTTGTGACGATTTTTGTTGAATTATTTGACATGTTGTGATCTATTGAATATAGTAATCTTTCAAGTAGGATTCTGTCTTGATAAAACTAGCTGCTGAACTATGTGAAAATACATGAAACGTGCTTGTTGCTAGATAATTGCTATGTTTTTGACTAAATTGCCCTTTTGGGAAATAATTGCTAGTAATGTACACTATTAATACTTGACACGTAAGTAGTTGTTCACACATGTAACGTATCACCAATGTGTTTGTTGGGACACACACAATTCACAAACGAAACACGAAACGTATCTTATGCATATGTGTTATGTGCCGAGTCTAGAGACTCGATAGTAGTTCCAACACTTAGAAAATCTCATTTGTTGTTTTAGAACGCTAGTGAGGATTTTTTGTGACGCGCATCACTTGGGTGACTTGTTTTTGAATTCTTTGCAAACAGTGAGTTTCACGTTCCCCTTTTAACTCTTTTAAACGCTTTTCACTTGGGGGAGAATACATACTCCAAAACGCTTTAGATTTTGTTATTTATTTATATATCAATTGTAAAGGCTAAGTGGCAAACGAAACAACTAAAGTCCTTCATAACATCGAACCGTTTAGTATTGAATAATAGCGAGTCACTGTTGAGTAGTACTATTGGGTTTGACAAACCCCACCCAACGCTAAACTCAACTGGAGGTCGAGTGGGTGTAATCTTGGCTAAGACATTACCATGGTCGGGATAGACCTGGTGGCAAGGCAAATGGTAAACAGTCAGCTTCGGTGTCGAAAACTTAGTAATACTTGCTTTATAGGCTAGCTACCTATAGATATATAATTGATTTAACACTATCTGGTAACGCAAACACAAAACGCAAAACGTAAACGCAAACGCTTTATTTTATATAAACTTGTGAACTCACCAACCTCGTGTTGACACTTTTAGTATGTTATTCTCAGGTAGCCGAGGCGGGTGCGCAGTATAGGATCATGCATCATTGAACTCTATCGTTTTTGCAAACTTATTTTTAAACTGTTATTATTTGGGTTTTAAGTCGTCCTGCGTGACGCAACACTTTGTTTATGATTTTACGCTTCCGCACTTATTTACACTTAAACGTTTTCGTGGTTTGAAAACTTTTCTTATGGTTTGATTATAACTAATGATTCCGATCCTGTTAGTTCACACCCTCTGACGGTAAAACTCCGTTAGTGGATTTTGAGGGTGTGACAGATTCGTTAACCTATAACGAATTGGGACCAATAATGTTCAATTTTGACTTTCTGAAGTCCAGGTCAAAATTGGCAAGAACATTGAAGGTCAAACCTTTCAACCCAGAATCAATTACCCCATAATACACGATATAAAACCGTACAAATGATCCTAATCAACTCGGAAACACATCGTCAATCTACATGTGTTGTCCATTTTGACAAGATAACAACGTACATCAGGGTTTTGAAGTTTATTCTTATGAGCTAAACCCGATTAGAAAATCGATAAATTAACCCACTAAACTAGCATTATATTTGACGAAATTCATTGCGTTCTGATCCTCTATACCTTACGAAACTTAAATGAAGATCAAACAAAGGTATAGATATATATTCAGGAAAAAAATCGGCCAGAGGTTTGCTTAGTGAGGAAGAAAGTGAATAGTGAACGAATGAAGACGAAACGGTCTTCATCATTCCCTATAAGCAACAAATTGGCACTTTTTCCAAGACAACGAATCATCTGATTCGTTAATTTTAAATAACGAATTACTTGATTCGTTATCATATTTGTTACACGTGGCAATAAATTCATTACATGTGACAATAAATTCGTTACACGTGGTAAACGAATGAGTGATTCGTTAATATTTAACAGGAATCAATAACAAATTAGAGGCGTTTTAGATTCGTTATATGATGGACGACGAATTTGGTCATTTGTTACAGAGTGGCGGAAGCGAATTAGAGAGTTAACGAATTAAAGTAATTCGTTAAGAATAACCCCATTTGTTATCCATGAATAACGAATCAATATGTTAACATTTTCTTTTATTTAATTTTAAAATAAATAATAAAATAAATAAATAAATAACAGAATTAATAAATGACTAAATAAATCATTAAATTAAATCAACTGAGAGAACCGAGCCCTGGTGCGGAAGCGTGAATAATCGGTATTAATCAACGATGTGGAGCTCGGGTCTAGGGTTAGGATCGAATCTCACTCGTATTCACTCTTGAAAGATGTTTGGACGGATGAGGTGCATTGGGAGAGAGCCTGATTTGATTAACAATCAATAATAGGATGAACAATTGCAATCAAAACACAAACAAGATAGAAATGGTAGTATGAAATATTAGCCGAATGATTCTCATTAAGATGAAACACTCATACATACATTCATACATACAACCGATTAAGAAATATCTCAGACGCCACCAGGAGAGCTCATCCTGGAGGCAGAGACTCTCTCAAAGGGTTAAAAACCTATATCTCACACATACACAGTACAGTCACTCATACTAGACAAATGAATAAAAAAATATATATATACTAGTCTAGCATGACTTGGTCTTCAAGCCATCCACCCTTGGTTGAGACCAAATAATATATTTTTCACCCACATATAAATTCGATTCGTCGCTTCATAGGAGGTTAGACTCTACTGATCATCGTTTCAACATTGTTACTCGTGATGACTCTATCTTCTCTTCCGTAATAGGAAATCTGAAAATTTACAACTAATGAAACATCTCTGACAAACCTGGGATTATTGATCATGATAAACTTTTCCTTATCTCGAGTCTTTTACTTAATTTGAAGCATGTCATTTGCAATGAAATTCAAAGATTTTTACTCCCCCAATTTCGTTGCAATTGTCTTTAATAAATGTGTCTTCAAATCAAGTGTGGGTGAAACAATCTTGATCATCCTCATCAAGATTGTAAAAATCTCATATAAACATATTCAAAAGTGGGTTGACACTTAATGTGATTAAATCCTTAAGCTTGGTCAACACTTGTTCTTGTAAATCTCTTGATGAAGTCGTGAAATTTGATGAGGTTTGAATTCCATAAGCTTGTTGATGATTTGAGAAAAATTACCAAAATACCCCTTGTATATATCTTCCGTAGAGAACAGCTTGGTCAAACGATCAACGACACCAAAAATCTCAAAAGTTTCTTCAAAACTTTGAAATGTTTCACAAACTCTGTTTCCTAGCACACAGTGTGCTTGGGATCACTTTCCTAGCACAAAGTGTGCTTGGGAAAACTTTCCTAGCACAAAGTGTACTCGGAAGAACTTTCCTAGCACAAAGTGTACTTGGGAGCACATTCCTAGCACATAGCATACTCGGAAGAACTTTTCAAGCTCAAAGTGTACTTGGGAGCACATTTCTAGAACAAAGCATACTCGGAAGAACTTTCCTAGCACAAAGTGTACCCGGAAAGCAAAAACACTTGTGATTTTTCAATTTTTGCACTAGCACAAAGTGTGCTCGGAAGCACTTTCCTAGCACAAAGTGTACCCGGAAAGCAAAACACTTGTGATTTTTCAATTTTTCAATTTTTCAACTAGCACAAAGTGTGTCCGGATTACTTAGTGCTTTTTCATTTTCCACCAAACATGCTCGGAAGCAAAAGTATGCTCGGGAGAAAGGTGTGCTCGACACAAACTTGAGTTTTCTCTTCACAAGCATAATTGTTCAAGACAAAACAAAGTATGCTCGAAAAAGAGTTTGCTCGAATAAATAAAAAAGTGTGCTCAAGACTTAAAGAAGATAGTTTTCTTGAGAAGACAAAGGAAATGCTTTGGGTTTCACAAAGTGTGCTCGAATTTGATGTGCTCGACATAAGATGTGCTCGAAATAACATGTGCTTGAGCCAAACAAAGATGTGCTTGGGCAAACACCTCCTGTGCTCGAAGCAACACTTAGTCATTTTTCATACTCGAGTTCAGTCTTATATGATCACAGTACGCTTGAGACACCAAAACTTCATTTCTGCATAATCAGTTACTGATTTGCCCTTGCAGAACCTGCTTGAATATTCACTTTGCATCTGCTGCAATAAACCGTAATGATATTGCCTCTAGTACATGTTCATTTTCGACTTGTACATTCTCCATACCAGTTTGTACTAGTGGCAATGTTTATCTACCAAATCATGTACAGTTCGAACAGCACAAATAACATAAACAACAATGAGCACACATAAACCCTAATTTTTCAGATCCGGAAAAAAGTATCATAATTTGAATTTAATCATTGTAGCAATATCCACGCTATCTAGAAATCAAAGAAACCTATCTTCATATCATAATCAACCTTTTCAGATCTGGAAATCATCAAATGAACAGTGTTGCCCCAAAACGAGCCAAATAACACTGTTACATCAGATATGAACCATTCTGACCTAATAAACATGAAATTGTTGTTGGACCTCCGAACGAGTCATCAACCCAAACATCAATCCATAAAATTTTCTCCGAATCATCAAATAATTTCAAAACCCCTAAAAATAATTTCAATGAACTTCATCGTTTAACGTCCATGGTGGATTCAAGAGCGAAATGAATCTGTTCAGCGGTTAGTTTAAACGATTCGGTAACCCAGGCTCTGATACCAACTGAGAGAACCGAGCCCCGGTGCGGAAGCGTGAATAATCGGTATTAATCAACGGTGTGGAGCTCGGGTCTAGGGTTAGGATCGAATCTCACTCGTATTCACTCTTGAAAGATGTTTGGACGGATAAGGTGTATTGGGAGAGAGCCAGATTTTATTAACAATCAATAATAGGATGAACAATTGCAATCAAAACACAAACAAGATAGAAATGGTAGTATGAAATATTAGCCGAATGATTCTTATTAAGATGAAACACTCATACATACATTCATACATACAATCGATTAAGAAATATCTCAGCCGCCACCAGGAGAGCTCATCTTGGAGGCAGAGACTCTCTCAAAGGGATAAAAACCTATATCTCACACATACACAATACAGTCACTCATACTAGACAAATGAATAAAAACATCTATTTATACTAGTCTAGCATGACTTGGTCTTCAAGCCCTCCATCCTTGGTTGAGACCAAATAATATATTTTTCACCCACATATAAATTCGATACGTCGGTCTAAAATACAAGTCCCAACATCAACGAAATCTTGTATCTCTATGACCTTGTACTTTAAAACTCTTTACCCAGCGTGGTAAAATAAAATACCTTAACGTGTTTTACGCCCAAACACTTAACTTAAAATTAAAATAAATAAAAATAATTAATAATGTGTAAAAGGAAAAACAAAAAATCTTTTTGGTGTTTTTCTTTTTCGTATCAATATATTTATATTCAAATACGAAAAATAGCATAAAACTTAAAATATTTTTGTGTTTTTGTATGTTTTTCGAAAGCAGTACATGGTTTTGTATTTTTGGTGGGTTTAAGCAGAGAATCATATTGAGCAAATTGTCCTTCCGTCATAGTTTTATATTTCAGCGATATTAAGACTAGAGTTAAGTCGGTCATTGATATTTTTGTCCACTTAAATCTTATTACAAACTTTCAAGGTTTTTTATATGATTAATTGGTTCAATTAAAGCACATAATATCAGAAACTATCAGCCTCTAATATCGGTTCAAGCTTAATTTGATTTTTACCGCATCACCCCAACTTGACCTAAACCATTATGCTGTCGATTAAAATTTTGATTTTATAGATTTTGTTTGATGCACTAAGATTCTTTTACCGTGAGTGAGTATGCACGAGTCCACCTATTGAATTACATACATCGTGTCACTGGGGTCCGTTTCTTATTGGTATTGAGACGCACGCAAGGGAGGAACAATGTATGACTAACAACGGATTTTGATCAAGTCAGTAATTCAAATTGTATAGTGTACAGCAGCGATCAAGTTTAATGACTTTGGGTTTGCTCTAAAAGCGTTTGAAATATTCATGCATATGAATACATAGTTTCTAGAATCTTAAAGCTTTTTATCAAAACTTATTTTGTGTTTGGAGATCAAACAGACATAAGGCTTGAGTATGACATGCTATTACATTTCTGCCATCATTACCAAGATTTTTGGTAGAGAATAACACCTCATTCAATTTGGCATTTCTTTATGTTTATATCACATACTTTGCTCTAACGGCTTGTTTAAGACCTCTCAATGTGCCAATGCAATTATGCACTCAATCATTTAAGCTTACTTCTTTCTAGATATGGGACAAAATGACCAATGTATTATCATTTTCTCTTTTTGCTTCAAAACTCAAAAATTTTTGAGGAGCATAAAAATAAATTCAATCTCCCCAGTTACTTTTAATCTATAGATTAATGGCTATCCTATCAATCCTCAATTGGATAACAGGACCAAAATATGCAAGCATGTTCCACAAACATAAATAACCAACATAATTTTCAGCGAGAGAATTAAATAAAACACACAACAATTGCCCCAGTCACTTTCAATTAATCAGGTAAATGGCTATCCCAAACATTTACAAGTAAACATCAGGACCAAACATATACAAGTATATGTCCTTCAAATATATGTAAATGCCATAATTTTAAGTAACAATATGCAAAAATCTTTTTGGTTTTTCTCTGTACATACTTTAAAAACACAATCTTTTTATCTTTTCAGATTATTCTTTACAAACAGAAAAACCGCAATATTTTTGGTTTTTCAAATTTTTCAATGTTTATGGATTTTCTCAAATTATTTTAAACATAAATCACAATATTTTTGTATTTTCTAAATCACCCCCAAAACCCAAAACATAAAAATTAAATGAAAGAAAAACAAACAAAAAATAAAGATAGTTATCATCGTTTCAGGATATCAGCAAGAGTTTTTAATCCATTTAAACAAAGTAAAAAAGTTAAAACGTGTTTTATCAAATGTCTTGGTAAACAGATCAGTTTTTTTTGAAAATCAGTGTGCACTTTCTCAATATTAATTAATTTCTTTTCAAAACACTCCTATATAAAATGATATCGAATTTCGATATGTTTAGTTTTTGAGTGTTGCACGGAATTCTTGGTGATACTTATAGCAGCAGAGTTATCAATATAGATGGGAGTATTAAGAAACTTACAACCATAGTCCCGCATGTTTTGCTGGATCCATAAAACCTATGAACAGCAACTCAAGGCTCCCACGTATTCGGCTTCGTCGGTTGAAGTGGAGACCGTTGTCTGCTTCTTACATGCAAGGAAACAAGTCGGCTTCCTAGGAAATGACACCTTGTTGTAGTCGATTTAATGTTGATCTTGCACCCTCCATAGTCTGAATCAGAAAATGAATTGAAATCGGAACTATCGTCCTTGGGATTCCATAACCCAATGTCAGGATTACCCCTTAGATATTGAAGGATACGCTTTACCGCTGCCAGGTGAGTCACTCGGGGGATTGCTTGGTTCCTAGCACATAAAGAAACTGCAAACATTATGTCAGGTCGAGAAGAAGTAAGATACGTTAAAGAACCTATCATCGCTCGATAAAGGGTAGGATCGACAGTATCCTCCAATTCATCTGGTGATAAATTGTGACCCACGAGGAGAGGAGTTGAAGGGATTTTTCCGGTAGTTATCTTGTATCGGCTCAAGACATCGTTCATGTACTTCGTCCGATGAATGAAGATTCCCTTGTCAAACTGATGAACCTGCAGCCCTAAAAAGAAATTCATTTCTCCCATCGAGCTCATTTCGAACTTTGTTTGCATTAACTTCTCGAAATCCTTACATAACTTGTCATTTGTTGACCCAAAGATAATGTCGTCGACATAGATCTGAACGAGGAGCAGATCATCACCAACTTTCTTATAAAATAATTTGCAGTCTATAGTCCCTCGCTTGAAGCTGCTATCAATAAGATGGTCAGCAAGCATGCCATACCAAGCTCTCGGGGCTTGGTGTAGACCATACATGGCCTTGTTTAAACGGTAAACTCGGTCTGGATAATCAGGGTCTTCAAAGCCATGAGGTTGTAAAATAAACACTTCCTCATGTAGTTCGCTGTTGAGAAAAGTACTTTTCAAATCCATTTGATAGACTTTAATATTCTTGTAAATCGCATAAGCCAAAAATATTCGTATAGCTTCCAATCTTGCGACTGGAGCATATACCTCAGTGTAGTCTATTCCCTCTTGCTGATGTAAACCTTGCACCACTAACCATGCATTGTTTTGCACGATCACCCCATGATCGTCCTTTTTACATTTAAATACTCACTTCGTAGGAATAGGCTTTTTAACTTTAGCGGGTTTATCGATGACATCCCATACACCTAGTAAGTTAAACTGTTGTAATTCCTCTTGCATCGCTTCTACCAAAGAAGGATCTTCAAGTGTCATACGAGTCGTCGTTGGTTCCATTTGGGATAGAAAGCAAGTGTATTTGGTGAGATTCATGATTCCCGAAGAATGTAAGTCCGCATAAGCACATAATATGTTATAGATTTACTTGAAGTAGAAACTTGATGATGTGTTTGCACACCTACATCAAGTTCCCCAATGAAGTTGTCTTGTGGATGATAATGATGAATCCTAGGGATAGGATTCTGAGGCACAACTACATTGTTACCTCTATTAGACGATTCACCAATCTCATGTTGAATTACATCGGATATAAAAATCACATCGGATACATCAGGAAGATCATCTTGAATTACGTCTTCATAATTAGAAATCGAAGATCTTGGAGGTAAGTATTGATCTTCCAAATACGCACGTACCAAATCTTCAGTTGGTTGATCAACTAGTTGAGTAAATGAATTAAATAGGCTTTCGTAGTTAAACATCCAGTCAGGTCCTTTACCTTGGGTAGGTATGTTTTACCTTTGGCAATCAACATGGTACCACTCCTCTACACACCCGAAGTGAAGTTAAATACTAGGTTCTTAGGTGATGCGTAACCTAAATTAACCTTCAATTGCATTTTCTTCAAATTTTCCCGCATCTTCATTGAACATGGTACAAGGACATCCAAATGGTTCCAAGTACTTTAAATTAGGCTTACATTTGTTAAGAAGCTCATAATTGTCTTTTGAAGCTTCTTCACGGTCAAAACACGATTGAGCGTGTACAAGCAGTACTCACAGCCTCATTCCAGAATTGGACATGAAGCTTAGAATCTGCAAGCATTGTTCTTGCTGCTTCAATCAGTGTTCTGTTTTCCTTTCAGCCACCCCATTCTGTTGTGGTACATAAGGAACACTATATTCTTGATGAATTCCCTTTTGAACACAAAAGAAATCCAATAAATTGTTTTCAAACTCCGTACCATTATCACTTCGAATACGTCTCACTTTCAGTTTGTATAGTGATTCGATCTTAGTGATTAAATTTTGAACCAGAATGGGTGTATGATCTTTTGAACTCATAAATAAAACCCGTTGAGTCAAGATTTGACCTAAAAAATGATAACTAGGGAGATTGGAATTTTCTCAACCTCCTCTGGAATAGCTAAGTATGGAACTGGGCACACTTGAGACATCCGAGCAAGGGTTTACTTAACCAGGCAAGGTAATCTTCAAGAAGTCTTCTTTAGTGCATAACCGAGCAAGGTTAACTAGTTAGTGAATACCCGAGCAAGGTTCACTAGTTAGTGTATACCCGGGCAGGGTTGACAATATCTAGCAAGTTTGTTCTTCATAGCCGAGTAAGGTTTACCCCGGGTAAGCTCTTGGCTAACCAAGCTTATGAAACCAAGTGATTGAAAGATCAGGCAAGGTATTCATTAATAACAGTGGTCCGAGTAAGCTTGATGTGAGTAATGATATATTCCAAGCAAAATCGGGTAGGGTTTAACTCTAGCAGAGTACAGTGCTACCGGGCACACTTTGCTAATAAGCTATTTCATAGCAAGGAGTTAAGGGACCATGGATGAACAAGGTTGCTCGTAAGATCTTTTCGGGCAAAGTCTGATAAGGTCAAGAAGATTGAAGTCTACCCGGTGAAAGTTAAAAGTCTACCCGGAAACTGTTCCCGAACACACTTCAAGGTTACCAAGTCTACCAAGGAAAGCAGAGCATAAAGTCTACTCGGAGAAGATTACTTCTACAAAGCATACCCGGAAGACTTGTTTTACACTTAGCATAGTTTTGAATATGTAATTTGAATATGTACTTTATATTTAGGGTTTCTAGATGGAATGAAAACTGTCTTGAGGTGTCAGGCCTATCAAAGGAATATTTTAGGGCACGCCTCAGGGACAGCGGACAAATATAGACATAAGAGAGAATATTTGTTGTGACGGCTGTCTAAGAATAGTACGGACATAACTTCCATTAGAAACCCTAAAATCGATTATTGTTTGTATGATTTATATTATATGAATGGAAATCTTTTGAGTGATTCTTGTGTGTTAGTTACCTGTTATTAATCTTTAGCAACTACCCTGTTTGTTATTGATTCCGACTTTAACCAACGGTTTTCTTTCCTAAAATAGCAACTGTCATTAACTCGCTTGTCGGCACATTTAATGCGTGAGTTATGACTTGATTGTGATTGTGAGTGAATATTCAGGACCGACAAGTGGTATCAGAGCTTGTTTGTTGCTGATTTGGGTAAAGAATTTGTTGTTGATTAAAGATCTGCTGAAGAACAATGACGTAAGAAGAATATTGTTTCATTGAAGAGTGACGTCAGCTGCTCTGTTCTTCATTTACGTCCATATCTGCATATTACCGGTGTTTTCTTTTACCTATTTTAGTTAAAGTTTACATCTTTGTTACTTAATCTTGCTCTAATCGGACCAGAAAAAACAGATATGAAGATCCATTTCTCAGATCTGTTAATTTTCAAACTTTGTTTTCACTGATTAACTGATTTGGCTTTCAAAATATCTGGTTACGAAGAACAAGAGGTGTCTAGTAATAAGATTCCTAAACTTAATGAACATGAAAATTTCACAAAATGGAATGTCTTATTTGAAGCAGCCGTTTGCTATAATGACGTGGATATGTGGAATTCAATCAAGAATGGTCCACAAGACACTACTGAATGTGCAAATGCAACTGCAACTGTACGTGATAGAATGAGTAAGGTGGATGACAGGGCCTTAGCTATGATCAAGCTAGGACTGTCTTGGGAGATTTTGACAAAGGTTGCATATCATACAACTGCCGAAGCAATGTATGATGCAATACTTGAAATGTTTGAGGGTAATACTGAACTGAAGAACATCAAGAAACAAAGGATGAAACAACTGCTGGAAAGATTCAAGTATAAGGAGGGAGAAAGATTGAAGTCAATTCTAGAAAGATTTCTAGCAATTGTGAATGAGTTGAGGACAACTAATTATTTGATGATTGATATTGATTTGAACACCAAGTTGCTCAATTCAATGCCTAAGGAATGCTACACTTTTTGCAAATTCATCCTTCAAAAGCCCAACTTTAATGATTTAAAGGTGGATGATGTAGTGTGCTTCCTTCAGGCTTCTGAAATTGAGATGATTGAAAATGAAATGATAAAAAAAGAGAATCTATGTTTTCAGGTGACCAATTCTCTAATTGCACCTATGGGAAACATGTCAACCAAAAACCAACAACAGATTCCTATCATAGAAGAACCAAATGAACATGGTGTTGATACACCGAAAGCTTTTGTTGGTGGTAGTTCAAGCAACCCACAAAACCAATCAAGGTTCAATGTCCAACTCTTGGGAGACAGTGATTCAACCTCAATGGCAAGTGGACATGCACCTTTTGTTGGTGGAAATGGAAATCATGGATCTGACTACCATGGATTACTCTCAATGTTCACTGAGTTTTATAATGCTTTTGTAGCAATGAACATGATTCATACAAGCATTGTTCAAGATGATTTAGAGCACATAGATGCTGATGACCTGGAGGATATGGATTTGAAATGGCAAGGAGCCATGTTGGCTTTTAGAAGCAAAAGGCTATACAACAAGACTGGTAGATCACTTCTATCAGGGCCAAATGAAAGAATTGGTTTTGACAAGTCAGAAGCCATCTGTTATAATTACCAACAGCCAGGTCATTTTGCCAGAGAGTGCAACATGCCAAGAAACTTCAGATGAATCTGGTTCAGAATCAGCCAAGAAATCAACAATATCAGCAACAATACCAACAGAATCAGTCAAGAAATAACCATTTCAACAACAACAGTCCCAACAACTTCAACAACTATAATCCCAACTTCAACAACTTTCAACAACCCAATCAATAAGTTGTGCCTCAGAATCAAGGTTTTCAAATAGATAACACTCAAAACCTTCAAACTGCTCCATCCAACTCAAACAGAACCAATCAAATCATCCAAGAAACCAAGGGAATGTAGCTTTGACAGCACAACAAGAGGGTGATTTTGACTTGAGAAACCATGAAGAAGATATATCAAGAGAAAATGTTGCTTTGATGGCTATTGCTGAGAAAGAGGATGGAACATCATCTCAGGTACACTCCACTCCTACAGTTGATTTACATGAAACTATAAAAGAACTAACTATAAAAGTAGGCAAGCTGGAGTGTGAGTGTCTTAGGAAACAAAGTATCATCAATGGGTATGTGGCAAGTGAACTGATTAATGAAGAAAGGATAAAGAGTTTGGAAAATGATTGTATGACCAGTTACAGAGCTCAAACCGGATACATCACTGAGATAGATGGATTGAAGAAGATGATTGTTGAAGAAAAGGTGCAGAACACAAAGCTGCAAGTTGAGAATGAATTTCTAAAAAACTTGGTCTCCACAGGAAACATTTGTGGAATTTTGAATCAAGTGAAAGAGGAAGACAAATACAAAGCAGTTCCACCACCATTCAATAACAATTTTATGCCCAACGTTGACAAAGAGAAGATAGATGCTTATCTACAAAAATTTAGAGAAGTGTTTGAAGATAAATAAGAAATTATTGATCTTTACAAGAATGTTGAGGTGAATGAAGAAGGAGAGTTTGTGGTTAAGGAAGAGGTGAAAGAAGAAAAATAAATTGGAGTGCAAGTCTCTGAAGATGATTTTGACTCTGATGATCTGAATGCAGATGACTTAAGTGAATTGAGTCATCAGATCACTGAGTAAGAAATCAAAGCTGCTGAAAGGGGTAGTAGATTGAAGAAACCAGAATCATTTGATAAAATTCCAATGTATCCACCTGTCACACCAAGAATGAAGAAACAAAATGATAGAATGAAAAGAGAAAATGTGTCCTTTGACACTTGTGAAAGGAAGAAGATAATCTACAATGTAGTAAGGCCTCCAAGCAAGGCTGTGTTGGAGAGGATAACACAAAGCAATAAGAAAAGGTGACAGAAACTGTTGATGTTGAAAATTTTTAATTGTTTATATAGTCTTCTCTAGTCATGAGGTGTTTGACATTGGAGAAGTGGAAACTCTGGAAGAATATGAGAAGAGGCAGTCAAGATATAAAGAAAGCATTGATGAAGAACCAATGATTATGGAGAATATTGTATTTGTCAAAAGCAAAACTGAAAGACAAGATATCAAGATTGAGGAGTTTGTACCCTTCTCAATTGAATATGATGGTCTAAAGACTCAAAAGACACTTGGAGTCAAAGCACCTAAACCAAGTGAAAGGTTCACGAAAGGAAGTAATCATGAAAGATACAAAGGAAAAGTTTGATGCAAGAATTGTGATGAGTATGGTCATCATACTGACTCATGTAATGAGAGAGTCAACTTCAAACGTTTTCATGTCCCAGATGAAACAAATTATGGACAAGACAATTTTTTGTACAAGCAAAAGTATGATACATACCTGCGACAAGGAAAGGCGTGTGGAAATGAAACCATAAGTGAGGATAGTTTGAAATCAGCTGAGGTCAAGATAAAGAAACCTGTGACTAAATCAGTAAGAAGAAGTATGTCTCCTAAGAAGTCTGAAAAGGTTGTGAAAAAGAGTGTTCAACCATTGAGAATTATTCCCAACAAGGACACATAATCTATGAAGTCTGATGATTCTCAAGGATCACCAAGTAGTGAGAAAAAAAGAAACAGGGGTATCTTTCCTAGAAAGAAACCAACTGAACTCACTAGTGATGAAAAGTATCTTTTGAAACATGGTTATGAACCTCAAGGTTTTCTTTGGAAACCCAATGTTGAAACCAAAGTGGAAAAGACTGCTGATGTGAGAGATTATTCAAAAGAGAAAGATTATGTTGTACAAGAAGCTGATAGTACAGATGGAGAATGCAAGAACATAACTTCATTTCTGAAAACTCCAAGAGAGTGTGGTTATGAAACTGACAATTCTGATAATCTTGAGTTAACACATGAAGATCCTGAACCTAGAACACTCACACCCAATGCTGCTACTGAAATTGAAAATGATTTTTTGCAAGTTGATATGACTTGCACTTCATCACTTAACTAATCAACTTCTTTGATTTGTGCAGGAACAGTCCACTCCACTGAATGAAGTGTGGTATATGGACAGTGGATGTTCTAGGCACATGACTTGTGACAAGAGGTCACTTGTTAATTATTAAGAGAATTTGAAGGTCTAGTGGCATTTGGAAGTGATGAGAATGGTGGAATGATAGTGGGAAAGGGAATATTAATAAATGGAAAAGTATCATTTGATAATGTGTTCTATGTAGAGGGACCGCAATATAACCTATTGAGTATATCACAGATGTGTGATAAGGGTTATAAAGTTGGTTTTGATGACTCACATTGTTTCATTTTAAGACCTGAATTTGTGATCCCACCTGACATGATTATGATGATGGCACCTATAAACGGCAACTTATATGAGCTGAACATGAAGGAAGCTGTTTCAAGAGGTGGTACATGTTTTGTTTCCAAAGCCACTGAAAATGAATCAAAATTGTGGCATAGGAAATTGTGTCATGTGAATATGAAGAACATGAACAAGCTTGTGAAGCGTGAGCATGTAATTGGCCTACCTACAAGGGAGTGGAAGATGGAAGAAAATTGTATTTCATGCCAAAAAGGTAAACAGCACAAGTCAACTCATAAGTCAAAACTCATCAATTCAATTGAACAAATGCTTGAATTACTTCACATGGATCTATTTGGTCCTGTGAGTGTCCCAAGCATAGGAAAGAAGAGTTATTGTCTAGTGATCATTGATGATTTTTCAAGATACACTTGGGGTTATTTTCTAAGTACAAAAGATGAGACTGTAGAGTTGATAAAGGGATGTGTGACAAGGATTGAGAACCATCTTGATAAGAGGGTGAAAGTGATGAGAAGTGACAATGGTACTGAGTTCAAAAATGGAGGGACTGAAGAATTTTGTGCAGAGAAAGGAATACTTCAACAATTCTCAGCTCCTAGAACTCCTGAACAGAATGGTATTGCAGAAAGAAGAAACTGAACACTCATTGAAGCTGCAAGGACCATGATAGCAGATGCTAACTTACTAGTTACATTTTGCGCTGAATCCATTAACACAGCCTGCTATGTTAAGAACAAGTTACTTCTCAAGACACAACAAGACTCCATAGGAAATATTCTTTAAAAGAAAACCCTTCATCAAGTTTCTTAAGCCTTTTGGATGCAAATGCTCACTATTGAACACCAAGGACTATTAAACAAGTTTCAAGCTAAATCCTTGGATTCCTTCTTTGTTGGATATTCTACACACTCAAAATCCTATAGGGTATATGTGAAAGATCATTTGTGTGTCATTGAATCATCTGACATATTATTTAACGAAAATCAGTTCAATACAGTTGATGGTGCAGCATGGCTGTTTGACCTTGAAAAATTGATCAAATCCTTCAAGATTTATCCTGAAGACTTTGATGAATCATTCTACAAGACCAGTGTGATTGAAGAGAGAAGTGGGATGACATTGGACTTGGAGAAGTTATGGAAGAAGGTTGCTAATAAAGAAAAGGAATATATATTTGTAAAGGGTCCCTCAAGTGAAATTGTTGAACAAGTTCAAGAAAATAATCAGGAAAACAATCAAAGTTCTGAATAAGATTATGCTGAAGACATTCAAGACAATCAAGAGATGCAAAATGATCAAGTTCAACATGAGGAAAACCCAATCAACCAAACAAATGAAGAGGAAGTTGTATCAACAGCAATATTTCAAGACATGTTTGAGAGGTTGAATATAGGAAACACTGGTGCATCCACTTCAAGACCAAATAATGAAGAAGCACCAGAATTTCATGATGCTAAAACAGAATTGATCATTGAGGAACCAGAACTCAATGAATCAAATCTTGACACAAATATGTATGCAGATATGATAGTTCAAACCTCTTATGTTGAAAAGAATCATCCTTCTGAAAACATCATTGGAGATATAAATGAAAGAGTTACAAGAAGTCATTCTGAATCTGCAAACATCTGTTTGTACTCCCGCTTTCTATCCCAAATTGAACCAAAGAATATTGTTCAAGTTTTAAAGGACAACAGTTGGGTAGAAGCAATGCAAGAGGAGTTGGCTTAGTTCAGAGATCTACATGTTTGGGATCTTGTTGACAGGCCAAGAAACAGATATGCAATTGGAACAAAATGGGTTTTTAGAAACAAAAGGGATGATAGGGGTATTGTGATTAAGAATAAGGCTAGACTTGTTGCACTTGGATGCCTACAAGAAGAAGGGATTGATTTTGAGGAAGTCATTGCACCAGTTGCAAGATTAGAAGCCATAAGAATTTTTCTTACTTATGCCGCCTCAAAGAATATCAAGGTTTTCCAACTTGATGTCAAATCTGCATTCCTAAATGGAAAGATTGATGAAGAGGTGTATGTGACTCAACCACCAGGTTTTGAGGATCCTGTGTATCCTAACAGGGTATATAAATTAAACAAAGCCTCGTACGGATTGCATCAAGCTCCTAGAGCATGGTATGAGGAGTTGTCAAACCATCTTCTTGAAAATGGTTTCCAAAGGGGAGCTATTGACAAGACACTCTTCTACAAAAAGAGAGGATCAGATTTGCTGCTGTTACAAGTCTATGTGGATGATATATCTTTGGGTCAACCAATGAACAAATGTGTATGGAGTTTGAAGGGAGATGAAATCCAAATACAGCAAGAGCTCTATGGGAGAAATGAACTTCTTTCTGGGACTGCAAGTTCAACAGAAAGCTGTTGGAATTTTCATTTACCAAACCAAATATGTGCAGGACATTTTGAATAAGTTCATATTTCATGAACTCAAAACTGCTACAACTCCAATGGACACAAAAGAAAAGATGGTAGCTGATGAAAAGGGAGAGCCTGTGGATGAACTTGAATATAGAACCAAATTTGGATCCCTGATGTACCTAACTGCTACAAGACCTGACATTATGTATGTTATTTGTGTCTGTGCAAGATTCCAGTCAAGTCCACAAATTTCTCACATGAATGCAATCAAGAGTATTTTTAGATATTTGAAAGGAAGACAAGACTTGGGGATTTGGTATCCAAAGAACCAGTCTTTTGATTTGATTGCCTACACAGATAGTGATTATGATGGGTGTAACATGAGCAGGAAGTCAACCTCAGGTGGATGTCAATTTCTGGGAGACAGGCTGATGTCATGGCAATGAAAGAAGTAGACCACTGTGTCCATATCAACTGCAAAAGCTGAATACATTGCTACTTCTGCTTGCTGTGCCCAAGTTCTCTGGATTCAGAACCAAATGCTGGACTATGATTTGAATTTGCTGAACATTCCTATTTTTGTTGATAATACTGCTGCATATTTTACTGTAAAAAATCCAGTTCAACATTCAAAGACTAAGCATATTAAAATCAGACATCACTTCATAAGAGATTGGAGTGAGAAAGGTTTGATTGAAATGAAGAGAGTTGATACAAGTGATAACTTGGCTGACCTATTCACCAAACCACTTGACAGAACCAGATTCAACTTTCTTTTAAAAGCCCTGGGAATGATCAACTCAGATGAGGTCTGATTGAGGATGTGTGCTTAATGTGTGTCTCTATGTACTAATTGATTATATTATTTGAGGTCACACACACTGAATGTTGAATGAATATGTTCTCATATGTGATCTGTTTGATGTTAACTGATATGTGCTTAAGTGATTATCTATGCAACTTAGGTGTCATTGATGTTTATAATTGCTTGTCAATTTACTATTTTGATGTTATGATAAGTAGTTTGAATTGTCTAAACTGATTAAATGCTTGTATGATATCATGATTGATTGATTGAATATATGTTTTATCTTATATGGTGATGTGTTAGGATTTATTAGACTATACATATTGAAAAGTCCGCTTGTTTGTAATGATGTCATTGATGATAATGATTTGATTATGTTATGCTTGTTTTTGTGTCAAAATGTGTTTTCTTGTCAAAATGTTATGCTAAATTGAAGCTGCAAAGAAAAACTTTTGATTAAAACTAATTTTGATAACACAGAGCAAGTTGGTTATGGTGATGAGATATGATAATACTATTCAGTTCAAGCTTTAAAGAAGCTTAAAAGAATTTTCAATGAAAAAGTCTCAAAAAGTTACATTTGCTGAAAATTATGTCATTTGCACAAGTTGGAAAGGCATATACTTGTATATGTTGGTCCTGTCATCTGTTATCAGAATTGATAGAATAGCCATTAACCTGGAAAAATGAAAGTATTTGGGGCAAACTGTAACTTGTTTTCTATTCATTCACTTAATATATGTCAATAATTCTGATTTGAAGGAACATATACTCACTTATATGTTTGGTTATGTTGACCACTTGTGGTCAAACAGGTGAGCCATTTACTAGTCAAATAAGAGATATTGGGGTGTTTGAATTTAAAACTGTTTAATTATGGGAAATGATAGTACATTGACTACTTAGACAATCATATGGATTTAATAGGCCAAAAAGGCACTTAGTATAGTCATTAACATGTATGGTTGCTTTCTCATGATGTGTAAAATCTAAGGTGATATAAACATAAGGAAACTGCTATATCTTATGTGGAGTTACATTGTTGTCTATGCATGTTCCTATATAAATCTTTCCAAATGATAGGCAGAAAAGTGATTATCCAGTCACACACAAGCCTGTTGGTATTTGGTCACCAAAATGAAACGTCTGTTTTAAAAATAATGACACAGAACAACTGTGAACAACATAATTTTTGAAATTTTTATCAACCAAAAGTTGATTAATGTTCATAAACCTTTTTAAAAGAAAATGCAAACATGAGGGTTAATACTATAACTACAGGGGTGGAGGCAATCATATAAGTCCTTTAAACATCCTGAATGAAATGCTTTTAAGTCCGACTAGCGTGGCATGTAAGTCCAACGTTCAACCTCACATATGTTTGTAAATTTGAAAAGAAATATCTCAAAATTTTCAAAAATATGTTCTGTCATTAAAAGTTTTGACCAAATCCAGGGGGTCAAAGTCAAATTGGGATGATCTGGAGAAAGCCAAATAAGCCTTGAGAACAGATAAGTAGCATCAGAAAACAACATGTGTTATCAATTAAGAATCATGCATATTAAATGAAATTAATCATATCACCAAAGAAATGAAATTCATGTTAAGTCTAGACCGGCTGTTGACCTGTCTATGCTGTCATAATAATGCTGAGAATGAAGTATTGACAAAGCTACTTAGTCAATATGATCCCATTATTGAGATCTTTTCAGCAAAAGAAAGAAATAGTTTTGAAAGGAATCATAACTGACATTTGATCTCTAAATACACCATTTGCTCTTAAGCAATAAGTTTTAATGATAAGTTCAGTTGACAATAGATTTAAGTCAAAAAGAGATGCATTTTGCCTTCAAAAGGTTGAATATGTATATTCGGTCAAGGTTTGATGTTTTCTAACCTTCGCGGGCACAAAACAGTTGAATATGTATTTTTGGGCAATGTTTGATATTTTCTAACCTTTCTGAGTAAGCTTAGCCACTTTGAAGTTTATGTTTTTCGGGCATGCTTTGAAGTGTTTACACTTTCCGGGTAAGGTACTCAAAATTCTAACTTACCGAGCATGCTTGATCTCTGAACATCTGTATGTGATCTAAGCTTGATCTCTCGATCCGAGAAACCTTTGCATCTTATGTGTTGTATATGTTTATTTGAAATTACAAGCGTTTTCGGGAAGACCTTGTCTCCCGGACACACTTTATATATTTCGGGCACACTTTTGATTCCAAAGTTTTCTCAATATACTTGGTAATTTCAAAATTGACTTTCCGAGTACACTTTGTGCTAGGAATCCACTCGAAGCACACTTTGTATTTCTTGAAAGTTTTTCGGATATACTTTGGGTATTGTGAATAATTTTCGGGTAAGGTTTGCTATAGGTCATTTATTCGGGTAAGGTATGTGCTTAACTGTATGTTATCCGAGTAAGGTTAGAAGTATGGTTAAAATATTTATTTGGGCATCTTAACTAATTTCTATCAAGGTTTCCTACTAGATGTTATATACTTGATTATTCATCTTGTGATTCAGTTCTCAAGCTATCTGGTATTTCAAAAAGGTCTTTCTTCATTTAATTTAAATTTCATTAATACTTTACTTTTACAAACCTATAATCGAGTAAGGTTTGAGTAAGTGGAATATACCGGGCATTCTTTGAAAAATCCCACATTGACAATTTCCGAGCAAGATTTGCCAAATTCACTAACTTGGACTTGGGTGTTTTTAAATGTGTAAAAATTAAATCAGATAAGATTAATGTTTGACATCTAACTCACTAAACGACAAATTGCATTTTAAACCCACTTTCAAAAGGTATATAAGATGGAGTGAGATATTTTTTAACATTATTTTTCCCTCTCTCTCTCCTTCCACTGCTTACTCAAAGAAACTCAAACCGACTCATTGCATTCTAAATTAATCCATACCCTAAGTTTACCAGCGCTCTAATTCCGTCTCGGTAAGCAATAATAATATGTGTTCCGATCACGATTAGATGATTATGAGCTTTGATTATGTATTTTCGCTAACTCTCTGTTTTGTGTGTAGGTTTTAAATTTGTCAAAGAACAGGTTCTTAATGAAATTTCTTTCTTTCTTCTTCAATTTAAAACTTGAAATTCCTTAAAGTAATGAACTTTATGACTAATTTCACTTTAAATATGTTTGATTGTGTTTTTTATACAGTGGTTGCAAAGATCAAACATCTGGTTTGCGCTAACGGAAAATCTAGTAATTTACCGGAATCATTCGTTGGATTTCTGTAACCCGGCGACATTGATTGATGATGTGAATGGTAGACGAATAGAAGCCACTATTGCTAATCATGAAATACGAGTGGATGAGGCTGTGATTCGGAGATGTCTACAATTGAATGATGATAACCCTAACCCAATCCATCTTACAACTGCTCAACTATACAAGATTTTTGTCATGTGTGTGGGTTATCCAGGACACACAAAAGATGGGAAATTCTAGAAGTGGATGTTCCCAACTATTTACAGATTCTTGATACACCACATAATATAGGGTTTTGCACCGAGGAAAGGGTCTTGGACCCTCATGAGCAGGGATTTGGCAAATGCTACTGTTGCAGTATTGTTTAACTATCCATTCAACTTTTCAAGAATGATATTTGATGGATTAGTTCAGATTTTGGAAAAACCCATCAAGCAGAAATTTTTGGCTTATCCGAGATTCCTTCAAATAATTTTCAATCAAGAGTTGGAGAACTTACCAACTACAGGAACCACTCATATTCTGCAAAATCCAGACACATTTAAAAGAATAGAGAATCTGGCTAGCAAAAGCAGATTTGATCCAGACGAAGTGTATGAGGATCTGCCCTGGCTATTGTTTGATGATATATTGATACCTTCATTGAATGTGTTATTATCTGAAAATGGAGAGGATTTTGATGGAGAAAATGATGAGGATGCTAGAGGTGATGACAGTTCGGATGATGGTAATGATGATGATGGAGATGGAAATGAAGGAGGGGCTGGAGGAGCCATAGTCGATGATGTACTTACTCAGGGAGAAAACCAACCAATCCCAACACCACCATCAACACCTTTAGACTCACCACCCCACTCACCATCTCACTCACCACCTCACTCACCACCACATTCACCACCACCCACCGTAAACAAATCACCACCACCCACACTGAACCAAACCCACCACATTCCTCTCCAATTATAAATGACCAAATAACTCACTCACCACCTACTCACATGCCTATCCAACCCCAACCCCAATCTGATATCCAGTTTCCAACCCATCCTCAAACTCAAACCCAAACCCAACCTGAAGCCCAATTCCAACCTCAAGTCATGTAACACCCCGTAACCGCAGCGGAAACGTAAACGGGATGCAACAGACGCCTCTGATATCAACCACATTGTTTATAAAGAAAACTGAATGCATTAATATACTTCAAAATTACATTATCTCATATTTCATTACCGTATAGGTGATACACACATCATACAATACGATACATAAATTCTATTTATTATAATGTATCCTAACATCCCGCACGCAAATCTTACACACATCAAGCACTTAGCACGTAAGCAATCACTTCATCTTAGTTGTACCTGAAAAGCGTGTGAGAAAACGGGTCAACTACGAATAGTTGGTGAGTTTCACAATTTGAGTAAACCTAGATAAATCAATATCATAATATAATATTATCTGGGGACACTGTTAACCCAGTACTGTACCCTTTCCGGGGGCAATGTTAACCCAGAAACACCTCTTTGGACATCTGGGGACACTGTTAACCCAGTACTGTACCCATTCCGGGGGCAATGTTAACCCAGAAACACTTCTAGACACATCTGGGGACACTGTTAACCCAGTACTGTACCCATTCCGTACGATTCCCGTACAATCAAATATTTATAAATACACGCAAATCCATGCGTTCAGTATGTACTTAAACATTTCAATAGTAACATGCTTCCGCCCCGGGAAAATATTTGAAAATAATTCAGAAAAAGGGGCTCGTGAAACTCACCTTAGCACATGCAAGCAGGTAACAACAATCATTATCCACTAACACGTCCAAATCTTGTAATATGATCCCTACGATCGTTATTATACAATTATTGTTTATATAATCTTTAACCGTGTTAACCGGTACATCTGGGGACACTGTTAACCCAGTACTGTAGCCGTTCCGGGGGCAATGTTAACCCAGAAACACTTCTCCGGACTCAGATTGTGATATCGTTTAGAGTTCCATGGTCACAATTACTATTAGTTTGTTTTCCCCGTTTTGCGTGCATAGCACGGTTATCCGTTTTTACGTTCCAAAATTGAGTTTGGTCACACACGACCCGAAAATAGTCGTTGACTGATAATTTAATTAAAGTTGTGAAATTAGAGCTCGGTTTAGACGCCCCGATTGGCCGCGGGACCCGTTTCCGTCTTTAGTTCACCGGAAACTGTTAAATCGTTTAAAATTACCCAAATCATCCGAATTATTTTCGGATGATTTATTTTTGCTTGTTTAACTCAGTTATATGAAAATAGTTCATTTTTAGGGTTTTTATACACCAGTCAGTTCGTCTACTCGAACTTTGCTGGTTTACGGGTTTTATAATATAAAAGTTCACTTTTATTCCAAATAAATATCCGTTCATCCTCTGATCTTTAGATTTTGCACAAATAACATTTTGACAGTGGGGAAATTTATAAAAATATTTTCAGAATTAATTTTTATATTTAAAATTTATTTATCTATTTTTAAACACCATTTAAACACTAAATATGTCGTAAATACCAAACGAACTTAGAAAAATCCCAAATTTTTCCTGGATGTCCCCTGCCATCCACATAGTCCCCTGTAATTTTTCCAAAACGAAAATCTCTCTTTACATGCCATTTTCACTAAAACCGAGCTAGAAAACCCTAGAACTCGTTTAACCGAAAAGCCTACATAGACTTCTCCAACTGACCTCAAATTTTGTGTGTGACTTATTCATGATATAAAAAGCTAATATGCAATTTTCCAGAATTTTTCATGATATTTAACTATTTTTCACCATTTTTGGAAAAAACCGAGCATTAAATTCACCAAATATTCATCCTTTGTCCAAAAATTACCAAAATTCACAGAACTCTTATTTTTATGTTTAGAATATCCCTGTAAAATTTCATGACCCAACTCTAAACCATAAACAATCTGTCCAAAAACTCCAAAACCGAACATAAACCGAATATACCTTTCGTTTTCCGCCACTACAAGCTACAAACTCGTCTTTCCGCCTTATCTACCACTAAACACAGAACCTACAACCAACATACCACAATACCAAGCAAGTTACACTCACGATCAAGCCACTTACACTATAGTTTCGGTTATGATTCAAAAGCAAAGATTTAAACCGTAAAAATTCGTTCTTGGTTCGTTTAACTTCTTTCTTGGACCAAGATCCCTTGTATAACCTGTATACATCACTTGATCATGCAAGAATCGGTTTTCATCTTTGAAACCTCATTTTCTTGCAAATAAACTCAAAAAAAGAAGATGAACACGTAAATAACTCGTTCTTTACCTCGGTTTTCTTGCTCCAAATCTCGGTTTTTGAGTGAAATGTGGAGAGAATTGAAGATGGATGTTGAATGTTGGATGAAAAAAAAGAAATGAAAGAATAGGGGATACTCCCCCATCCGATCGGAACTCTTAGGGGGGTGGGGTGGGACCCACCTCTCTATTCCTAGCCACATGTTTGGACTTCGGATATCCGGATAATGTTTTGGATAATCTGGTTCAGTTCGTTTTTCGGTTAAATGTTTAATTCGGCTTAAAACGAGGCTAAAACGGTCGTTTTTCGGCTTAAAAATGAAATTTATATTAAACCTATTTAAAAACTTTAAAAAACTTAAACCATGACATTTACTGACTTAAAACATCATATTATTAATAATTGCGCATCTTTTTCGGCTTGATCGATCATCTCTTGCTCGGTTTGGTATTGAAGGTTTCGTTTAATGTACCGACGTACCATTAAATCGAAATTCTTTTTCTGTGCCGTACTTTACTTATCCCGAAGCATTAATGCTTCGTAACATCACTAAATATTATAGATATCGTCTATAATTGAACCCTCGATTCGTTCGGGTTTCAATAACTATCGATCGTTTAATCGCATATTCAATACGACGAATTATATATTCATGTACAATCAATACAGTGAACCATGTATTCTCGTATAATTACTATGGTAATTCATGTACCCGACATTAAATATGACGTAACTATTGTCTACCGGTTAGGGTATACCGGGTTTCGTCGGAATCGTTACATTCTTCCCCCGTTAAGAAATTTCGTCCTCGAAATTTTACACGCTCACTATCCCTTTCCGAGGGAAAGGTGGGGGTTTTTCCTTCAGAATTCACCCTCGCGTTACCAGGTATAATCTGGTCCTCGCTGTGAATTCCACTTAATCTTAATCAATAAAGCTTGGTGTGTCCAAACTGTTTAGTTTTCCCGTCTACTATCACTACGGAATTATTTATGATATCAAGCATGTCTTCTATGAGTACCTCCATTACTAGTACTTTCGTTGCCTCATCGTTTAGGTACTTTTCAATCCGTATGCATGGCAAAACATCATGTATAATACTTAGCCCCTGGAGTACTCTAATCGATAAACTAAATGACCAATCATGGAGATAGTCTCATGAGGTCCAATATATTAAGGAGCTATTTTTGGTTTTGACAAACCTCATATCACCTCTCTAAGTTGATGCCTTAAAAATGCCTTGTCACCTCTTTCCAGTGACAATGGTTTCCTTTTAATGTTGGCATAAATCCTTTGCCAATCACGCGCTGCTTTCAACTCATCTTAAATATTATAAATCCGATTGGTTGTTTCCCGAATCATTTCAAATCTTATGGCTTGATTGACGCCCATTTTCAATTTAACAAATTGGTGATAATTACTTCACCCATAGAAAGCTTCAAGCTCTCGATGCTTCCTTCCCCGCCTTCCAATAATGGAAGTAGGATGACCATTTCGATCTGAGATAATTGAAAATGGTACCCCACGACGAGATACCATTTCACCATCATGAATTTGAGCGAGAATTCATTGTGGTAATCGTCATGGATTGGGATGAAATGCGAGGATTGGTTAATCGATCCGCGATTACCCAATTTACCTCATGCCTTTGATATATCATGGGAATTTGCGTCCCGAAATCCATTGTAATTTATTCCCACTATCATTGGCGAATTTTCTGTCGTTGTGGCGTTCCCCAGGGTTTTCGGTGTGCAGCCTTATCTCTTGCATAACTCAAATATCCTCCAACATATCTTTCTCCAAACTCAGCCATTAATAAAATCCTTTCAGATATTTGCATCATCAATAGTCTAATCCGATCCCGGATATATGGAATATTTCGATCTATGCGCTTCGTCCATGATTAATTCACGAAGGTCATGGAGGGTCGGGATCCAAACCCGATTTTTGAAGTAGAGAATTTCGCCCACGCGCTGTTCGAAATTCTTCTCATTGCCGTAAGGTCCCTCCTTTTCCAATTATTTCTCTTTCAACGCCTCACGTTGAACGACTCGAATCAGGTCCGAAAGGTTCGACTTAACTATCATCCCTAGCGCCCGCACTCGCAATGGCTTAACCCGATCTTTCCTACTCAAGGCATCGGTTACGACGTTAGCCTTGCCGGGGTGATAACGGATGTCACAGTTATAATCGCTTACAACTCGACTCATCTTTGTTGAATATTAGACTGCGGTTTCTTATCATCTATAAAATTTGTTCGTTTGCGTCGTACAAAGGATTGTGAGTTGGGTAACGCTAAAAATTCGTCAATAACCGCTGATAGTCTCCGGCTAGTCCTAAAAATTGGCGCCTTTCCTTTGGCTCCTTGGGTGACTGCCAATTTTAATGGTTTCTATCTTATTTGAATCTATGTGAAATCCTTATTGCTTTACAACATGACCAAGGGATTATGCTTTCTGTATTCAAAGTCACATTTCGAAAACTTCGCGTATAACTCCTCTTGCTTTAACACTTCCACCATTTTCCTTAGACGTCGTTCGTGCTCTTCCTTACGTTACAAATATATCAAAATATCATCAATGGATGCTATGACAAATTTGTCAAAATAAAGTTTACAGACTTGGTTCATGAGTTCCATGAATACTGCCGGCACACTTGTTAGCCCGAACGGCATAAATAAGAATTCATAATGGCCGTAACGAGTCCGAAACGCTGTTGTTGCAACGTCCTCCTCTTGGACTTTTCATTTGGTGATAACTATATCTAAGATCAATTTTCTAAAAATAAATCGCCCCTTGCAGTTGGTTAAATAGATCATTTACTTCGAAGAAGTGAATACCTATTCTTGATCGTTACTTTATTCCATTCTCCCTAGTCAATACATATCCTAACACTTCCGTCCTTCATTTCCCAAATAACACTGGTGCACCCCATGGTGACTAACTAGGTCGTATAAAACCTTATCCAAAAATTCTTGCATTTCAGTTGGTGCAAGTCGGTAAGGTGTTTTATCAACAGGGCCAACTTGAGGCATTAAATCAATTCTGAATTCGACCTGTCGGGTTGGCGGTAATCCGGGAAGTCCTTCTGGGAGAACTTGTGGAAATTCGCGTACCACCGGGATATCTTCTATATGTTTTCTTTTCAATCTGAGGCAATCACGTTTGTTAAATACACCACGTCTTCTTGTCGTAAATATTATAACATCTCAAGATGAGATTAGAGTGGTAACATAATACCGTACACTTTTCTCTGTATCTAATCGCTTCTTCGTCCGAAGGAGAGCTTCTAATCATCTTCTTTTCATATTTGATTTCAGCTTCATGTTGAGTTAGCCAATCCATGTTAACTATTACGTCAAAACTTCTTAACTTTACTGGTCGTAGGTCAACAAGGAAAGGTTAATCGTTCAGAATAATAGGACAATTCCGAACAATTTAGTTAACCATTAGGGGTTTACCGTTAGCGATTCTACTGTATAGGGTTCTATAGTTTCACTAATCGGTATCTTTCTAAATGATAGGAGGTTAACAGGAACTAACTTCTATCGACGACCGTAAAAATATCACTGAAGCCTATTGATTTAAAACTACAACATTCTTAACACCACCTTTGGATCATGACGTGCTTTATTCGAATAATCACAAAAGCACGTCTCCTTGCTTGATCAGAGGTTGATGCTTGTCATGAGGTTCGTCTTCCAACGACACCTTGGTTCAACTTTGGGCAATTTCTCTTGAAACGTTCTGTACTGCCACATTCATAGCAAGTACAACTGTTTGGTATAATTTGATTTCTTTGAATGGATTGTTATTGAAGTTGTTGGGTTCGGAGTGGTTGTACACGAATGGGTTGGGGTTGCCGGTTCACATGGCTATAATTGGTTCTACAATTGGGGCATTACGTCCATCTTTACCACACCTGTGGCCTACTATCACTCGACACTCTTCTTCCTACCGATAACCATATTTTCCACATTTAGGGTAGGACCCTTCATGCGGTTCATGTCATCACACCAGAACTAGTCTTAGTATAATTCTGGGTTATAGGACATATCTACTTATTCAAAAGCCTATCTTGCACTATACCTTTATCATTTCTCTTCTTTAACACTCGACGTCTCACCTAACGTCCTTCCCGTCCGCTTCCCATAGAGTCAAATATATCAATGCTGGCTTGTGACACAACCCTTCCAAAGGTTGTATATTTTACAGGATTGACTATACTCCTTATCGATGGAGTTAGTCCCCCATATGGCGCTCACTTCGCTTAGTTTCAGGAGTAATTAGCCATGTTACCAGACATGACAATTCCTTCAAACGATTAGCGTGTTCTAAGTGATCAGCGCACAATATTTCTATCTTCCATAGCTCAGTTTCCAATCTCTGAACTTAATTACTTGAATAAAAATGCTCTAGCACAAGAATTTTAAGTTCTGACCATATCATCTGAGTAGAAATTTTCTAACTATAATTTTGTACCATCGTGTTCCATCACGATACAACATAATCTACCAACATATCTGTAGCATATTTCACTACACAATGTTCTAGGCTCTTACCAATATCCTAAACCATTTCGATCTTTTTCTATCCACTTGCTAATCTATTCCTCCCTTTACCATCAGTAAACTATTAATAATTTCCTTAACACAACCAACAAACATATCCTTCATACCGGATCTAATTCATTACGACTACTATTCATGTTTAGTTTATAATTAATACTTGTAGTCATAATAGAATTCAGTGGGACATTATCTCTCTTAGTAATACCACTACGAATTGAAATATTCATATTCATGTGATTGCTCGATCTATAATTCTGCGATCACATTTGTATTAACACTAGCAGTGATCTGTGATACGACATTCGGTATCATCATCTGCTATCCTTGAGCAATAAACTGAATCATATCAATCTCCATCATTGGAGTTACTCTTTTTATGTCATTCTGCCGTACTCATCCCGTACGCAGTAATCAATACTAATCTCACCGTATAACTCGTTACCAGCTCAATCATAACAGCAGGTACACATACACACCAAATATTTTCATACATATTACACATACCGGTATCTTGTATATATGTCCCACAAATATAATATCATAAGGACTTAACCTGACGTCGGTTAACGTTTAAATATGTTTCATAGCCCTTGTCACCAATTGACATATAGATCTTTCTCGACAAAGATTAATGTTTAATATGCTTGATTTCAATATCCTTCTGCATGTCAGCATAACCGATACATGCTCACCGTGAGCACCAAACGATTACGTACCACGGAGTTATAATATCCGTGTCTATTTGTATATCCGGCATACACGGTATACCACCTACGAACGAACAACCAACTAGGATATAATGATTCCAACACCTCTTTGTGTATGGGTAATCATTCTATTCGAGTATACATGGGTATGGGCATCTAACGGATGTAAGGTTAACATAGGGAGTTGCAAGGTTCAAGGTGATCGCGCACATGGGTTACCTTCAAATATTATCAACTACTATTATGGGAAATTCTATCACTTGCTCAGTCAATGTCCTCAGGCGTTCTAGGTTCGCTAAAATCGTTGATTCTCGATCTGGAGGTGGTATGACTCATATGTTTGAGAGTGAGAGATACACATATATATTTATATATATTATTTTTATCTGCTCATTTATTATCAAATTTATTGTTATTATTATTATTTTATTTTATTCTATTTATTTATTTATTTATTTATTTACCTTAATGGAATAAGAATAGGTTCAGGTACAGGTCCATCCGTACGTGAGGGTCGGCGGTTCGGGTGAACATAGGGGGTTATTAGGATATACGGTACCGGTGTTGGTAGGGTAAGCGATTTATCAATTTTGGTTGGGAGTGACGGTTACTAGATATTTCTGTTTAACGTCAAACGGGAGATCTAACTTGGTACTATCATAACTATGGCCCGATAAGTCAGGCTTATCATCAACCAATGCTCTAGAAATCTCAGCATACTCGGTACTTTTATTATTTCATCCCCCGGTTCTTTATCCGGGTCCTATTTCTCAATACATGTACCCACAAGATATATACATGTATATATATACACATTAGCACGCATAAATAATATTATATACTTTACACATATGTTGCCATTTTTACCTATTAATGTACCCCGTGACTTCCCCTGAATTCCCTCGTGCGGACAAATCTGTTATTATGTTCCGGACCATAATAACTCACGTGTCCATCCAAGTTCATCCAGACCTCGTCACTATAACTTATTAGTTGATATTCAGATCCTATAATACTTGAGCTACTGGTTATATTTTAGGTATCATTTAAAGACATCCTAATTCTTTATAACCAATGGCTTTGATATCAAGTTCTGTAACACCCCGTAACCGCAGCGGAAACGTAAACGGGATGCAACAGACGCCTCTGATATCAACCACATTGTTTATAAAGAAAACTGAATGCATTAATATACTTCAAAATTACATTATCTCATATTTCATTACCGTCTAGGTGATACACACATCATACAATACGATACATAAATTCTATTTATTATAATGTATCCTAACATCCCGCACGCAAATCTTACACACATCAAGCACTTAGCACGTAAGCAATCACTTCATCTTATTTGTACCTGAAAAGCATGTGAGAAAACGGGTCAACTACGAATAGTTGGTGAGTTTCACAATTTGAGTAAACCTAGATAAATCAATATCATAATATAATATTATCTGGGGACACTATTAACCCAGTACTGTACCCTTTCCGGGGGCAATGTTAACCCAGAAACACCTCTTTGGACATCTGGGGACACTGTTAACCCAGTACTGTAGCCATTCCGGGGGCAATGTTAACCGAGAAACACTTCTAGAGACATCCGGGGACACTGTTAACCCAGTACTGTACCCATTCCGTACGATTCCCGTACAATCAAATATTTAAAAATATACGCAAATCCATGCGCTCAGTATGTACTTAAACATTTCAATAGTAACATGCTTCCGCCCCGGGAAAATATTTGAAAATAATTCAGAAAAAGGGGCTCGTGAAACTCACCTTAGCACATGCAAGCAGGTAACAACAATCATTATCCACTAACACGTCCAAATCTTGTCATATGATCCCTACGATCGTTATTATACAATTATTGTTTATATAATCTTTAACCGTGTTAACCAGTACTATACCCATTCCGGGGGCAATGATATCGTCTATAATTGAACCCTCGATTCGTTCGGGTTTCAATAACTATCGATCGTTTAATCGCATATTCAATACGATGAATTATATATTCACGTACAATCAATACAGTGAACCATGTATTCTCGTATAATTACTATGGTAATTGATGTACCCGACATTAAATATAACGTAACTATTGTCTACCAGTTAGGGTATACCGGGTTTCGTCGGAATCATTACAAGTCACATCACAATCCTCACCACAAAACCAAACTTCAATCCATATACCTGGACATTTCCACACTTCACCATCCAACAACCCTTCCTCAAGTGCATTTCTAATAAAAAGAAACTTTGACCTTCTTTGCCAAAACATTGATCTAAAAGGTGAAAATTCTGAGTTAAAGAAGGAAAATTATGAACTTATGACTCTATTGGCTTCTGTAAAAGATAAAATTCGAACCCTGGAGCAGGAGGTTGAGAAGACCTAAGCTGCCCCAAAACAGGAGGAGAATATAGATGTGCAAACTGATGTTGCTGGTACTGCAGATGTTGAAAAGGTGGATATAGGAGTAAGGACAACTGGTGTGGATGGTCTGACTTGTTTTCTAAATGCATATGAAGATGATGAGGATAGTGAAGAGAGGAGAATAGGAGATGATGATTATGAGGCAGATTTATCTGAAAGAGAAGAACAAAACTATGATGTGAATGATGAGATAATGAATGTTGTATAGAGAGATGATGATGAGGAGGAGGAAAGAGGAGAGAAAGAAACTGAGGTCAGAGATGAAATGTTGAATGTGGATGAAAATGTGGTTATTAATGAAAATACTGAAGTGATTACTAATGATAATACTACTGATGAACAAACTGATGAGATAAATGATAATATTGTTGCTACTGAGGAGCCTACTCCTGCTGAAACTGAACAACCTGAGAGCTCCAAGAGGGCAGAGCATGTTGAGGAGATAAATAAGCTGGATAGGGATATTGATGACTTCCCACTAGAAACTGAGGAAGAATTGAAAAGAAGATTAGAAAAGGGCAAAGCAAAGGTGTATGAAGAAGATCCTGTTAAGGCAAATGTTGATAGGGAAGAGGAAGAGGAAGAAGAAGATAAAGCAACTGCTGCTGCCAGGAAATTACAACAAGCAATAAATGAAACATGGGAGAGGGAACGCATTGCCCGAACCATGGATCCTAAAGAATTAGCAAAGAAGGAAGCCCTGATTGATCAAGCCAATGTTGCCAAAATAATTAATGATGAAGAGGCTGATGATCAAGTTGTTATTGAAGATTTGATTAATTTGAAAAGGAATGAGGAAGTGGATAACTCTCTAGCCTTTGTAGTAAGTATGTCTTCCCAATCCACAAGCCAACCTCAACAGGAACCTGAAAAACAAACTGAAAAAACAGTTGAGGAAATAATGGATAAGGCTTCAAGGATTCATGAAAATGTAAGAAGATTTGAAAAGTTTTATTCAAGAAAAAGGAAATCTTCTGATCAAGCTAGAGGAGCTGAATCAGTGAAGAAGGGAAAATGGTATGAAAAGAACAATTACTATGTTGAGACTCGTGATGAGCAGGCAATTCCTATAGGGGCAGTGCCTATACAAACCTAAAAGCCATGTGAATTTGTTGAAGGAGTACCAAATGCTCCAATCCCTGAAGATCCAACTCCTGATGAACCAAAGATTGATGCTGTAGATGAATCTACAGAGGAGGAGGATGAATATGATGATGATGATAATGAAAGTGATCAGGGGAATGGTAATGACAATGTCAATTTTGAAGCTCCTGAAGTTACAATGACTAAAGAACAAAGGAGATGCATTGAGCAAAGTCTGTTGGATGCTAAGCAGAAAGATCCATTGGTCATGAAATTGATGAGTTTTGGAATAAGCTTTGAATCTATATCCTCTTTGAATGATGATGAGATGCAGAAATAATTGGATGAAGAAAGAGATATTGTTAAGAAGAAAATGGAACAAAAGAATAGAGATGGCCAGAAATACAGAGAGTATTTGAGAACATATGGTTACTCTGAGAAAGATTTGTCACACTTCAAACATGAAAAGTTGAGAGAAGCTTATAATAACATCAGAGAGGAAGTGAAAGAAAAATTTGTTAGAGAAAATGAGCTTGCATAGAAACTTGATGCTCTTAAAAAGAAGTTTGCAGGAAAATATGGATACTTAATTGAGAAGGGGATGGCACCAGAAGCAGTGAATAATTTAACCAAGCTTGTTGTTGAGTCACTCTACAACAAATTTTAAAAGAAAGATCAATTGAAAGAGTGATGCCTGAGTCCTCTACTGTATAAGAAAGGGGAGATCAAGAGAAACCCCCTGAAAAGAAAAAAAACTATTGACACTCAAGGAGAGACAAAAGGCCCAAGTTGAGAAAGATAAATCAAAAGAGGCTACTGCTAATGAAACCCCAATCCCAGTGGAAGTAAAACTTGAACCAGTTGATGAACCTATCATTCCATGGGAAAACGAAGAAATGATCAAAATATTAAGAGGTATAATGTTGAATCAAAGAGGTATGGATGCGGATACTTTTAAAGCATTAAGTAAAGATGATTTGAAAGAACTGTTTTATATACAAAAGGCTGAGTGGGAAAAGGTTCTGATGGAAAGTAATAATCCAAGAAGTTTTATAGATGGGAGATTTGTACCTGCGGGGTTGTCAAAGAATCCTGGTGGAGTGAAAATGATGTTGAGTCTGTGTAAAGAGGCAGGAGAAAACTTTGCAGATCTCATCAACCTCCCTGCTGAATTGATAGAATCAATGTACATCAAAACTTTCAAGTTGAGACCGAGCAAACCAATGAAATCAATCCCATTTTGGCCTCCATTTTCAAGGCAACACATAGCAGCAGGTAGAGGTGAATCAAGTAGAGCTGGATCCCAAAGAACAGCAAGACCACAATCCAATGTGGATCTACCAAGAACTCTCTACTTTGATTCAGTCTCTGAGTCTTTAAAAGTGATCATGGAAAGCAGACAGCAGAGAGACATAATTATAAGAGGTGATTTTGCTGAATTCACTCAAGAATAATTGGAGAAAATGGCCACACTCAATCTATATGATTATCATGAAACAAACAAGTTGGCTGGGAGACAGTAGAATGAACTCTACTAAGTACCTTAAGGATGAAGCTGACAAGGGATTCCCATTCTTGAAAGAAATGAAAAGCTGGAGGATGTTCAAACATGATAGAACAAGAAGGGCTACTAGATTGAAGAAGATAGCCAGTGCAGAATTGAACTGCCAGTTTTCAGTGATAAATAGAAATCTAGTGTCAGACATGAATACCTACATAAGTACTGAAAGGAGAATGACACGCCCTAATTACACAATTCAGAAGAATGGCATCATAGCTGAAATTGAGTACAAAGAAAATGATGGCCACTATGTGCTTAGAAATTCTGATTGGCTTATTTTGGGGATAATTAGAAGAGATCAAGACCTGATCTATTTGCACAACGAAGAACTAAGAGATATAAGGGATTTGTACATTCCTGAAAGTCACATTCATTACCAAATCCTTTCTAACCTTAAGCAAAGGGCAGGAACTGTGATTGTGAATCGTAGACAAGCAGCCTACTATGCTTCAAGAAGATGAAGACTTTCTTTAGAATATGCATTGATATGTAATGTCTTCGAACATAATTCTGATTATGTAATTGTTTATGTTTATGAATATGTAAAAATTTGTTTTTGATTTAATGTGTATTTTAACTATGTGTATGTAACTGTAGAAGTGTTTTGGGACATATGAGGTGTTCCAATCTAGGGGGAGATTGTTGAGTCAAGATTTGACCAAAAAAATGATCACTAGGGAGATTGGAATCTTCTCAACCTCCTCTAGAATAACTAAATATGGAAACGGGCATACCTGAGACATCCGAGCAAGGTTTTACTTAACCGGACGTTATATTTTGCCTACCGGGAAAGGTAATCTTCAAGAAGTCTTCTTTAGTACAAACCTGAACAAGGTTCACTAGTTTGTGAATACCCGAGCAAGGTTCACCAGTTAGTGTATACCCGGGCAGGGTTGACTATATCTAGCATGTTTGTTCTTCATACCCAAGTAAGGTTTGCCCCGGGTAAGCTCTTAGCTTACCAAGCTCATGAAACCAAGTAATTGGAAGATCGGGCAAGGTATTCATTAATAACAGTGGTCCGAGTAAGCTTAATGTGAGTAATGATATATTCCAAGCAACATCGGGTATGGTTTAACTCTAGCAGAGTATAGTGCTACCGGGCACACTTTGCTAATAAGCTATTTCATAGCAAGGAGTTAAGGGACCATGGAAGAACAAGGTTTCTCGTATGATCTTTCCGGGAAAATTCTGTTAAGGTCAAGAAGATTGAAGTTTACCCGGTGAAAGTTAAAAGTCTTCCCGGGAACTGTTCCCGAACACACTTCAAGGTTACCAAGTCTACCAAGGAAAGCAGAGCATAAAGTCTACTCGGAGAAGATTATTTCTACAAAGCCTACCCGGAAGACTTGTTTTACACTTAGCATAGTTTTGAATATGTAATTTGAATATGTACTTTAAATTTAGGGTTTCTAGATGGAATGACAATTGTCTTGAGGTGTCAGGCCTATAAAAGGAATATTTTAGGGCACGCCTTAGGGACAACGGACAGATATAGACATAAGAGAGAATATTTGTTGTGACGCCTGTCTAAGAATAGTACGGACATAACTTTCCATAAGAAACCCTAAAATCGATTATCGTTTGTATGATTTATATTATATGAATGGAAATATTTTGAGTGATTCTTGTGTGTTGGTTACCTGTTATTAATCTTTTAGCAACTACCCTATTGGTTATTGATTCCGCCTTTAACAAACGGTTTTCTTTCCTAAAATAGCAACTGTCACTAACTCGCTTGTCGACACATTTAATGTGTGAGTTATGACTTGATTATGATTGTAAGTGAATATTCAGGACCGATAAAACCCAGGAATATCTTGAATAATCATCAGTGACGGCTAGACAATACCAATCACCCGTAATACTCGCACGATTCACTGGACCAAATAAATCCATATGAAGTCGTTCAAGTGGAGTATCAATAGTATTGATTAACTTAGATGGGTGTGACTTTTTCTTCTGTTTACCCTTTTTACAAGCAACACAGTGGTCAGATAACTTAAAATGTTTCAAAGAAACACCACCAACTAGGTCATTTGCCATTAAATAATTCATTTTCCAGACATGAATATGACCCATTCTTCTGTGCTAGAGAATCGTGTCCTTTTCAGTTGCCTTAGAAACAAAACACGTTTCCACAGAAGTCGATACTTTAGAAGACATGTTTAACACATAAATCTCATTCGATCGAGGAGATCTCATGACAGCCATGTCCATTGGAATGACGTATTCTGGTTTTAGAATAAGTCATTCTTTATCAGTAAATACAGTAGTGTATTTCTTATCACATATTTGTGTCACACTCAAAAAATTGTGATCAACTTTATGACAGTAGTTGACTTTATCAAATGTGATACACCCATTTGACACATCACCCTCTTTTTGATCATACCTCCCAAATTACCAGCAAACACAACATACCCTCCTTGTATATTTTTGACATTTGTTAAAAGATCGATGTTGCCGGTAATGTGACGAGAGCATCCACTATCCATTATCCAGTTTTCACCAGAAACGGTCTTGGATGAACTCTACACATGAAAAGAAAATGATCAGTTTAAAAAGGCAGCCCAGGCCTCAGTCTTGGGCACCTCTTGAGTTTATCTTGATGTTTTAAGATTTAATGAATCCAAATGTTGTTTAGCTGCTTTTGAATAAGTCACAGGATATTTTGACATTCTTCTCAAGTATGCAGATTGAACAATATTTGTATTCACATTCTTACAAATAGGTTCCGTAGGAATGAATTTCGGCTTAATGATATTCGTGCGTGCGTGTGGTAAAATTATGAAACGATAGATTATTTAGCTTTCACACAAGATCGTGTTTAATATTTATAAAAGTGATTTCTACGAATACTAAACACACACAAAATAGGCAAGTGTACCTATCGTATATGTAGAATAGTATTGGTAAGAACCAAGTATCGATCCATGGACACAAATGTTTCTAATAATGAATCGATGTTTTACTTTAATCGGAGGTTTTAATAATTTTGGGGTTAATTTTTGAACTTTTATAAAATATAAGTACTTATATATAATATATAAGTGACCTAGACGAGAGATTCTAAACGAGTAGTTCAATTATATGAAGGTTACCATCTATGATCAAGAATCCACTCCATTTTATCATTAATAATTAATATGTAAACATGTGGTAAAACTTGCCGTAGTAATATATGATAGATAGCTCATCATTTCTAAGAGAGCATATATGAAAAAAAGGAGTAGCATGCGCATTTTAAAGTCGACCCTTTCTTAATGGCATGCTACCTCGAGAATGTCAATTTAAGTTGGCAAGTAGTTTCGTAAAGTAGAAAGATTATGATTGACTTCGATTCTCAAATACCAATTCAAACAACTTCGGGTGGTTGTAGTTTAGTCACACAACATCCCCTTGGTTGATTTAAGCAGGTTAGAATTACACATTCCATTAACATATGATTTCTTTAACTAGCATGATATCTTAAGAAATGCCATTTTCGGATTACCAAAACATAGAGAAATATATCATAACTTATATCTCATCATTTCTAAATACAATATAAGGATCCATGTTTTGATATGTTATCAAAGTATTTCAATCTTTCAAGAACATGAATCGATCATGAATGATTGCCAATAGAATTGACAATCACCAACTTTGAATTGTTGAATTAAGATGGTGAAACATTTCTCATCAAATGATAATTGTAAGATAACCATGTACTTTACTAGACTAACCCACATGTTTTAGATAATTATCAAGTAAAACAAAGCTTCTTCATAGATTTTAGATGGTAAATGGAGTTTAGCTCATAATGAGCATAGTTATGAACATTAGAATGGATGATGATAACAAACACATGATTAACTAGAACAATCTAACCAAATGTGGATGAATCTTCCTTCTTAATGATGATAATGACGGTTGATGATGATGACCTCTAAGCCTTCAAACTCTTCACTAGATCTTCAATGTGAGTGTTAGTGGGTGTTTTTATAAGTGAAAATCGTATAGAACTCTCTTCAAGGCACACAAAATGAGTGCAACATGAACCACTATTTATAGGCAATCTGGAGTGTGAAGCACGGCCCCGTGCTTACGTAGGCACGCCCCCGTGTTTTATTATGACACGTGTTAGATTTGTTTTGTCGTTTCTTTTGTACGACCACGGCCCCGTGGGCAAGGGGCACAGCCTCGTGATTTTGTTCCAAAGTTTGTCTTTTCTTGTAGATTTTTGTCTTTTCTGGTGTCTCATGGGGGCGTGTTTCTTGAGGCATGGGGGCGTGTTTCTTGTTTTTCTTGTGTTTTCTTCAGTGTTTCTTCATCTTTTCATTTGTTTCTTTGTTTTGGATTTGGTTTCACCTGAAATTACATTTTATTATGAAAAGTTACCTTATGTGCTGTGTTATTTGATATAAATTGCTGTTTTTAGAGATTATTTGATGTTAAAAAGATGTATAATTTTATGTACATCACTTAACATTACTTACATTTTCATTAACATGAACCACCTTTCGAGGATTTACATCATAAAATATAATGTGAGTTTCATAATCGAAAGACATTGGTCTTCTCAATATCTCCTTAATCACAGGAACGGGTTTGGATTGTTCCTTGATAAATGGGTGAAGATTTTGGGATTTCTTCAGACCACAGTTTCTGACTTCATGATGGTTTAGCAGAAACATGTCAACACGTTCATATGATGGTTTAGAAAAAGCATGTGCAATCGAATGTTGATGAGAAACTCCAGCAATCGGACCTTTCTCCAAGTCACAAAAGTCACAGATTTCCATTTCATGTAGAAATCCAGATTTGAACAATTTGAAAAGCTTGGTAAAGAATCAGTTCCATTTGATTTCACAAACTGAACATTTTTAACTGATTTTAACAAACTTTTAACCTTTATCAACGGATCTGCTACTTTTGATGTCTTGGATTTCACAAATTTGTTTTCAATGTCTTGTACTTTAGAAGTTTCATTGTGAAATACACTTTCAATCATTTCAGGTTTGATAATATCAAGCGGAATGTCTTTCTTAATGAACATTGTGCTTATCCCTTTAAGCTTAAAAACATGACTAGTTGATGGCTTAAACACAACAATGTTGATAAAACGCATCAAATCGTCATCTGAAATTTTAGGCTTTTTTGATTTCTTAGCGTTCACTGGTGGAACAACCTTTTCCTTTTTTACTTGAGATATGTTTGAACCATACACTGCCTCCTCAAATTCATGAGGTTCACATAGAATGTGATTCGAACTTGGAATGTTCTGGTTTTGTGTATCACTTCGGGTTCAAACCCATCCTCAATGATAACTTTCTCAACATTCTTAACAAAAACTTTGTTGCTTTCAACATGATATTTTTGAGTTGACGATTGGGGTTTCACTTTGTCAGTTTTTACTGGTTTAGGTGTTTCTGAAATAACAAGCTCATTCACAACCACTTCTTCTTTTCCAGCAAAAGGATTTTCAGTATAATCAGTATGAAATAGTGGTGGTACTTCAACAAAACCTACACCTTTTTTAGAATCCTTTTTCTTACCAGTTACTTCGATTATATCATTTAGCAAAAATGATGAGTTTCTAAATTTGCCCAATTTATTTTTCAACTCAAGAACTCCATTCTCATGCTCAGTTATCTAAGATCAATGATGTAAGGCCCCGTTCCTGGTGCCCTACATTGGACGTCAGATTTACTCAAAAACACAGTTCTTACAAATCAGGGTTCATTAAAACTTTCGCGGAAACGTTAACTTCAATAGTTCATTACGAAATATTTAATCTTTTCTTTAAAACCAACTTAAAACATCATATTTAAAACACCATTTCTTTCATCTTCAGATACCAGCCGTTCAATCCATGCCATGTGCCGTCTTCATGCTAGCTCTTGAGTCTGATCACCTGCGTGCATACTAAAAGTCAGCTACGCTGAGTGAGTTCTAGTTAATCAAGCAACTTACAATATAACCACAACATGCATTTATATATATGTCCGAAGACACATAGTCGTCTATCTAACCTGCTCACCTCACCACTAACCTCTTATTTACCCCTACAGCTTAGCCACTTGACTACGGAAGCACATTGAGGCTTGCCCTTCCACCAACTTACGTATTGCCACTTATTTAACGAAGGCACGTAGAGGCTTACCCTCCACGCGCTCACGTCATGTCACTTAATAATGAAGGCACGTAGAGGCTTACCCTCCCACGCGCTCACGTCATGCCACTTAATTACGAAGGCACGTAGAGGCTTACCCTCCCACGCCCTCACGTCATGCCACTTAATAACGAAGGCACGTATAGGCTTACCCTACCACGTACTATCGTCATGGCACTAGCACCCTTACTAGACCCCTCTCCACTTCTATCACACTCTACTGTTATTTGTCTGCAACACACTTCCTATCAATTCATCATTTACATAATAAGCAAGTCACATCATAATATTCACACACACTTATAACCACTTAGCAATCACTCTCCTTGGCGATGCGTGCAACATCCGAAGATCGTTCACGCACTGACAAGTTTTTACTCATAACCTCAATATAAATACTAACTCGTATATTATTTATAGCATACACTTACCACTTAAGGTAAGTGTATAAACACTTCACATAGAGTATGCACACAGCCCGAAAACATAACAAGGAAGTGGGGCTAGAAACTCACCTGAACACGGTTAAGCTTGCCGTTAATAGTTATCCCTTTCTTCAGCTGTGCGCGACTAACTGTTTAATAAACGCAATATTAAATACTACTCTGTCCAATCTCATAGTTTACTTAATTAATCTTGAGTGTATAAGCCTGTTTTACTTCATTGATTCTTTACCCGATAGTTAATTGTTACTCGTTAACCTTTAAAGGTATCTTTCATAAATTATCAACGTCCAAGAGCTATTATGTAATTAAATCATTATATCACAAGTCCAGGGGCTATTCTGTAATTCTGCCAAACTTCAAGTTCGTCTCAGTCCCTTAACGAATGGGGTCCTTAGCGAATGAACTCTTCGTTATAACGAACTGACTATAATAACGAACTGGTCATTGTAACGAATTTGCCACTATAACGAATTGGACCTTATACGAATCGGTCCTCAAAATGAACTGAACCTTAACGAATTGGTCTGGTTAACGAATGACCCCTCTGTAATGAATTGAACCTTCTAACGAATCAGGGTTCATTCGTTATACCTCCATTAACGACTACTTAACAAACTGCTTCTAATTTGTTAATTCCTTTTAGCGAATGGTCATAACGAATTGGAGTTACTTCGTCATCTTTTCCTGGCGAATTGGCATAACGAACTGCGGTTAGTTCGTTAGATTCCCGTAACAAAATAGGGTTAGGGTTCTGGCATTTCGTCAGATGTCACATCAGAACATTCCTTGATGTGACTTAACCTCCGGCGCCGCATTTGAAGGAAAAACGGGATATCGCCAGAAAAGCGAGATCTCACTTGTTTCACCACCGTTTTCACCGTTTTTCATCCCGTTCGATCCAGATCCGATCTAAGGTGATCCCTAAGCTCATCTTTTGGTCGGTTTATACCCGATTCCATCCGGATCTCTTAACTTTAACGGTTTAATGTGTCGACTTGTCGTTTCGCAACTAGATCTAATGGGTTTTGGGTTCATACAATATCATACTATTATTACCTCGGGTCGGGATAGGTTCTTCTTCATGTTTTCGACTAGAGAGAGAGAGAGAGAATTATGAGAGAAAGCTTAAGTGTGTGTTTTGGGTGGTGTATGGAATATGTGAAAATGAAATGATTAATGGGTGATTATGGTTTATATATTATGGGTCATGGGCTTGAGCCCATGGTCCATCTTTCTTCCTTTCTAGTCCAAGTCCATTACCCATATTACATAACCCAACACAAGCCCGACTCATAATAACTCCTACTTTATTTTATTATTTCTCCACTAACCCGAGTAAACTTTCCCACCAAAATTTAATAATATAATTAATATTATTTTAGAAATTTCTGGTTGTTACAGATGTTTAAAGATTTCTTGAAATTTTCGATCATTAATTGTCATTTAAACTGACAACTCAGCTTTGAGATTATGATTACTTGTAGAAAATGCTTTAATTTTCTCCCTAGATCTCATTTAAGATTCAAAAGATTGTCTATAAGTATCCTTAAGCGAAGCAATTTTTTTTACTAAACGGTCATTATGATCTTTCAATGATTCTAACTTACTGATGTGCTAAAAGTAGTCAAATAATTTATTAACTAAAATATGCTAATCTAGACACTAAGTAATAGTTCTAGACTCTTAAACTAATAACCGGCAAGTGAACTGGTCTACTCTAGTACAACTAAGTAATTCCGGATATTGAACCCACGAGACTCTATAAATTACGAAACTAGCAAATAAGACTCTACTACATGACACGACTATTTAATAATAATATTTGAGGGGGAATTATTAAACTAATTAACTAAAACTTACTAATGATTAACTAATAATTACTTAACTTAATTAATTATTTAAACTGATACTAAAATAATAAACCCTAACCCTAATTACCAAAATAATAATAAAACATCATTATTACTCTTAAACAAATTAATTTAATATAAAACCTAAACCTAATTAATTTAACTAATAAAAAAACTACTAAGAACACTTATATTGATTCAGATGATAAAAACAACTACCTAGGCTAGAATCCCAAACGTTACGGTTATTAATTAAATGGAAAACTCAAGTTATGAAACTGGGATCATAAAATAAACCCTTGATAGAAAACCCGAACAAGACCCTTGACTTCAAGAAAACGCCTATTGATTTCTAACAAGTTTTAAATCTCACCAGTTTTATGAATTAAACTTCCTTACGGTTATTTAATAACTTATGTCTAAGTATTTTTATGACGAAATCCTACCTTATAGCGCAGAAATCAATGATAGCAAAGCAGATTCAATTAACTTGATAGACTAAGCTGACAATCAAACCTAGACGGACCCCTTACGAAGAACTAAATCTAGCAATCCTGACAAACAAAGATCTATCAATAGCGTATCACCTTACAGCTTTCTAGGCTAGCAGCTCACTTTTATATGTTTAATTAATTTGATTGTTTCTATGATTTTAATCGATATCAATCTCAAAGTAGTCAAGAACACACAGTAAATGACCTAACAAAACCCTATCCTATGAAATAATCAACAAGGTCATGTGAAACAATAATTCCATGAAACAAAACCAAGAAATCAAACATATCAATTAACTAAAATTAACAGTTCACTTAGAACATAAAATCCATAACAAAAAGAAATCCAAAAAAAATCAAACCGAACTAAGATTCATCACGACCAAGGTAGTTTATAGAGTTTTTTCCTAGCATCATATAGTCTAAATCAAACAAAACAAGTAAAACTGAAAACATGGTGAAAATATAAAGAACGGGAAATCAAAGATGATAAAACCCGTATCCTTCAATCATGAACGTGTAACTCTTCACCGGATGTTCTCTTGCCTTTAAAATCACCCCAAGACTCGAAAATATACTCTCAAGAACTCCAAATTCGTTTGGTGGCTTCAGGGTCTCGTAAGGTTTAAGTTAAAGATGTTTAAATACCCAAAACTAGGCCCGTCATGTAACAAAAATGAATTAAAAATCCCATCAGGCATTCCTAGGCGCCGTGCGACCAGGATGTGGGTACCTGGATGCACGGCGCGCCGTGTCTCAATAAGGGGGCCGGTCAGACGGGCCCGGTTTGACCGGTTCTCTATTCTGGTTTCCTTCCTGATGTGTTTCGGATCTCCGTTTTGGCTCTATTTAGCTCGTTTTTTGTCATGTCCGAGCCCCGGTGCGGAAGCGTGAAAATAGTCCTTACTTATCAACGGTGTGGAGCTCGGAACAAGGGTTAGGATCGAATCTCACTCAGATTCACTCTTGAATGATGATACCAGTTGGACGGATGAGGTGTATTGAGAGAAAGCCTGATTTGATTAACAATCAACAATAAAGTAGGATGAACAATTGTAATCAAAACACAAACAAGATAGAAATGGTAGTATGAAATATTAGCCGAATGATTCTCATTAAGATGAAACACTCATACATACATTCATCATACAATCAATTAAGGAATATCTCAGCCGCCACCAGGAGAGCTCATCCTGGAGGCAGAGACTCTCTCAAAGGGATAAAACCCTAAATCTCACACATACACAATACAGTCACTCATACAAGACAAATAAATAAAAACATCTATTTATACTAGCCTAGCATGACTTGGTCTTCAAACCATCCACCCTTGGTTGAGACCGAATAATACATTTTTCACCCAAAGATTAATTCGATGCGTCGATCTAAAATATAAGTCCTAACAATCACCCCCTTAGACCGATGCCATCGAATTTCTTCCATGATCACCTCATAACTCGTTATCTTTCGTTGAAATTCTCCCCCTCACGTTAAGCTTCTCCCATTGTTCATTTCGAATAATCACTCTTATACCACTTTTGGATATAGTTGTATCGGCATATGAACGAGGCTTTAAACTTCAAAAGATCAACTTCAAGTAACAAGGTTATCACAAAAAGAAATAAACTCATTGTGATCATCGAATAATCTTTAAGTCTTCAAATTTGTGTCTTCCCCTGTAAATCATCTTCAAACCATTCATTTCGAATAAACTCATTGTGATCATCAAATAATCTTTAATTCTTCAAATTTGTGTCTTCCCATTGTTCATTTCGAATCATCACTCTTATACCACTTTTGGATATAGTTGTATCGGCATATGAACGAGGCTTTGAACTTCAAAAGATCAACTTCAAGTAACAAGGTTATCACAAAAAGAAATAAACTCATTGTGATCATCAAATAATCTTTAATTCTTCAAATCTGTGTCTTCCCCTGTAAATCATCTTCAAACTATTCCCTGAATTAAAATAGAATTGAAGTCAACCATAACCCGTTCTTGACTGTTCAAGTGACTATTTCATAGGAGGTTAAACTCTACTGATCATCCTTTCAACTTGTTACTCGTGATGACTCTATCTTCTCATCCGTACTAGGAAATCAGAAAACTTACAAACGATGAAACATCTTTGAAAAACCTTGGATTATTAATCTTGATCAACTTTTCCTTAACTTGAGTCTTTTACTTGATTTGAAGCTAACCATTTGCAATGAAATTCAAAGATATTACTCCCCAATTTCGTTGCAATTGTCTTTAATAAATGTTTCTTCAAATCAAGTGTGGGTGAAACAATCTTGATCATCCTCATCAAGACTCTAAAAATCTCAAATGAACATATTCAAAAGTTGGTTGACACTAAAAATGATTAAATCCTTAAGCTTGGTCAACACTTGTTCTTGTAAATCATTTGATGAAGTCATGAAATTGGATGAGGTTTGAATTCCATAAGCTTGTTGAAGATTGGAGATAAATTACCCAAAATACCCCTGGTATATATCTTCCGTAGAGAACAGCTTGGTCAAACGGTCAACGGTACCAAAAACTCAAAAGTTTCTTCAAAACTTTGAAATATTTCACAAACTCTGTTTCCTAGCACACAATGTGCTTGGGAGCACTTTTCCTAGCACAAAGTATACTCCGTGTACATTCCTAGCACAAATTTTTATTTTTTATTTTTTATTTTTTTTTGCACTAGCATAAAGTGTACCCGGAAGCAAAGTGTACTCGGAAAGCAAAGCGTACTCGGAAAGCAAAGCGTACTCGGAAATCAAAGTGTACTTGGAAATCAAAGCTTACTTGGAAATCAAAGTGTACTCGGAAATCAAAGCTTACTCGGAAATCAAAGCTTACTCGGAAGCAAAAACACTTGTGATTTTTCAATTTTTCACCGAGTATACAAAGTGTACCCGGAGGCAAAGTGTACTCGGAAGTACAAGTGTGCTCGGGAATACTTAGTGCTTTTTCATTATCCACCAAGCATGCTCGGGAGCAAAAGTGTGCTCGGGAGCAAGGGTGTGCTCGGGAGTACTTGTGATTTTTCATTTTCTAACTTAGCACCAAGCATGCTCGGGAGCAAAAGTGTGCTCGGGAGCAAGGGTGTGCTCGACACAAACTTGAGTTTTCTCTTTACAAGCCTAATTGTTCAAGACAAAACAAAGTATGCTCGAAAAAGAGTCTGCTCGAATAAATAACAAAGTGTGCTCGAGACTTAAAGATAGTTTTCTTGAGAAGACAAAGGACATGCTCTGGGTTTCACAGAGTGTGTTCAAATTTGATGTGCTCGATATAAGATGTGCTCGAAATATCCTGTGCTCGAGCCAAACAAAGATGTGCTCGGGCAAAACACCTCCTGTGCTCGAAGCAACACTTAGTAATTTTCCATACTCGAGTCCAATCTTAATTTTTTCATAGTGTGCTTGAGACATCAAAACTTCATTTCTGCGTCATCAGTTACTGATTTGCCCTTGCAGAACCTATTCGAATATTCACTTTGCATCTGCTGCAACAAACAATGATGAAATTGCCTTTACTACCTGTTCATTCTTGACTTGTACATTCTTCTTATCAGTTTGTACCATCGGCAATACTTTTCAACAAACATCTACTGTTTTTGCAGCACGAGCACACAAAACCCTAATTTTTCAAATCCAGAAACAAGTTTCGTAATCTGAAATTAATCACTATAGCCCTATCCAACTCATCTCGAAATCAAAGAAACCTATCTTCATATCATAATCAACCTTTTCAGATCTAGAAATAATCAGATGAACAGTGTTGCCCCAAAACGAGCCAAATAACACTGTTACATCAGATCTGGACCGTTCTGACCAAATAAACATGAAATTGATGTTGAATCTCCAAACTAGTCATCAACCCAAACATCAATTCATATACTTTTCTCCGAACCATCAAATAATTTCAAAACCCCCAAAAATAATTTCAACAAACTTCATCGTTTAACGTCCATGGTGGATTCAAGAGCGAAATGAATCTGTTCAGCGGTTAGTCTGAACGATTCGGTAACCCAGGCTCTGATACCAATTGTCATGTCCGAGCCCCGGTGCGGAAGCGTGAAAATAGTCATTACTTATCAACGGTGTGGAGCTCGGTACTAGGGTTAGGATCGAATCTCACTCAGATTCACTCTTGAATGACGATATCAGTTGGACGGATGAGGTGTATTGAGAGAAAGCCTGATTTGATTAACAATCAACAATAAAGTAGGATGAACAATTGTAATCAAAACACAAACAAGATAGAAATGGTAGTATGAAATATTAGCCGAATGATTCTCATTAAGATGAAACACACATACATACAATCAATTAAGAAATATCTCAGCCACCACCAGGAGAGCTCATCCTGGAGGCAGAGACTCTCTCAAAGGGATAAAACCCTAAATCTCACACATACACAATACAGTCACTCATACTAGACAAATGAGTAAAAACATCTATTTATACTAGCCTAGCATGACTTGGTCTTCAAGCCATCCACCCTCGGTTGAGACCGAATAATACATTTTTTACCCAAAGATTAATTCGATGCGTAGGTCTAAAATATAAGTCCTAACATTTTTCGTCCTTTTTAATCACGATCAACTTCCATTGCCTAAAAAACATAAAAGTGTTAGTACTATACAAATCTCGACTAAAAACGAACATAAAATGTTAAAATATTAAATAAAATATACACGGGAAACATAACTATTTAGCATTATATCAAATATCCCCACACTTATTCTTTTTTCGTCCCTGAAAAAGTTTGATGCAGTTGGATCAGGATCGGAAAATTACAGTCTTACAAACAAATAGGTTAATTTTTAAAGCTTAGAAAAACGCAAAAACCGCGATCACCGATATTGTTTTCCACTTAAACCCATGCTTTAATATTTACTGGGACAAATAAGATCCGACAATAATATTACTCAGTGGTTTACACAATTAAGACCCGCTTATTTTCAGCTTTTACCCGACCAAACCACCCCAGATTGACTTAAACCTCAAAATTAGCAGAATTAAAAGTTTTGTTGCTCTAAGCTTAAGCATCAAAGTATTGTTTATCCACCTAAGCTTAAGCATCAAAGTCTACCAGGTAGCCATTAGATACGATTAAGGTTCAATTAATTAACAGCTAGAGTTCCCAACAACATGACATACCCCCATTATCAAGCAATACCCCGAACCCATCACCATAGGTGAGCATGCAAAATTTCATCTGTAAGTCTTACATGTAGCGTGTCCCTTGTGGTCTGTTTCTTAATGGTAATGAGATGCGAGCAAGGGGACCCCACATGGCTAACAGCGTGGATGATCAAGTCTGTAGTGTATTTGTACATTTATACTTTTGTGATCATGTTTAAACACTTATAAGGGTTTGCTCTTTTTAGTATTATTTAAATATCCACAACCCCAATTTGGAATTGTGAATACCCAGATGAATAGATTTTATACAGACCCATGGTCTCCGGACCCGAAGCATCCCATCAATACAAGATTTAAGGTTATAAAACCATACGCCAATGAGGTGTAAAACACTAAACTAGAAGTTTAAGATTTATATCACGGGCTACACGACATACTCTAACATTAAACCTACACAAGCATCATATGATAACGTATTCAAATTTTAAAACTCATTATATTTCCACTTTTCATACCAAAAATTGAGGCTTGAGTATGGCCCGACCTTTCATTACTTATCTTCCACGGACAAAACTTTTTACCCACAAAAGATTTCCGTTTTAACCATTTTATCAAATTGCCCATTCATTTTCAAGGCTGAGCCCACCGACATATCCCAAATTAAGTATGTTTTCTATTATTTATCTCATATTATTAGTAGTTTGAAAATCCGATTTCGGATAAATATCATCATCTCCTACTTTAACGCAAAAAACTAGAATCAAGGGACATTTTTTTAACTCATTAAAAAGTCAAATACGAAAACGAAAACAAAACTAAAATTAGTTGAAACACTTGTTTACCATCCCCACACTTAAATTTTGCATTTTCCTCAATGCGGGCACGGGAAACACGACTTGAAAAATTTATAAACAAAAGCTAAAATTATAAAAATAAAAAGAAAAAACCTAAAAAGAAATAAAAACAAAAACATAAAAATAAAAACATAAAAACAAAATACAATGGAAAAGACTTAGCTAGTAATATGCGAGACTGTCCATGTGCCAGTCTATTTCCATGGGTGCTCTCCTTACCGACCGCTCAACATGATTTAGCAACTTATTCTCTCTTTCTGAATAGACATAGCCACTCCTCTCGAAAAATCTAACTAACATCAAACACAAAATCTAAAAAATAAAGGTTACTTATAAGTCTTAACATCCACCGAACTCCAGCCCTCCAAACCCGACCAAAAAGTCTAAAATAATATCAGTTCAGACAAAATAAAAATAAAAACATCCTAAAAAATAAAAATAAAAATATCCTAAAAGAAACGAACTCCCATGCTGACTCGTCATCCCAAGCTCAATCCTCATCCTCCTCCTCTTCTGACTCCTGCTCAAAATACTGAAATGTCTCTGCATTATCGAATTCCTGATCACCTGGCCGGTAAATCGGTGCTCAATAACCATACCCCGAACCACCCTGGATACTCGACCCGCTTGGACCCGCAACATCCGGTTTTCGGAGAGAAGCAGTCAAACTAATCCTTAACCCATTCATCAAATACCTCATATGATCATCCTGCCCTTGCTGACTCGCCATTATCTGCTCATTTTCTCGCATCATCTGTCTTAACTCATCACGCTGCTCAGTCACATAACCCCTAATCTGATCAAAACCGGACTCCATCCGATCATACAATGACTCCACAGTAATAGTCTCGGGGCGAGGCTCTCTGACCGGACTCCATCCGATCATACAATGACTCCACAGTAACACCCGATCTCTCGAATCTGTGTAGTGGTCTCTGATGACGTGTCAGTAGACCGGCTCGCATAGCCCCAGTAGCCTATGTGTTCGGCGATGGATGAACATGTGGACCCATCTTAACATCCTCCCACGCTAACGGGTCACTCATCTTTAAAATACCCGCATTTCTCAAATCTTTAACTCCCATAAACTCTCTTCCGAGTCCCAATCTCATGTATTTAGGTTGAAACTTATCAAGCACACCCAAATTTCGAGCAATGACTGTGATGTATGGGCCCGTGCAAAGCTTTGACCTATGTTTACTTCCACCACGTCTCGTCCGATGGAAAGAACATGCCAAAAGACACGCGTAATTAACCGGAACCTTCTCTACCATCGCCAACAAACAAAAAAGATCCAACCAGTTAACCTTGTTATCACCCAAACCACGACCAATCTACGTGTTTACCAAAATCCTATGAATAAAACGAAGCACCGGATTTCGAATATCCGAGCTCACCATCGAAACCGAGAACAAACTTATATCAATCTTATCCCAAAACTCAGCCAATTCTTCCTGACCAAAACTCACCTTTTGCTTACTCGTGAACACACCTTGAATATTCGTCAGAAAACTTGGCTCTTTTACCTCATCCTCTGTATAAAACCCGCTCACTACCGCAAACACCGCGATAGTCATATCATACAATTTTCTTCCCAATGCAAACAACACCGCATCCGATTGATCAAAATTACCATCTTTATATTAAAATGTGCTTAGAAATTCTAAAGTCAACTTGTGATATTATGGTTCGTTAAGACATAGCATAGCCATAAACTTCGGGCCCAATAACTCCCCCACTCTCTCTTTTTGACCAATCACATTTAACAAATCCCAATCAATAGATTTAAAAGTTAGAAGATCCGAATTTATGAGCTTACACAATCGACCATATTCTTGTGAACTCTCCTCAAACTTAAGCAACAAACTATTAATAAGGTTTGGAGATCTTCTTCTTGCCACGATCGGCCCATCTTGGTATTCAATCACACGAGTACTCGGCCCATAAAAATCACCGGGTCCGGCTCGTCTCGCGGTTGCGGAGTCGGGCCTCTTTTCCGTTTACCCGTCTCTTTTAACAAGCTAAAGACAATTAAACAAGCAAACAATCAATGGGAGTAAGTAACTAAACTAATAAAAATAAAACAAAATATTTTTGAATTTTCGGATTTTTTTTTATTTTCTTTAGTATTTTTAAACTGAAAATAAATTAAATTTGGCAATCCGGGTTACAAAATAATTCAAACCGACTCATTTAAATGAAAGTTGTGTACGTGCGAGCGGTTTATATCTTTCATAAAAAGCTAACGGAAAACCAACATTTTAAGACTTTTACTAGTTTGCAAACCCGAAACCATTCATACCGACTCAATATTTATCACCTCCTCCCGGCACTTTAATTGTCACAATTAAACCCAAGTGCCAACAATCCGAAAAAAATGTGTCGAAAACTAGCGGAAAAACGTTACTTTGGTAAAATTTATATTGCATAAAAAAATGTTTTCTGTCTGGTTTTAACCACTAAAAACATCAAAGTTCAACATCCCAAACTACATCCCAACACTTAATACACTTGGTATAATCCCAAACCGACCCAACCACAACCGCGAAAAATAAATTTTCAACATATTCCAATCCAACCAACCGCACCCAAAAACTAACTTACACACTAACTTGAGCAAAACCAGACAAAAAAGTAACTAAAACTAAGGCTAAAACTAACATTAAGATTACATAGAACCTACAAAAATTACATGAAATCATACCTTGGAATGGTGTAAACCCGGATAAACGTGCAAAAAAAACACGAACTTAGGTGTGTGCATGTGAGATAATTTAGTAAAGATTAGGTTAAAATTGATGGTGTGTTATGATATTAGGATGATATTTAGGGTGATTGTGAGGTTTAATTTGAAGAAGAATGGTGAAAAATTGATGGATTTGGTGAGGAAGATGAAGAAAAATCGCGGGTTGGGGTTAAGGGTGAAAGAGGAATTCATAAATAATGATAAAGATTTGATATAATATGGTTTTTGGCTAAATAAAAATCTGATGTACCCCTAGCCGCCGCGCGACAAGGGGAGTAGGGCCTAGATGTGCGGCGTGGCGCCCTCATATGGTAACATTTGGTCCGAGCTGCGCGGAGGGGAAAGAAGAACCCGGTCGCGCACGTGACGGGCACTTTTAACAGAACGTTTTGACGATTTTTGAAGCCTTTTTGCCTTAGAAATTTTTTTTAGAAAATTGCCAATCCTTTGTTATGCCCATTTTATGTTATTTTGACATGTAAAACATACCTGGCATTCCTCGAATTTTCACCAAATCCTCTCGTGACGATGGTGATGATTTCTTGAAAATGGCTCGATGACGCTACGAAACTACAAAAACTAATGTTAGCGACTCAAAGAAAATAAAATAAAATAAAGGAATAATACAAACTCTACACTTGAGTTTTCACTCAAGAACCCCGTTGATGATATAATTCGATGGATAGAGGGGAGTTTCCTCCACCTCGGTTGAATCCTCCAGCACTCCAAGATAATGCTTTAAACGATGGCCATTTACATTCCATGAGGTTCCATTGTCAGGATACTCTAACTCCACCGCTCCATACGGGAATACTTCTTTCACCAAATATGGTCCCGTCCACTTGGTTCTCCACTTATTTGCAAATAACTTCAAACGAGAATTAAATAACAATACTTTATCACCTTTCTTGAAGTCATTACCTCCCTTTGGAAGTCTATCGTGCAACACTTTCGTCTTTTCCTTGATATCGAACGATCGAGAATATGACGCATCACGAAGTTCCTCTAACTAATGATTTTGAAAATACCACTTTTTAGCGGCCTCAGTAAGATCAACTTTAACCATTTTCAACGCCTAAAATGCCCGGTGCTCTAACTCAACGGGAAGATGACATGCTTTACCGTAAACTAACATAAATGGTGTAGTACCCAATGGTGTCATGTAGGCGCTTCTGAATGCCCATAGCGTGTCATCCTACTTCTCGGACCAATCTTTCTGTCTTTTCAAAAATTCTCTTCATCGAGTGAACAACTTCCTTATAAACATCACAACAACTCTATCGCCAATGCTTGGGCTTCAATCCACTTGGAAACATAATCTATCGCCACTAGCATATACTTGTGACCACCGGAAATGGGAAACGGTCCCATAATATCGATGACCCAAACATCAAAAATTTCAAGAGTTTGTATGGGGTTTTGAGGCATCTCGTTTTTCGATGAAATATATCCGGTGCGTTGACAAGCATCATACGTTTTTAACAAATTCAAACTCATCTTTTACAATCGACGGCCAAAATAACCACTATTAAATACCTTCTAAGCCGTGGCATGCGCACCATGATGACCTCCCGTTAGACCTTCATGAACATGCTTTAGAATATTCATCCCTTCTTCTTTCGACACATATCTTCTAAGAATTCGGCCACCACAAATCTTAAAAAGAAAATGATCGTCCCAAACATATCGAGTAACATCCCGAAAAAACTTATTCATTTTTTGAGTAGTCATCACTTTCAAGACAAGGACCGTAGATAAATAATTAGCAAAATTGGTGAACTATGGCAAACCTTGCTTTTCGGCTGCAGCAAAATCAATTGACTCATGCGGGAATCTATCACCAATCTATTCCTCATGAATCTCTTCCTCACGATTCTCTTCTCTCTTCGGATCCTCTAAACGGAAAAGATGATATGCCGCAACATTCTACGCCCCCTTCTTGTCTTTAATCTCTATATCAGGCTCGGAAAGTAAAAGAATCCACCGTATGAGACGGGGCTTCGCGTCTTTCTTGTGAAAGAGAAAACGCAAAGCTGCATGATCGGAACGGTGGTCTTTGAAAGCACAATATAAGACCGGAACTTGTCAAATGCAAACACAACGGATAAAAGTTCCTTTTCGGTGGTGGTGAGTTCTTTTGGGCATCATTAAAAGTCTTGCTTGCATAATAAAGAGGGTGAAAATGTTTCTCATGCCTTTGCCCCAAAACTGCTCCAAACGCATAATCGCTCGCATCACACATGAGCTCAAAAGGTAAATTACAATCCGGTGACACGAGAAAAGGAGCACTTACGATTTGATCGTTCAAAACTTTGAACGCCTTCAAACACTCCTCATTGAACACAAAAGGGACATCTTTATATAATAATTTGGTCATCGGGCGGGTAATTTTTGAAAAGTTTTTGATAAATCGCCGGTAGAAACCCGCATGACAAAGAAAACTTCTTATAACCTTTATTTGTCGGTGGAGGAAGCCTACTAATCATGTCAATATTCACCCGATCCACCACTATACCATCTCTTGAAATTTTATGACCCAATACTATCCCTTCCGTCACAATAAAATGACACTTTTCCCAATTCAACATCAACTTCGTCTCGGTGAACCTCTTCAATATCCTCTCATGATTACCCAAACAATGATTGGAAGATTTACCGTACACCAAAAAATCCTCAATAAAAACCTCCATGGAACTCTCTATCATATCCTGAAAAATTGCCACCATACAACGTTGAAAGGAATCCGGAGCATTACACAACCCAAATGGCATGCTACGATACGCATATGTACTGTACGGACACGTGAAAGTCGTCTTCTCTTGGTATTCCGGTGTGATTGAGATATGAAAATAACCAGAAAAACCATCAAGAAAACAATAAAATTGCTGACCTGCGAGACGCTCCAGCATTTTATCAATAAATGACAACGGGAAATGGTCTTTTCTAGTAGCATCATTCAAACTCTGGTAGTTAATACACACCCACCAACCGGTAACCGTACGCGAAGGGATAAGTTCATTCTTTTCGTTCGTTACAACTATTATCCCACCCTTCTTTGGAACAACTTGAGTCGGACTTACCTATGGAGAGTCCGAAATTGGATAAATCACTCCGGCATCCAACAATTTAAGCACTTCTTTCTTGATAACCTCTTGCATATTTGGATTTAGACGCCTTTGGGGTTGAACCACCGGTGTATATTCATCTTCCATCAAAATCCGGTGGGTACAATAAGCGGGGCTAATACCTTGAATATCCGAATGTCTCCATGCAATCGCCTCTTTATTCATCTTCAACACCTCTATCAACATTGACTTCTCTTGCTCACTCAACTTAGAAGAAACAATAACGGGCAAATTCGAGCCTTCTTCAAGATATGCATACCCAAAATGTGATGGAAGAACCTTTAATTCCAACTAAGTGGGTTTTTCCACCACTGTTTCACAAATAACCTCACTAACCTCCATAATCTACGCCAAGCAAGAAACGTCATTTACCACTTCTTCCTCACCATCCTCCATAATTTCTGTCGACTCTTTCTCCTCATCCATCCCTACTAAATCGGCTCCACAAATATAATCAAGACATGTATCCAATCCCGGAATAAATTAAGAAAATACACCAAATGGCATGGACCACTGAAATCATCATTATCACCCGGGTGCTTCATCGACTTAGCAACATCATAAGTAACATTCTCATCACCAACCCGAAGTGTGATCCTCCCCTCATACACTTCAATAAGAGCCTTAGCCGTTCTTAAAAACGGCCGACCAAGAATAATGGGAACCTTCTCGTTGGCCTACATGTCAAGTACCACAAAATCAATCGGGAACACAAACTTTTCAACTTTCACTAGCAAATTCTCAACAATACCTCGCAGATACTTAACCGAGCGATCCGCCAACGACAACGACATATGAGTCGGTGTAAGCTCACCCAACTCCAACTTCTCATACAACGAATATGGTATAATATTAATAATCGCACCCAAGTCCGCCAATACTTGACTCATCATATCACTTCTGAACGTACACGGGATTGTAAACACACCCGGATCTGATAACTTTTTTGGGTCCCAGTTCAACACTACTGCTGAACAATCCCCGCTAAGTGGAATAGATGAAACCTCTCCCAACCGATCTTTCATCTTAAGTAAATCTTTCAAAAACTTCGCATACATTGCCATGTGTTGGAGGGCTTCAACAAACGGAACATTAATCTTTAACTTTCGAACATAACCAGAAAATGCCCATATTACCTCGTGTACTTTTGATTCTGGAGACGAGCGGGATAAGGAACATGGGCAGTATTAATATCGGGTGGTGTCCGAAATACAACCGGCTTTTTCTTAACTTGTGGCTCAATAATAGGTGTTTCAACTTTTGACTTAGTCGGGGCCTCCATCTCATTCTCTTCATCTACCACTTCCTCTTCTTCAACTTCAACCCTTTCTTAAACAACATCGGGACCCAAAACCCTTCCGCTACAAGTAGTAATTTCTTTCAATTGACCAGCCGGATTCAGCTGAGTTGAACCCGAAAACTGACCTTGAGGCCTTTCATCGAGACGACGAGCAATATCACCAACGGACATTTGTAGGTCAAGCAAAGAAGATTGTTGATTCTTGAAGAGCAAATCGTGTTCGGCAAACTTTTTCTGTGTAACTTGATCCCTCTCCAAGATTTGCTTCATCATCTCCTCTAGACGTCCCATTCCTCCATTTGAATCCTGCACATTATTTTGAACACTAATACCATTGTTATTTTTATTATTATTATTATTATTATTATTATTATTATTATTATTGTACTAACCTTAACCTTGATTATAAGAATTTTGTATGCCGGATGGTGCGCCCGCGGGACGCCAGTTGGAGTTGTTCTGATTTGGGTTCTTGTAGGTGTTCCTATTCTGATTGTTGTTGTAATTGTTGGGAAACCTATTCTGACCACCAAGAAAATCGACCTGTTGATTCATCAACGGGCACTCCAATGTACAATGTCCACCTCTACAAAACTCACACTTGTCCACCTTAGTCTTTAGTTCCTTTACCTCTCTAGTGAATGATTCAAAAGTAGTAGCCACAGTAGTATCCAGATTAACCTGGTGTACACCTCGAGAAGATGAGGATGTACTGACAACGGGAGTGGAATTCCCGCAAGGTGGCGCTTTGGCAAAATCAGATTGAACAAAGCTTTCAAACATCTCGTTCCATTCGATGACATTCTTCCTTGTCCTTAAATTTCCTCCCGCGGCCGTGTCGAAATGAACTTGGGTTTCGTAGTTCAGCCCATTGTATAATTTCTCCACGATAGCCCATGGTGTGAGACAATTCTGTGAGCAACGAGCTAGCATCTTCTGGAAACGCTCCTAAGCATGACAGTACTGTTCATCCCGCTCCATGTGAAATGAGTGACTCTGATCACGAAGAATAGTCGCTTTAGCAGGTGGAAAGTATCTTTTGATTAAAGCTGAGCGCGGTGCGTCCCAAGTAGTGAACGTACCAGGTGGTTGAGTGTCAAGCCAAAGAGCCGTTTTCCTTGCAAGTGAAAAAGGAAAAAGATGTAAGAAAATGGAATCGTCAGTTGCACCTTGTAAATTAAAAGTTCTCAAAACGCGGTAAAGCCGGTTATTGTGTGTCGGTACATCCTCGTCATCACGCCCATGAAACTGATTAGTTTGAAAGATATTGTTCATGACGTATGACGGAATCTGCCACGAGTGGATTGTCGATCTCGGTGGTGACGATGCATGATCGGTTTCCGATTAAGCCACTGAAGGCTTGAGCAGCAACAGTTCTATCGTCGGCCATTTGGACGTTCTGTTGACTTCTCGGACTTTCTGGTGGTGAACTGTGCGGTGAAAATTTTGGTGTAGAAGTAGCTTCTGACTGTGGTTTCTCTACTGATGAGCTAGTTTCGGTTTTGAACGGAGAAAAATCCAGATTATCCAATGGTGGTCGTTGCGAACGAAGATGTGGCATATACCTGAAAAACGCAACAAACCAAGTAAGTACACTAAAAAATTAAAAACTAGAACAAAAATAAACTAAAATTCAATTACACTCCTACAATTGAAACATAAATAAAATATATAGAACGTATGTAGCAAATAAGTCCAATTAAAGCAAATAACGCAATCGATAAGAATTCCCCGGCAACAACAATTCCTGCTTGTCACGCAGGTGCCCCAGGTTCTATCCTCGGCAACAGGACCAAAACTTGATGTGCTAAAAGTAGTCAAATAATTTATTAACTAAAATATGCTAATCTAGACACTAAGTAATAATTCTAAACTCTTAAACTTAACTTAAACTACTAATCGGCAAGTGAACCGGTCGACTCTATTACAGCTAAGTAATTCTGGATATCGAACCCATGAGACTCTATAAGTTACGAAACTAGCAAACAAGACTCAACTACAAGACACGAATATTTAATAATAAAATTTGAGGGGGAATTATTAAATTAATTAATTAAAACTTACTAATGATTAACTAATAATTACTTAAGTTATTAATTAATTAATTAAACTAATACTAATATAATAAACCCTAACCCTAATTACTAAAATAATAATAAAACATCATCACATCATTACTCTTAAACTAATTAATTTAATATAAAACTTAAACCTAATTAATTTAACTAATAAAAAACTATTAAAAACACTTAGATTGATTCATATGATAAAAGCTACTATCTAGGCTAGAATGCCAACGTTATGGTTATTAATTAAATAGGAAACTCAAGTTATGAAACTGAGATCATAAAATAGACCCTTGACAAAAAAGCCGAACAGGACCCTTGAACTTCAAGAAGACGCCTATGGATTTCTAACAAGTTTTAAAACTCACAAGTTTTATGAATTGAACTTCCTTACGGTTATTTAATAACTTATGTCTAAGAATCTTTATGACGAAATCCTACCTTACAGCGCCGAAATAAAATATTGCAAAGCAGACTCAATTAACATAATAGACTAAGCTGATAATCAAATCTAGACGTACTCCTTACGAAGAACTAAATCTAGCAATCCTGACAAACAAAGATCTATCAATAGCCTATCTATCGCCTTACAGCTTTCTAGGCTAGCAGCTCACTTTTATTTGTTTAATTAATTTTATTCTTTCTATGATTTTAATCGATATCAATCACAAACTAGTCAAGAACACACAGTAAATGACCTAACAAAACCTTGTCCTATGAAATAATCAACAAGGGCAATGTGAAACAATTATTCCAAGTAAACAAAACCAAGCAATCAAACGCATCAATTAACTCAAACCTAACAATTCACATAGAACATAAAATCCATAACGAAAAGAAATCCAAACAAAATCAAACCTAACTAAGGTTCATCACGACCTAGATAGTTTATAGAGTTTTTTCCTAGCATCTTATAGTCTAAATCAAACAAAACAAGTAAAACTGAAAACATGGTGAAAATATAAAGAATGGGAAATCAAAGATGATAAAACCCGTATCCTTCAATCGTGAACGTGCAACTCTTCACCTGATGTTCTTGTGCCTTCAAAATCACTACAATACTCAAAAATATGCTCTCAAGAACTCCAAATTCATATGGTGGCTTCAGGGTCTTGTCACGTTTAAGTTAAAAATGTTTAAATACCCAAAATAAGGACCAACATGTAACAAAAATGAATTAAAAATCCCATCAGGCATTCCCAGGCGTCGCGCGACCAGGATGTGGGTACCTGGCAGCGCGGCTCGGCGTGTCTCAATAAGGAGGCCGGTCAGACCGGCCCGGTCCGACCAGTTATTTGTTCTTGTTCCTTCCTATAGTGTTCAGGATCTCCGTTTTGGCTCTTTTTAGCTCGTTTTTCGCCCTTTTAATCACGATCAACTTCCATTTCCTACAAAACATAAAATTTTTAGTATTATACAAATCTTGACTAAAAACGAACATAAAATATTAAAATATTAAATAAAATATACACGGGAAACATAAATATTTTGCATTATATCACTTACGCTTAATTGTCTGATAATCAACACAAGGCACATTAGCAGATAAATTAACAGAGTTAGAAACAGAAGAACTAACCTCATCAATTTTTTCCATACAAGCAAACGTAGTTGGCTGCATTTCACATGAATCATCTGAATCAGACTCAGTATTATTATCAGAATATAGCTCGTTCGTCGTCGCATCTTGAAAACTCTCATTTGACTTAAACAGAAGAACAACCTTTGTGACCAATCAGTTCCATCAACAACAGACAACAAAGCTTGTGATCCCGAAGAAGACGGTTTATTTCTAGAAGGCTTATCAGCATCATTATTCTTTTTCACAGAAGAATTTCTATCTTGACTTCGAGGTCCAGTATATTCTTTCTTTGGTTTGTCACACTTATTGGCAAAATGTCCAAACTCTTGACAGTTAAAGCAATTAAATTTCAGCTTATCAAATCCAACTCTCTTGTTCAATGATGGGAGATCTTTGCCAGTTCTTTGGATGAATTTCTTCACTTTTCTTACTATCATTTTCATATTTCACTTAAAATCCATGAGCTCCAAATCATCAGGATCGATTTGGTCATAATCTTCATCGGTTAACTCACTTGTGACAATTTTACTACCAACCAAGTTCTTATAAGATGTCATTAAAGCACATAAAAGGCAAAATTTTGTTAAGCCTCTTTCATGTTCACATTAGGTGGTGCTGAGAATTGATTTGTAGTGGCCAAAGTTCTAGTACCTCCAACAGATCTAGAACCACCAGATGCCAAAAAGGATACACTTGGATCAATATAAGTTGTTGTTGAAGCTTCATTTGCATTCTGAGTAAGTGCAGTGATCGGAGATACTGTGGTACTCAAATGAATACATCCACAATAGAAGGATGAATCTTGACTTTCTTTTGATGACTTTTGACACTTCAAATCATATTCCAGATCTTCAATCTTTTGCAAAAACTCAGAAGCAATCAAATCTTCGTTTTAAAATAATTATTCTTCTTCAACAACATCAGGAATATTGAGTATAAACTAGGTAAAGCATTTTTAACATTAGAGGGTTTCATCTTTAACTTGTTCATTTCAGCAATTAAATGATTGAAACGAGTAGACATTTCCTCAACAGTTTCACCTTTGAGTAAGTTAAAGTTTCGAAATTGGAACTTTAACATTACTTTCTTGCTTTCCTCAGTATTACCCATGTTTCTCATTCTAATGTGATGAAACAAAGGAGCACTAATCATGATGCTTCCATCTTGATGAAATATGTTATTTGGTAATGCCATAGTAAGAGACGAATACGCTTTTGTCTCGATCTCTAAAGCCTTCTTTTCTTATTGAGAATATTGTGAAAAAGCTTTAAGGAAAAACCAGTAGTCTCATCAACAATCATAGATACAGTGTAAACATCATCAAGACATCTTGAGCAGTCCGGATGCACAGTACCAAGATGTGCTAGAAATCGGGGTTCCCATTTGGCAAAATCACTGAATTTCATTATTCGAGGACATTTGGAATGGGATCCAATTTCACCATCCAAGTGTAACATCTATTGTACCAGCACATTCTGAGACGCTAACACATAAAATCCAGCCATTGTAAATAACAATTTCAAGTTTGACCAAAAAGTCAAACTCAAGGGTTAAAAAGGAAACTTTTATAACGAATCTGACTTAACGAATCAGATTGATTTACGAATCAGATGAGATAACGAATCAGGAATTAAGATGAATTAGTAATGAATCAGATTATAACGAGTTAGTAACGAATCAAAGACACGTCACTAATGAATCACAAACGAATCAGGAAACAAATAAAAATGACAAATCAATATGACTAATCTAGATGACGAATTAATATGGTGAATCAAGATGACGCATCAGTAATTAATGTTAACGAATCAAGAGACACAAATTAACTACAGTTGATGACGAATCAACGACAATAAATAAAAATCAGGTTGTTAAACAGTTATAACAACTTTTGACACGTGGCACGAATCTATTCAGAAAAAGATAACGAACAAGGACACGTGTGTAGCGAAAAACCTATAACGAATTAACTCATAACAATTCAACCATAACGAATCATTTCCTTTGTTTGAATCTTCAAATCTTCAAACAACTTTTCCAGAAATCTAGAAAAAATTTCTAGATTTAAGAACACACAAATTCAACCCAGATTTGTAATACTACCTCAAAGCATCACCAAATCGATTAAATAAAAAATCAAAATACTCGTACAAAAATTGCGAATCCATTACATACTATCTCGTAAACTCAATCAACCAAACCAACAACCAAATCTCAATTCACCAAACTCTGTTCCGTACACAAACCGATCCAAATCAACATCAATCCAAATCCACTCCAATTCACAATTCCTCAATCCAATTCACACAATTACACCTTTCTGAATCCAAATCACACTTAAATCAGTCCATAATTAACATATCTCACTGTTAATTTTACCAGATTCGAATAAAACTTAATAAAACCGAAAACTAATTGAATACACTCCAATTAAGTATCTGTAACGCTAAATCAAGAGCAATTAGAACACCGAAAGCTCTGATACCACTTGTCAAACACTAGTATTTCAGATCTAGATAATATTGATTATCAATCGTAGATCTAACTTACCTTAATAGGATCTAGTTCATTGTTTTACTCTTAATCGGTATATGTATATATATATTATTTATATTATGTGTATTGTAGTAACAGATTATATGAAGAATTGATCGAGAGAACACTTGGACAGAGCATGATGAATGGGAACATACATAATGAACTATTAGCCCATTCGTTAAACATTCTTAACGAATGGGTGTTACATTAAACGAACTGGCTAATTCGCTAAACATCCTTAACGAATTAGCCTTACATTAACGAACTAACTATTAAAGATAAATATCTTTTCATTATAATAAATAATAAATTACAATAAAATAAATACAAAGACTCGAGACACCAAAACCATGCACTAACAGACTGGTGAGAGCGCGAAGACAACGGCTGGTGGTCAGGTTGCGGAGATGATAGATGTAGGTAAGGATATAGCGGTGAAAGAGGAAGCTGCCAAAGTGGGCAATGAAGGATAGAAAAGACAAGGAACGAGCCCACTTTTTAGTTGTTTATGTTTTTATGGATATTATTTGGTTATGTACTTAAGACATTAGTAATTAGGGTAAAGGATCTATGATCTGTAAAACACAATTGTGAGGGGTAGCAAAGGTGGAGGGATCCTCTTTTTTGGTGATGAAGCCTTTGATGCCCCCTTTCCTTTATTGTTTCTGCACTTGAAGACTGTTAGTAACACCATCTTAACCCTGGTGGATGGTCCATCTTTCGCATGGTAAAATCCGGGTTAAAGATTTTGGTATGTCCAGGTGACTTAATAATAATAACTTAAACTTTTGACAATTTGCTTACTGTTTATTATTCTGAAAGCGTAGCTATTATAGTTTAGATCCCTAAAAATTTTAAGAAATGTTTAAGAAAATATTCAAGGAAAGGTTTAAGAAAACTCACAAGGATAATTTATCCTTGTAAAAACAGATTAAGGATCCTGAATCCTTGAATATATAGGTTTGTAAAGATTTAACCCGAACAAATGTAAATTGATAAGTAGAGATCATACCATAAGGCTTGATTAGACCTAAGTTACCACAAATATAAAAGCTTCCTCGATTCTTGTAGTTAGACTTAGGATACCTGATGCAAAATAGCTTATCATAATAACTGGAATTAAACCCAACAAACTGGGGACAAGCCCAAATAAACTGGGGACAAGCCCAACAACTAGGGACAAGCCCAAAAATAAACTAGGGACAAGCCTAAAAATAAATTGGGGACAAGCCCAACAACTGGGGACACGCCCAAACTGGGGACAAACCCAAAAATGCGGATGTTAACTGGGGACTCGCCCAAACCGGGATTTAGCCCAAACATAAGTGACGTGAAAATGCCAAAACCTTGTGTATGGTATGTCTACCATTAATCTCAGGATCCTCCATATAGCCGAAAGCAATAAAATTGTCAGCCACTATGCGTGTATTGGTCCCACTGCCCCGAACTATACTTTGGATAACGTGCGCTACAGGTGAGAGTGTAGAAACTCTAATTCGTGAGAAAGGTGAAAACCTTTAAACCTTGGAAGAAGTGACCATCGGGGATCACACCTTAATTGTGGGATTAGACTAGGAAAATAGAAATGTACCTTAAGCATGGGAGAGAGGTGGCCAACCTATTAACTGTTGAAATCCTTATAGAAATCTGTATAAACTTAATTCATGGAAAAGATAATTGTTAAGAATATATTATCCTATTATTCTTTAGTTAGTTATGTAAATCTTAAATAAATAAATGATAGGATAAAATATACCAACTTCAGGATCCTTGATCCTTTAAGGATTCGTGATCCTCGTTAGACATAGTACTTCGTAAGATGGATATTATTCCATGCCCTTGGTAGTCGGTCACCTTCCATGTTAAGTTAATGATATGCCCCCTTTCCTGCCTCTAACTCGATCAGGTAGGGACCTTCCCACTTAGGTGCTAGCATCCATCTGGGGGATTAGTTGTATTTTGGAAAGATTTCCTTAAGACCAAATCTCCCACTTGAAATCTTTGAATTCTGATGTTCTTGTTGTATACCCCAGCTATTCTTTGTTTATGTTGCCATTCTGATCTTTGATGGGTCTCCGAGCTCATCAACAGTATCTAGATCTTGGATAAGAATTTCATCATTGGTCCGGGGATCACGGATGCTTGTTCTACCAGTATGAACCACCATTTTTGTAGGGATTACAGCTTCTGATGTTGAAGATGATGAAGAAGATGTTGCTATAAAGGTTGAGATCAAAGCTACTGATGGTGAAAAGCCTGAGGGTGATGGAATGTGTGATGGTCAAGTGAAGTACATCACTAAGGAAATTTCAATAATCTTGAGGAGACTTAATCTCCTAAGTGTTTTGATCCAATTTCAAATGAATTTTGCAATCATTTTTTCCACCAGATGTTTTGAGAGTTTCGCAGGTTGGTTTCATAGAGAGGAAGTGCCTCATGAAAAATTGATTTTGGAGTTGAAGAAGAAGATGAGACTGCGAAACATGAAGAAATTCCAGCGGCAGTCAAGATTGAGGAAATGAGTGATGCAACTGTGCCAGCTGAATTTGTTCCAGCAGTAGTTGATGAAGTGAGAAATGAAGATGTTGATAAAGAGCCCACTAATCATGCTTATATGGCTAGGCAGGTAACATCGTCTACACAAGAGGTTAAACATATTTGTGAGTCTTGTGATGAAAAAGATTTTGTTATTAAGTCAATAAAAATCGTCTACACAAGAGGTTAAACACGTTTCATGATTATCAAAGTATTAGCAAAACACATGACAAGCTTGAAACGTGTGAGAAAAACTTGTGGGTGAAAATCCTACAAGATGAGAAAACAATTTCTATGCTTCAACACACGGTTGAGGACAAACAGATTGCCATCAATAGACATGTTGTTGAGAAAGCAGACCTTAAAAGAGAACTTCAACTGATTAAAGTTGACACTGAAAGGGTTGAAACTAAACAAAAAAGTTATTCCGTCTCATCATATGTTCTTGATCATATTGTCCCAAAAAAATATGTTGATATTTCAGGGACAGAAAGGATGTTCCGAAATATCATTCTGTACCGCCTCTTATCTGGAGTTCTTATGTTCCATAAGAACTGGAAGGGTTCTTTAAGGCTATGAATGTTGTGACTGGTTCACCACATAATGATATTTCATCATATCTTTCGTGTGGAGAGCAAACTGTTAAGTCCTCCCACTACTCTCAGTGTGAGAGGGAGGTGGGTAAACAAGCTGCTGAACATGTGTTGTCTTAAATAAAATCAAAAAATCAATCATGTGATAAAACTAGTATTAAAAAATTTAAATTTGCTAAAAACAGGTTTTAACCATAAAAGACAAAGTATTGGGTACAAAGAGGTTAAATCCACTTGATTTAACAAAGAGTCTGTAACAAAGTATTGTTTTCAAAAGATTGTTTCTGTTAAAGGTGAGACCTTTGAGAAAGAGAAAGAGGCCATCTTTAGAAAACAATCTAATAATGAGTTTTATAGACTTAAGGCTGAGAGAGACCAGGAAGAGAATCAGGTTCTTCCAGTTAACAAGTTTGTTGACCGGAGAAAATGTTTTTGTTGTAATGAGGAAGGACATTTGTTCTACTCATGTCTAAAACGATTCTCTCGTTCCCAAGAGAAAAAGTATGTGGTAATCAAGAAACCACATGTGATTCTTTCTCTGTGTGACCCACATCTCCACCCAAACAGATTTTAAAACGGGTTGTGGAGAAAGAACCAATCAAAAATAAGTTTGAGGTTGGTGAGTCTTAAGAGATGTAGAAAACTGATGATCGTTTTTATATGAAATCGATTTTTGTTGGGCAGAACTGGGTGGCAAAGGGTAAAACAAGAGATAAAACTGTTAAATCTTTCATTGAGCAAAATGATAAGTCTTTCAAATCTAGTTCGTCTAATTCAAGCTCATCAGTTGAGTCGTTGACTGATTTTGAGTATGATAACTTTGATGACTTTTTATATGGAAAAATGAAACAACCCAAGACCAAGAAGGATTGGGTTTCCTTCTTTCACTAACCACATAAATTTTTAGGGGCTTCCAAGATCCAATTATTAACGTTGAATTATGGATAAAGGAGCATCTCGACACATGACGGGAACTCTCCATTTACTGAAGGATGTCAAATCAATTCGAGGAGGTTATGTGGGGTTTGCGGGAAACTAAGGTGGCCATATAGTAGGTGAGGGAATTTTGTCAAATGGGAAGGTGATGTTTGACAAGGTGAAATACATCACTGAGTTGAAGAACAAATTGTAGAGTATTTCACAAATCTGTGACAAAGGTTTTTCCACTCACTTTACTGGTCAAGAATGTATGATTCTGAAGCTAGGATTCAAGATAACGGAAGAATGGGTACTTATGAAGGCATCATGGGGGAACGATCTTTATGTTCTAAAAATAGGTGTGACATCAACTACTCAGGGCACTGTTCTTGCTCATCAGTTGAGTCGTTGACTGATTTTGAGTATGATAACTTTGATGACCTTTTATATGGAAAAATGAAACAACCCAAGACCAAGAAGGCTTGGGTTTCTTTTTTCCACTAACCGCATAACTTTTTTAGGGGCTTCCAAGATCCAATGACTAATGTGGAATTATGGATAAAGGAGCATCTCGACACTTAGTGCTAAATTGATAATGATGAATATATGAACGAAGTTAAGATGAACACAGTGATTTTTTGCAAGGAAAAACCTTTTGATCTTGTTCAGATCAAAAGAAAAAAACCCAGGTGATGATAACTCGTCGATCACCAATTTAATAATAACAAAAAATTGTTACAAGTGTTTCGAGATTGTGATCGATGTTACAAAGTAAGCTAGTGTGTAGAGAGAGTTATTGAATATGCTCTAGTGTGTGTGAGAGTACAAGTGTCTTCCTAATCGATCATATCTCGATGTTTATAAAGAAAATACATCCAACAACTAGTCCTAATTTTCTGCCACTAATCCACAACTCCTCCAACGTTCATTGACCATGTGCTGGGAGCTTCCAGTAGCGAAATTTAAGGTAGACCAAGTCACAAAGTAGTTACTTCTGTTGAATAATAACCTGCACACGTGAAACAATTGTTAATAATACTAACCTCTGAGGATCCTTAATCTTCGACATAACTCTGGAGCTCTTCAGGAGGATAACTGATCCAGAAATATCTTCAAGGATAATATATCCTCAGCAGAGAAAATATCACCCCTAACAATTGCCCCCAAAATGGCCGGTGTTTATGCTTTACAGCTGGCATTTTGAAATTTGAATCTTCTGTGAAAACTGTGGGACGGTTCGCCAGAAATATTTACCATTTAGCCCTTGATATAATCATAACCGCCTATATATGCCGTCCTATATTTCTTTTATAATCACATACTCAGGCGACATGGCAGGTATCCTTTATTTCCTCTCTTCTTTTCTTTGATAATAATGTCTATCACTTCATCTTCTTTACCTCCTTCTAAACCTTCCGAGCAATCTTCCGATGACTCTGGGTTGTCGGAGATGGAGCCACAAAATCTCATAGTTAACCCTTATATTGAAATCTGCGAACTCACGGATCTAGAAGTCGATGAGTTTCGTTCTTTGTTTCCACCAAAAACCTATTTCGACCGTACAAATCCAGCACCCGTTGCGACGTATACTCAAAGACTTGGGTGTGTTTTCCGGCTTGCCCTTTCCTTGTAGGCTACAGTTCTCCGTTTCCCCCTTTCACACAAAGCTTTTTCGATTCCACCGGAATATCCTACATACAGGCTATGCCAATGATTTGGAGGGTCCTCGGCACTATTGAAAAAATTATTGTAGAGGAGAAAATCGATTTCGGCCTTCAAGAATTGTCTCATCTTTACACCCTCACTACCCATGGTCCCGTCCGATTCTTCTTGAAATCTAAGCCTCGACAACCCCATCCGATCTTAAAAGTCACCTTAAACGATTCCTTTTGGAGGAATAAGTTTTTCTTCATGAAACGTGACTCCATACCCGGAGGGGCTATGCTTCCTTCAAAGTGGGTCAGAAAGGGTAGGATCTTGGATCCTTAGTAATGATAGGATCCTTGATGATTAATCAAAAGTTTCGTTTTCTTTTTAATTGCAGTTGAGAATTTTGCTTCAATGGCTAAGTTACCTGGTACAGAAGTGAAAACAAATCGGTTCCTTGAACTGGATACCGAAGTTAGAGCTTTTCAAGCCCGATTTATCGAAGTTTTGTGAGATTTCCTCGGATTCGAATATGTCAAGTAAGTTTATTATAATAATTTCAAAGTAAATAATATTAGTCAGAATACTTATCTGTCAACTGAATTTTCGTAGGTGCCAAGAAGTCTTAGAAGTCTGCTAGCAAGTTCTCCTTGGAAGACATCGACAGTATGCTCACTCCTCAAGACATCAAGAAAGAAACTCTGAAGACAGCCACCAGTTCCGAGCCCAAGACTGCAACTACCAGAGCCAAGTCAACTACTTCTAAGAGAAAGAGGTCCTCTGATCCCGAGCCCTATTATGACACGGTCCTCACTGTAAGTTTCCTATACCCCGCTATGTATATAAGGATCCAATATCCTTTTAACCCTTGCTTCTCGTTGGTTATAGGCTATGAATTCTTTTAAAGAGCATTATGAAAAGATTGTGGGTCAGATGATTGACAAGTTATCTGGGTTAGGGAACGCGGTGGTCAACAATGACAAAGCTTTGGCCCAGCGCCAAGAGGAAGTCAAGCAATCAACGGATGAGGCCAAGATGTGGGCGGCCAGTTCGGTGCTACAAGCAAGGATCAAAGATGGCAATGGGAGCCGGTGATCCTGCTTTTGATAAGGCAACCCGTAACGTGCAGAAGTGATAGACTACAATGGCGGATCTTGGTGGCGATGAGGACGTGGAGATGGCCGAGGAGAATGTTGCTAGGACAAGTGGACTCAAGGATGTGGCTGAGACCGGGGAAGAAGCAGGTGCTGCTGATGGTGAAGATGCAGCTTAATTGGGCGATGAAGGACAAAGAAGACAAGGCCTGAGCCCAATTTTTTTTTATGTTGATGTTTCTTATGAAAAATAGTTATGGTTTGTAGTAGACAGTAGTAAGTAGGATTTAAGGATCATAGATCCTCAAGACAATTCTCTGGGGTACTAAAGGTGGATGGATCCTCTGTTTGTGGGGTTGAAACCTTTATTGTCTCTGACTTTTATTTTCCCGCATCTTATGAACAATTAGTAACACTTGCTTAACCCGGGTGGATGGTCCATCTTTTATATGGTGAAATCCGGGTAAAGGATGGTCCAAGTAACTTATACTAATAATAATCTAAAACTTTCGACTACTTGTTTGTTATTTATAATTTTGAAAGCTTGTTTGATATAATCTTAGACTTATTGAGAATTTCAAGAAATAATTCTGAGTAAAAATTTTAGGATAGGATATCCTTAAGAAAAAACGATTATAGAAATTTTTGGATATAATATCCTTAGAAAAATAATTAAAAATTTTAGGATAGAATATCCTTAAGAAATAACTCAAAGTTGTTAAATCTTTAAACAAAAGGATATATAAGGATCCAAGTTAAACCAATATAAAGTTAAAAGTGGAAATAATACCACAAGGTCTTAGTAGACCTAAGTTATCATAAGTATTGAACCTTCAGTGATCCTGATAGATGAAATTTAACGATTTTGAATCCATATGTTCGATCTTCATAATGACCTTAGAAAATCTGTTGCAAATAACTTATAACGTTAACCGGGATTAAACCCATTAAGCTGGGGACAAGCCCATAAATAAACTAGGGACAAGCCCGTGAAATTGGGGACAAGCCCGTGAATTGGGGACAAGCCCGTGAACTGGGACAAGCCCAAATACTGGGGACAAGCATAAACTAGTGCAAAACTGGGGACAAGCCCAAATACTGGGGACAAGCCCAAACTGGGCACTGGCCCAAGGATACAAATGTCAACTGGGGACTTTCCCAAACAGGGATTTAGCCCAAATGTGAGTAACGTGAAAACGCCAAAACCTTAGCCAACATGAAAATGTTAGAAACCTTTGTCTTAAGATAACGTGAAAACGTTATAAACCGGTGGTATGGTACGTCTACTATAAATCATAGGATCCTCCATATAGCCGAAGACAACAAAATTCTCAGCCACTAAGCGTGTATTGGTCTCGCTGCCCCGGACTATACGTTGGATAGAGTGCGCTCCAGGCGAGAGTGTAGAAACTCTAATTTATAAGAAAGGTGAAAACCATTAAACCTTAGGGGATATGACCATCGGGGGTCATATCCAATCGTGGGCTAGGCCAAGGAAAATAGTAAAGTACCTTAAATATAAAGGAGAGGTGGCCAACCTCTTGATCATTGAATATCTTACTATCGTCCTGCATTGTTACTTATAACTAGGAAAACACAAGTGTTAAGAATATGTTATCCTTATATAAGCAAAAATAAAAATGAATAAATGATTAAATAGATATTATCGATTTTAGGATCCTTGTTCCTTTAAGAATACTTGATCCTCATAGGAAACTTAATCCTAATCAGAAAAAGTATTTCTTGAGGTGGGTAGCATTCCAAGACCTTGGTAACCTGTTGCCTTCCATAGTGAGCAAATGATATGCCCCCTTTCCTGCTTTCGACTCGATCAGATAAGGACCTTCCCATTTGGGTGCTAACTTCCCATCAGCCGGATTGGTTGTGTTTTGGAAGGCATTCCTCAAAACTAAATCTCCTTCTTGAAACCTTCTGATTCTGATATTCTTGTTGTATACCCCAGCTACCCTTTATTGATAAGCTGCCATTCTGATCTTGACCAGGTCTCTGAGTTCTTCAACAGTATCTAAGTCTTCAAGAACAATTTCTTCATTGACTTCAGTATCACAAATACTTGTTATGGCTGTCGAAACCACCATTTCTGTAGGGATAACTGCTTCTGACCCAAACACTAATGAGAAGGGTGTTTGGCCCGTTGCATTCTTGGGTGTTGTCCTGTCAGCCCAAAGAACATAAGGTATCTCTTCAGCCCACTTTCCTTTCTTGGATCTTAGCTTCTTTTTTAGGTTGTTGATGATGATCTTGTCGTTTGACTCTGCCTGGCCATTAGCTTGAGGGTGCACTGGAGTAGATGTAATCATCTTGATGCCCCAACTGTCACAAAAGTTAGTGGTTCTTTTCCTGATAAACTGGGAACCATTGTCACAAATAATTTCTGAAGGAATACCAAATCTAGTAATAATATTTCTTTTAATGAAGGATATCACCACTTTTTCTCGAACTTGAACAAAAGCTTTTGCCTCTATCCACTTTGAGAAGTAATCAGTCATTGCAAGCATGAATACTTTTCCTCCTGGTGCCTTAGGCAGTTTACCCACAATATCCATGCCCCACTTCATAAAAGGCCATGATGAGGATATGGGATACATAGGTTTCTGCTGGTTGATGTGGGATGTTTGCTTGCCTTTGAATAGCATCACACTTCTTTGAATAGTCCATGGCGTTCTCTTTATTGTTGGCCAGAAATATCCTGTTCTCAGAATTCTAGAAAACAAAGCTCTACCTACAGTGTGAGTACCACAATCACCTTCATGAAAGTCTTTGAGCACCTCATGGATTTCAGAATCCTCGATGCACCTCAAGTAAGGACCTGCAAGAGATTTTCTGTATAGCATATCATCTAACAAAATATATTGTGATACCTTGAGTTTAAAAGATTTGAGATTCTCCGTGGCTAGAATCTCTCCATTTTGAATGTACTTCTTGATTGGGAGGATCCAGGATCCTTGGCTAGCTGAGGATAATGGACGTTATCTCCCCAACTTCTTGTTCTCCTATTCCCGGCGAGAGTATATGGATGATTGGGATCTTCTTATCTTCTAGAGTTTTCAAGGATGAGGCTAAATTTACCAAGGCATCTGCCCCAATATTTTCTTCCCATGGTACCTGTATGATACTAAATAACTCGAAGGATTTTGCTAACCCCTTCACAAATTCTAAATATTTGATCATTTTTTCACCTTTCATGGTATAAGAACCGTTAAAGTGGTTAGTTATAAGTGAAAAATCCATATAAACTAGAAGATACCTAATCCTCATTTGTTTGGCTAAAAGTAAACCTGCGATGAGTGCTTCATATTCTGCCTTATTGTTGGTAGCTTGAAATGCGCATGCAATGGACTGTGGTATTATGTCCCCTGTGGCGATTTCAGTAGTATGCCCAATCCCATTCCTCTTACGTTGGATGCTCCATCGGTAATAAGGATCCAAGGATCCTTGGTTTCTTCTAGTTGCTGGACTTCCAAATCAGCTTCCTTTTGCATGTCACTGCTGAAATCAGCCACAAAGTCTGCTAGTGCCTGCGATTTGATAGTTGTTCTAGGCTCATACTGAATGTCATATGCACTCAGCTTCACAGCCCACTTGGCCATTCTACCTGACAATTCTGACTTTCTAAGAACATTCTTAACAGGATAGTTAGTTCTCAAAATTATGGTATGTGTCTCAAAATAATGTCTTAATTTAGTAGAAGCCATAATAAGTGCAAGAATTAATTTTTACTAAATGAAAATACCTAGCTTCTGCATCTAAAGGACTTTTTGTTACATAATAAACGAGATGTTGTTCACCTTCATGATCCTTCACTAGAACAGCACTTACAACATCTCCTGAAACAGCTAGATATAGATAAAAGGATTCTCCATCCACAAGCTTCATTAGAGCCGGAGCCGAGGATAAATAATCCTTCAAGGCTTTGAGCGCAACCTCATGCTTTTCCGTCCACTCAAACATCTTATTCTTTCTTAGAATGTCATAGAAATCTTTGCACCTCTCATAGAATCTTGAGATGAACCTGTTGAGAGCGGCTCTTCTTCTTGTGAGCCTTTGGATATCCTTGGCATTTGCAGGTGACTTCAGGTTGATGATGGCTTAAATATGCTCTGGGTTTGCTTCAATTCCTCTATTAGTCACCATGTATCCCAGAAACTTTCCAGCCTTAACACCAAAGTGGCATTTTGACTGATTCAGTTTCATATTATACTGGTCAAGGATATTGAATGCTTCTTCTAGATCCCTAAGGTGATCCTCAGCTCTCTTTGACTTTACCACCATGTCATCTATGTAGACTTCCATGGTTTTACCTAACGGATCCTTGAACATCATGTTGACCAGTCTTTGGTATGTTTCCCCTGCATTTCTTAATCCGAACGTTATAGGAATTTAGCAATATATGCCGATGGGAGTTATGAATGTTGTATCCTCTTGATCAGAAGGTTCCATCTGAATTTGTTGAAATCCAGAGGAAGCATCCATAAAGGTGAGCATCTCATGTCCTGTCGTTGTATCCACCATGGAATCTATATGTGGTAACGGGAAAGGATCCTTGGGGCATGCCTTGTTTAAATCGGTAAAATCGACACACACCCTCCACTTTCCTTTCTTTTTAGAAACAACAACCACATTTGCTAACCATCGAGGATACTTATCCTCTCTGATCATACCGGCCTTAAGAATTTTTTCAACTTCTTCTTGTATGATCGCGTTCCTCTCAGGAGCGAATTTCCTTCGCTTTCGATGGACGGGTTTAATAGATAAATCAAGGGCGAGCTTGTGAGTAATTACCTCTTTAGAAATACTTGTCATGTCTGAATGTTTGACGGCAAACGTAGACTTTATTCGTTTTAGAAAGGATATCATATCCTCCTCAATTTTACAAGGGATATCGGATCCTAAGAACACTTTCACATCTGGATCCTTGGGGTCCAAGGATACTTCCTTTAAGTCCTTCTCTCGAGCTTCCAGCACGTCCCTAGGATGTTGATGTGGTTGCTATGCTATAGTTTGCATGGCTGTCGGCTTCATTGATGAAGAATAATAGTTCTTGGCCTCCTCCTGATCACTGTCTATCCTTACTACTCCCCAAGGACTTAGGAGTTTAATACATTGGTGGTAAGTAGAAGCCACCGCCTTCATTTCATGCAACCAAGGCCTGCCAAACATTGCAACAAGAAAGGTTATCAATAACACAAAATCTTTGGTAAGAATTCAACCCTTCGATATATATTGGGAGGTTGATGTACCCCAATGTTTTTTTGGTTTCTCCACCGAAACCAACTAGCACTGATGTCCTTGGGATGATCTCGGAGTCTGGTATGTTCATCTTCTGAAGAACATCATGTTGGATGATATTGAGTGAGCTTCCACCATCTACCAGGATCCTGCGTACATAATGGTTAGCGATGAATAAATTGGCAATTAAACCGTCGTGATGAGGATCCTGGATGCTTGATTTATCTTCTTCATCAAAGAAGATCCTTTTGCCAGTCGTCAAAGTGGTGTATATAACCGGTCGTTCCCCATTATCCAACTTGGTTTCCTTGGCCAATCTTTTAGCTGAGGAGAAGGGAGTGCCGCATATGTCTGATCCTCCAGAGATGAAGTTGATCACTTGAGCATCTGGTGGGGCGGAGTTGCTTTTTGAGGAACCTCTTCAGGATCCTGGATCCTGGACTTTTTTCTTCCCAAAAGCTCTTTAAAGTGGCCCTTGCTTAAGAGGTATCCAATTTCCCTCCTCAAACCGATGCAATCATCCTTCATGTGGCCAAAATCCTCATGGAAAGCGCACCATTTGGATTTGTCTCTGAAGGTGGTTGACTTTTCGTTCTTTCGGGGCCACCTTGCCTTCTCCCCTAGATCCTTCATGGCACAAATCAAGCCATGAGTATCTATGGAGAAGCAACATTCTGAGAAGCTGGGGTAATCTTCATCATTATCTCCTTCAACAGCTCGAATGTTTTTATTGTTGAATTTGGAGTACGGCTTCGAGTTGTTGTTCCTGTATGAGGATCCTTTAATCTTGTCAGAGGATTCTTGTTTTGTTTGACTCCCCAGACGATCCTGGATCCTCTTGTCATATTTCAACCGTATGAATCTGAGTGCCCTGTTTCTGACTTCATCTAAGGTCCTGCAAGGAGTCATCACAAGATCAACATAAAAGGGGGAGCCCCTCTGAAGTCCAATCTTGAATGCTTCAACAGCAGTCGCCATGTCAAGATTAGGGATTTCCATAGCTTCCCTGCCAAACCTTGTAACAAAATCCCTAAGGGATTCATCACTACATTGGATAACTCGGTATAAATCACTAGTTAACTTCTCAAATTTCCTACTACAGGAAAATTGATTGTTGAATTAGTTTACTAAGTGCGAGAAAGAAATAATTGAAAAGGGAGGAGGACTTAGCAGCCACTTTAATGCGGATCCTGTCAGTGTGGATCTGAAGCCCTTGCACAAACAAGCTTCTTTAAGTCTCTCAGGAATAGGATTGATCTCCATCCTTTCCCTATATTGTGCAACGTGCTCCTCAGGATCTGTGATCCCATCATAAGTCTTCATGTTGGGGGTTCGGAATCACTTAGGGATTTCAGCATCACATATAGGTTGAGCAAATCTGGATAACTTGTGGGTTCCTTCTGGTATCTCGGGAATTGGACGGACCACCCCGGTACACAGAATATCATATCCTTCAGCTTTTATAGTTCCTTAGCCATAGCTTGGTTGATACCTGCATCCTGCATGGAACCACGGATAGCATCTAAGGATATAGGGTTATAAAGGTTACCTCTTTGTTGGGTGAAGGTTGGTATTCCAGAGGAGTGGTTGAGGTAAGAGGTGTCTGCTACGGGAGTTGGTTCACCCGAAGCTATAGTCTGCATGGGGATTATATCTCCTTCATGGACCTCGGATGACCTTTGATGTTGAACCCCTGAGGATCCTTGATCCTGGAAAAAGGATCTTTGACTGGGGTTGAAGGATCCTAATGGTTAAGAGTTGAAGGATCCTGGTTGAAGATACACTCCTGAGGATCCTGGTTGAAAGGTGGATGATCCTTGCGGGAAAGTTGGGGATCCTTGAGCTAGTTGACCCATGGAACCCCGTTGAAAGATAGATGATCCTTGCTGGAAGTATGAGGATCCTTGAGTTTGCTAACCCATGGACCCTTGTTGAAGGATAGATGATCCTGGCTGAAATAGTGAGGATGAGTCTATTGACCAAGGATCCTGGAGTGGTGAAATCCAGCATCCTAGGCATCAAGGGAGTGTGATCCTCTACTGGCCTCTTAGTCTTCTTGAGATCTTCTATCTCACGAAGGATCCTCTAGTTAGTCTTGGTTTGCTGCTCCATATATGATTTAACATGCGAAAACAATAGTGGTTTTTGGGCTCTGGAAGACTGGTAGTTGAGTCTTGTTCCCAGCAGCAGTAGCTCGTGGTGCTCCCGTGATTGGCGGAGGCATCGGCGGCAAGGTTCTTGACGAGAGAGGAACCGAAGACGGCATGGTTGATGAAGCAGAGGTTGATTGCGAGGCCATTGATAGAGATATGGGCATGAAAAGATTGAAAATGATAGGAATAATATGGATTATAGTACCAATTGCCCCACGGTGGGCGCCAAATTGTTTTGGATAAAAATATGGTAATGATAATGTATCCATATCCGTAAAGTGAGGTTTAGTGCTAAATTGATAATGTGACAATCGTCAATTTCAGGTTAACTCCGTTAACTCCGTTAACTCAACTCCGTCAATTCAAACTTTAGATCACTGAATCTATAACGCACACCTCATTACATTTAAACTAGGGTTTAAATGACGCTTGACACTTACTACATGTGTAGTCTTTCGGGAATTGCACCGAAACGCAAACGAGTTGATGCAAACGATTAGTGAATAAACAAAAAACGTCAAAACAATAATTATGTGATAATTATGTGTTAGACATATGTGTTACTTGATTATGTTATGTGGAATGCTAAACAAGAAACAAGAACCCAATTAATTAAGCTAGAGATGTAACATTTGGAAGTTTAGGGACTAAAGTGTAACATGTTATTATTATTAATATTATAAAACCCTAACCTCTCCTCCCTCTTCCTCTTCCCAAAACCGACGGCCAAACCCCCCCCCCCTCTCCTCACAATCGGTTCACACACACACACATACCTCTTGGATTTTGATCTTGTCTTTCACAATTGAAGCATCCTATATCCGTTTCTAGCCATCTCCTACCTTCCTATTGCTTGTATTGGTGCTTTTGAAGGTATAAATTACAAACCCTAGGTCCGATTTTTCCTATGTATGGTGTTCATATGATTGTTGTTGATTTGATGGTGTATTGATGATCATTTGATAACTAGTTTTGATATTATTGCATGTTAATTGTTGTGTCTTTGAGTTTGAGATCAAATAAAACCCTAACTATGTATGTATGGTGTAATTGATATGCATGGATAGTAGTTATGGTGTCTAGAATGTTATATGAATGATTTGTGGTCCATAGATAGTTAAATTGTTGAGTTTGGATGCAAACAGTTTCTGGACAGATTGTGTTGTTGATGTTTGATTGACTGTAAGGGGGTGTAAAAGTGAAAATTGATTGAGATAATTGATACTACTGTAAACTAGGTTGAGTCTAGTTTCTAAAGAATATAAATTTGCAATTTTTGGACGTGTAAAAGTTAACTTTTATGATTTTACAAAAACGTTGTGCAAAGCTGAGTTGCTAGACCTGCTGTTAGGTTGTTTTGTAAATGTTATATCTCATGAATTACGAGACCAATTGGGTTGGTTCCACTTCTGAAAGTTGACTTGTTGAGTTAGGAACCTAACCTAAGTGGTCTTGCATTTATTGGATTTTTGTTTTAACGGGAATTTCAAATAACATTCTGTTGCGCATGAATTTAACTGTTATGAGTTTGCTGTAATGATTTGATTATTGTAAGAAACATATGTGGAATAAAAATATAATAAAATATGTTCTGGAAACCTAGGACATATATACTTTTGTGATGATTTTTGGTAAATTAATTGTGATTCTATGATTGGTGGGATAGACTAGTTTTTCAAGTAGAAATTTTGTCGTTAAGAAACTAGTTGCTGAATTTTGTGAAAGTTGCATGAAACAACGTGATTGCTAATTTATTATCGTGTTTTGACCAAATTGCCCTTGAGGGGAATTATTGCTAATTAATTGTCGTATTTTGACCAAAATGCCCTTACGGGGAGTAATTGCTAGTGATGTACATTATGAATACATGACACGTAAATAATTGCTCACACATGTAACGTATCACAAATACACTTGTTAAAGTCACACACGATTCACAAACGAAACACGAAACATGTTGTGTGCATAGGTATTATGTGCCGGGTCTAGAGACTCGATAATATTCCGACACTTAGAAAAATCTCTTTGTTGTTTTAGAACGTTAGAGAGAGTTTTTCTGTGATGCGCATCTTGGTGAATTATTTTGGGAATACTTTGCAAACAGTGAGTTCACTTACCCCTTCTAAACTGTTTTCAAACGCTTTTCACTTGGGGGAGATAACATACTCCGAAAAACGCATTTAAGATTTTGTTAGTATAAATTATATATCACTTGTAAAGACTAAGTGGCAAACGCGTTAACTAAAGTCCTTCATTCACATCGAACCGTTTAATATTGGATAATAGCGAGTCATTGTTGAGTAGTACTACTGGGTTTGACAAACCCAACCCAACGCTAAACTCGACTGGAGGTCGAGTGGGTGTAATCTTGGCTAAACACATACCGTGGTCGGGATAGACCTGGTGGCAAGGAAAATGATAAACAGTCAGCTTCGGTGTCGAACACTTAGTAATACTTGTTTTATAGGCTAGCTACCTATAGATATATAATTGACATAACACTATCTGGTAACGCTTAACGCAAAACGCTGAACGCAAAACGCTGAACGCAAACGCTAACGCTTTATTTTATTTGAACTCGTGAACTCACCAACCCTGTGTTGACACATTTTGTAACGATTCCGGCAAATCCAGGTATACCCTAGCCGGTATATACTATTTACGTGTCATTTAGTATTGATTATATGAGTTATAGTACGTGTATACGAGTATATATGATTCATAGAACGAATCATACTCGATTATATAGTGAATCGTATTGGAATTACAATTAACCAATGAACGATTATTGAAACCCGAACGAATCGGGAATTACATTATAGACGAAGTATATAATGTTTAGTGATGTTTACGAAGTATTAATGCTTCGGGATAAGTGAATTATAGCACAGAAAAAGGATTTCGATTTATTAGTACGTCGGTACGATAAACGAAACCTTTAACATCAAACCAAGCAAGAGACGATCAATCAAGCCGAAAAAGATGCACAATTACCGACAATACAATGTTTTAAGTCATTTAATGTCATGGGTTAAGTTTTTAAAGTTTTTAAATCAGTTTTATGTAAATTTTATTTTAACCCGAAAAACGACCATTTTATGCTCGTTTTAAGCCGAATTACGAGTTTAAACGAGAAACGAACTGAGCCAGATTATCCAAAACATTATCCGGATTACGGAAATCCGAATATGTGGCTAATATTGAAGTTGTGGGGCCCACCCCCCACCTTTACTTGGACCGATCGGCCCTATGGTTGCATAATATCATTCCATTTCTTTTTTTTACAACAAAAACTCTCACAAATCTCTCAACTCTTTCAAGTGTTCATCCAAACTCATCAATTTTAACCAAGAACACAAGGTATAAGCATGTTATAATGCATGATCTTTGGTGTTGATTTCTTTATTTTGAGTTGTTTTGCAAGAACAAGAGGTTCCAAGTGAAATATGGGTGAAAACCCGAGATGGAACCGATCCTTGCTAGATCAAGTGATGTATACAAGTTATACACGGGATCTTGATCCAAGAAACGAGTTAAAAGTGTCAATAACGAATTTTTACGGTTAGAATCTTTGAAAATGAATTTCCAAGTGAAAGACGGGTGAAAACCCGAGATGAAACCGACTCTTGCATGATCAAGAGATGTATACAAGTATACAAGGGATCTTGGTCCGAGAAATGAGTAAAAAGAGTCGAGAACGGATTTTTACGGTTAAAACCTTTGTTTTTACATCAAAACCGACACTATGAAAGAAATGGTTTGATTGTTAGTGTAACTTGCTTGGTATAGTGTTATTGTGCTTGTAAGTGTTGTATCTAGTGGCTAGCAAAGGCTAGAAACCAAGATCTTTGCGATCTAACGCTAGAAAACACAAGATAGTTCGGTTTTCGTGTGATTTAGTGATTTTGGACAGATTGTAGAGTGCTTAGAGTCGGGTCATGAAATTTCACAGAGATGATCTATACATGAAAATATGAGATCTGTGAATTTTTGGTAATTTTTGGATAAAAGATGAATATTTGGTGAATTTAATGCTCGGTTTTGGCCAAAAATGGTGAAAAATAGCTAAACTTGATGAAAAATTCTGGAAAATTTTGGATAAGCTTTTTATAACATATAAAAGTCACACACAAAATTTGAGCTCAGTTGGAGAAGTCTAAAGGGGCTTTTCGGTAAAACGAGTTCTAGGGCTTTCTAGCTCGGTTTTTGTGAAAATGGCTTGAAAAATGAGTTTTGGGTTCTGGAAAAATTCCAGGGAGTTATGAGGATGGCAGGGATCATCCCGGAAAAATTTGGGATTTTTCTAAAGTCTTTTGATATTTTTGACATATTTAGTGTTTTAATAGTGTTTAAAAATAGATAAATAAATGTAAATATAAAAAAAAATAAATCTGGAAAATTTTTATAAAATTTATTACTGTCAAAATAAGTTTTGTGCAAAATTTCAAGACCCGAGACTAAACGGGTAATTATTTGTGCTAAAAAGAACATAAAAACAAATTTTTAAAGCTTAAAACGTGTAAAACGGCAAAACTCGCATAAGCGAGCTGACTGGTATATAAAAACCTAAAAATAGACCATTTTCATAATACTAAGTAAATTAAATAAAAGAAAATCATCCGAAAATAATTCGGATGATTTGGGTAATTTCACCCGATTTTACTGTTTCCGGCACCTAAATGACGGAAACGGGCCCCGCGGCCAAACGGGGTGTCCAAACCGAGCTCTAATTTCATCACGTTAACTAAATTAAAAGTCAAACACCATTTTTGGGTCGGGTGTGAATAAACTCATTTTTGAAACTAAAAACGAATGACCGTGCTAGGCACGCAAATCAAGGAAAACATAAAAATGATAATTTTGACCGTCCGTCTCTAAGTAATGGCACAATCTGAGTCCTTAGGAGTGTCACGGGGTTAACATTGTCCCCGGATCGAGTACAGTACTGGGTTAACAATGTCCCCAGATGTACCGATTAACACGGATTTAATTTATGGGAATTATATAGTAACGATTAGATATTATATTACAGATCCAGGCTTATAGCAGTTCATTGTATCACGTCCCGACTCACAGAAAGGTGAGTTTTCACGAGCCCCTTTTACTGAACTGTTTTAAATATTTTCCCGGGGCGGAAAGCATGTATTTATTAAAGTATTTAAGTACATACTGATCGTATGGAAACACTTGTGTATTTAAATATATATATGGTTTGATGCATAGAATATATAAATTGTTTATCGTGTGGGATTGTTCTGGGGTAACATAGTTCCCAGAGGTTATTATTATTGTTCTGGGGTAACACAGTTCCCAGAGGTTATTATTATTGTTCTGGGGTAACATAGTTCCCAGAGGTGATTATTGTTCTGGGGTAACATAGTTCCCAGAGGTGATTATTGTTCTGGGGTAACATAGTTCCCAGAGGTTATTATTGTTCTGGGGTAACATAGTTCCCAGAGGTTATTATTGTTCTGGGGTAACTTAGTTCCCAGAGGTTATAAATGTTCTGGGGAAACATAGTTCCCCGCATAATTACATTGTTTAATAAATGATTATTAAAATGATCTGTCAGTGTTTATGTAAATTAGTGAAACTCACCAACTATTCGTAGTTGACCCGTTCTCTTTACATGTTTTCTAGGTATGCCCAAGTTGGAATGATTGATATGTGCTTAATGATCTGTGCTACTTGTTGGAAGCTTGCTGATCTATATTTTGTAATGAACATATTAATGTCTTATCGGTAAAACTCGTGTGTAACACCTAGACAGTAACGAATTAGCAACAATGTAATATGATATAAATTAATGTAGTGGTATTTTCTTTATAAGCAATGCTGTTGATATCAGATGTGTCTGTTGCATCCCGTGTACGTTTCCGCTGCGGTTACGGGGTGTTACAGAACTTGGTATCAGAGCCATTGGTTATAAAGAATTTGGATGTCTTTAAAAGATACCTAAAATATAACCAGTAGCTCAAATATTATAGGATCTGAATATCAACTAAATATATATTGTGACGAGATCGGGATGAACTTGGATGGACAAGTGGGTTATTATGGTCCGGAACATAATAACAGACTTGTCTACACGAGGGAATTCAGGGGAAGTCACGAGGGACTTTAATAGGTAAAATTGGCAACATATGTGCAAATATGTGATAATATTGTTATGTAGTCAAGTTGTATAAGTAAGTGCATATTAATTTGATTATGATTTACACTATGGGAAGAACTATACGTTTGTTAACTTGTGTGCAGGTAATATGTCAAGAACCCCCAGTGCGTCGTTCGAGGAGGACCCGGAGGAGGTCAGCTCCGGGGACTCCGGGAGCCCTCTTGTAGCATCCAGCACCGAGCCTTCCGAGGCTAGCTTGAGGAATTCCGGCCAGTCCTCCGCAGCTAGGATGGCCAGATCCCCGACCCCACCCGCACCACAGGTCGCTCCTGCACCCCCTGGATTCGGACCACGCCTCACGGCGCGGATCAGTATTCCACCGGTCCGACCTATCTCACCCCCACCCAGACCTGCTACTCGTAGGGGTGAGTCCTCCAGCTCTCGTCCCGAGCCTGCGACCCTACCGGTGTGGGGTCTCCCGAGACAGGAACGGGATGCTGCTGCCTGGCTCCGGACGCTCACCGAACAGGTGAACGAGCACTCTGTCGCCTTGACGGTGGGAGTCCAAAGGAGAATGTACCTGGGTGATTGCATACTGGATCATCAGTATGCAATCGCCCAGCTGAAGAGGGAGTGCTCATACTCCCAATGGATGCTTGACCGGGTGGAGAGTCGGGTGCGGGTTCTGATGGCGGTGCTAGTGGTGCTGGTGGCGATGATGGTGGGGTTGGTTTACCACCATGTTTAGTTGTTTTGGGTTTGGGGATAGACAGGGACCATTTTTTTGATACTCTGTGTATGTAGTTAGTGGTGATACTAACATGGAGTGAATCTTGATTAGTTATGATACAACCACTGGCCCCTAGGGTGGGTCTCTTTTGGGGCATAATCATTATAGATACTTTTGGGTATCATTCAAGCACTGACCCCTTTTACGGGTTATGTCGAGATGATACCGACATAGGGCCCTTGTATTAAAACTTAGTTGTGTAATGTTGTCTGGAAAGTATGTAAACTGATATTTGTGTAATATGTATCAATGTTTACTAATGAATGAAATATGTATTGTGTTTTATAATTTGAGATGGTATTGATTATATGTATTTCTTAATATTGTGTAGAATGGCACCGAAACGATCAACTAAAATATCGGAAGTAGATGTGAGCCGTTTGATTGCTCAACAGTTGGAGGCGGCGATACCGGATATAGTATCACGCATCGCCGCCAGTATTAACAACTCGACCAATCCGACCCCTCCGAGCAATCAAACGCCCATAAATAATGACGGGGAACAAAATGCTAATCCTCCAAGGAATGATAACACTATTCCGAGTAATGACGCACCGCCTAGGGTGGTCGTTACTGACAGCAATGGCCCTATACCTACGGTAGAGACAAACCGTACTGAACCAATTCGTGCATCCAGGGGATGTTCGATCAAGGATTTTATGTTGTGCAAGCCATTAGAGTTTAGCGGGTCTGAAGGACCGAATGGGTTAGTTAAATGGATAGAGAAAATAGAATCAGTGGTGAATATCAGCAACTGTCCCGAGGATTGTGTCGTTGAGTACGCCACCTGTACATTCACCGACCATGCCTTGACATGGTGGAACACCATAGTACAGACTCGAGGTCAGGCGGTGACAAACCACATGACCTAGACGGAGCTTAAGGCTCTTGTGTTGGAACATTTCAGCCCAAAGAATGAATTGCAGAAACTGGAAAATGAGTTGTGGAACCTGGAGATGAAGGGGGCGGACCACTTGGGTTATACCAATCGGTTTAATGAACTGTCACGATTAGTACCGTGGTTGGTCACCCCGGAGACGAAGAGGGTGGAACGTTATATTTGGGGACTTACTCCAGTAGTGAGGAGTATAGTCAACGCGGGGGGACACCAGACGTATGAAAGTGCAGTGACACAGGCTGGCATTGTCACGTACGATTTCTTGCGGAGCGGATCACTAAAGGTGACAGGAGAATCCGCTGGGGAAAAACTGGGTACACATGATCATAGAATCCAGGAAAAGCAGCAAAGCAAACGAGCTAGGCCCGCTGCCCAGAGCTATGCCATGACTAGTTCGGGCGGAAGGCAAGAACCGCAGAAGGGAACGTTTCCTAAGTGCGGGAAATGTGGTTACCACCATAGTGGCGTGTGCAAAGAGGTGGTGTGCCACTGGTGTGGCAGGATTGGACACTACGCACCAAATTGTAAGACAAATCTGAACAACTTGAACCGACAACCGCAACCTATTCGTGCGCAACCATTTAGAACTCAACCAGCCCGACAGCAGAACCCGCAAGGAAACTAGATGGTGACCACTAGCCGTGCTTGCTACGAATGCGGCAGCACGGATCACTTCAAAAGGAACTGCCCGAAACTGAACCAGGGAGGAAACGGGAGACAACTCACGGGTCAGGCATCGTCGTCCAATCCGGCGCGAGGCCGAGCATTCGTGATGGGGGCGAACGAGGCGCGCCAGGACCCCAGCGTAGTGACAGGTACCTTCCTCGTCTCTGATCATTACGCTTCTGTATTATTTGATACAGGCGCCGATAGAAGTTTTGTCTCCGTTAGATTCCTTTCGATAGCAAACCTTCCTATTGGTGAAACCATAGAACCTTACACCGTAGAAGTCGATAACGGTAAAACTATGATAGTTAATCAGATAGTTCGGAATTGCCCTTTTATTCTGAACGAACAATCCTTTCTGATTGACTTGTTACCGGTAGAATTGGGTAGTTTTGACGTGATAGTGGGAATGGATTGGTTAGCACGTAACAGGGTAGAAATAAACTGTGAAAAGAAAATCGTCAAGATCCGAGTGTCGGATGACGAGGAGGTATTAGTGCAAGGAGAAAAATCCGGCACCATGATACCATTTATATCCCATCTCAAGGTGTTAAAATATATACGTCAGGGATGTGTGGCGTATCTAGCGAGCCTGACGGCCACTGATCCTGAGGAAAAACGGGTGGACGATATTCCCGTGGTACGCGAATTCCCACATGTTTTTCCAGAGGAACTTCCTGGATTACCGCCAACCCGACAGGTCGAATTCAGAATCGATCTGTTACCTCAAGCTGGCCCTGTTGCTAAGGCGCCCTACCGACTTGCACCATCCGAGATGCAAGAATTATCCAATCAGTTGTAGGAATTGTTGGATAAAGGATTTATACGTCCCAGTTATTCCCCGTGGGGTGCACCTGTTCTATTCGTGAAAAAGAAGGACGGGAGCCTTAGAATGTGCATTGATTACAGGGAATTGAACAAGTTGACAATCAAAAATAGGTATCCTCTCCCCCGAATCGATGATCTGTTCGACCAACTACAAGGTGCGAGCTACTTTTCAAAAATAGATCTTAGATCGGGATACCATCAGGTTAGAATTCAGGAGGAGGATATCCCAAAAACCGCATTCCGGACTCGCTACGGCCATTACGAATTCTTAGTTATGCCTTTTGGGCTAACAAATGCGCCAGCAGTATTCATGGATCTCATGAATCGAGTCTGTAAACCCTATCTCGACAAATTCGTCATTGTATTTATTGACGATATTTTGATATACTCGAAAAGTAAAGAAGAGCACGAGCAACACTTAAAGTTAGTTTTAGAGCTCCTGGATCAGGAGAAGTTATTTGCAAAATTCTCCAAGTGTAACTTCTGGTTACAAGAGGTGCAATTCCTCGGTCACGTTATAAACCACCAAGGAATACACGTTGATCCGAGTAAGGTTGAAGCAATTAAGAATTGGCAAGCACCTAAATCTCCAAAGGAAATCCGCCAATTCTTAGGCTTAGCTGGATACTATCGTCGATTTATTGAGAACTTTTCCAGCATCGCCCAACCTTTAACCCTCCTGACTCAAAAGGATCGGAAGTATGAATGGGGTGAAGAACAGGAAATGGCGTTTCAAACGCTAAAACAAAGATTGTGCCAAGCGCCAATCTTAAGTCTCCCCGACGGAGACGATGGTTTTGTTGTGTATTGTGACGCATCCCGGAGAGGGTTAGGATGCATATTGATGCAAAATAGTAAGGTTATAGCCTATGCTTCTCGACAATTAAAAGTTCACGAGAAAAATTACACTACTCATGACCTAGAACTGGGAGCAGTCATCTTCGCACTTAAAATCTGGAGGCACTATCTCTACGGTACAACGTGCACCATCTTCACTGATCATAAAAGTTTGCAACACATATTCGATCAGAAAGAACTGAATATGAGACAACGAAGGTGGGTCGAGTTACTGAGTGACTATGACTGTGACATCCGATATCACCCCGGCAAGGCTAACGTTGTAGCCGATGCCTTGAGTAGGAAAGATCGAGTTAGGCCACTACGCGTGCGAGCGTTGGGAATGATAGTCCAGTCGAACCTTTCGGATTTGATTCGAGTCGCTCAACGCGAGGCGTTGAAAGGAGACCAATTGGAAAAAGAGGGACTTTTCTGTAACGAGAAGAATTTCGAACAGCGTGTGGACGAAATTCTCTATTTCAAAAATCGGATTTGGATTCCGACCCTCCATGACCTTCGTGAATTAATTATGGACGAAGCACATAAATCAAAATATTCCATACATCCGGGATCAGATAAAATGTACAAGGATGTGAAAGAATTTTACTGGTGGCCAGGTATGAAAAAGGATATAGCCACATACGTCGGCAAGTGTACGACGTGTGCGAGAGTTAAGGCGGAGCACCAGAAACCCTCTGGAATGTTACAACAACCGGAAATTCCCGAATGGAAATGGGAGCAAATCACGATGGATTTCGTGACACACCTCCCTAAGACATCCCGGGGACATGATGCGATTTGGGTAATCGTGGATCGACTAACCAAATCGGCACATTTTATTCCGATTAGGAATAATTATAACACTGAGAGACTTGCGCAAATTTATATAAATGAGATAGTGTCTCGTCATGGCATCCCCATCTCGATCATCTCCGATAGGGATAGCCATTTCACCTCCAAACTTTGGCAAGCTGTCCAAGAAGCATTGGGAACACGTATTGACCTAAGCACAGCTTACCACCCTCAGACCGATGGTCAGTCTGAGAGGACCATTCAAACTTTGGAGGATTTGCTTCGTGCCTGCGTACTGGACTTTAAGGGAAACTGGGATCAACATCTCCCACTCGTTGAATTTTCCTATAATAACAGTTACCATAGCAGTATAAAGGCAGCACCTTATGAAGCATTGTATGGACAGAAGTGCCGATCACCACTTTGCTGGTCTGAAGTGGGTGACTCGCAGGTCATTAGATCGGATCTGGTCCAGGAGACGACCAGCAAGATTCTTGAAATCAAGAACAACCTGAAAGCCGCGCGGGATCGGCAGAAGAGTTATGCCGATACCCGTCGAAAACCGTTGTCATTTGAGAAGGGGGAAAAGGTATATTTGAAAGTATCACCCTGGAAAAGAGTGGTCAGATTTGGAAAGGCGGGTAAGTTGGCCCCTAGATACATTGGGCCATTCAGCATCACTGCAAAAATCGGTCCGGTAGCTTACCGATTAGAACTGCCTGAGGAACTAAGTGCAGTTCATAACGTGTTCCATGTGTCAAATTTGAAAAGATGTCTGGCGGATGAGACATCGGTGTTACCCTTAGAGGGTGTTCAAATAAATGATAAGCTCAATTTCGTAGAGGAGCCCATTGAAATAGTGGACGGTAAGATCAAGCAACTTAGACACAATAAGATCTCGTTGGTCAAAGTTAGGTGGAATTCGCAACGAGGCCCAGAATTTACTTGGGAACAAAAGGATGAATTTCGGAAGAAATACCCCCACCTATTTCCTCAAAAGGAAGTAGTTGACGTGTAAAATTTCGAGGACGAAATTTTTATAACGGGGGGAGAATGTAACGATTCCGGCAAATCCAGGTATACCCTAGCCGGTATATACTATTTACGTGTCATTTAGTATTGATTATATGAGTTATAGTACGTGTATACGAGTATATATGATTCATAGAACGAATCATACTCGATTATATAGTGAATCGTATTGGAATTACAATTAACCAATGAACGATTATTGAAACCCGAACGAATCGGGAATTACATTATAGACGAAGTATATAATGTTTAGTGATGTTTACGAAGTATTAATGCTTCGGGATAAGTGAATTATAGCACAGAAAAAGGATTTCGATTTATTAGTACGTCGGTACGATAAACGAAACCTTTAACATCAAACCAAGCAAGAGACGATCAATCAAGCCGAAAAAGATGCACAATTACCGACAATACAATGTTTTAAGTCATTTAATGTCATGGGTTAAGTTTTTAAAGTTTTTAAATCAGTTTTATGTAAATTTTATTTTAACCCGAAAAACGACCATTTTATGATCGTTTTAAGCCGAATTACGAGTTTAAACGAGAAACGAACTAAGCCAGATTATCCAAAACATTATCCGGATTACGGAAATCCGAATATGTGGCTAATATTGAAGTTGTGGGGCCCACCCCCCACCTTTACTTGGACCGATCGGCCCTATGGTTGCATAATATCATTCCATTTCTTTTTTTTTACAACAAAAACTCTCTCAAATCTCTCAACTCTTTCAAGTGTTCATCCAAACTCATCAATTTTAACCAAGAACACAAGGTATAAGCATGTTATAATGCATGATCTTTGGTGTTGATTTCTTTATTTTGAGTTGTTTTGCAAGAACAAGAGGTTCCAAGTGAAATATGGGTGAAAACCCGAGATGGAACCGATCCTTGCTAGATCAAGTGATGTATACAAGTTATACACGGGATCTTGATCCAAGAAACGAGTTAAAAGTGTCAATAACGAATTTTTACGGTTAGAATCTTTGAAAATGAATTTCCAAGTGAAAGACGGGTGAAAACCCGAGATGAAACCGACTCTTGCATGATCAATAGATGTATACAAGTATACAAGGGATCTTGGTCCGATCAATGAGTAAAAAGAGTCGAGAACGGATTTTTACGGTTAAAACCTTTGTTTTTACATCAAAACCGACACTATGAAAGAAATGATTTGATTGTTAGTGTAACTTGCTTGGTATAGTGTTATTGTGCTTGTAAGTGTTGTATCTAGTGGCTAGCATAGGCTAGAAACCAAGATCTTTGCGATCTAACGCTAGAAAACACAAGATAGTTCGGTTTTCGTGTGATTTAGTGATTTTGGACAGATTGTAGAGTGCTTAGAGTCGGGTCATGAAATTTCACAGAGATGATCTATACATGAAAATATGAGATATGTGAATTTTTGGTAATTTTTGGATAAAAGATGAATATTTGGTGAATTTAATGCTCGGTTTTGGCCAAAAATGATGAAAAATAGCTAAACTTGATGAAAAATTCTGGAAAATTTTGGATAAGCTTTTTATAACATATAAAAGTCACACAAAAAATTTGAGCTCAGTTGGAGAAGTCTAAAGGGGCTTTTCGGTAAAACGAGTTCTAGGGCTTTCTAGCTCGGTTTTTGTGAAAATGGCTTGAAAAATGAGTTTTGGGTTCTGGAAAAATTCCAGGGAGTTATGAGGATGGCAGGGATCTTCCCGGAAAAATTTGGGATTTTTCTAAAGTCTTTTGATATTTTTGACATATTTAGTGTTTTAATAGTGTTTAAAAATAGATAAATAAATGTAAATATAAAAAAAAATAAATCTGGAAAATTTTTATAAAATTTATTACTGTCAAAATAAGTTTTGTGCAAAATTTCAAGACCCGAGACTAAACGGGTAATTATTTGTGCTAAAAAGAACATAAAAACAAATTTTTAAAGCTTAAAACGTGTAAACCGGCAAAACTCGCATAAGCGAGCTGACTGGTATATAAAAACCTAAAAATAGACCATTTTCATAATACTAAGTAAATTAAATAAAAGAAAATCATCCGAAAATAATTCGGATGATTTGGGTAATTTCACCCGATTTTACTGTTTCCGGCACCTAAATGACGGAAACGGGCCCCGCGGCCAAACGGGGTGTCCAAACCGAGCTCTAATTTCATCACGTTAACTAAAGTAACAGTCAAACACCATTTTTGGGTCGGGTGTGAATAAACTCATTTTTGAAACTAAAAACGGATGACCGTGCTAGGCACGCAAATCAAGGAAAACATAAAAATGATAATTTTGACCGTCCGTCTCTAAGTAATGGCACAATCTGAGTCCTTAGGAGTGTCACGGGGTTAACATTGTCCCCGGATCGAGTACATTACTGGGTTAACAATGTCCCCAGATGTACCGATTAACACGGATTTAATTTATGGGAATTATATAGTAACGATTAGATATTATATTACAGATCCAGGCTTATAGCAGTTCATTGTATCACGTCCCGACTCACAGAAAGGTGAGTTTTCACGAGCCCCTTTTACTGAACTGTTTTTAATATTTTCCCGGGGCGGAAAGCATGTATTTATTAAAGTATTTAAGTACATACTGATCGTATGGAAACACTTGTATATTTAAATATATATATGGTTTGATGCATAGAATATATAAACTGTTTATCGTGTGGGATTGTTCTGAGGTAACATAGTTCCCAGAGGTTATTATTATTGTTCTGGGGTAACACAGTTCCCAGAGGTTATTATTATTGTTCTGGGGTAACATAGTTCCCAGAGGTGATTATTGTTCTGGGGTAACATAGTTCCCAGAGGTGATTATTGTTCTGGGGTAACATAGTTCCCAGAGGTTATTATTGTTCTGGGGTAACATAGTTCCCATAGGTTATTATTGTTCTGGGGTAACTTAGTTCCCAGAGGTTATAAATGTTCTGGGGAAACATAGTTCCCCGCATAATTACATTGTTTAATAAATGATTATTAAAATGATCTGTCAGTGTTTATGTAAATTAGTGAAACTCACCAACTATTCGTAGTTGAACCGTTTTCTTTACATGTTTTCTACGTATGCCCAAGTTGGAATGATTGATATGTGCTTAATGATCTGTGCTACTTGTTGGAAGCTTGCTGATCTATATTTTGTAATGAATATATTAATGTCTTATCGGTAAAACTCGTGTGTAACACCTAGACAGTAACGAATTAGCAACAATGTAATATGATATAAATTAATGTAGTGGTATTTTCTTTATAAGCAATGCTGTTGATATCAGATGTGTCTGTTGAATCCCGTGTACGTTTCCGCTGCGGTTACGGGGTGTTACACTTTTAGTATGTTATTCTCAGGTTGCCGAGGAGGGCGCGCGGTTTAGGATCATGCATTGCTTGAAACACTTTTAATTATGCAAACTTATTTTAAACTGTTATCATTGGGTTTTAAGTCGTCCTGCGTGACGCAACATTGGTTTCTATGGTTTTACGCTTCCGCATTTAATTACTCGTAAACGTTTTCATGGTTTTAAAACTTTGTTTTATGGTTTGATTATAACTAATGATTCCGATCCTGTTAGTTCACACCCTCTGATGGTAAAACTCCATTAGTGGATTTTGAGGGTGTGACAGATAATGATGAATATATGAAGGAAATTAAGATTAACATAGTGATATTTTGCGAGGAAAAACCCTTTGATCATGTTCAGATGAAAAGAAAACAACCCCGGGTGATGACAACTCGTCGATCACCAATTTATTAATCACAAAAAGGGTTACAAGTGTTTGGAGATTGTGATCGATGTTACAAAGTAAGCTAGTGTGTAGAGAGAGTTATTGAATCTGCTCTTGTGTGTGTGAGAGTACAAGTGTCTTCCTAATCGATCATATCTCTATGTTTATAAAGAAAATACATCCAACAACTAGTCCTAATTTCCCGCCACTATTCCACAACTCCTTCAACGTTCATTGACCACGTGCTGGGAGCTTCCAGTAGCGAAATTTATGGTAGACCAAGTCACAAAGTCGTTACTTCTGTTGAATAATAACCTACACACGTGAAACAATGTTAATAATACTAACCTCTGAGGATCCTTGATCTTCGACATAACTCTGGAGCTCTTCAAGAGGATAACTGATGCAGACATATCTTCAAGGATAATATATCCTCAGTAGAGAAAATATCAGTCCTAACAATGACGGGAACTCTCCATTTACTAAAGGATTTCAAATCAATTCAAGGAGGTTATGTGGGATTTGAAGAAAACTAAGGTGGCCATAAAGTAGGTGAGGGCATTTTGTCAAATGGGAAGGTGATGTTTGACAAAGAGAACTACATCACTGAGTTGAAGAACAAATTGTTAAGTATTTCACATATCTGTGACAAAGGTTTTTCCACTCACTTTACCAGACAAGAATGTATGATTCTAAAGCCAGGATTCAACATGTCGGACGAATGGGTACTTATGAAGGCATCATGGGAGAATGATCTTTATGTTCTAAAAATGGGTGTGACATCAACTACTCAGGGCACTGTTCAGTGCTTTGTCACCAGGCATTAGAAAAGGAATCCGTGTTATGGCATCGACGGATGGGTCACATTAACATTCGTAAGAAGAACTATCTAGTTCACAACCAACTTGTTGAAGGAGTGAATGTCAAAGGGTTACACTTGAGTACCGATTGTTTGAGTTATAAGAATGGAAAACAAAATAAGAAGTCTCACCCGACGAAATATTTCAATTTAATCAGCTTACCTTTCGAGAGGCTACACATGGATCTAGTTGGACCCGCGAATGTTAAAAGTATCACTGGGAACACTATTGCTTGGTGGTTACTGATGATTACTCACGCTTCTCAGGGGTGATGTTTTTTAAGTCAAACGATGAGACCTTCGACAACTTAATGAGCCTATTCAAGAAACCCGAGATGCTATATAATTAGCCGATCAGAAGAATCAAAAGCGACAATGGTACCGAATTCACGAACAACCGAATGCTTCAGTACTGTGATGAGCGTGGAATTCTTGATGAATTCAGTGCACCCTATACTCCAAACCAGAATGGGGTCACTGAACGAAAGAATAGGACATTGATTGAGATGACAAGGGCTATGTTGGCTGACTCAAAACTACCGGTTAGTTTTTGGTCAGAAGCGGTTGCCCTGGCTTTTTATACACTCAACCAAGTTCTAATGGTAAAGAAGTATGCCAGAACTTGTTTCGAGCTGCTTAATCGACGAAAACCGAACTTGAAGTGGCTTGAACCGCTTGTATCACAATGTAATGTTCTTGATCTAGATGGTAAATTTGGTGTTATATCCGTGGAGGGATTCTTTGTTGGTTATGCTAGTCCATTACGACGAGTATTCTTACCTAGTATTGACCGGACTGTGAAAGTGCAACTCGTTATCTGTCAACGCTATATAAATCCAACTCATCGGATGGGTGATTCGTGGGTGTTTGATTATGACAGCCTATGGAGTTGTTTCTCATTTACTGAAGATGAAATATATGATGAAGCTACCACAATGTTCTTTCAACAACATTTGCATGAAGGAATTAGTGAATAAACCATAACTCAAGTGAAAGTACATGATCCATATCATGCATGACATCATTTACGTGAAAACGTTATGATTAGGGATCGATTAACTTGTTATTTGCTATACAAAACAATATCTCGGAATAATACTGTGAAGGATTAACAATACATTCACCTATAAGATCTAATATATTGATATAATAACTTTAGTACAAAATCAGAACTGTTACCAACTATTACAAAATAATAAACGTGTAAGCTTATTTATACAGCTACAGTACCTACATATAAGCCATGGTAAGTGTATAAGACTTATACGCCCGTATAAGTCTTATACAGATGAGTATGACTTATACGCTCTAAAAATATTACATAAATGATATTTTAAGCCCTTTACACAATAAATTTGACATATTTAGCTCACTAGACCTAGCATTAGACATTAATGCTCTAACAAACTCCCCCTTGGATATTGCTAGATCTTCAATCCATACCAAAAACTCTTTGTCGATACTTTTTCGTTTTAACTTCTTCAAAACACGGCCTAGTAGATATTTGTTGAGATGTAGGTCTAGACAAACCCATATGTTTATATAGAAATCTATTCTATGGTGCCTCAATTACTCGATCTTTATGTTTAGCTTCCAATTCAGCCTCAAGTCTTTCCTGCTCTTCAGTAATAGCCCTCCAATTAGTTTCCCATGCTTTACCAGAATGTATTTTCTTTTCAAAGCATAAGTCTACAACTTTTTGAAACTGGCTAGCATGCGTTTTTACTTTCTCGTCATTTCACTGTAACTTGTTCACATGCAATATCTCAATATCTTTCAACGAACAGTTTACCAGCCACATTGGATCATACACTCGAATAACATCATATTTTTCATTCCCACGATCCAAGTATACACTCGCTTCACCAGTCAACGCTAGTAAGACCAACAAAGGAAATAAGGATGAAAATCCTTTTCCATTGGGTACAACGGTATTGTGCGTAGGGAGTCTAGTCTTGTATACCTCAAAGTCCTTATCAATTCACCTTCGGGATTCTTACAATTTCTTGATTTGAACACCTTAGGCAACTGAGGTCTTCATTTCTTGAAACCACGTTTTTCCCCATTTACTACAAACTCCCATATCACCACTTTTTGGTATACAACAAATCTCAATCCGTACAAATATCATATGCATCAAACCATGGCAAACTCTTCAACTCCATTAAACTATTGAAGTATTACACTCCAAATAGTCTACGTATCCCGATTTACTTTATCTTGCTCAGATAAGCGACACTCAAACACTTTCCCATCGCAACATCATTCTGAGTTTTCTGATAATACTTTACAGGATTCAGATAAACTTATTTAGGAACCTCAACATGATATGAAAACCAATCTTTCATCTCATCTTTACTGAACTTCTTTGTTTGTTTATTAGCATTTGGTTCAATCTCTATTTACTAATAAAACACTTCAACGAAAGCATCAAATTCTTCTTGTTCACCAACATACTTAACCGCTTCTGTTTTATCTACAAATTCTACATTACGATTCAACCAGTCTTCATGACTTTCTAGTTAAGGAAAATACTTCTCAAAATCAAATGTTAAGTCCTCAACAGAAACCTCTAACATCTTTGCCAATTCAGTCTTGTCGACAGGAATTTCCCCCTCTTCCAATTCATTCTTCTTGTTAGAAACATGAATGTTAGAAGTAATCAATTCTTCTAATTCCTCTAGACGCTTCTCGGTTGGTGCAGTTTTAGACTCGGATTCGTGTTGTGGTTCATTTTGTTGAACATCACCACCAACATAATCAAATTTCTTTTCAGACTTACAGCAATCGCACCAACACCACCTTGCAATGTATCATCATCATCTAGATCATCAAAATCATCATTATCCGAATCACCACAATCTAACATCTCCTCATCTTCTTTTTCTTCTTTTTCCTCCTCTACAACCTTTACTTCATCAACAACTTGAACATTTTGTTGTTCAACAGGTTGTACAATCACAAGTTCAACTATCGGTACATCCAAACAACTAGATTTCCCGGATTGCACAGAAGCTTCAACCACTTCCTCAACAAAAATTGTTTCATCAAGGTTAGACTTACCTTTATCAACGGCTTTTTCAGAATCATATTCAACTCAAAAGATGCTTCAACCACCCCAATATCAGCATCATAAACTCGTTCAAACACAGTATTACCGGCTTCATCTTTATCAACATCGGAGTTAAGTTGAATACCCAACTTTTGCTCTATGATAACAAAATACTTCATATGTTCAACAAGTAAATCATTAGAAAGTTTTCTTTTTCTTTCAGTCTCGTCTAACCTCTTCTTTATTTCAACATTATCAGCCCTTGGACGTTAATTCTCATCCACCAGACTAGTAATTTTTACATCTTGAGTTGCAACTTTTTCTTTCAACAAATCGACTTCCTCTTTTGATGGAACATCTATTTGTAAATAGACATCAGAAAACGATTGTTGAGATACTTTTGGATCAGCCTTCGGTGTTTCTTGATTCACTGGTTCATCAACTTTCGGTGTAAACTCTTGAGTTGTTGGTGTTTTCGGCAACTGATACAATGGTATTATCCAAATCCCCTCGAACACAGGTGTCTTTTCAGCTTTAGATGTCTTAGCAACCTCTGGTTCATCATCTAAGCATCCATCAATAACAGATCTTTTTACCATATGTTTGAATCGTTTCTTTTTTGGCTGACTTGAGTCTTGAACGTATGTTTCACCATAATAAATCTTTTTCTTGTTTCGTTTTTCTTTTCGAAAATCATGCATAGCCCTCCGATCAGCCAAAACAGACCTAATAATATCATTATCAGACTCAGTTTCTTCATCATCAACACTTTGATTAACAAAAGCATGTTCAGCAACAACAGGTTGTTGCGGTTGAGCAATAATCGGTTTTGGAATTGGAGCAGGAGGATTCACAACCTCGATCTTAATCACATGCTTACGTTTTCTTTTCGCCTTCTGAGAACCTCCAACTTTGTCATTTTTAGCTTTTACAAACCACATACCACCCAAAGGTACATATCTTTTCATTCTTTCATTCTCATTTTCTCTATATGATATCACTACCTTCCTTTCTCCACTTATTATCTGATGTTGCAACATCATCAGGATCACGCAAATGGCCAAATAAAGCACGAAACTTAGGAATTTCTTCCTCCGTTAGGTTCCTGTATGATTTCAGTTTAGCACATCCAGAAACAGACATGTGTGCCAGCTTCATCTCCTCCCCAGTCTTTTCTATATCAGGAAACTGATGATCAATGATCAACTGAACGAACCTAGGATACATCAGCCATTGGTTATCAAAGTATAGCTTCATATGCTCGAATATAACATTAGAAAAGTTATACTTCAAGTTCAAGCATAAAGCGGTCATCATACACATTAGATAGTCCAAGATCTCTTCATAACCACCCTTTCGATGACCAAAACAGTCTACTATTACGTGCACAAATATTCAAATGGCCTTGACAACCCAGTCTTTAAGAAACCTGTGTCCAACTAGTTCTTGTAACCCATTCTCAGCAGTCATCCCTTCACCATCCTTTCACCCAATGAAGTAGGATCGTTAGATTCATTACCAAATTCCAAAACATCCCTTATGACCTGTTCAGAAATAATAATTTCCTTCTTCTTAACAACTGACTTGATGCATTCTCCTTCAAGTTTTGCGTTTTTCCAGAATTCAGAAGCCAGCTCTTTGATAATCACCGTATTAGCAATAATAGCTTTAAAGATTTTCAATCTTTCAAAGTACGACAATATAACTCAAAACTGTTCCATCCTTATCATCAAATTCATCGAGAAATGCACATATATTATGATTAGCATTAAAATATTTTACTTTTACCCTCTGCACATACACACACAAACAAACAAACTAGATAACACGTTAGTAAGTTTTATAAAATGTTATGCACATATATGTATGAATTAGAACGGATAAGTCCACTATACACGTATAAGCTCATATCACCGTGTAAGTAAATGTCAATGTATAAGGTCATACGGGCGTGTAAGTATATGCAAACGTGTAAGGTCATACAAGCGTGTAAGTCCAATTAACACATATAACCAAATTCCCATGTAAGGACAAAGTATATCCTATTTACACGTATAAGTGTATATCCTGAATAAGTTCAGTTCATTGCTTAAGACCTTTACGTATAGGTCCAAATGTAAATGAGAACGTATATGCCAATAGAGCTTATACACCGTATATGTCACAATGACTTAGATGCCGTATAAGTTCATAACCTTAAACGTTTCATTTTAGGTAAAACACTCTTATGGACATAAAACAACATCGTTAAACCAATCAACCTAGACCATTAGGTTAGGAATATCCTCGTTAAGTATATACGAATCGAAACCCAATGTCCACGGATCAAAAATAAGTCCAATTAGATATAAATGAATAAAGTACTATTCAGAGACGATAACATCAACACACATCTATCATTCAAGCTTGATTTATACCTTGATTAATCCATGTAGTGTGCAAAACAGACGACCAAGATATATAGATTAAATATGAACAACGTGTAAGACTTCAAAGCATAAACGTATAAGCATAAATGATATGGTCTGCGTATAAGTAGGATATTTTAGTCCACATTTATACGTTGTATAAGTTTAATACTTATACATTGACCAATACATTCAACGTTTAAATCCGATAAATTTCACAATTACAATCTCGATCAAACCAATGACCTTGATGAATCCTTTTAAAAGTTTGAACACATTTGATTTTAAAACATTCAATTTCTAAAATTTTGAAATTAAACAAGTCCAAATTAATGACCTTGATAATATCTCATGAACTTTTAAACCCCAAGTTTTGAAAATATTTACCAGAAACAACCACTCAATACCAGTTCTCGGATGTCCAGACCCAAATCACCATTCGCCAAAATCGAAAATAATACAGAAATACAAAATCTTTTTGGTTTAAAATTGAGGACGTTGTAATAGGAAGTACATCAAAATAAGAACTAATTACAAACATAAAGAAACATATTTTTGTTAGTTGAGCAAGGAATCATATTGATCAATCCGTTCTTCCATCACGGTATTCGGTTTATTATGTCTGATGTTAAGTCAATTATGGATATTGTTGTCCACTTAAACTTTTGTAACAAAAGATTCAGAGACATCGGTGATCTGATTAAGGTTCAATTAAGCACATAATATCATAACATGATCAGATTCTAATCTTGATTCAGGTTTATTTTAATTTTTACCATGTCACCCCAAGTTGACTTAAACCTTAGAACCAACAGATCAAAACATTTAAAAATTTTAAATTTAGCAATCAAAGCAACAGTTTTCCACAACAAGGTATACCCCTGTTATCAATAAATACACCAAGTTTCCTTTGCCAAGGATGAGTATGCACAATTCCATCTATCAGCTTACATACATTTTATTCCCCTGGGGTCCGTTCTTGTTGGTATTAAGACACGCGCAAGGGAGGAACAATGTATGACTAACATTTTTGATCAAATCAGTAGGAATTTTGTACTTTTGAACATACCGATCAAGTTTAATCACTTATCAGGGGTTTGCTCATTTGAGCAGGATTTTAAGTATTCATTTGAATACCCAGATGAAAACCACATAAAGACCTCATGGCTCCAAAAACCTAATGCATCCTATCAATACAGGATTTAAGGACATAAAACCATATACCGTTGAAATGTAGATCGTGTACTAGACACTTAAACACTTTATTAACACTTTATCTTTGTTGATCTACTGAAACATAAGGCTTGAGTATGACATGCTATTACATTTTTGCCTTCATTACCAACACTTTTGCTAGAATACTAACCCAGCTTTCAACATGGCAATTTATGTCTATATCACCTATTCCCTTACTTATTTTTTCAAAAGCCTACCCATACACCGAACATTAAGCAATAGACTTTTATTCCTTAATTTACCAGATTTGGAAAAAGACGATCAATGTACTATCATTTTCCTTTTATGCTTCAAAACACATTCTGAGGAGCAATTTTCTATTGTTTTTGTGTTTTACACATTTTTCAATGTTTTTGGCTTTTATACTTTTTCAAATGTTTTTGACTTATAAGATTTTTAAATGTTTTTGTATTTTTCCTAAACAATTTCTTCCCCTAATATAAAAAACCATTTAAAAAAACATTTACAAAAAAACTTAACCTGGTGAACGGTTACTCAAAGTTCGGAATCCATAACCTCGGGATCACTCACATCCCCACTGCCCATGTTCTTTATACCGTTAAGCCCCAACAAATACAAAAATTGGTTCTTATCGAAAGATTTAGTAAAAAGATCAGCTTTTTTTTCTTCAGTTTGAATTTTGTCTACGGTAATCAACTTCTTCTCGTAACTATCACGGATAAAATGAGACCGTATGTCACTATGTTTTGTTTTCGAGTAACTTACCGGGTTTTTAGTTATGGATATAGCAGTATTATTATCTAAAAAATTGGAGTAGTATGAATGTTCAAACCGTTGTCGCGCATTTTTTGTTGTATCCACAAAACCTGGGAACACCAGCTAGAAGTAGCTACATATTCGGCCTCACAGGTGGATAGCGACACAATCGTCTGATTCTTACACTGCCATGTCACCAACATGCTACCAAAGAATTGACAGCCGGCGGTGGTAGATTTGGCATTCAGCTTGCCACTTCCATAATCCGAATCAAAATATGCTCTCAGCTCATATACATCGTCTCGAGGATAACAAAGACTGACCCCTTGACACCTCTTAAGATATCGAAGTATCCGCTTCACCAACGTAAGGTGAGAGACCCTTCGACTGGATTGATATCGGGCACACAAACACGTCAGATACATGATGCCTGACCTTGAAACAATAAGATGAGGTAACCAATCATAGAATGGTAGAGTGTTTCATCAACCTTCTCCCCGGTGGGATCAGGACCAATTCCATGATTTAGCAGGATAGGAGTGCTACTCGGCGATGAGTCAGCCATATTGAATTTTTCGAGGATATCCTTTACATATTTTTTCTGGTGAAATAAATATCCCATCAGACCCTTGTTCAATCCTAAGAAAAACTTCAACTCTCCCATAGCGCTCATTTCAAATTTAGACTTCCTAACATCCTTATAATCATTGAACAGAACATCATTCGTTGACCCAAAAATGATATCATCCACAGAGACCTGGACTATCAGCAGATGACCATCTATTTCCTTTGTGAAGAGCGTACAATCCACAGTGCCATGAACAAAGTTGTTTTCAAAAGGTTTTTATACAAGGTGTCATACCACGCTCTCAGGACTTGAAGAAGACCATAAAGCGCTTTGTCGAGCAGATAAACTTGTATTTGTGAATAGGATCGAAAAACCCTTGTGGTTTTCCTACAAAGACTTCTTCATTCAATTTTCTGTTCAAGAAAGCAGACTTACATCCAACTGGTAGACCTTGAACCCCTTCTAAGATGCAAAGGCTAAGAAAATTCTATTTGCTTCAACTCTAGCAATGGGAGCATATACTTTGTTAAACTCGATTCTTTCCCTTTAATTATAACTAAGAACCACTAATCGCGCCTTGTATTTGACAATTATACAATCGTCGTCCCTTCTGCACTTGAAAACCCACTTAGTACTAATGTATCGTTTGTTATCCGGTAGATCAACAAGTTTCCATACCCCACGCTTTTCATATTGCAACAATTTTTCTTGCATTGCATTGACCCAACTTTCTTCAGTCAAAGATTTTTTTATGTCTTCGGATCAATTTGTGAAATGAAACATTTGAACGAGAACCATTTCTAAAGAGGAGGAACTTGAGTATAATAGCAACTAAGACTTTGGTCAATCTAACTTCGAGTACGAACTCCAGAATTAAGATCTCCAATAATATTTTCTTTCGGGTTATATGATAATGTTCGAGGCATAACTTCATCAGGAACTATCATATCATTAGTAAGATTCTTGACATTTTCAACATTAGCCAACTCATCATAAAGCACAACATCAGAAATAAGTGTTGGTTGAATCAATGACTCCATCACATGATTGTGATCTTTACCAGCATCGTCAAAGGAAGGTGTAGCCGGCGTATAATCAACCTGGTCCTCAACATTGGGTGTCAGATCTTCATGAAAGATTGGAACGTCGTGTGTAGGAATTCCATGACAACTATCACCAAAATGTTGTTGAAATAACAATGTGGCCATTTCATCAGTGATTTCTTCTTCAGGAAATGAGAAACAACTCCAGAAGCTGTCATTGTCAAACATCCATGAATCGCCTTTTCTTTGAATAGGAGTAGCATATTTTTGACAGTCCACATGTTGTAGTTGCACAATCCGATTGATGCTAGGTATAAATACAAGTTTTAAAGGACTGGCATAACCAACAAAGAAACCCTCCACAGACTTAGCACCGAATTTACCATTAGGATCCAGGACAATACGTTGAGATTCGAATGTCTTAAGCCACTTCAAATTAGGCTTACGTCTATTAAGTAGCTCAAAACAGGTTTTACCAAACTTCTTTACAGTCAGAACATGGTTAAGTGTGTACAAGCTTAAGCAACAGCTTCTAACCAGAAACTAACATGTAATATCGAATCAGCCAATATCGCCCTACCTGTTTCAATCAAAGTCCTATTCTTTCATTCTGCAACTCCATTTTGTTGTGGTGTATAGGGAGCACTAAACTCATGAATAATACCACGCTCGTTAAAGTATTGAAGCATACGGTTGTTTATGAACTCGGTACCATTATCGCTTTGAATTCTTCGGATTGGCAAATTATATAACATCTAAAGATTCTTGAACAAAATCATGAAGTTGTTGAAGGTCTCATCCTTCGATTCAAGAAACATCACCCACGAGAAGCGTGAGTAACCACCAGACAATAAAGTTCCCCGGTGATACTTTTGACATTCACAGGTCCAAACAAATCCATATGAAGTCTCTCGAAAGGTAAGTTGCTGGAATTGAGAGACTTCGTTGGGTGCGGCTTCTTCTTTTGTTTACCCTTCTTACAACTCAGACAATCAGTACTCAAAGAAAAACCCTTGACGTTTACCCCTTCAACCAGTTAGTTATGAATAAGATAATTCATCTTGCCAACATTGATGTGACCCATTCGACGATGCCATAACATCGACTTCTTTTCAGACGCCTTGGTGACAAAACACTATACATTACCTTGAGTCGATGATGCAACACTCATGTTAAGAACATAAAGATCATTTTCCCTTGGTGCTTTCATCAATATCCACTCTTCTGGAATCTTGAACCCAAGCATTATAATCAGACAATCTTGACTTGTAAAGTGTGTTGAAAACCCTTGTCAAAAATTTGAGAGATACTCAGCAAATTATTCTCAAGCTCGGTGATATAATTCACATTCTCGAACATCACTTTTCCATTCGATAAAGTACCCTATCCAACAATTTTTCCACCTTGATTTCCTGCAAATCCCACATATCCTCCTCCAATAGATTGAACATTCATAAGCAAATGAATAGTCCCATTCATGTGTCGAGAAGCTTCACTCTCCATAATCCACCGTGAGTCATTGAATCTTGAAAGCCAATACAAAAATTAGCAGTTAGTGAAGCAAGGAAACCCAAGACTTCTTGGTCTTGGGTTGTTTCAATTTTTTATAGAAACAATCATCATAACAATCATCCTCAAAATCAGTCAAAGCTTCAACTAATGAGCATGATTTAAAAGAATTAGAAGACTCAGATTTTAAAGGTTCAACTCCTTTATCTTTCTCAATTTGAGACAAATCAACATCAATCTCAGTGGTTGATTTAACAGGTTTATCTTTGATTATACTTTTAACCACCAAGTTCTGTCCAACAGAACTTTTCTTCTTGTAAAAACTTTCATTTTTCTTACCAGTTGAAGATTCACCTACTTCAAAAATCTTTTTCACAAGTTCCTTATCCACACCTCTTTAAAATTTTAACAGGAGGAGATGTAGATTTCACATATGGAACTTTTCACATGATTTGTTGTTTACCACATGTTTTCTCTCTTGAGATTTAGAGAATCGTTTAGACCATGAATAGAAAAATTTTCCTTCCTCATTACAAAAGAAACACTTCCTCCTATAAACAAAATTGTTGACAGGATGAACATGTATCTCTTGTTTCTATCTTTCAGCTTTGAGTTTATAAAAATCATCATTAGATTTCCTTGTAAAGATAGCCTCTTTTTCCTCCTCAGAGTTCTCGCCCTTAACACAGTTAATCTTTTGAAAACCATCTTATGGTTTTACAGACCTTGGTTACCCCCTTGAACCCAGTATCCTTTCTTTTATAGTAAAAACTGGTTTTAGCAAATTTTGAATTACGATTACGAGTTTTAGTACATGTTTGAGTTTTAGATCTGGTTTTAACCTTTGAATTAACAGATTTATCACTAATTTCATATTTTTTCTCAAAAAACACAAATTCTGCAACTTTCTTACCCACTTCTCCCTCACATTCAGAGCTGTTGAAAGATTTAACAATTTTCTCATCACACGTAAGATATGATGAGACATCATGATATGGTGAACTAGTCTCCACATTCATTTCCATAAGAGCTCCAAATTGGTGGCGGAATAACATGATATTTCAAATCATTCTTTTTGTCCTCAACAGAATGTTTAGGAAATATGTGATCAAGAACATATAATGAGGCGGAATAGTTTTTCAGTTTAGTGTCCACTCTTCTACTTTCAATTTTAATCAATTGAAGTTTTCTTTTTTTAATTCCGCTTTCACATTAGCATGCCTATTGATAGCAATTTGCTTATCTTTTACTAGTGTGAGTTAGCAAAAAAAATGGTTTTCTCATCTTGAAGGATTTTCACCCACAAGCTTTTGTCACATTTTTGAAGTTTATCAAAAGCTTTTTTAACTCTTTAATAATATTGAAACATGTTATCATTATATATTTTTAGTGAATTAATGATAAAATATTTTTCCTCACACATTTCATAATAATGATCAACATTAGTAGATAATTTTACCTGTCCAGCCATAAAAGCATGATTCGCAGACTCTACTTCAACATCTTCAATGTCAACAGTCACTTGAATTTCTTCAGGCGACAATGTTTCATCACACATCTCTTCAAATTTTGTAGCTTCAAGAACTTTATCAGTCGCCACACACTCTGTTGGGTCAAGATTTGACCCAAAACTGATTACAAGGAAGATTGGAATCTTCTCAACCTCCTTAGAAATTGTTAAATATGGAACCGGGCACACCTGAGACATCCGAGCAAGGTTTTACTTAGCCGGGTAGGATATTTTGCCTATCGGTCAAGGTTATCTTCTTGAAGTCTTCTTTAGAGGATATCCGGGCAGGGTTTACACTTTAGTGTTTACCCGGGAAGGGTTCACTAGTTAGTGTATACCCGGGCAAGGTTCTCTATATCAAGCAGGTTTGTTCTTCATAGCCAAGTGAGGTTTACTCCAGAGTAAGCTCTTGGCTAACCAAGCTCATGAAACCAAGTGATTGGAAGACCGGGCAAGGTATTCATCAATAATAGTGGTCCGAGTAAGCTTGATGTGAGTAATGATATATTCCAAGTAACATCGGGCAAGGTTTAACTCTAGAAGAGTACAGTGCTACCGACCATACTTTGCTAAATAAGCTATTTATAGCAAGGAGTTAAAGGACTATGGAAGAACAAGGTTGCTCGTAAGATCTTACCGGGCAAAGTCTGATAAGATCAAGAAGACTAAAGTCTACCAGGTGAAGTTAGAAGTCTACCCGGTAACTATTCCCGAACACACTTCAAGGTTATCAAGTCTACCAAGGAAGGCAGAGTACAAAGTCTACTCGGATAAGACAAAGCCTACCCGGAAGACTTATTTTACACTTAGCATAGCTTTGAATATGTAAATTGAATATGTACGTTATATTTAGGGTTTCAAGAAGGAATGACAGCTGTCCAGAGGTGTCAGGCCTATAAAAGGAATATTTAGGGCACACCTCTAGGTGAGCAGCTGAATACGAATTAAGTGAGAATATTTGTTGAGTGACGACTGTTCTTAAATTGTACGGACATAACTTTCCCATCAAGAAACCCTAGATAGGTTATCATTTGTATGATTGATAAATATATAAATGAAAATATTTGGAGTGAATCTTGTGTGTTAGTTACCTTTGATTAAATTGTTCAGCAACCAAATCGTTTGTTATTGATTCCGCCTTTATCAAACTGTTTTCTTTCTAAAAATAGCAACCCATCATTAACTCTCTTGTCAACACATTATTGTGTGAGTTATAACTTAATTTGTTAATGATATACTAACAATCGGGGACTTAACAAGTGGTATCAAAGCTGGTCACTGCTATTTTAGAAAGAAATTTTTGCTGATTGAAGATTTGAAGAACAATGACGTAAGCAGAACACTGTTCCAATAAAGAGTGACGTCAGCTGCTCTGTTCTTCATTCCAGTCCAGATCTGCAATTTTCCGGTGTTCTCTCTTCCTTATTTCAATTAATGTTTAAATCTTTATTACTTATTCTTGCTCTAATCGAACCAGAAACATCAGATCTGTAGATCCGGTTCTCAGATCTGATAATTTTCAAACTTTGTTTTCACTGATTAACTGATTTTGATTTTCAAAATGTCTGGTTACGAAGAACAAGGGGTGTCTACTAATAAGATTCCTAGATTATATGAACTGGAAAACTTCACAAAATGGAAGGTCTTATTTGAAGCAGCCGTTTGCTATAATGATGTGGATATGTGAAACTCAATCAAGAATGGTCCACAAGACACTACTAAAGGAGCCAATGCAACTGCTGTTGTAAGAGATAGATTGAGGAAAGTGAATGACAGGGCCTTGGCCATGATAAAGCTAGGTTTGTCATGGGAAATATTGACCAAGGTTGCATATCACACTACAGCTAAGGATATGTATGATGCAATCCTTAAAATGTTTGAAGAAAAAACTGAATTGAAGAACCACTGACTATGTCATGACTGGTTTAAATACAAGGATGGAGAGAGATTGAAGTTAATTCTGGAAAGATTCTTAGCAATTGTGAATGAGCTAAGAACCACTGACTATGTCATGACTGATTTTGACCTGAATACCAAGCTTCTTAACTCAATGCCTAAGTAATGGTACACGGCCTGCAAATTCATCCTTCAAAACCCCAGTTTCAATAATTTGAAAGTGGATGATGTAGTGTGCTTCCTTAAGGCTGCTGAAATTGAAATGATTGAAAATGAAATGATCAAAGAAGAGAAACCATGTTTCCAGGTCACTGATGCTCTCATTGCTCCAATGGGCAACTTGTCAACCAAAAATCAACAACAGATTCCTATCATTGAAGAACCAGTTGAGCATGGTGTGGATACAGCTAAATCTTTTGTTGGTGGTAGTACAAGTCATCATGGAAACCAGCAAAGGTTCAATGTCCAACTTATGGATGATACTGATTCTGCCTCAATGGCTAGTGGACATGTACCTTACACTGGTGGAGAAAGTGGCCAAGGAAGTGAAACAGATGCTTTTTTCTCCATGTTTACAGAATCATACAATGCTTTTGTTGCAAAGAATTTGATTCATTCCAGTGTCATCAATGATGACCTTGAACAGATAGATGATGATTTGGAAGACATGGATTTGAAATGGCAAGCAGCCATGTTGGCTCTTAGAAGAAAAAGGCTATACAACAGGACTGGTAGATCACTCCTATCAGGGCCTAATGAAAGAATTGGTTTTGACAAGTCAAAATTCATTTGCTATAACTTCCAACAGCTTGGTCATTTTGTTAATGTAACATGCCAAGAAAGTTCCAGATGAATCAATACAAAAACCAGTCAAGAAATCAGCAGCATCAATATCAGCAGAATCAGTAGAGAATCAACAATCCCAACCAAAACAACTTCAACAACTTTCAACAGCCTCAAATGAACAATAATCATCAAGTTTTGCCTCAGAATCAAAACTTTCAAAGAAACAACGACCAAAACCTTCAAACTATTCCAAACAACACAGTTACCACTAATCAAAATCAACCCAGAAATCAAGGGAACGTGGCTGTAACCACACAGCATGAGGGTAATTTTGATTGGATCAATCATGAAGAAGACATTGTTGATGATATCAAGAGGGCAAATGTAGCATTTATGGAATCGATTGAGAAAGAAGTTGGATCATCATCTCAGGTACACTCTGCTCCTACTGATGATTTAAATAAAGTTATCAATGAATTGAAAACGAAAGTAGGCAAGTTGGAAAGTGAGTGTTTTAGGAATCAAAGTATCATCAATGGATATGAGTCTAGTGAACTGATCAGTGAAGAAAATATTAAAAGCTTAGAAGATTACTGCATAAGTAGTTACAGAGCTCAGAAAAGATACACCACTGAGATTGATGGGTTGAAGAAGATGATTGTTGAAGAAAAGGTGCAGAACACAAAAATGCATGATGAAAATGAATTCTTGAAGAACTTGGTTTCCACTGGAAACATCTGTGGTATTCTAAACCAAGTAGATGCGAAAGACAAATACAAAGTAGTTCCACCACCATTCAACAACAACTTTATGACAAAAGTGGATAAAGAGAAAAGAGATGCATACCTGCAACAATTCAGAGATGTCTTTCAAGATAAAGAGGATTTTGTTGATGTGTACAAAAATTTTGAAATGAATCAAGAAGGTGAATTTGAGATCAAAGAAGAAGTAAAAGAAGATAAGTCAATTAGAGTTCAAGTCTCTGAAGATGACTTTGATTCTGTTGATATGTATCAAGATGACTTTAGTGATTTGAGTGATCAAGTCACTGATGAGTTAATCAAGGCTGCTGAAAGAGGAAGAACATACAAGAAACCAGAGTCAATCGATTAACTTCCAATGTATCCACCAATCACACCAAGAATGAAGAAACGGAATGAAAGAATGAAAAGAAAACATGTGTCTTTTGACATTTGTGAAAGGAAGAAGATAAGATACAATGCAGTGAGGCCTCCAAGCAAAGCTGTGTTGGAAAGGATAAAGCAAAACAACAAGAAAAAGGTGACTGAAACTGTTGATGTTGAAAATTTTATTCCAGTTTACCCTGTTTTTCTCTTGTCATGAGGTGTTTGACATTGGAGAGGTGGAAACCATGGAAGAATATGAGAAAAGGCAATTAAGACATAAAGAAAGTCAAGATGAGGAACCTATGATTATGGAAAAGATTGTCTTTGTCAAAAGCAAACTTGAAAGGCAAGACATCAAGATTGAGGAGTTTGTGCCCTTCTCAATTAACTTTGATGGTTTAAAGAATCAGAAGACTCTTGGAGTCAAAGCTCCCAAACCAAGTGAAAGATTCAAGAAGGGAAGCAATCATGAAAAATACAAGGGAAAAGTTTGGTGCAAGAATTGTGATGAGTATGGTCATCACACATACTCATGTAATGAAAGATTCAAGTTCAAACCTTTCCATGTCCCAGATGAAACAAAGTATGGCCAAGACTTTGTTCTGAACAAACAAAAGTATGATGCATACCTGGGAAAAGGAAAAGTCTGTGGAAATGAAACCACAAGTAAAGATGAGTTGAAATAAGCTGAAGAGATAAGAAATGAGAAGAAAACTGAATTCAAAACAAAGAAACAAGTAACTAAATCAGTAAGAAGAAACAAAGAAACATGTGATGAGATGTTTTTGTTAAAGCATGGATATGAACCAAGAGGATTCCTTTGGAAACCTAAGGTTGAGGCTAAAGTGGATAGAACTGCTGATGTAAGAGAATACTCAAAAAAGAAAGATTATGTAGTTCTAGACTATGCCAATGCACCAGAAGAATCACAAGTCACAACCTCATTTGTTAAAACTCCGAGAGAGTGTGGATATGAAACTTTAACTCAGAAAATATGGAATTGACTCATGATGATCCTAAACCAACAACACTCACTTCCAATGCTTCCATTAAAACTGAAACTGATGAGCTGCAAGTTGAAATAGCTTGCACTTCATCACTCAACTAATCAAACTCTTTCTTTTGTGCAGGATCAGTCCACTCCACGTAATGACATATGGTACATGGATAGTGGATGTTCTAGGCACATGACTTGTGATAGGATGACACTTGTTAATTATCAAGAAAAGTCTGAAGGTCCTGTGGCATTTGGAAATGATGAGAATGGTGGAAAGATTGTTGGAAAAGGAATTTTGACAAATGGAAAAGTTTAATTTGATAAGGTGTTTCATGTTAAAGGTTTCCAGTGTAATCTGCTAAGCATTTCATAAATGTGTGATAAGGGTTACAAAGTTGGTTTTGATGACTCACACTGTTTCATCTTAAAACCTGAATTTGTAATTCCACCTGAAATGATTATGATGATGGCCCCAAGAAATGGCAACCTATATGATCTTAACATGAAAGAAGATGTTTCAAGGGGAGGTACATGTTTTGTTTCCAATGCCACTGAGAATGAGTCAAAATTGTGGCATAGGAAATTGTGTCATGTGAATCTGAAGAAGATGAACAAACTTTTTAAGGGTGAGCATGTCATTGGCTTACCTACAAGAGAGTTCAAATTAGAAGATCATTGTAGTTCATGTCAGAAAGGCAAGCAGCACAAAACCACTCATAAGACAAAGCTCATCAACTCAATTGATCAATCACTTGAATTAATCCACATGGATCTTTTTGTTCCTATGAGTGTGCCAAGTATAGGGAAGAAAAGATATTGTCTGGTGATCATTGATGATTACTCAAGATACACTTGGGTTTATTTCCTAAGTACAAAGGATGAGACCGCTGAGCTGATTAAGGGAAGTGTGACAATGATTGAGAACAAACTGAATAAGAAAGTAAATACAATGAGAAGTGATAATGGTACTGAGTTCAAAAATGGAGTCATGGAAGAATTCTGTACAGAAAGTGGAATATTTCTGCAATTCTCAGCTCCTAGAACTCCTGAACAAAATGGATGCAGAAAGAAGAAACATGACACTTATAGAAGCTGCAAGAATCATGCTAGCAGATGTAAATCTACCAGTTACATTTTGGGCTGAAGCCATAAATATTGCCTGCTATGTTCAGAACAGGGTACTTGTCAACAAAAGGCATGAAAAAACACCATATGAAGTTTTCTATAATAGGAAGCCTTAGATCAAGTTTTTTAAGCCTTTTGGATGTAAATGTTTTCTTCTCAACACCAGGTATTACTTGAACAAGTTTCAAACAAAATCCTTGGATTGCTTCTTTGTTGGATATTCTACACACTCAAAAGCATACAGAGTATATGTGAAAGGTCATATGAGTGTAATTGAATCATCTGATATTGTCTTTAATGAAAATCAGTTTAACATAGTTGATGGTGCAGCATGGTTGTTTGATCATGCGAAATTGATAAGGTCTTTCAAGATTTATCCTGAAGACTTTAATGATTCATTTTACAAGACAAGTGTGATTAAAGAGAAAGAGAAGAAGACTTTTAATTTAGAAAAGTTGTGGAAGAAGGTTGCTAGTCAAGAAAGGGAGTATACATTTACAAAGGGTCCCTCATGTGATATTGTTGAACAAGTTCATGACAATGACCAAGAGAATAATCACAGTCCAGAACAAGATCATGCAGATGTCAATCAAGACAATCAAGAAGTGAATATTTATCAAGTTCAGGATGAAGGAAACCCAAGCAACCAACCAATTAAGAAGAAGTTGTAACAACACAAGATTTCAAGACCTATTTGAGAGGTTGAATATAGGAAACAACAGTCCATCCACTTCAAGACAACACACTGAAGAAGCACCAAAGTTTCATGATGCTGAGACAGAATTGATCATTGAGGAACCTCAACTCCATGAATCAAATCTTGACATAATATGTCTGTAGATATGAAAGTTCAAACTCCTTATTTTGAAAAGAATCATCCTTCTGAAAACATCATTGGAGATATAAATGAAAGAGTTACTAGAAGCCACTCTAAAATTGCAAACATCTGTTTATACTCCTGCTTTCTGTCCCAAATAGAACCAAAGAACATTGTTCAAGCTCTAAAAGACAATAATTGGGTGGAGGCAATGCAAGAGGAATTGGCCCAATTTAGAGATCCACATGTTTGGGATTTGGTTGATAGGCCAAGAAACAGGTCACCAATTGGCACAAAATGGGTTTTCAGAAACAAAAAGGGATGAGACGGGTTTGGTAATTAAGAATAAAGCTAGGCTTGTGGCACTGGGATGCTTCAAGAGGAAGGAATAGACTTTGAGAAAGTCTTTGCACCAGTTGCAAGACTTGAGGCTATCAGGATTTTTCTTGCATATGCTGCCTCAAAGAACATTAAGGTGTTCCATCTTGATGTCAAGTCTGCATTCCTAAATGGAAAGATTGATGAAGAGGTGTATGTTTCTCAACCTACAGGTTTTGAGGATCTAATGTATCCAAACAGGGTGTATATGCTAAATAAAGCCCTATATGGATTGCATCAGTCTCCTAGAGCATGGTATGATGAGCTGTCAAAACATCTTCTTGAAAATGGTTTACAAAGGGGAGCCATTGACAAGACTCTCTTCTACAAAAGAAAGGGATCAGACTTGCTGCTGTTACAAGTCTATGTGGATGATATCATCTTTGGTTCAACAAATGAACAAATGTGTATGGAGTTTGATGGGGTAATGAAATCCAAATACAGCTTGAGCTCTATGGGAGAAATGAACTTCTTTTTTGGACTGCAAGTTCAACAAAAAGCTGAGGGGATTTTCATTTACCAAACTAAATATGTGCAGGACATTTTGAATAAGTTCAAATGTCATGACTTCAAAACTGCTTCAACTCCAATGGACATAAAAAAAAAGATGATTGCTGATGAAAAGGGGGAGCCTGTGGATGAGCATGAATATAGAGCCAAAATTGGATCCATGATGTACCTAACTGCTACAAGACCTGACATTATGTATGCTGTTTGTGTTTATGCAAGATTCCAATCAAGTCCAAAAGTGTCTCACATGAATGCAGTCAAGAGAATTTTTAGATACTTGAAAGGAAGACCAGACTTGGGGATTTGGTATCCAAAGAACCAGTCTTTTAATTTGATAGCATACACAGACAGTGATTATGATGGGTGTAACATGAGTAGGAAGTCAACCTCAGGTGGATGTCAATTTCTGGGATACAGGCTGGTGTCATGGTAATGCAAGAAGCAGACCACTGTGTCCATATCTACTGCAGAAGCTGAATACATTGCTGCATCTGCTTGCTGTGCCCAAGTTCTCTGGATTCAGAACCACATGCTGGACTATGGTTTGGATTTTCTGAACACTCCTGTTTTTATTGATAATACTGCTGCATATTTTACTGTAAAGAATCCAGTTCAATATTCAAAGACTAAGCATATTGAAATCAGACATCACTTCATAAGAGATTGCAATGAAAAAGGATTGATTGAAATGAAAAGGGTTGATACAAGTGATAACTTGGCTGACCTATTCACCAAGCCACATGACAGAACCAGGTTCAACTTTCTTTTGAAAGCCCTAGGGATGATTAACTCAGATGAGGTCTGATTAAGGATATGTGCTTGGTGTGTGTCTCTATGTGCTAATTTATTACATGGATTGAGGTCACACCCTGAATGTTGATTGAATATGTTTGCATATGTTACTTGCTTTAAGTTATCTAATATATGCTTAACTGATTATCTGTGCAACTTAAGTGTCATTGATGCTTACAATTGCTTGTTAGTTAACTGTTTTGATGTTATGATAAGTAGTTTGAATTGTCTAAACTGTTTTTGTGTTTAGGTTATAAACTTGTCGAAGAACAGGTTCTTGATGATTTTTCTCTCTTTCTTCTTCAATTTTATAACTTGAAATTGGTTAAAGTAATGAACTTTATGACTAATTTCCTTTTGAATATGTTTGATTGTGTTTTTTCAGATATGGCAGATAATAATCAACCGAAGTATCCCTTTGAGCAGAAGCATAATATGTGTGCCATGTTACAAATCACTCCTGACAATGAGGAGGTGGCTATGATGATCACGTGGTTGTCAAGATCAAATGTCTGTTTTGCCTTCACCAAGTGCCCAATCATTTATAGAAATCATTCACTGGATTTCTGGCGCTAAGCAACACTGTATGATAACGTTAATGGTTGAAGGATTGAAGCCACAGTGGAAAGACAAGAAATTCGTATAACATAACGTTTGATCAGAAGATGCTTGCAGTTACACGATGACGACCACAATCCGATCAACTTCAATACTGATCACATGCTAAAAATTTTCGAACAAACGATGGGATGCCAAGGGACAGTACACAATGGGCAATTTCAAAAGGGCATGTTCCCTATGATATATAGATTTCTGATCTATCATGTGATTCAAGGATTTGCTCCTAGGAAGAGATCATGGACTCTGATGAGTCGTGACTTAGCAAACGCAACTGTTTCTATCATTTATGATCTACCATTCAACTTTCCAAGATGATTTTCGAAGGAATGGTAGGAAATCTAAAGAAGGCTGAGAAGGATAGATTTCTGCAATATCCCAGATTTCTACAAATAATCTTCAATAGGGATTTGCGTGATTTACCAACTATTGGCATTACTCATGTTCTGCGAAACCCCAACACGTACAAAAGAATTATAAATCCGGGGAGTGCCAATAGATTTAATCCAAACATTTCGTTTGAGATTTTGCCATGGTTATTGAACCATGACTTGGATATTATGCCAGTTCCTGAGCTGAGCTCAGATGATGAAGAGGAGGTTGTTGAGTTGGAAGATGAAGATGATGATGATGATGATGATGATGATGGAGATGACGGAGGGGATGGAGGAGCCATGATGGTTGATGCATTTTATCAAGGGGAGAACCAACCTATACCATCACCACCACATTCACCACATCCTATCCTAAACCAATCACCACATCAATCACCAAAACCGCAAGATCAAACCATCCAATCCCCAAACCAAACCTTGATCCAAAGCCAACCTGAAACATCAACACATACATCACCACCACCACAAACACCACCAACCAACAACCCAATACACACAGATACTTACATCCCTAGCCCACCTCATACCCAATCACCACCCAAAACAATTCCAACAACCCAGCCTACACCTATACATACCTAAACCATACCTCAAACCACACAACAAACCTCAATCCCACCTGAATCATCCACATCACACACATTGACCTTCAACCCAATAATCACTCAAACCACTACCCAAGACCAATCTAAACCTGACCCTTTCTCTACTTCACCAAAAATAACCTCTCCTACTGGAACCTATCAGTCTCAAAGATACTTAGATCTGATGTTAGAAAATGCAAAGTTAAAGGAAAGAAATGAAGAGGTAATAAAAGAGAATATGATGCTACTAGATCAGTTGGCACGGGCAATAATGAAGATTCAAAACCTGGAGCAGGAGGTTGAGAATACCTCAGTTGCCCCAAAACAGGTGGAAAATATAGTTGAGCCAACTGATGCTATTGTCAATATGGATGATGTAGTGATGGAGGTTGCAGGAGTGAATATTGATGGGTTGACAAGTATTATGAATGCTTATGATGATGAAGAGGAGAGTGAAGAAAGAAGGATGGAGGTTGGTGAGTATGAAGGTGATAAGTCTGATGTAGGAGAAGAAAATTATGATGTAAATAATGAAATAATGAATGTTGTTTGGAGTGAGGAGGAAGATAATGAAGAGGAGACAGAGGATGGATTGAAAAAACAAATGATGAAGAAAATGTCGCTACCACTGATATGGTCACTAATGTTCCAAAAGAAACTCAAACTGATGTAATCAATGAAGGGTATACTGCTACTGAGGAGCCTATTATTGAAACTGAACAATTTGAGAGCTTCAAGAGGGTACAGTATGATCCATAATTGGAAACACTTGAAAAAGAAATTGATGATTTTGAACAGTCTGAAAATGAAGAAGATGTACAGAGAAGATTGGAAAAAGGAAAAGCAAAGGTTTATGATGAAGAGCCTGTTAAGGCAAATCTTGAGAAAGAAATCTTGTTTAAAGAATATGAAGAAGCTGCTACTGCTATAAGAAGACAATTTGAAAATGTTATGAGAGAGTCAAGGGACAGAGAAATGCTGTCCCAAACCTTGACTCCTCAGGAGATAGCAGAGCAGGAATCTTTGATCAATCAAGCCAATGTTGCAAAAATGATAAATGAAGAAGAGGCTAATGATCAAGAGGTTATTGAAGCTTTGATTAAGATGAAAAGAGTTGAGGAAGTAGATAACTCTTTGGCCATGGTGGTAAACAAGTTTCAAACTCAAAGTCAACCTGAAGAAGAACCAACTGAAACTGCTGAGCCAACCAATGTGAATATGGACTTGAATGTGGAAGAAGAAATTGGTGAAACTATTACCTCGATGGTTGCAAAGAAATGGCCTCAAACGATTGAAGATGATATTAGACAAAACCCAGATTAATGGGAGTGTGTGGATGACCCTAAATATGGAAAGAAATACTCAAGAAAAAGGGATGGACCAGACTCATTTAAACCAGCTGAAAGAGCTGAGTCTGCAAAGAAAGGGAAATGGGATAATCAAAACAAATATTTTGTAGAAACCCATGATGATGAGGCAAGTCCAGTAAGGGCAATACCTTTGCAAACCTTAAGGCCTGAAGAACATATGCAAGGAGTGCCAAATGTGCCAATCCCTGAAAATCCAACTCCTGATGAACCAAAAATAGATGCTTTAAATGAAACAACTGAGGAGGAGGATGATTCTGATGAAGCTGATGACAACATTGATGATGATCAGGGAAAGGGTGCTGAAACTGCTAATGTTATGCCCCCACAAGTTACAGTGACTGATGAACAGAGGACAAACATTGAGCAATGCCTTTTGGATGTTAAAAGGCAAAATCCTTTGATTGTGAAATTAAGAAGCTATGGCATAAGCTTTGAGAGCTTAGCTGATTTGAATGATGACGAACTGGAGAAATATTGAACAAAGAAAGAGATACAATTTAGTGGTTAATACAACAGAAGAACAGAGAGGCCCAAAAATAAAGAGATTATTTAAGAACACATGGTTACTTTGAAAAAGATCTATCTCACTTCAAGGTTGACAAATTGAGAGAAGCCTATAAAGACAAAAGGGAAGAGATAAAAGAAAAGTTTGTAAAATAATAGGAAGAGGATGAAAAGCTTGAAGCTTTGTGTTGGGTTAAGAGTGTGACCCAAATGAGAAGATATGACCTAAATGAAGATTATGAAAGATTGGAATATTCTCAACCTCTTCAGAAACTGCTAAGTATTGAATCCGAGCACACCTTGGGATCCGAGAAAGCTTTTACTTAGCCGTGTACGAGATTTTGCCTCCCGGGCAAGGTTTACTTCAAATAGTCTTCTTAAGTGGATATCCGGGCAAGGTATACTAATTTAGTGCATTCCTGAGTAAGGATCACTGATTTGGTATCTTCGAGCAAGGTTCACTTTGTCAAGCAGGTTTGTTCTTCAAGACCAAGTATTTTACTCTTCCGAGTAAGGTTTGGTCAACCAAGTACATGAAGCCAAGTGATTGGGAGACCGGGCAAGGTATTCTTTAATAATTATTGTCCGAGCAAGCTTGATGTATAAATGGAATATATCTCTAAGTAACATCGGGCGAGGTTCAACTCAAGCAAAGAACTGTACTACCAAGTACACTTTGCTAATGAGTTATTTATGACAAAGAGTTGAGTTGGACCATCGAAGAACAAGGTTGCTCGTAAGGGGTTGTCGGGCAAAGTCTGGCAAAGTCAAGAAGACTGAAGTCTACTCGGTGAATATTTTACTTTGTAAAATATTCTTTATGTAAAGTCTACCCGGAAACTGATCCCGAGCACACTTCTATGTTACCAAGTTATGAAGGATGGCCGAGCATACTCGGAAAGACAAGATTGATGCAAAGCCTACCCGGAAGACTTGTTTAACACTTAGTTTATTTTGAATATGTAATTTGAATATGTATTATCGGATAGGGTTTCTAGAAGGAATGACAGCTGTCCTAGGTTGGCAGACCTATAAATAGAATGTTTAGGGCACGCCGCCAGGTAGGTAGGTAAGGGGAGATGCACAAGGAGGCAGAACACAAAATACGGATAAGACTGACTCATTTATTGAGAGAATATTGTGTGACGGCCGTCTTAGGATTCCTAGAAAACCCTAAATCGATTATCCTTTGTGTGATAAACCTTATATAAATGGAAATCTTTTGAGTGAATCTTGAGTGTGCCTTCTACCGGTGATTATTGATTGCAACTGTATGTTTGTTATTGATTCCGCCTTTAACAAACGGATATCTTTCTAATTATAGCAACCCGTCATTAACTCTCTTGTCAACACGATTAATCTGTGTGAGTTATGACTTGATTGATTAAGATCCAGCTGAAATTCAAGGGACCGACAACTGGTATCAGAGCTGATTTACTGCTATTTTAGAAAGATTGTTGCTGATTGAAGATTTGAAGAAGAATGACGTAAGCAGACCACTGTTCGATTGATTTTTGACGTCAGCAACTCTGTTTTTCATTTTTCTTCCAGATCTACAATCTACCGGTGTTTTCTCTTCCCTATTTCAATTAAAGTTTCAATCTTTATATTTATATCTTGTTCTAATCACATCAGACATAATAGATCTGAGCATTGTGTTTTCATATCTGATTATTTTGAAATTTTTTTTTAAAGGAAACTGATTTTTAATTTCTCAAAATGTCTGGATATGAGGAACAAGAGGTGTCTACTAACAAGATACCAAGGTTGTATGGACAGGAAAACTTTATCAAATGGAAAGTACTTTTTGAAGCAGCTGTATGCTACATTTATATTGACATGTGGAACTCCATCAAGAATGGTCCACAAACTGCTGTTGAAGAAGGTGCAAATGCTACTGCAACTGCTGCTGTAAGGGAAAAAATGAGAAAGGTGGATGACAAAGCCTTAGCTATGATTAAGCTAGGTTTGTCTTGGGAGATTCTGACCAAGGTGGCTCATCACACAATAGCCAAGCAAATGTATGATGTCATTCTTGAAATGTATGAAGGGAATACTGAACTAAAGAACATAAAGAAGCAAAGATTGAAACAACAGTTGGAAAGGTTCAAGTAAAGAGATGGAGAAAGGTTGAAATCAATACTAGAAAGACTTCTAAGTATTGTGAATGAGTTGAGAACTACTGATTATGTAATGACTGACTTTGATTTGAATACAAAGTTACTCAACTCAATGCCAAAAGAATGGTATACTGCTTGCAAATTCATCCTTTAGAAGCAAAATTTCAATGAATTGAAATTGGATGATGTAGTATGCTTTCTTCAGGCTGCTGAACTTGAAATGATTGAGAATGAGATGATCAAGGAAGATAGACCATGTTTCAATATTTCAAATTCATTGATTGCACCAATGGGAAATCTGTCCACCAAGAACCAACAGCAAATTCCCATTATTGAAGAACCAGCTGAACATAATGCTGTCACTCCAAATTCTTTCATTGGGGGTAGCACAAGTAATCAAGGAAATCAGCAGAGGTTCAATGTGCAACTGATTGATGATTCTGATTTTGCCTCTATGTCAAGTGGAAATGTTCCTAACACTGGAACAGGACATAGTCAAAGCAATGAAACACAAGCCTTGTTGTCTATGTTTACTGAGTCATATAATGCATTTGATGCAAAGAACCTAATTCACACAAGTGTGGTACAAGATGATTTGGAACAAATTGATGCAGATGATTTGGAAGACATGGATTTGAAATGGCAAGCTGCCATGTTGGGTTTGAGAAGTAGAAGGCTGTATAACAGAACTGGTAGGTCTCTGGTTTCTGGTCCTAATGACAGGATTGGTTTTGACAAGCCAAAAGCAATATGCTACAATTGTCAACAACCTGGTCATTTTGCAAGAGAATGCAATCAACCAAGAAACTTTCAAATGAATCAATTCCAGAATCAACCAGGAGGTCAGCATCAATATCAACAAAATCAACCAAGAGGCCAGCAGAATTACCAACAAAATCAGCCAAGATTCAACAACAACGGCAATCAAATGAACAACTTCAATAACAACAATTACAACCCAAACGTCAACAACAACTTTCAACCTCACATGAATAGTCAACAACAAAGTATGCAACAGAATCAAGGTTTTCAAATGAATAACAATCAAAATATTCAAGCAAATCAAAATGTTCCAAACAACACTGTTCCAGCAAATCAAAATTAAATCAGAAATCAAGGAAATGTGGCAGTGACTACACAACATGAAGGAAATTTTGATTGGAGCAATCATGAAGAGGACATTACAGATGACATTATGAAAGCAAATGTGGCATTCATGGGCATAATTGAGAAAGAAAAGGGATCATCATCTCAGTCCACTACTCTTAATGACATATGGTACATGGATAGTGGTTGTTCTAGACACATGACTTGTGACAAGAGATCTCTTGTCAACTATGAAGAGAAGTATGAAGGTCCAGTAGCTTTTGGGAGTGATGAGAATGGTGGAAAGATTGTTGGAAAAGGAATCTTAACAAATGGGAAAGTCTCATTTGATAATGTATTTCATGTTGAAGGTCTTCAGTACAATCTGCTGAGCATATCACAAATGTGTGATAAAGGTTACAAAGTCAGCTTTGATGATTCACACTGTTTCATTTTAAAACCTGAGTTTGTGATTCCACCTGAAATGATAATGATGATGGCACCAAGAAATGGAAACTTGTATGAGTTGAATATGAAAGAAGCCATTTCAAGAGGAGGTGCATGCTTTATTTCCAAAGCCACTGAAAATGAATCTAAATTGTGGCATAGGAAACTGTGTCATGTAAACTTGAAGAACATGAATAGACTGGTCAAAGTTGAGCATGTAATTGGATTACCTACAAGAGAATTCAAGTTAGATAATCATTGTGACTCATGTCAAAGGGGAAAACAACACAAGTCTACTCATAAGACAAAGCTCATCAATTCAATTGATCAACCACTTATGTTACTTCACATGGATCTCTTTGGTCCTGTGAGTGTGCCAAGTATTGGAAAGAAGAGATACTGTCTGGTGATCATTGATGACTATTCAAGATATACTTGGGTTTATTTCCTAAGTACCAAAGATGAGACTGCAGAGTTGATTAAAGGTTGTGTCACAATGATTGAGAACAAGCTGAATAAGAAAGTCAAGATGATGAGAATTGACAATGGTACAGAGTTCAAGAATGGAGTTATGGAAGAATTTTGCACACAGAAAGGGATATTTCAACAATTTTCAGCTCCTAGAACTCCTGAACAAAATGGAGTGACAGAAAGAAGAAACAGAACTTTGATAGAAGCTGCCAGAACCATGTTGGCAGATGCAAATTTGCCTGTCACTTTTTGGGCTGAAGCAATCAATACAGCATGTTATGTTCAAAACAGGGTGCTTGTAAACAAAAGGCATAACAAGACTCCATATGAAATTTTCAATAATAGAAAGCCTTACATCAAGTTTTTCAAGCCCTTTGGTTCCAAATGTTTTCTTTTGAACACTAGAGATTATTTGAACACGTTTCAAACTAAGTCACTAGATTGTTTCTTTGTTGGATATTCTACTCACTAAAAGGCATACAGAGTATATGTGAAAGATCACATGAGTGTGATCGAGTCTTCTGACATCATTTTTAATGAGAATCAGTTCAACACAGTCAGTGGTGCAGAATGGCTATTTGATCATGAGAAGTTAATAAAGTCATTCAAGATTTATTCTGAAGACTTTGATGATTCATTCTACAAGACCAGTATACTTGCAGAGAATAAGTAGAAAGAATTGGACTTAGAAGAATTGTGGAAAAAGGTTGCTAGAAAAGAAAAGGAATACACTTTTGTGAAAAGCTCCTCAAGCAAGTTCATTGAACAGGATCAGGCTATGAACAATCAAGACAGTCCAAATATACAGAATGATCAAGTTCAGAATGAGAGTGACACAAGCAACCAATCAAATGAAGAAGCTGTCACCACAGAAAGATTTCAAGACTTATTCCAAAATTTGAATCTGGGAAACAATGGTGTATCTACTTCAGGACAAAACAATGAGGAAGCACCACAGTTTCATGATGCAGAAGCTGATTTGATCATTGAAGAACCTGAACTCAATGAAACAAATCTTGACACAAATTTGTCTACAAATATGATAATACAAACTCCTACTATTGAAAAGAATCATCCTGCTGAAAATATCATTGGTGACTTGCATGAAAGAGTTACAAGGAGTCATTCTGAGATAGCAAACATCTGTCTGTACTCTTGCTTTCTATCTCAAATAGAACCAAAGAACATTGCTCAGGCTTTAAAAGAAAATAGTTGGGTAGAGGTAATGCAAGAGGAATTGGCACAGTTTAGTGATCTACATGTGTGGGATCTTGTAGACAAGCCATATGACAGATATGCAATTGGAACCAAGTGGGTTTTCAAAAACAAAAAGGATGAAAGGGGTTTAGTGATTAAAAACAATGCTAGACTTGTAGCATTGGGATGTCTTCAAGAAGAAGGGATAGACTTTGAGGAAGTGTTTGCACTAGTTGCAAGACTGGAAGCCATAAGAATCTTCCTTGCATATGCTGCCTCAAAGAACATTAGAGTATTCCAACTTGATGTTAAATCTGCATTCCTAAATGGAAAGATTGAAGAAGAGGTGTATGTAGCTCAGCCACCAGGTTTTGAGGATCCAATGTATCCAAACAGGGTGTATAAGTTAAACAAAGCCCTTTATGGACTGCATCAGGCTCCTAGAGCATGGTATGATGAGCTATCAACTCATTTACTTGAAAATGGTTTCACAAGGGGAGCCATTGACAAGACACTCTTCTACAAAAGAAAGGGGTCAGATTTGTTGCTTTTACAAGTCTATGTTGATGATATAATCTTTGGATCTACAAATGAAATTATGTGTTTGGAGTTTGAAAGGGTGATGAAATCCAAGTATAGCATGAGTTCCATGGGTGAAATGAACTTCTTTCTGGGACTGCAAGTTCTACAAAAGGCTGAAGGGATCTTCATTCACCAAACTAAATATGTGCAGGACATTTTGAACAAGTTCAACTGTCATGATTACAAGACTGCTTCAACTCTAGTGGACACCAAAGAAAAGATGATTGCTGATGAAAAGGGGGAGTCAGTAGATGAACATGAATACAGAGCCAAGATTGGATCTCTGATGTATCTGACTGCAACAAGACCAGATATCATGTTTGCTGTGTGTGTATGTGCAAGGTTCCAGTCAAATCCAAAAGTCTCCCACATGAATGCTGTGAAAAGAATTTTCAGATATTTGAAGGGAAGACCAGACTTAGGAATTTGGTATCCTAAGAATCAAGCCTTTGATCTGCTTGCTTATACAGACAGTGATTATGATGGGTGTAACATGAGTAGAAAGTCAACATCAGGGGGATGCCAGTTTTTGGGTGAAAGGCTAGTGTCATGGCAATGCAAGAAACAAACTACAGTATCAATCTCCCCTGCAGAAGCTGAATATGTTGCTGCATCTGCCTGCTGTGCACAAGTTCTCTAGATTCAAAATCAGATGCTGGATTATGGTTTGAATTTTCTAAACACCCCTATTCTGATTGATAATACTGCTGCATAATTTACTGTTAAGAATCCTGTGCAACATTCTAAGACTAAGCACATTGAAATCAGACATCACTTCATCAGAGATTGCAGTGAAAAAGGTCTGATTGAAATGCAAAGAGTTGATACAAGTGATAACTTGGCTTACCTATTCACCAAACCACTTGACAGAACCAGGTTCAACTTTCTTTTGAAAGCCCTGGGGATGATCAACTCTGATGAAATCTGATTAAGGATGTTTGCTTGGTTGTTTACCTCTATGTGCTAACTGAAGAGTTTAGAAGAGGTCACACATGTTGAATGTTTTGTTAAAGTATGTTGCTGAGTATGTTACTGAGTATGTTACTGAGTATGTTACTGACTATGTTACTAAGTATGTTATTGACTATGTTACTGAGTATGTTAAATGTGTGTGACTTAACTGTATGTATGTGTGTCTCTCTGAGATAACTGTTTATTTCATTAGAGATTACACATATTGAATATGTTTCAACTGAATGTTGATTGAATATGTCTTGAATATTTCACTGTTTTGAAGTTAACTGATAGGTGCTTAAGTAAATATCTATGCAATTTGTTTGAAATTGATGATAATTCTTGACTATCATGTTAACTGATCTGATGTTATGATAAGTAGTTTGATCTGTTTGGGTGAAATTAAATACTTGTCTAATGTCATAAGTAATCACATGTTTATGGTTACTTGAATATGTGCTTTATCTGATCTTCTGATGTTGTTAAGATAGGATAGACATTGAATGTTAGTACAGTCTGTTTTCTTGATGATGATAAGAATGATTAGATTTGATTATGTGATTCAACTGTTTATGTCAAAATGTGTTTTATGTCAAAATTAAGTGATTTAATGAATTTTATAATGAATTTTGCATAAATACTTTATTTTGATCAAAACATGAGCAAGTTGAGTAATGGTGTAGAGATATGATAAGATTATTCAGTTCAAGCTTTTAAGAAGCTTAAAAGAAGGATTTTTAAAAGGAGAAGTCACAAGTAGTTATTTTTGCTGAAAACTATGTCATTTGCCTAATTTGAAGGACATGCACTTGTGTATGTTTGGCACTTAAATCTCTATTGATTCAAATGATAGCCATTGACCTGAAAACTGAATGCATTTGGGGCAATTATGACTTGTTTCTTATTCCTTCACTTAAAACTATGTCAATAGCTCTGACTTTGAAAGGACATATACTCATATGTATGTTTGGTCCTGTTAACCACTTCTGGTCAAACAGGATAGCCATTAACCTGACAATAAAGAGATATTGGAGCGATTGAATGTTAAACTGTGTTTAAAAATCTGGGAAATGATAGTACATTGACTACTTAGCTGATCATATGGAATTAATAGGCTAAAAAGACCTTAGTATAGTACTTAACATGTATGGTTGCTTTCCCATGATGATGTAAAATCTAAGGTGATATAAACATAATGAATATGCTGATCTTTATGTGGAGATGCATAGTTGTTTTGCATGTCTCAAGATAAATCTCTCCGAATGATAGGCAGAAAAGTGATTACCCAGTCATACACGAGCCTGTTGTTATTTGGTCAACAAAAAATGAAACATCTTCAAATATAACAAAGAACATACTTTAAGAAAATTTGAGAAAATATCAAAAACAAGGGGAAGAATGAATAAATCAACCAAAAGTTGATAAGTGTTTTAAATATTTTATCAAACAAGAGGGTTACAACTTGAACTACAAAGATGTTGGCAAAAAACTGTCTCATCTTGAATGAAAGGCATGTTTCTAACTGTAAGTCCAATGTTCAACCTCTAGATATGTTTGAATCTAAAAGACAAAAATACAATAAGTTCTGTCATACAAAAATATTTTTGACCAAATACAGGAGGTTGGAGTCAAATTGGGGTGATCTGGGGAAAACCAAATAAGCTTTGAGAAGAGATATGAGGCATCATTGCACAGTGTTGACCATTAATGCATTATGCTTTAAATGAACCTAAATCATATCACCAAAGAGATGAAATTCATGCTAAGTTTATACCTGCTGTTAACCTATCTAAGTTGGCATAATAATGCTGAGAGTGAAGTATTGAGATAGCTACTTAGTCAATATGATCCCATTCTTGAGATCTTTTCAGAAAATGTTTTGAAGAGAAATATAACTGAAATTTGATCTCTAAATGCACCATTTGCTCTTAAACTATGATCTTTAATGAAAAATATTTTTTTACAAGTTGTTTAAGTCAAAAAGTGTTGCATTTTGCCTAAAATAGGTTGAATATGTAAGTTCGGGTAAGGTTTGATGCCTTATAACCATCCCGGCCGCAAACTGTTTGAATATGTATTTTCGGGTAAGGTTTGATGATTTACAACCTTTCCGAGTGCAAAACAGTTGATTATGTGTGAATATGTTATTTCGGGTAAGGTTTGATAATTTTCAACCTTCCCGAGTAAGCTTAGTCATTTTTGACTTGTTTATTTGTGAATAACTTATTTCGGGTAAGGTTTGATAATTTTCAACCTTTCCGAGTAAGCTTAGTCATTTTTGACTTGTTTATGTGTGAATACGTTATTTCGGGTAAGGTTTGATAATTTTCAACCTTCCCGAGTAAGCTTAGTCATTTTTGACTTGTTTATGTGTGAATACGTTATTTCGGGTATGGTTTGATAATTTTCAACCTTTCCGAGTAAGCTTAGTCATTTTTGACTTGTTTATGTGTGAATAAGTTATTTAGGGTAAGGTTTGATAATTTTCAACCTTTCCGAGTAAGCTTAGTCATTTTTGACTTGTTTATGTGTGAATATGTTGTTTCGGGTAAGGTTTGATAATTTTCAACCTTTCCGAGTAAGCTTAGTCATTTTTGACTTGATTATGTGTGAATATGTTGTTTTGGGTAAGGTTTGATAATTTTCAAACTTTTCGAGTAAGCTTAGTCATTTTTGACTAACTTTATGATTTTCGGGCATGCTTTGAAGTGTTTACACTTTCCGGGTAGAGTACACTGTTGTACTAATCCCCCGAGCAGGCTTGAATTCTTGAGATGATTATGTGTTGTTATAATTAGCCTTTAACAAGTAATTCTTGTTTCAGGCAAGCTATGCATGTTATTTGCTGATTGTGATTCCAAGCAAGCTTTGTGAACTTAAGTTAGTACACCGAGTAAGCTTTGTAATTTGTGTGAATATTTTGTTAGGAAAGCTTTGTTAAACTTTCCGGGCACGCTTAGATGTTACTGTTTAAGTCTGTCATTTTTTTGGGTATACTTTGAATAAGATTGATGTTCGGCATACCTGATGATTGAATGTGTTTATCCTAACAAGCTTAGTGCTAACATAGGATTTTCGGGCAAGCTCTATGAAATTTTAGACTATAGCAAACTTAAATGTTTATGTGTTTAATTTCATTCCGAGCATACTCTGTGATATGTGTATGATTTCTTTGAAATTACAAGTGTTTTCGGGCAAACCTTGTTTTCCGAGCACACTTTATATTTCGGGCACACTTGTGTTCCTTCAATATACTTGGTAATTTCAAAACTTAACTTTCTGAGTACACTGTCTGCTAGAATTCCTTTCCGGGCACACTTTGTACTATATGAAGGTTATTCGGGTATACTTTGCATATGATTATTGTTCGGGCACACTATTCTCCAGAAAGATTGCTCGAGCACACTATGTTTTCAAGCATACTTGAATGAATGTGTTGATTGAATATGTTAATTTATTATGATAAAATTGATTATGATACTTATAAGGATTCATGCTAGATAAGTCTTAATTTGAAATTGAGAAATCTATGTGGAGATCTTAATTGACTCTTAGTAAGGATGTTTATTTGATTATTATACTTGATTATATGCCTTGTGATTAATTTCTCAAGAAATCGAGTATTTCGGGTAAGCTTTCTTCATTATTGTCTTAACTTTAAATTAATTTACTTGATCGAGCAAGGTTGATATATAGACGAATTCGGGCAAACTTTGTATATTCAAAAATGAAAATCTTCCAAGCAAAGTTTGACCAAGTAGGGTTTGTATGTGGAAGTATACCGAGTAGACTTTGGATATAATAATCTTTCGAATAAGGTCTTATGAACCTAAATGAAATTAAAAGTTTTAATATATCAAGTGGATAATGTTACTGGTTGACAGCTAAGATTTCACAAAATGACAAAAAGCATTTAAAACCCACTTTCAAAAAGGTATATGAGAGGGAGTTAGGAAAATTTTTCAACATTATTCCCTCTCTCTCTCTCTCTCCTTCCACTGCAAAAGACTTACACTCAAAGAAACCTATCCGACTCCCTAAATTCTAAGTCGATCCTAACCCTAATTTTTATCGGCTCCTAATTCCGACTCGGTAAGCATTAATAACATGTGTTCCGATCTCGATTAGACAAAAATGGGCTGTGGTTATGTATCTGATTACTGACACTCTGTTTATGTGTATAGGTTATAAATTTGTCGAAGAACAGGTTCTTGAAGATTTCTCCCTATCTTCTTCATATTTTTTACTGAAATTATCTAAAGTACTGAACTTTATGACTAATTTCACTTTGAATATGTTTGATTATGTATTTCAGATATGGCAGAGCAAGAACAACCGATGTATGTGTTTGAGCCAAAGCACAATATGTGCGCATTATTACAAGTGACACCAGAAAATGAACCAGTGGCTCGAATGATATTGTGGATGGCACGGTCAAACATCAACTTTGCACTCACTGAAAGTCCTATAATTTACAGAAATCACTCCTTGGATTTCTGGAGATCTGCAGAGTATGTTGAAGATGTGAATGGAAAAAGAATAGAGGCAACCGTAGCCAGACAGGAGATTCAGATCACAGAAGGAATGATCAGAAGGTGTTTAAGACTGAATGATGATGATCACAATCACATAAACTTCAATACAACACACTTATTGAAAATTTTTTAAGAAACAATGGGGTATCAAGGTGATGTCCATGATGGACAGTTTTAGAATGGTATGTTTCCAATGCTGTATAGGTTTTTAATACATCATATTATTCATGGATTTGCACCAAGGAAGGGATCATGGACTCTGATGAGTCATGATCTAGCAAATGCCACAGTTGGGATAATCTTTGATCTGCCCTTTAACATTTTCAAGATGATTTTTGAGGTATTAGTATGGAATCTAAAGAAACCAGAAAGAAAGAGATTTTTGCAATATCCAAGATTTTTGCAGATCATATTCAATAGAGAACTACAAGATTTACCAACAATTGGAGACACACATCAGTTGCAAGACTCTGATGCTTACAAAAGAATCAAGAAATATGGTGTCTCCAATACCTTTAATTCAAATGTTCCTTTTGAAATTTTACCTTGGTTATTGAACCATGATTTGGCTATAATGCCTGTGCCTGAGCTGAGCTCAGAGGAGGAAGAAGGGAATGATGATGAGAATGATGAAGGTGATTCTGATGATGATGATGTTGATGGAGATGAAGGTGGAGATGGTTTAGAAATGGAGATTATAGCACCTGAACAGGGTGAGCATAGAGAAGAACTTGAACAATCAATTCCAACACTACCACACTCACCACCACCAACCCCACCACATCAAACACCACCTCAAACCCTTATCATAGACCAACCTGAAACTTCCACACATCAATCACCACCACCACAGACACCACCAACACCACCAAATCATAGCCTAAACCAATAAGAACCAATCAATTCTAGCCCACCTCAAACACTACCCTTGAGCCTACCTGATACATTTACATATCAAACACAATCACCACTACCTACCACAAACCAACCTGAATTTGAACCACTTTCTACATCAGAACCTACTAGTCCACATGTTGATACATTCCAAAGAAATCTTGAGTTGATGTTGGAAAATGATGAGTTGAGAAGAAAGGTTATGAGGAGGTTATGGATGAGAATGTTGTGTTGAGAAGAAGGAATGAGGAGGTAACAAATGAAAATGTGATGTTATTGAAAAGATTAACTGAGGCTGAAATAAAGATTCAAACCCTGGTGCAGGAGGTTGAGAAGACCTCAGCTGCCCCAAAATAGGGGGAGAATATGGATGATGCTGATGTGGGTATGACTGATGTTGTAAGTATTGATAATGTTGATGGTTTGAAGATGATCATGAGTGTTTATGATGATAGTGATGAGAATGAAGGGGAAGTGAGTAGAGAAGAAACCAATAATGCTGAAAATGAAAAGTCAAATGATGAAGAGGTTGTGCTTACAGAAGAATTAACTGAGATGGTAGATGAGGAAATGAGTGTTGAGAATGCTGATATGAATGCTGCTACTGAGGAACTGGTAAACACTGAGCCTGAAGATGATCAAGAAGTTAGTTCCAAGAGGGTAGAGCATGACTCAGAACTGGAAGCACTAAATGATGAAATTGATAATTTCCCTCCAATAAGTCCTCCTGAAACTGAAGAAGAATTAAAGAAGAGGATGGATAAGGGAAAGGGTATATTGACAGAAGAAGAGCCTCTTAAGGCATATCCTGAAAAGGATGTCTTATTCAGAGATGATGCTGCTGCTGCTGGCTTAGAAGAACAAGAAAGAATTATCAAAGAGTAAATGGAAAGGGAGAAAATTGCCCAATCCTTAACTCATGAAGAATTGGCAGAGTAAGAGATCTTGATCAATGAAGCCAATGTAGCAAAAGAAATACTTGAAGATGTGGCTGATCAAGAGGTTATAGAAGAACTGATTAAGATGAGCAGAGTTGAGGAAGTAGACAACTCTTTGGCATTGGTAGTCAGCATGTTTCAACCTAAAAGTCAAACATCTGAAACTGCTGCTGAACCAGCCGTTTTGAATACTGATATGATTAATGAAGAGGAAATTGGTGAGTCAATTGCCTCAATGGCTGCCAAGAAATGGGCTGAACAGGTGAAAGAGGATATATGGAAGAACCCAACTGACAACTGGTCGGAAATGGTAAAAGTACCTGAAACTCAAGAACCAATATTTGCCAAGATGTATCAGAGAAGAAAAAGAGCAGCTGAACAGACTGAGCAAGAAAAGACTGCTAAGAAGGGAAAGTGGGATGAGAAAAATAAGTACTTTGTTGAGACCCCTGATAATGAAGCAAGCCCCATAAGGGCAACACCTTTGCCAACACTAAGACCTGATGAACATGTGCAAGGTGTCCCTGATGTATCAATTAGAAATGAAGCAGATCATCCAGCTCCTGATGAACCAAAGATAGATGCTATGAATGAGCTGACTGAAGAAAAGGATGGATCTGAGGAGTCTGATGATGAAAATGATGATAATCCTAATAAGGATGAAGGGAGAGTTGGTACAAGCACAAATGTTGTGTCCCCTCAAGTTGAAATGACTGATGTACACAGGGCAAACATTGAAATACGTTTGAAAGAAGCCAAAAGGCTGATTGAGAAGAACAACAAAGAGACAAAGAAGCATAAAGATTATCTGAGAAGACATGGTTACTCTGAGAAAGATTTGGCACATTTCTCTGTAGACAAATTGCAAGATTTGTACATTAGTGAAAGAGAGAAAGTTGTAGAGAGGTGTGTTAAAGAAAATAAGGAAATTAAGCTGGAAGAATTGAAAAGAAAATTTAATGGAATGTGTGGATACTTGTTGGAAAAAGGCATGAAGTCTGAAATTGTTAAGAACTTGGATAAAAGGACAGTTGTGGATCAGTATAACAGAAGAAAAAGAAAAGAATAATCTAAAAGGGTCCAAACTGAGAGCTCAATTCAAACTGAAGCACCTGATGAGCCACCAAAGAAGAAGAAAAGAATTCAGACTATAAGGGAAAAAGAAAAGGAACAAGTCAAACAAGTTGAAATCCCTATTCGTCAAGAAGTGGTGAAACCTAAACCAGAAAATGAACCATTTATGCCTTGGGAAAATGAGGAAATGTTAAACATCCTAAGAAACATAATGATAAATAAGAGAGGGATGACTGAAGAAGACTTTAATGTGTTAGAGAAAGAGGATTTGAAAACTCTTTTCTACCTTCAAAAGAATGAGTGGGAAAAGGCATTAAGAGAAGGAGAAAATCCACGATATTATGCTGATGGTAGGTTTGTACCGCTGGATTGGCAAGAACTCCAGGAATGATAAAGATGTTAATAGAACTTGAAGCAGCTGGACAAGATATAGTTGAATTAGCCAACCTTCCTACTGAGATGGTGGAGGCTATTTATGTAAAGACATTCAACTTGGGACCTCAAAAGCCCAAGAAATCGATTCCTTTCAGACCTCCGTTTCATCAAAGATTTCCTAGAGGAAGAGGTCAAGGAGGAAGAGGTGAATCAAGCAGCTCAGTACAACAAAGAACAAGACCACAATCTGATGTGGATCTACCAAGAGAGTTGTACTATGATTCGATCACTGATTCCCTCAAGGTGATTATGGAGAGCAGATTACTAAGAGAGATTGTGGTCAGAAGTGACTTCTGTGAGTTTAATGAAGAACAATTGAGAAGGATGGCCACACTCCATTTGTATGACTACAGAAACAGGGACAGATCTGCAGGTAGACAAATGAATGATTTATCAAAGTACCTGCATGAAGAAGCTGATAAAGGATTCAAGTTTTTAAAAGAAAAGAGAAGTTGGAGAATGATACAACTCCACAGATCAAAAAGTTCAGAGAAGTTAAAGAGAATGGACAGAGCTGAACTGAACTACCAAATGTATGTCCGAGATGAAAACCCACTGTCCAACATGAATACGTGTATAAATTTGGGAAGAATAATGAGAAGGCCAAACTACACAGTACAGAAGAATGGTGTCATTGCTGAGGTGGAGTACAAAGAAGACACTGGTCATTATGTGCTGAGGAACTCCGATGGAAAAGTCTTGGCCATAATCAAAAAGGATGCAGATTTGACATGCTTACACAATGATGATCTATTAGATATAAGAGACTTGGTGATACTGGAAGGACACACTCACTACCAAGTGCTCAATATCTTCAGAGAAAGAGCTGCATCAGTAATACAGCTAAGAAGACAAGCAGCCTACAATGAAAGGAAAAGACAGAATAGATAGAATAGGCTTTGCTTTGTAATGTCTTCGGACACTTTTGAATATGTAATTTTGTTTATGTAATTTGATTATGAAATTTGACTATTAATTTGATGTGTATTTTGCTGAGTGTAAGTAACCATAGAGTGTTTTGGGCCAGCTGAGGTGTTCCAATCTAGGGGGAGATTGTTGGGTCAAGAGTGTGACCCAAATGAGAAGATTTGACCTAAATGAAGATTATGAAAGATTGGAATCTTCTCAACCTCTTCAGAAACTGCTAAGTATTGAATCCGAGCACACCTTGGGATCCGAGCAAGCTTTTACTTAGCCGAGTACGAGATTTTGCCTCCCGGGCAAGGTTTACTTCAAATAGTCTTCTTAAGTGGATATCCGGGCAAGGTATACTAATTTAGTGCATTCCTGAGTAAGGATCACTGATTTGGTATCTCCGAGCAAGGTTCACTTTGTCAAGCAGGTTTGTTCTTCAAGACCAAGTATTTTACTCTTCCGAGTAAGGTTTGGTCAACCAAGTACATGAAGCCAAGTGATTGGAAGACCGGGCAAGGTATTCTTTAATAATTATGGTCCGAGCAAGCTTGATGTATAAATGGAATATATCTCTAAGTAACATCGGGCAAGGTTCAACTCAAGCAAAGAACTGTACTACCGAGTACACTTTGCTAATGAGTTATTTATGACAAAGAGTTGAATTGGACCATCGAAGAACAAGGTTGCTCGTAAGGGGTTGTCGGGTAAAGTCTGGCAAAGTCAAGAAGACTGAAGTCTACTCGGTGAATATTTTACTTGGTAAAATATTCTTTAAGTAAAGTCTACCCGGAAACTGATCCCGAGCACACTTCTATGTTACCAAGTTATGAAGGATGGTCGAGCATACTCGGAAAGACAAGATTGATGCAAAGCCTACCCGGAAGACTTGTTTTACACTTAGTTTATTTTGAATATGTAATTTGAATATGTATTATCGGCTAGGGTTTCTAGAAGGAATGACAGCTGTCCTAGGTTGGCAGGCCTATAAATAGAATGTTTAGGGCACGCCGCCAGGTAGGTAGGTAAGGGAAGAGTCACAAGGAGGCAGAACACACAATACGGATAAGACTGACTCATTTATTGAGAGAATATTGTGTGACGGCTGTCTTAGGATTCCTAGAAAACCCTAAATCGATTATCCTTTGTATGATTAACCTTATATAAATGGAAATCTTTTGAGTGAATCTTGAGTGTGCCTTCTACCTGTGATTATTTATTGCAACCGTATGTTTGTTATTGATTCCGCCTTTAACAAACGGATATCTTTCTAAATATAGCAACCCGTCATTAACTCTCTTGTCAACACGATTAATCTGTGTGAGTTATGACTTGATTGATTAAGATCCAGCTGAAATTCAAGGGACCGACACTTTGAAAGAAAAATTTGGAGGAAAATGTGGCTATTTGTTGGAGAGAGGGATGACACCCAGGATGATTGATTGCGTAGAAAAGGATTCAATTGAAGCACTCTATAACAAAATGAAAAGAAAAGAAAAATTGAAGGAGTTGCTGCAAACTAAAGAGTATTTGAGAATGCACAACTACTCTGAAACAGATTTGAATAACTATAATTTTGAGCAACTCATTGATCTCTACAGTAAAACCAAAGATCCTGAAAAGGAGATGGAATTTGAGAAAGCCAAGCTGAAAACTGCTATTGAAAACGAAAGACTTGAAAAGATCTATAGCAAATATGGGGAAAAGTGCAAATTCCTGATAGAACATGGCAGAACATTAAATGTTGTGGAATCAATTGTTGGAATTACGTATGCCCGAGACACATACTTATACTAATGTGGCTAACTGTGTTTGATCCAAGTCGGGTCATACCCAATAACAAGCTAGACGACACCAAATGTATTCTTTTAATGATTTGATCATTTAAACGAATACCGAACACTACGTGTGTAGAAAATTGGTTTTCTAAACAAACACACTTGAGGATTTAAATAAATTATCTGGATAATTTGTTTATATAAATTAATTATTTAATTGGTTAAATAATTACATAAATGTATGTGCATTTTATAAAAATGAGTTTTATAAAATAAAAGGAGATGTTTTAAATGGTTAAAACAAAACAACAAAAAAAAAAAAAAAAAAAAAAAAAAAAAAAGGGAAAACCGGCCACCCCATGTGGGTGGTGGTTTTGGTTCAACCAAATGTTTTGTCCTTTTGTGTGGACCATCTCTTTATACTCCACCATTCACAAGACATGCATTTTTGATCTTGTCCCCATTTTGAATTCAAGAGTTGAATCAAAAATCCTCTCTCTCTTCCTCCTCCAAAACTCACGGCCAAAGAGGGGATTTTGGGAGAGCTTGGTGAGCTTGTTTAAGTGTTCATAAATCCTAGCAATCAAATTGGTGTTGTCACAAATAGCTTGGGGTATCACTATCTTGAGGTCTTCTTCTTTGGAGGCTTGCCATTCATCCACCATCATCTTCAATATCTTACTTATTCTTCTAAAGGTAGAAGAAGGTACATTTACATTTTGTGAGCATATTGTTCTTGTAATCTTGATCCTTGTTCATTGGGTTTTGATTTTAACATAATGGTATGTTCATAACTAGATTTAAAATCTAAGCTTCCGTTGCGTTTTCTAGTTAAATATGGTTAACTTGACTTTGATAAACTTGTATAAAACCCAACAATGGCATCAAGAGCCGGTTACAAGGACTTATGCTCCTTGCATGTTCATAGATTTCGGGTTTTTCATGGGTGAAAAAGGGGTCCGAAATTTTGGTGGATTTTACCCCTCATGGTTTTGTAAGATCTTGACATGCATGCAAAGATCTTAGGAAACCATTTAACATTTGGATGTTGAAATATCAAAATTGCAAAAATTTTGGGGGGGGGGGATGGGCCGTAGCCTCTTGGGGGGGGGGGGGGGCCGATTCCTTTTGGTGATTTTGGGCATTGGTTGCTTAGGTTGCATGCTTAGAACATTTGGTATGTTTGATTGTGTCATAACCGAAACCGAGACCTTGGATGTGTTGATTGTTGTTTGTGTATGTTGATTATGTTTATTATTCAATATGGTTGTAATAATTCATAATCTTAGGCTTATGTAATTTATTTATTCATAAGTTGGTATGTAATAAATAGATTAGTTGCATTTTCTTTTTTTAGAAAAATATGTATTAGGATACATTTTGTAAAAAATTGAAGATGCAAGAATTGGTGGATTTGGGCCTTGGACCGAAATTTTGGGCTTGTTGGGCCTCACCGGCCCATCATGGGATTCAAGCCCATTAGGCCCATAAATTTCACTCTTGGGCCCAAGAAGACTTTTGGAAGTTTGGAGCCCATTTACAAGCCCAACAAGAACACAACAACTTGGAAAGGATACTTGAAGCATTTGGATGCAAGGTCAAGTGGGAGTCAACATTCCATCCTTGTGTCATGTTTTGTCCCTTAGGTGAGACTTATGACCTATACTTGTTTCGGCTAACAAGTATGGTCAAACTTAGCGGTTCTCGGTTATGACTATATTTTGCATGTATGCTTGGTTGTTTGTTTTACTTTATGTAATGTGTGGTTGATAGATATTAGGATATCCAAACCGTCACATAGGAACGACAACTAGCATAAAACGGGTTCTAATATATATTTGGTAATATCGCGTCAATTAGTTAATAAAATGGGTTTATTAAAACTAAGCGATTACTCACATATAATAAAATTGGTTTTATTATAACTAGAACCTTGAAAATTGGTTTTCAAAATCGCCATATTACTAAATGCATGTTAGGATATGGCATAATGTTTTTCAAACTAGAATATTGGAAAACTTAAAAATCCCTTTTTCATAATTACCAAGGAAACAAGTCTAACACCATCCTTTTGTAAGACACTTAACGTATTAGGAAACTTTAAATGGGATAAAGGTCACCTAACCATTTTAGAGCAAACTAATATACTTAAGGTAATATTAACATAATTGTGGGATAAAGGTCACCTAACCACTTGTATGTTAATCTTACATGTTTATACAAGTAGGACGACTTGAATTGGAAACCATGTGATAAAGGTCACCTAAGCATGGGGTCCAATGGTGTTGATGGGATAAACATGCCAACACGAAATAAGGATTTCGAATGGTCCCATACCTCTAGAAGTTGCAAAGGGTTGCAATTGTCAAGGTTGACTACCTTGTTAAATCAAATAACGGGATAAAGGTCACCTAACCGAAATTTGATTTATCATTGGATTCTAGAATTTAATTATTATTTTAAAATTTGGAATAAAAGGGTATTAATAATTAAATTGTTTATAATACTAAAATAAAACTTTGTTAAATTTTGTAGATGGCCGCTAACAATGCAAACACCTCTACCCATAACACCCGTAACCTATCCTTAAGAACCATCCTTGAAAAGGATCGTCTAAACCATAATAACTTTATGGATTGGTATCGCAACTTGAGAATAGTTCTCAAACAAGAAGAGATATCATATGTCTTAGACGATCCCATTCCCGACGAGCCTAACGTGGAAGATGAGGAGGCTTATTACGATTGGGTTAAGTACACCAAAGATTCGGTGCAAGCCTCTTGCCTCATGTTGGGAACTATGATTCCCGAAATCCAAAAGGATTTCGAGCATCATGGGGCATACGACATGATAACTCAATTGAAGGAAATGTTCCTTCAACAAGCTAGAGCGGAACGTTTCGAAACGGTTCGAGCGTTTCATGCATGTCGTATGGAGGAAACCCAAAGCGTCTCATCTTATGTCCTAAAGATGAAAAGCTACATTGAAAAGCTTCGTAGGTTGAATTGTCCCGTCTCTAATGAGTTGGCTACGGATTTGATCCTCAACTCTTTGACCAAAAGGTTTGAAACCTTTGTCATGAACTATAACATGAACGGGTGGGACAAAAGCATTGGTGAGCTTCACGCAATGCTAAGAACGGCCGAAGCGGGAATGGGTAAAAGGGTTTTACCCGTTCTAACAATCAATGAAGGCAAAAGGGGACATAACTCCAACCCCAAAGCAAGTGTTGCTAAGGGCAAGGGCCACGTCCAAGGAAAGGGAAAGAGGAAAGCCATCACGCCCTACAAACCGAAGGAAAAGAAGCAAAAGGTTGCGACGCAAGATCCATGCTTTGAGTGTGGAGAGATAGGTCATTGGAAAAGAAATTGTCCGACCTATCTCAAAGCGTTAAAAGATAAGAGGGATGCGGAGCAAACCTCAGGTATTATCTTTACTATATATGTTGAACTAAATGTTATTTCTTCAAATACATGGGTACTTGATACCGGATGTGGAACTCACATTTGCAATTTGTTGCAGGGGTTCAAAAGAAGTAAGCAACTCAACAAAGGGGACATTAGTCTCTTTATGGGCAATGGAGCAAGAGTTGAAGTCCAAGCTCAAGGAGACTACATGTTAAAGCTTCCAAGTGGTTTGGAAGTAATTTTGAAAAATGTTTTGTATGCTCCTAAGTTAAGGAGAAACATTATTTCCGTGTCCCTTTTAAAACAATGTGGCTTTGATCTTAAGTTTATTGATTATGATATTCATGTTTTGATGAATGGCATATTTTATCTTAAAGCTATACCCATGAATGGTATATATGAAATAGATCAAAGTGGTATGTCACATAGTAGTTCAATGTATAATGTCAACACCAAGAAACTCAAGAAGGACTTGGGTGATTCCTATCTTTGGCATTGTCGCCTTGGACATATAAGCAAGAATCGCATGCAAACTCTTCGCAAGAGTGGTATTCTAGAAACCAATGAGTTTGATTCATTTGATGTATGTGAATCTTGTTTACAAGGCAAAATGACAAAGCAACCCTTTAATAAGACTTTTGAAAGGTCAAAAGAATTATTGGGTATCATACATTCGGATGTATGTGGTCCTTTTAGACCAATAACTAGGAATGGTGAAAGATACTTCATTACCTTTATTGACGATTATAGTCGATATGGTTATGTGTACTTAATGAAACACAAAGATGAAGCTTTTGAAATGTTCAAAGACTTCAAAACTGAAGTAGAAAGACAACTTAAGACAACAATCAAAGTACTTCGTAGTGATAGAGGAGGTGAATACCTAAGTGGTGTTTTTCAAGATCATCTTAAGAGTTGTGGAATTATTTCACAACTTACTCCACCTGGAACACCACAACATAATGGTGTGTCTGAAAGGAGAAATCGTACCCTATTAGATATGGTTCGATCGATGATGGCTAGAAGCACTTTACCTCTATCATTTTGGGGCTATGCTTTACTTTCCGCTGTTCGCATATTGAATATGGCTCCAACCAAGAAAGTGGAGAAGACACCTTTTGAAGTATGGCATGGAAAGGCTCCATCGCTATCATTCTTAAAAGTTTGGGGTTGTGAAGCTTATGTAAAGCAATACACCCCAAACAAATTAGAAGTCCGATCCACTAAGTGTATCTTTATAGGTTATCCTAAAGATGATTTAGGATATTACTTTTACGATCCTAGTGAGCAAAATGTTATTATTGCTCGAAAGGGTAAGTTCTTGGAAACTAAGTTCCTTGAGGAAGGAACTAATAGTAGAACAGTGAAATTTGATGAGGATCAAGAATCACAAGATGATACACAATTGGTTGATACTAGCACTCAACAAGAGGTTGTTGAAAGTGATCAAGTGGTTGATCAAAACACACAAAACGTTCGCAGATCTGGTAGAATTAGCAATCCACCTGAAAAATATGGATTTTTTGTAGAAGGTTGCTACGTGGTAGATTCGGATGAACCGACCACATACCGTGATGCAATGTCCAAGAATGATTGTGACAAATGGCTTGAAGCCATGAACGTTGAGATGCAATCCATGTATGACAACCAAGTTTGGGAATTGGTTGAACCACCACTCAACTCCAAAGCTGTTGGAAGTAAGTGGGTTTTCAAAAGGAAAACTGATATGCATGGAAACTTGGATACTTATAAAGCAAGACTTGTAGCTAAAGGTTTCACTCAAACTCAAGGGGTTGATTATGATGAAACTTTTTCGCCTGTGGCAATGCTAAAGTCTATTAGGATATTATTTGCCATAGCTGCACATTATGATTATGAAATCTGGCAAATGGATGTCAAGACCGCTTTCCTAAATGGATATCTTGAGGAAGATGTCTATATGGTTCAGCCTGAAGGTTTTGTCGATCCAAAACATCCTAATAAAGTATGCAAGTTAAAGAAATCAATCTATGGATTGAAACAAGCATCTAGAACTTGGAATCATCGTTTTGATGAAGAAATCAAAAGTTTTGGATTCATCAAGAACGCTGATGAGGCTTGTGTGTATAAGAAAGCTAGTGGGAGTATAATTACCTTCTTAGTATTGTATGTCGATGACATTCTACTATTTGGAAATGACATTCCAACCATGGAAAGCGTTAAGGCTTGGCTTGGAAGTAGATTTTCCATCAAGGATCTTGGTGAAGATGCCTATATTTTGGGAATAAAGATCTATAGGGATAGGTCAAGGCGCTTGATAGGTTTGAACCAAAGTACATACATTGATAAGATCTTGAAAAGGTTCAAGATGGAAAACTCCAAGAAAGGTTTTGTACCTATTCAAAGAGGGACCATATTGAGTTCAGCTCAATGTCCAAGCTCAAAGGGTGAGCAAGACATGATGAAACAAATCCCATATGCTTCTGCTATAGGATCCATCATGTATGCGATGATATGTACTAGACCGGATGTGTCATGCGCTTTGAGCATGACAAGCAGATACCAACAGAATCCAGGAGACAGTCATTGGATGGCTGTTAAGAGCATATTGAAATACCTTAGGAGGACTAAGGATATGTTTCTGATATATGGATCTGGTGAGGAGGAACTCGCTATAAAAGGTTACACGGATGCGAGCTTCCAAACTGATCGAGATGATTCTCGATCACAATCTGGGTATGTGTTCACTCTTAATGGAGGAGCTGTCTCTTGGAAGAGCTCAAAACAGGAAGTAGTAGCATTGTCCACTACAGAATCAGAATACATCGCCGCTTCATTGGCAGCTCAGGAAGCTGCATGGTTGAAGAAATTCATTACTGATCTAGGGGTGGTCTCTTCCATTCAAGACCCCCTAGAAATCTTTTGTGACAACGAGGGTGCGATTGCACAAATCAAGGAACCTCGTTCGCACCAAAAGACAAGGCACATAGAGCGGAGATTCAACTACATAAGGGATGAAGTTGAAAAGGGAAAGATATGTATTCGCAAAGTTGGAACTGATCAAAATCTTGCGGATCCATTCACGAAGCTCCTAGAAAGACCGAAACATGAGCGTCATGCGAGTGGCTTAGGACTTCGATATTCTAGTAATTGGATTTGATCTATTTTGTATTACGTTTAAAAGACTTTTGTAATTTAACTCTTTTATATGATTATGGAATCTTGAGTTAAATTCTAATATTGCATGTTTAATCCATGAATAAGTTATCTTATTCTAAAAGTCCGTAGTCGATCACATTTGTGGGAACAAATATGAAGCAAGACTATTATGAACTAGGATTGGTGGATATTCATAAGGAATGAATATGGAGCATAGGTTTGCTGCCAAAGTTCATAGATATTTGTGGGATACAAATATTGGACTGACCCGCTCTCAATATTACTACATGGAGTCGATTGACCTGATCATTAGTAATTTTGAGTAAAGGAGAATTTCATATTATCCTTAGACCTGAGATGTATATTGGGTCTTGATTTTCACCGAGTATTACACTTTGACTCTCCCCTTCGCTATTCGTAAAAGATGGTACATAAGGATGAGCTCAGGTGGAGTATAAAGTGATAGTGAGAGGCGTATACAGTCAAGACGGAATTTGTTCCTCTTATGTGTTGAGAGTTTAGATGTCTAAGGCCTGATAAAGTTGAATTGTAAAGAGAATGATCACCTATGTCTCTTAGATTCAACATGACATCTAGTAACAAAGGGATATAATGATAGATTCACCTAAATCATATCAAGTAAGGGACTTGAAGGGATGATGTTATTGAATGGCACTTCGTCAAACACATTAGGGGTGGTGAACTGTTGTTAGGCGGTATTCACCACTTGCATTAATTTTCTATGTATCTCGTGCAAGTGGGAGATTGTTGGAATTACGTATGCCCGAGACACATACTTATACTAATGTGGCTAACTGTGTTTGATCCAAGTCGGGTCATACCCAATAACAAGCTAGACGACACCAAATGTATTCTTTTAATGATTTGATCATTTAAACGAATACCGAACACTACGTGTGTAGAAAATTGGTTTTCTAAACAAACACACTTGAGGATTTAAATAAATTATCTGGATAATTTGTTTATATAAATTAATTATTTAATTGGTTAAATAATTACATAAATGTATGTGCATTTTATAAAAATGAGTTTTATAAAATAAAAGGAGATGTTTTAAATGGTTAAAACAAAACAACAAAAAAAAAAAAAAAAAAAAAAAAAAAAAAAGGGAAAACCGGCCACCCCATGTGGGTGGTGGTTTTGGTTCAACCAAATGTTTTGTCCTTTTGTGTGGACCATCTCTTTATACTCCACCATTCACAAGACATGCATTTTTGATCTTGTCCCCATTTTGAATTCAAGAGTTGAATCAAAAATCCTCTCTCTCTTCCTCCTCCAAAACTCACGGCCAAAGAGGGGATTTTGGGAGAGCTTGGTGAGCTTGTTTAAGTGTTCATAAATCCTAGCAATCAAATTGGTGTTGTCACAAATAGCTTGGGGTATCACTATCTTGAGGTCTTCTTCTTTGGAGGCTTGCCATTCATCCACCATCATCTTCAATATCTTACTTATTCTTCTAAAGGTAGAAGAAGGTACATTTACATTTTGTGAGCATATTGTTCTTGTAATCTTGATCCTTGTTCATTGGGTTTTGATTTTAACATAATGGTATGTTCATAACTAGATTTAAAATCTAAGCTTCCGTTGCGTTTTCTAGTTAAATATGGTTAACTTGACTTTGATAAACTTGTATAAAACCCAACATCAATGACCCAAGAATTAGTTGAAAAAGAGTACAAATATTTGAAAAGAAAAATTCAGAATGAAGAAAAAGAAAGACAGCCTGAGCCTCCCAAAAAGAAGAGAAAATTAATAACTTTGAGGAAGAAACAAGAGGTTGAAAAAGAAAAATCAATAGAGGAAATGGCTATTGAAACCCCAATCCCAGAGAAAGCAAAGCCTGAACCAGAAGTTGAACCGGTAATTCCTTGGGAAAATGAAGAAATGATTAAAATTTTGAGGGGTATAATGATAAACCAGAGGGGAATGGATGAAGCCACTTTTAATGCCTTAGAAAAGGAGGACTTGAAAGAACTTTTCTACACACAAAAGGCATAATGGGAAAAGGTATTGTTGGAGTGTGAGAACCCAAGAAGCTTAGTTCAAGGAAGATTTGTGCCTGCAGGGCTAATGACTAATCCAAGAATAGTCAACATGATTATGAAACTTGTGGATGAAGCAGGTCTAAACAATGCAGAACTTATCATGTATCTAGCTGATATGGTCGAATCCACTTACATGAATGTTTTCTAAGTGTCAAGGCCTAGTAAACCAATGAAGTCTATACCATTTAGGCCTCCTGTCTCAAGAAGGCACATGGCAGCAGGCATAGGAGAATCTAGTAGAACAGGATCCCAAAGAAGAACAAGACCACAATCAAGTGTAGATCTTCCAAGATCTCTCTACTATGATTCTGTATCTGAGTCGTTAAAAGTGATTATGGAAAGCAGACTGATGAGAGAGATAGTCATTAGAAGTGGTTTTGCTGAATTCACTGAAGAGCAGTTGGAGAGAATGGCTACACTTACTCTGTATGATTATAAAGACGGAAGCAAGTTGGCAGGAAGACAACAAAATGATCTATCCAAATTCCTGAGAGATGATGCTGACAGCAGATTCCCATTTATAAGGAAAAGAAGAGCTAGAAAATGACTCAACTTGACAAGGCAAGGAGGATTGCAAAGATGAAAAAGATGTCAATTGCTAAATTGAATTACAAGTTGAGGGTCAAAGACGAGAACCCAGTGTCAAACATGAATACCTGCATAAACTCTGAAAGAAGAATGACCCGCCCAAATTACACAGTACAAAATAATGGAATCATAGCTGAAATTGAATATAAAGAAAACAATGACCATTACGTTATGAGAAACTCAGATGAGCTTATTTTGGGGATAATAAAAGAGATAAAGATCGGACCTACTTGCATAATGAAGATTTAATGGATATAAGGGATATGGTCATTCCTGAAAGTCACACTCACTACCAAATCCTTGATATCTTAAGGCAAAGGGCAGCAACCGTGATTATGAATCAAAGATAAGCCGCTCACAATGCAAGGAAAATAAAAGATCTTTAGAATAGGCTTTATTTTGAAATGTCTTCGGACACTCTTTGATTGTGTAATTTGTTTACGTTTTTGAATATGTAAAAATTACGTTTGATTTGATGTGTATTTTACCTATATGTAAGTAACCATAGAGATGTTTTGGGACAGCTGAGGTGTTCCAATCTAGGGGGAGATTGTTGAGTCAAGATTTGAACCAAAACTGATTACAAGGAAGATTGGAATCTTCTCAACTTCCTCAGAAACTGTTAAGTATGGAACTAGGCACACCTGAGACATCCGAGCAAGGTTTTACTTAGCCGGGCAGGATATTTTGCCTATCGGGCAAGGTTATCTTCTTGAAGTCTTCTTTAGTTGATATCCGGGCACGGTTTACACTTTTGTGTTTACCCGGGTAAGGTTCACTAGTTATTGTATACCGGGGCAAGGTTCTCAATATCACACAGGTTTGTTCTTCTTAGCCGAGTAAGGTTTACTCCAGAGTAAGCTCTTGGCTAACTAAGCTCATGAAACCAAGTGATTGGAAGACCGGGCAAGGTATTCATCAATAATAGTGGTACGAATAAGCTTGATGTGAGTAATGATATATTCCAAGTAACATCGGGCAAGGTTTAACTCTAGAAGAGTACAGTGCTACCGAGCATACTTTTCTAAATAAGCTATTTATAGCAAGGAGTTAAAGGACCATGGAAGAACAAGGTTGCTCGTAAGATCTTACCGGGCAAAGTCTTATTAGATCAAGAAGACTGAAGTCTACCAGGAGAAAGTTAGAAGTCTACCCGGTAACTGTTCCCGAACACACTTCAAGGTTGTCAAGTCTACCAAGGAAGGTAGAGTACAAAGTCTACTTGAAGAAGACAAAGCCTACTAGGGAGACTTAATTTACACTTAGCATAGCTTTGAATGTGTAATTTGAATATGTACATTATATTTAGGGTTTCTAGAAGGAATGACAGCTGTCTAGAGGTGTCAGTCCTATAAAAGGAATATTTATGGCACACCTCTAGGTGAGCAGTTGAATACGAATTAAGTGAGAATATTTGTTGAGTGACGGTTGTTCTTAAATTGTACGGACATGACTTTCCCATCAAGAAACCCTAGATAGGTTATCATTTGTATGATTGATAATTATATAAATGGAGATCTTTTGAGTGAATCTTGTGTGTTAGTTACCTTTGATAAAATTGTTCTACAACCAAATCGTTTTTTATTGATTCCGCCTTTATCAAACGGTTTTCTTTCTAAAAATAGCAGCACGTCATTAACACTCTTGTCAACACATTATTGTGTGAGTTATGACTTAATTTGTTAACGATCTACCAACAATAGGGGACTTGACACACTCATTTTCTTCATCATCAGTTCTAAAGTCAATCTTTCCATGTGGAACTTCCTCAGCATTGAATCATCCAACAAAACTTTCAAACACGTCAGGAGATAAAAATGACTTAAAGGATTCATTAGGAATCAAATCAAAAATTTTGGTAGATTTAGTCCCCTCTTGATCACTTGACATTTTCTCAATGATGTTCTCTTGATCAGCAACACTCTTTTCAATTTGATCAGCAACAATCTCTTCAATATCCATACCCTTCTCATAATTACCTGCATTTATAGAACATACTCGTTCTCCAACTTCCTTATCAATCATCTCAGTTGTCACACCCCGACTTAGGGCCTAGGCGTGTGACCAATAGTTGGTACATGTTTGTAAATACATCAGAGTTGCGGGTTTTATTTTAGCGGAAGTCTTGAATAAAACATCATATTAAACACTCGGGTTTTAAATACCCATTTGATATTTCAAACACATTTCTTTATAAAACATAACTCTTTTTAATATTTTGAAAAAAATATTGAGCCACCAGATAGCATCTAATGACTATAACTCCAATCTTCTATCCCTTTTGCTTGTATGTCCTAACCTTTCTGTTTTCCTGTAAAATGGTTAGAAAATACGTCAGCACACAGCTGTTGAATGAAGCTGACTCTTTGTAATATTTTCAATACCTTTGTGAAACCAACAATAATACAATTGTGACTACTCATTGGGCACCCAACTACATTGGGATTAAATTACCCTAAGTACCTTGTACAATTAATTATATACACAATATCATTTCTCTAAACAGTCCCGTAGAATTTCAGAGGCATGTTGATAATATGCATGGCCTTGGGGAAATGCCGAGTCACCATGTATGAATGGATCCAGGCACATGTATACTCTTAGTCAGAGTGCCCGTTTCTTATTATTTTGACACAAAGTTTTAAGGATTCGTAAATCCTATGCAAACATTCTGACTCTATAAGAGTTTTTAAAAGTTTAGGGCGTATTCACCTTTTCTGCTTATAATCAGTTTCTGATACTCATTCCTATTTTTAGATTCCGCTTCTTGTTTTGTTACTTCGGACCTATAATACGATAATAACCTTTTGCATAAATAACTAGATCATTGATCTACCTTCAGACGTTTAGTCCGTTTTGTATAGCTTTAACATTGTTGAAATCATTTGTTTATATAAAACATTTGGACCTTTAGTCCCTTCCTTTATTTACCAATTATATGTTTGTTTCTTCTTTAGGAAGAAACATCTATATTGAGTTTGTTCTTCAAGAATTAACATTAATTTATTATCTATAATCTCTTGTATAAATAATATATTTCTTAGTCGTAAATAAATACTATTTTGACTATAACATTCGCTTAAGAAAAGTTATATTATGCTTAATCGTAATCAAGGTTCGGTTATATCTCCGACTATGGTCTAAGCATTCATAATAACATAATAATAATTTAGGCAGAACCCCTACCTCGCGCAGGTATTCGAAGATAGATATTCCTAAGTTTATACGGGCAGTACTTCTATTCTATAAACGTTTATCGAGGCGTTCTTAATCAACCTTCCTTGGCATGCAAATCGATGTGATATTCCGGTGTCACCGGGTCATGCACGTACTACGAGATGAAATGTCGGGCTACTTTTGGTTCGCACGCACCTTGAGGAAAACACCCGGTATTTGGCACGGATTACGAGGTGATGATTTTCGGGTCGGTGGCACACAAAACGTTGCTTGTCATGTAAAACTAGGTAGAGAGAGTGTAATTCTAAAGAGAGAGTGAGAGGTGTGCAAGAAAAATGGGCAAAGGCCCTCCCTTTTATCCGGGTCGCTCACAAGGGCCTACTTACCTTGCTTGTAGACCAGCTGCAGAGCTAACCCCTGTTCTGTTGGTTTGATGCTACCAAGAAGATTGGTAGATTTTTCACCGAGCTCGTCGCTTGAGTTTATAGGCTACCTCTTCTCTCTGCTTTTCTACAAGGTTTACTTTCTTTTTCCTTCAGACCGGGCCAAGCCTTTAGGTTGTTTAAGGAGGTTTAGGCTAGGTCGTTGCACTCCTGCACCTCTTGCCAAAGTAGGCTGCTGGGAAAGCCGGTGTGGGGCGTCAAAGGCTGTTGCCCCATGGACAACTCATCCTACCTCCTATTTCTAAACCCGGAACTCAAATATTTGATTATTGGCTGACTGATCTACTAAAGGTAAGTAACATGATTAACCCGCTTCAAAGCAATATGCGGCTTCTACGCTATCAATAAAATACTAATCCGTTCAACAACTACGACCCCTATCTTTTCTCTAATAATATTTCATCAGGGTAGCACACGCACACTGTATTACAATTAGGGTATAAAAAGACCATCTAGCCCTCATCACAGAGAATAGGTTCATCACCAGGTGCAATAGACGTGAGCTGTCCTGCTTGACAGAGATCTTCAGAAGGGATAGAAAGCCTGTTCTTTTGGTACAAATCTTCTTTATTGAATGAAACTAGCTAGCTGTCTTTGAAGTCAAGTACTTAGCCGGAGAGGCAAGTCCATCGCGGGCACTACCCGACTTATTTTGGTATTGCATATAAGTACAAGTTTATATGTGGCCATCTAGACAAGTGAAATGGTCCTGCTGCCGAAATTTACTACTGGATAAGAATTCCATCGGTATAGCATTAGAACTGCTCAGAGAAGTTCGATATGGAAGGTATACAGTTGATAGATCGGTATTGAAGTGAGATATTCAATCCTCTTTCTATTTAATGGTATTTCACTGCCTTTCATGTACAAGTATTGCAAATGAGACTGAGAGACAAGGGAGATCCGATTGAACTTTCCTTGATTGAATGATGGCTAGCTGACTTCGATACTGATCGAACTCGCATGCTGAAGAACCGATGAGAGACATAGTCAATGCCAATATAGCTGTAATTTCACACCTGAGCTTTTCCCTTCGAAGAGTTAATCTTTCATTTCAAAATTGGTATCTCCCTTATGGAGAAATAATGCTAGACCTTTTTTCTTCGATGACAGAGATTGAAATGGATAAAGTGGATTCTCCCTAATGGTGAAATGAGGCTGATTTCCAGATTGAACTGATTTCAGTGATTGAACTGATGGCAACTAGCAAGCAATCTTACTCAATAGGGGCATAAGCCAACACCAACCAATCTCTTTCTTCCCACGCATCAAATGATTAAGCGGATGTCTAAAGTTAACCCAAGCTAAGTAAGCGACGCGACGCTCAAATTAGACTTCTTACTCCAGAAAAGAAAGACTAATCTTAAATAATGCGCATACATGAAAAAGGCAGGCTGACTCTTCCAATCCAACTCAGTCGAAGGAGAAAAAAACTGGGACTACGACATAGGACTGATTCCCTTGCATAGATCTTATGTTCAGTACTTCGTATCAGGTTCTATCTATGGGACCTTCACGATCATTTTTGGGTTCTTTCTGAAAAAACAAACCTAAGAGGTCCGTGACTGACCCTGTGTTCAGCACATGTGTGAGTGTGACCGCGTATTTAGTGGAAGCAGATAGTTAGGAACTGACCCGGTACCACTTTGAGTCCCCGAAGTACTAGACCAGCTCTTGTTGAAGAATAAGGCTTTTGGTTTGGGGCTACGCACCTTGGTTCTAGCAGCGCCATCTCCATACCTTCCTTCCGTATTCAAGGTGAGCTCTTTCATCGGCCTCTCTTGGAGTTGCCCGAGTGAAACGGAATGCTCTTCATTCGTAGGCAGATACGGGGACTTTGCTTGCTTTTAGCCGTCCTAGCTAGCCGACAATGGTCGAACTTTCTTACTCTTTATTGAAAGCGAAAGATAAAAATGACTTACTGAAATTTTTTATTGAAAGGGTATAACTAACTGGCTGGCACCTTCACAAACTCTTACAACTCGAGAGTTAGGGTAGCACCTCCCATCCCGAAGTGACGAAGATAAAAGTGCTTTTGATAACTCTTTCTCGTCTTCAAAAAAAGTATCAAAATGCAGTTATATAAGCTATCACTTTTGCAATGAAAGATCAGCTCATCGAAGGAAAAAAGGCTATCATCATTTATCCATTGAGGAGATACTACTTTTGAAATGAAAGATCAACTCTTCGAAGGGAAAAGCTCAAGTGTGAAATTACAGCTATATTGGCATCGACTATGTCTCTCATCGGTTCTCCAGCATGCGAGTTCATTCAGTATCGAAGTCAGCTAGCCTGATTTTTGGCCACATCGTGATACGCAAAGTGTGCCATCAAAGTGCCACATTGCGCCCAACGCCCTTTTCAGTCGCCTTCGCCTTCGCCTTCCCCATCACCATCGTCCTCGTCCTCGTCCGAGCCCGTGCGCATGTGCGTCGGGTGCTACGCACCCTCCGCTAGGACCCCTAGGTGTATGCTTGGAATAAAAGAATATTACTATGAAAATTCTATCTCTTATAAAGACCTTCCATTTCTCTACCGCTTTCCATGTGGGATGGATTTATATTTCTTATTTATACCCAAGTAATGTGATTACACATTCTTACATCCTTCCATGTGGGAGGGAGTTTCCTTTTATTATTTTCTTTATGTGGGAATACTTAACTTTAAGAAATATTTTTATTTCCTTATTTTTCTTATATTTCCTTATTTAATATTTTCTCATGACTTGTCTATATATTATTTTTGATCCCTTAACTTTCCTAAGTTGTCAAATTTGGATCGAAATTTTGGGGATGTTACATCCTCCCCACCTTGAAATGAATCTCGTCCTCGAGATTCATTGTCTTAAGTGTAAATGGCTTTTACCTTCGATTGTTGATTTGATTCTATCTAATCCGGTTGTTGTTGTTACAATCTCTATGCAGAATGACTAAGGTAATTGTTTTATCGTTAACTTACATCTTTAAATGATGTAACCAGTTAAAAGTTCAGAATATCTTTAGTAAATATAAATTGATAAACACAGTGATCAGCTGATGTTAGCTATTTACCTTACCGTTTTGTATTCTAAATATTTACTGATGTTAACTACATTGCTGTTTTGATTCAGTCTATCGAATCTATTCCACTAAGTTGTTGTTTTAGATTCAGTCTGTCGCATCTATTCCGTCTTTGGTCTTGTTCATTAATATATTCTGGCAGTTCTTTTTGTAATTTGGCTTAATCACATTTGCTTTACTTAGCAATTGTATTTCTTTGAATATTCCCGAACTCTATTTAATTGACTTTTGATCAACCCCACTCGTTAGGTAATATAATATTAGTTGTATTTCTTGAATATCTTGTGGTTGATCAGATGTGCTTTTCGATAATATACTATCTTTGTATATATGCTAATTTCTGATGTTGAACATACCCCTTCCTTTATAATCATCTTTCTAGATGATTATTTATCTCAATGTGTTATTCACTCAAAGTTTAGGATAAAACTTTTCAACATTTGAACCTCTTTATTGTCTTTTTAGAGAAAATGAATATAAGAGTTCTTGTGAATTAACACGATCTATATGCTAATATTTCATTTATAACATTGGGAATTAAATACCCTTCTTTGATTTACAAAACTTCTCGTTTGATAACGAGTTACAATTAGTGTACAAAATTTAACTAATCAATCTGGCATTTCTTTGATATGATCTTGTCACTCATTAGTCTTGACTATCTTTTCTTTTCGGGTATTAAGTCTTAAAATGACCCGTTTCTCCACATGTAAAAACATACTCCTAACTTCTTACGATATTCTTCTATTGTGTGACCTGCTCTCTTGCAGTATGCACAATTATTTGTATTTTCTAGTCAACATTTCCTGTATGTTTTCTTCCACAAGTCTTACAGGCTGACTTGGGAGTACTTTCTTCTTTTTATAACTTCTCGTAATTTTTAACTTTCTTTGTTTCTTTGTCTTTCTTATTTTCTTCTTTTTGATTTCTTATCATGCTGTTGATTAAGTATCCAGCCAATTCCATAGCCAAATCAACTGTTTCTAGCAAATTGGATCATACCATGTCTCTTATTTCTCTTGGTAACTCATATATATAGTGATTTACTTTATTATATTCCAAAGATACTAGATGTGGAACCAGTCGGCAATATTCTAGGAATTTATTGTTATATTACCTAAGATTTGTGCATAACTCGGTTTGAATTCGATCCATTTCATGAGTTGGGCAAAATTTCTTTAATATAAGACCTTTGAATGTTTCCCAGCTTAAATTATACATTGTTTCTCAACCCTTGTTTTGAATCATGGTGTTTCACCATTCAAGAGCTTCTCCCTTGAACATTTGTGAAGAATACTGGATGGCTTCCTCGCCAGTGCATTTGCTTATAATGACGATTGATTCTTGTTCTTCTAGACATCTCATAGCGGCTACACCATCCGTGTCTCCATAAAATTCTTTAGGATCGTAAATTTTAAAGTTCTTAAAGTTGCATCCTTTTTGGATCTTACGTATCTTCCGTTTCTTGTTCCTTGGATTATTATCAGCTGTAGAGCTATCATAAGCCTATTCCTTTCTAGATTTACTTTTACTTTTGTTGTTGGATTTTGGTTAACTTTGACTTGTAGAAATGTCTTTGATTGCGTCAAGAACAGGATCCATAGCTTCCTTAATCATCTTTTGAAATTCTTCTTTATATTGGGCGGGAATTTCATTATCCTTATCTTTATTAATGTTTTCTTTGTTTCCCAATATCTTGGGAGGACTATTGTGAGAGTTTGCAATTTCTTCTCTTGACATACTACAATAAAAATTTTAAAAGATAAGTCTAATATTCGAAGAATTCAAAACATATCTTTTATATATCTCATTATAGTTACAAGAGTGTATGTTATTTGTTAAAATTATACTCTCTACAATTTTTAAGGTTCTATTTCTTCCAGCGAATGACAAATTTCTTGATCTCGCTATCTTTCTTGATGTTTTTGCTAGTCTCCTTTTCTTTTTCTTCCAACTCCATTTCTTTCATTGTTTCTTTATTTTGAGTGTGAACAAGGTAAGAATCTTGAATTGCCAGAAAATTAAAATATTCTTGCTCTTGAGTATATTCTTCCGGATAAATCATTACTTCTTTTTCCTTTATCATTATTGGTTTCTTGGATCTACTTGATCCTGCCATATGTGTTTTGATTTGGAATTATCTGAGCTAACGGAATGTTAGAATCAAATGAATCTGAATCTTCCTCCATTGTTGTTTGGTATGAGTTTTCATCGCTAGATATAGAAATTGGGAGAAAATACGTTCCCATAAATCCTTTTCCTTTACCAAATAGAGGCTGACATAATCCTTGGCTAGATTGACAATCAAACATCTGCGCGAGGTTAGATTTAGGTATAGGGAGACGCTCCTATCTTATTTGTATTGTTTATATCTTATCCATATTAATTTTGAATAATTTTTTGATACTTTTCAACTAAGTATCTAGTTTGTTTGAATCATTATTTGTATAATAAGTTTTCAAAACTTATTCTTAATCAAAGCTAGGTATAATTAAATATCTAATTCGCTAAGATTGATGGCTCTGATACCAACCTGTTACCACTACTAGAAAAAAGGCCTTTAATGACAAGCATTAAAGGGTATATATGACACGCAAATGCGTGTCGTTGAAGCCCTTGTCATAAAATGAATATGCCATGCATTTGTGTGTCATATTTTATGACACGCGTTTATGACACGCGATTACGACACACATTTATGACGTACGTTTACGACATGCATTGAAGCGTGTCATGGTTTTAGGTGTTTTAAAAAATATATTTTTTTGCAAATTATTAATTTTCACAACAATTAAATTTTGATAATACCAAATAAAATACATACATATATCAAAACAATCCATTTCTTATTATAGACATCATAAGTCAAATATGTTAACAAATATATCAAAGTTAACAAAAATACTGTTTGTTGATACAAAATATCACCCGAAAATACAAGTGGCCCAAAACTCGACTATTCATCTTGAATTCCATCATTATCAGCATCGTGTGTTCATCTTTACTTACCCGGGCCTGGGGAAAAATAAACAAGAGAAATTTTAGAGCTCATGACATACGACACTACACACCACTTTCCCAATATGCAGTTATAGACTTTAGAGGTGTGTCCAACATATATTTTGAAATTTATAAAAATAATAAAAGTAAGTAATATAACTTGGATCGACCCGTTTATAAGTCAACAAGTCAAATAATGCGTACCAGCCAGTTTTCATAATTGACAAAGTGACGGATTAAATCATCTATAGAGCCTGAAGATGCTTGTGGTTATGTTTGATTAATACCAACTGAATAATCCAATAAAGATGAAATATTTTTCAGTAACATATGAATTAACCTTTGAATCTGATAAAAAAAAATATAAATAATACTAACCTCGCTAGGATTGTATAGTTTAAATAAATAAACAACTAAATTAAATTTAATTAAAATAATGCACCTGTAATGTTTATTCAGCTGCAATATCATCTAAAAGAAGTATGTCTTTAGTCATTCTTGAACATGCAGCCTCCAAAACATTATGCAGAGTTGGGTGTTTCCGTGGATGGATAAAAGGGATAAATGTTATGCTATATATGCCAAAACAGTGTGTATGCTTCTTTTGTACGTAACAATGGAATATATAGCATAACGTTTATCCCTTTTATCCATCCACGGAAACACCCAACTCTGCATAATATAGTAAACCAGGACGATTAATCAACAAAATTGGCCATTAATCATATCTATCAACATGTACTAACTGGATATTAATCAACATTTAAATTGAACTCGAGGGATTATAATATATATATATATACATATATATATATATATATATATATATATATTATATACTCATTTATATGTTATTTATAATAGGTTTAGTTGTAACAAAGCTAGGTCTAGTAGCTAAGTTGTAATGTGATGGGCGGAAATTTGACAGAATTTGTTTTAGTTTCTTCTCTATATTATATTACATATACTTAAGCTTTTCCTGAGTTTATTTCCTTAATCGTTACATCTGCTTAAAGATTCTTTAGCTATGGAGTATTGATAATTTTAGTTCAGTATACTAATGTTTTAAGTCTTTTGCTATTTGATTTCAATAAAAAGATATAATCATGAACATATGCAATCTAATGTTATAACAAGTGATTTTCATATAACGACGACCCAATAAGTTTAAAACCTTATAACCAAACTGGAACCAAACCGTTAGTAACGGGTTGGTTTGGTTAGGTTTTAGTTTTTAACGGTTCGGTTCGATTTTAGAAGATCAAAAACCGTTACTAATGGTTTGGCTCGCGGCTTGACCTAAAAACCGGACCAATAGTGAGGAATGAAAATTAAATGGTCAAATTTGGGCTAACCTTGAGACGCCTTTAGGGAGTTTGTACTTGCAACCGAACCGACGTCTTTATAATTGCAACCCGAACCGTAAAAGCCAAACAAAACATAACGTTAATTAATATAATGAAGTTTAACAAATATATGCAAGTATATATACATTACAAGTCAGATACAAGAGTCAATTAAAAGTATAATAAATAAGGATTGAGCAACTTGCATTAACACCCCGTTGCAGCAATTTGTAAATGATTGCAATTTTCTAACTGACCAATGTAAGCAAATGTGATTATTACTGCATATAACTCAAAACAACATTTTTGTGTATCATATTATTATACATATTGGTCACTAAAATCTAGATAACCTTCATCAAAGCACACATCCAAACACCCTGTATGATAAACATGTGTATGCAATTTATAAATAACAACTCCACTTATAAAAGATCAACAAAAACTCATTTTCATAAAAAATTATGTCACCTGTGCTTTTTTTTTTAATCCAACAACTAATATTTAACTAAAAGAAGAAAACACAAACAAAGTAACAAGAATGTCCAAGCAAACCTAAGTTACCATCAGTGTCTAAAATCTAAGTCTAATGCACAACTTTTTCAGCTAAAAAAACAAATAACAGACACCTATATTAAAACATATCTAAGATGAGCCATTCATGTGCACACAAATTCATCAACACAAATAAAGTTACATATATGAATTACTTCTAAGCCGCATACAATAACTCTTATTTTCTAGTCAAGTTAAACCAAACTGAGAATACAAAGAATTGCAGGAAATCTCAATTTTTATAAACATTATGAAACACCTAATCTGCAGAAATTCTGGAATTACAACCATATAAAAAAAACGAATGACATTTCATCGAACAGTTGGTGTGCACCAAGAAAAAGACATCTAAAACCCCCATTCCAAAAAATTCAATTTCACCAATTTACAATCTAAAATCTAAATTTGACAACCACAAAAATAAAGCAATCATTAAGGCCAATACACACCATAAAACACCATAAAATCAAAAGCATGTTCACATGACGAAAGCTCTAGCTCTCCGACCAACTGCCCGACTAATTTCCCACACCATAGGAGAGTAAAAGAAAAACACGAGTGTGCTCCGTAGTGTGAAGATTCGTGGTGTTTAACTTGTAAAAGTGGGACAGATGGAGAAGAGATGGTTGGCTGGATTGTGGAGAATAAACCCTAAAATGGTGGCCTTTAACTTGGGGCTATTTGAGAGAAGTACTGGGAGTATTAAATATTTTATTTGAAATTTAAGATGACATGCTTCCATGACCCGCATCCACTTAGTTGGTTATTTATTAAAGCTATGACACCATATTGATGACATTCAAAAATAAATGTCATAAATCTTTTAAATTTTTAAAAATATGACTTTTTTTTTGACACACACACTTTTGCGCCATAAATCTTTGCGTGTCATAGTGTGCATGTCATTAAAGGCTATTTTTCGAGTAGTGCACACCCCGACTTAGGGCCTAGGCGTGTGACCAATAGTTGGTACCTGTTTTGTAAATACATCTGAGTTGCGGGTTTTATTTTAGCGGAATTTTTTAATAAAATATTATATTAAAAACTCAGGTTTTAAATACCCATTTGATATTTCAAATACATTTCTTTATAAAACATAGCTCTTTATAATATTTTGAATTAAATATCTGAGCCACTAGATAGCATCTAATGACTATAACTCCAATCTTCTATTCCATCTTCCTTGTCTGTCCTAACCTTTCTGTTTTCCTGTAAAATGGTTAGAAAACATGTCAGCACACAGCTGGTGAATGACGCTGACTCTTTGTAAAAATATTTTCAATACCTTTGTGAAACCAACAATAATACCTTTGTGACTACTCATTAGGCACCCAACTGCATTGCGATTAAATTACCCTAAGTACCTTGTAAATTAATTATATACACAATATCATTTCTCTGAACAGTCCCGTAGACTTTCAGAAGCATGTTGATGATATGCATGGCCTCGGGGAAATGCTGAGTCACCATGTATGAATGGATCCAGACACATGTATACTCTAAATCAGAGTGTCTATTTCTTATTATTGTGACACAAAGTTTTAAGGATTCGTAAATCCTATGCAAACATTCTGACTCTAAAAGAGTTTGTAAAAGTTTAGGGTGTATTCACCTTTTCTGTTTATAATCAGTTACTGATACTAATTCCTGTTTTCTGATTTCGCTTATTGTTTTGTTACCTCAGAACTATAGTACGAGAATAACCTTTTGTATAAATAACTAGATCGTTGATCAAGCTTCAGACCTTTAGTCCGTATTGTATAACTTTAACCTTGATAAGTCATTTGTTTATATAAAACATTTGGACCTTTAATCCCTTTCTTTATTTACCAATTATATGCTTGTTTCTTCTTCAGGAAGAAACATCTATATTGAGTTTCTTATTCAAGAAGAAACATTAATTTATTATCTACAATCTCTTGTATAAATAATATATTTCTTAGTCATAAAGAAATACTATTTTGACTATAACTTTCTCTTAAGAAAAGTTATATTATGCTTAACCGTAATCAAGGTTCGGCTATATCTCCGACTATGGTCTAAGCCATTTATAATAATATAATAATAATTTAGGCAGAACCCCTACCTCGCACGGGTATTCAGAGTTAAATATTCCTAAGTTTATATGGGCAGCACTTCTATTCTATGCACGTTTATCGAGGCCTTCTTGATCAACCTTCATTGGCACACAAATCGAGTTGATATTAGGGTGTCACCGGGTCATGCACGTACTATGAGACGGAATTTTGGGCTACTTATGGTTGGCACGCACTTCAAGGAAAACACCAGGTATTTGGAACGGATTACGAAGTGATGATTTTTGGGTCGGTGGCACGCAAAACGGTGCTTGCCACGTAAAACTAGATAGAGAGAGAGTGTAATTTTAGAGAGAGAGTGAGAGGTGTGCAAGAAAAATGGGCCGAGGCCCTCCTATTTATAGATGATATCTGGCCCCATCGCGATACGCGATGGGCCCCTTTCTCATGGTCATCGCATATCGCGATATGACATGTCATCAGGCGTTGCCACGTGTCGTCATGTGGCCTGATACGTCTACCATATGTCATGCCCTGTTGCCACGTGTCACCAGAGTGTGACACGTGCCCCTGAGTCATAACGGACCATCGCGATACGCGATGGCCGTGTTCTAGGACTCATCGCATATCGCGATGGGTCACTGAATATCATTTTTCATTTTTAGTCCCATAACTTTAGTAGCTTGTCATGTCTGGGTCTAACTCTCGTTGTCCAAAAATGCTAAGGCGGTTCTCAAAGCGGCTCGTGGTGATGCGAGCGTGCGAAGTGCAAAGTGTTCCATCAAAGCGCCACATTGCGCCCAACGCCCTTCGCCGTCGCCTTTGCATTCGCCATCGCCATCACCATCACCATCGTCCTCTTCCTCGTCCGAGCCCGTGCGCATTCGCATCGGGTGCTACGCACCCTCCGCTAGGACCACTAGGTGTATGCTTGGCATAAAAGAATATTACTATGGAAATTCATATCTCTTATAAAGAGCTTCCATTTCTATACCACTTTCCATGTGGGACGAGATTTATATTTCTTATTTATACCCATGTAATGTGCTTACACTTTCTTACATCCTTCCATGTGGGATGGAGTTTCCTTTTATATTTTCTTTATGTGGGAAAACTTAACTTTAGGAGATATTTTTATTTCCTTATTTTTCTTATATTTCCTTATTTAATATTTTCTCATGACTTGTCTATATATTAGTTTTGATCCCTTAACTTTCCTAAGTTGTCAAATTTGGATAGAAATTTTGGGGATGTTACATTAGCAACATTTACTCCATGAACAACCAAATTCTAGTTAAAACCCTCACCCAGTTGTGCATGACACGGTTTTGACGACGATGCTTCATTCTTCTTATATGATTCTGCTTGTGTAGGAGAACTATGAAGATAGATGGCTGACGATTGTAGTCCCTACTAAGAGGATTAGGACTAGCATCACCAACTTTTGGATTTGTGGATTCTCTCTTGAAATAACCCTTCTCTTTGCATCGAAAACATCGGACATTTTACTTATCAAATCCAAGTTTTGGATTTGTGGATTCTCTCTTGAAATAACCCTTCTCTTTGAATCGAAAACATCGGACATTTTACTTATCAAATCCAAGTTTTGCATTCGTCCCACCGAGACATTTCTTACCAGTGATCTCTTTAAATAGTTAAAACCTTCATACAGCACTCGCCATACACCAACGTATGTCAAGCATTTCAATATCTCATGATCAATTTGGTCATAATCTTCTTTGGGCATATTGTAGTTTCCAATGGGCCCAGAAATTAAACACTCATATGACTCAAGGACGGATCCTAAGAAAGCCATATGTTCTTGAACGTTTTCAACAGTCAGTCCATTGTTGTTCTTGATATTAACTACAATGTTGCATTGAACAACATCAGATGGTGGACTAGCGGGCTTTGGTGATTGATCAGGAACAGAAGAAGTTGTTGAATTAGTTCCAGTGTAGGTGCTTGTAAAATGAGGTAGTTGGACGGTTGACTCGATTGAGAATTCCCACCAAAACTACTACTTGTAACATAAGCAGTTTGAATTTTCTGGCTCGGGGCAATCGCCGATTGTAAAGAGTTAAATATAATCCAATGTCTTGAGTTACTGATGATTTCATCAACATCTATTTCTTATGAATCTCAAGCTCGTGTGCTTCGGACTTCTCAATAAATCGGGCCAAAGTCAATATTGCATAATTGATCGGGTTTGTTTTTTGAATCATTTTGAGAGTTTCCCAATCACAGATAAAGAATCAGCAAGCTTGTTAATGTATTCATATTCTTCTTTATCTATTCCCAACCTTTTTCATCTCATTCACAAGATGACAGTATCTCTCAGTCAGCTGAGCCATTGATTGACCATTGACCATTGTGAATATGTCAAAATCTTTCTTTAACAGTGTCATCTTTTACTTTATCATGTCGGGATTTCCTCTATCTTTATTCAATAAAGCTTCCCATATTGAATGACATGAACCATTGTGTTGCAATAATTGAAAGATCTCAGATTTGATTGATTTTTGGAACAAATTAATCATCTTTTTCTCGCGAATAAGTCTTTCCTTGTCAGCTTTAGGAATTTGAGATAATCTATGACTTGCATCATTCTCATTTCTTGGAATGATATATTCAACTTCAATAGCTTCAAAAGTGTCATAGTTCACGGCTTGTACATAATTTCAAACATATCTGCCCAACTAGGGTAGTCTTCCATCCTAAGTAGCTTCGGGGGCATGGTTGGTGTTTCGATTTCATTTTCCAAGTTAAAGTTCTGAATAATCGGTGATGTGTGTGTCACAAACGCATTTAAATCCTCCATATTTGCAAATTTAGCACAAAAATTAAGAAAATACTGTTCACAAAAGCGTATAACCTCCACTCAACGTATAACCTCTTTTCCCATGTAACACCTTATATGCTTACATTCAATTTAGCGTATAACCTCTTATCCGGTGTATAACCTCTTATCCGAACAAAACCAATGTGGCGTATAACCAAATCCACTTGTATATCAAGATCAAAGCGTATAACCATCTTACACGTTAAAACATCTTATACGGACGAATAACATATACGTGAACCCAAACAACTTATACGCCATTTCCACTATTTATCTTTAATGATCAAAATCTTGAATTAGAGCTTAAATTAACCAAAATCACTCGTGCCAAAATGATTGTTAGGTAATCACGAACATCTTTACCAAAGAAATTATGATCCATAAACCAGAGAGTAATTGAAGAATATGTAATCGGCAATGAAGTTTGACTTTGAATCTTCAAATCATCAACAATTAACCACATAATGTGTTGTAATCTATAGCGAATATGAGCCTCATGCCCTGATACCACTTGAAAGCATGTGATCCAGATCATGCATGGCATCATTTACGTGAACACATTATGATTTGGATTGATTAACTTGTTATTTGCTACACTAAACAATATCGCGGAATAATACTATAAGGATTAACAACACATTAACTTATAAGCTCTGATATATTGATATAACAACTTGAGTACAAAATTAGAACTGTTACCAACTGTGAAAAAAAATAAACATGTAAGCCAATTTATACTGCTACAATACCTACGTATAAGCCATGGTCAGCGTATAAGACATATACGCAGTATAAGTCTTATACGGATGAGTATTACTTATACGCTCTAAAATGTTTACATAAATGACATTTAAGCCCTTTACACAATATATTTGACATATTTAGCCTGCTAAACCTAGCATTAGATATTAATGCTCTAACATCAAGAAGTTTCACTCTTCACAGATGACCAAACACCAGTTGTTGACGACTCTTCTGAAGATACACCAGCTACACCATCCTTTGTTGATAATGGTGAGAATCACAATGATGTGATTGTATCTTTGGTTCAGCCAACTTCTGAATCTGATGAAGTGGTTGGAGAAGAAAATGTCTATAATCTTCCAACTGATATGGTGGTACCAGCTGAGGTTACTCCTCAAACGTTGTCATATCACCCGGAGGAGAAAATCACTGGTGACATTAATACGGGGGTACAAAATCAAAGTCAAATCAGCCAGAGCCTTCGTTGTTACTATACACAAGTTAATCTTCTGCAAAAATAGGTTAGCGTTTAAATGTTTTATCTCACAAATTAAACCGAAAACTTATAAGAAAGTGTTGACGGAATAAACTTGTTCAATGCGACGCAGGAGGGGTTATTACAGTTTGAAAAACTGGGAGTGTGGAAACTTGTTGACCTACCTGATAATAAAGGTGTATAAATACCAAATGGGTCTTCAAGTGTAAACGGGATGAAATTAGAATCATTGTTAGACACAAGGCTCGATTGGTGGTTCTTGGATTTAACCAACGGGAAGGAATCGACTATAATGAAGTTTATGCTCTTGTGGCTAGACTTGAAGCAATCTGAATATTTTTGGCTATTGCATCTTGAAAAGGATTCAAGGTTTATCAGCTAGAGGTGAAGTCTGCATTCCTTAATGGAAAATTGGGTGAATAAGTCTATGTGGGACAACCACCGGGGTTTGTCGATCCGATCCACAAAGCCAAGGTGTACTTGCTCGACAAAGCTCTTTATGGATTACATCAAGCCCCGAGAGCTTGGTATGAAACATTGTCTCAATAGCTTTGTTCGTGGCACCATCGATTGTACACTCTTCACGAAGGAAATAGATGGACAATTACTTATAGTCCAGATCTACGTTGATGATATCATCTTTGTGTCGAAAAACGATGTTCTGCGCAAGGAATTCGAGTAGGTGGTGAAATCGAAGTTCGAGATGAGCGCGATGGGAGAATTGAAGCTTTTCTTAGAATTACAAGTCGATCATCTTTCTGATGGTATCTTTATACATCAGACGAAGTATGTCAATGATGCCAGTCCCGAATAATCGCTCACACTCATACTTAAGTCATAACTCACACAATAAATGTGTCGACAAGAGAGTTAATGACAGTTCTATTTTGGGTAAGAAAACTGTTTGTTAACGGCGGAATCAGAAACAAACAGGGTTGTTGCTTAAGGATTAATAAAATTTAACAAACACAAACAATCATTCAAAAGATTTCCATTTATATAAATAGTTCACACAAATGATAATCGATTAGAGTTTCTTGTTTGGAAAGTTTATCGTACAATCCTAGGACAGCCGTCATACTCAATATCAGAAAATTTTCTTTTAGGTCTGAAGAGAGTAAAGGCTGAACTCTGTGTCTCTTGTCCGTGGTAGGCGTGCCCTAAATTATTCTATTTATAGGCCTGCTACCACCTGACAGCTGTTCCATCTTCTAGAAACCCTACTATTGGTACATATTCAAATTACATATTCAAAACATACTAAGTGTAAAAACAGCTCTTCCGGGTAGACTTAGTTTCAGATATCTTCTCCGAGTAGGCTTGTGCCTTTTGTCTTTTACTAGTAGACCTGGTAACCTTGAAGTGTGCTGGAGAACAGTTCTCCGGGTAGACATTGCTTATTTTCCTAAGAATATACTCACCTGGCAGACTTCAATCTTCTTGACCATATCAAACTTTGCCCGATATAATCTAACTAGCAAACTTGTTCTTCAGAGATCCTTTCAACTCTTTGCTTGTGAATAACTTATTAGCCAAGCCAAGTGTGTTGGTCACACTGTAGAATACTCGGAGTTGAACCTTGCTCGACGAAGTCCTTAGGATTATTCTTTATCAACTTCCATCAAGCATGCTTGGATCACTGTTTTATTAATGAATACCTTTCTAGATCTTCCAAGTACTTGGCTTCAAAAGCTTGGTGAACCAAGAGCCTACTCGGAAGTAAACCTTGCTTGGCTAAGAAGAAAAACCTTGCTTGACATAGTGAACTCTGCTCGGATTGACACTAAAGAAGACTTCTAGAAGATAACTCTGCTCGAAGAACAAAACACCTTGCTAGATAAGTAAACCTTGCTCGGGAGTCCAAGGGTGCTTGGATTCCATACTTAGCCATTTCTGGGGAGGTTGAGAAGATTCCAATCTTCCTTAATCATCCTTAAGTCATTTCAAGTCAAATTCTTGACTCAAAAGTCTCCCCCTAGATTGGAACACCTCAGTTGTCCCAAAACGTATCTAACGTTACATACACTTAGTCAATAATACAAATCAAATCAAAATAAAATTACATAATCAAAAAGTCAAAATATTACATATTTGAATTCTGTCCATAGACATTACAAAGCAAAACCTATTCTAAGAATCATCTTCTTCTCGCATTGTAGGTTGCTTGTCTTAGATCCACTAGTACTGTTCCTGCCCTTTGCTGAAAGATAGAGAGAATTTGATGATGAGGGTGATTCTCAGGAATCATTATTTACATTATGGCCCTCAAATTCTCTCTATGAAAAAAGGTTAGGTCTTCATCATTTCTGATCATTCCCAAGATAAGTCCATCTGAATTTCGAAGAATGTAGTGGCCATCATTTTCTTTGTATTCAACTTCAGCAATATGCCCATTCTTCTGAACTTCATGGTTTGGGCGTATCATTCTCCTCCTCATACTTATACAAGTATTCATGTTGGACAAGGGATTGTTGTTTCTGATTTTTGAAAGATAATTACATTCTGCATCCCTTATCCTCCTCATACGTGTCAATCTTCTATTCCTCTCATGCTTGGTCAGTTCCCATTTCTTCTTTTGATTCAGCAGAGGAAACCCTTTCTCCGCTTCACATTTCAAGTATTTCGACAACTCATAATGTTGTCTCCTGGCCAACTTTCTGGTATCATGATATTCATATTATTCAAGACTGACCATTTTCTCCAACTGCTCTCTTTTGAATTCAGCAAAGTCATCTTTGAAAATTATGTCCTTTAACTGTCTGCTTTGCATAACTACTTTCAGAGTTTGAGAGACCGAATCATAATAGAGTTTTATAGGAAAATCAATATCAGTTTGATGCCTTTCTCCCCTTTGTGTCCCACCTCTACTTGATTCACCTCTGGTTGTTGTTGGGTGTTGCCTTGAAGCAAAGGGCCTAGTTGGAATTGACTTCATCGGTTTAGTAGGCCCTACAACTGCAAATGTCTTTTTGTACATTGTTTCAATCAAAGAAGCTAGAAAGTTAACAAGATCAGCAAGATTTTCACCTGCATCTCTGTGCAATCTACCAATCATATCCAAAAAATCTATCATCCCTCAATAGTCCAGCAGGTACAAATCGTCCTCCAACAAAACTTCTTGGGATCGGACCTTCTAACAGAACGTTCTCCCATTCTGTTTTCTTCAAATATAATAATTCTTTCAATTGTGCTTTACCCAAGTTGTCAAAAACGTTCTCATTAATCCCTTTCTGTTTCATCATCACACCATTTAGAATTTATATCATTTCCTCATTCTCCCACGGATCTATAGGTTCATCCAATTCTGGCTTCACTTCCACTGAGTTAAGAACTTCTTGAGTTTCAGCCCTTTTTGATTCAGTTTCAGCCTTTTGTTTTTCTCTCAAAGTTATGATTCTTCTTTTCTTTGTAGTTGGCTTAGGCTGATCTTCCCTTGACTGCCTAACAGAGGACTCAGGTTGATTTCTCTTTAACTTATCTTTCTTTTGCAGTATGTTGTAGTGAGATTCAACAGCAGTTTTAGACAAACTGCTCAACATTTCTGGTGCCATACCCTTATCAAGTACAAATCCACACTTTCTATCATATTTCTTTCTCAACTCTTCAACATTCTCAGCCAAAGCTGCTTTTCTTGCAATTTTTTCTTTTTCTTTTCTTGCAACATCTTCTCTTGTTGTATTGTATACTTTTTCAAGATCTTCAAATTTGAAGTGGGATAATTCTTTTCCAGAGAAGTTATGTTTTCTCATATATTCTCTGAACTTAAGACTATCCCTTTTCTTCTTTTCCATCATTCTTTTTATAGTATCTCTCTTATTGTCCAGTTTTGTAGGTTCCCAGCCGGATCTACACGAGATATCGCGTACTACGCAGGTGCGGAATCCCTACGTAAGACGTTACGAGTATAGAAAACAATACGAGCTAACACACGATACGATAACCAAACACACGTTGTATTCCAACCGTAAACACGTGATACAATGATCACCGGATACAAAACTCTCTGACTCGAATACACAAACTGTTAATCTATTAACTGATATCGAATAAGCCGTATACAAATGGCTTATATAGACTCGACAACTTCGCCTGGCATGTTCAGGCGAAGTTGTCCCTAACTTCGCTTGACTAACAAGTTCGCCCATATAAGCGAACTTGTTAGTAACTTCGCTTACATACAAAACTCAAATCTAACTAACACGATTACAGACACTCGACACTGAACTACTGACATCATGCACCAACAGACTCCCCCTTGGCAGTAGCTTCATCTCTTTAGCTTCAAACACGTGTCTTGTAATCTTCAATCTTCTATCTTCAAGCATGCACTCCTTCTCGAACACAAACCGAGACAACTCTTTGATATTTCCTCGCTTCGTCTTTCCAAGCAGGAATATAAAATATCTTCTTGTCATTCAACACCTGCAAATCAGCTTGCGATAAGTTTACCAAGTGCATCGGATCGTACACTCTAAGCAGCTCTTGTTCATCTTCGTCTTCCATCACCGCCTCAGCTGTCTCACAATCTACAAACCACCACTTCAGGTCTTTAAGCACATCCACGGGCATTAGCTTCATCGGTACTTCTTTCAAACACCGGATCGGTTTATACTTCATAATCATCCAAGGCTTTCCATCAGCTCTCAAACCTCTATCCTTGTCTTCAACAAGTTTTCCCTTTTGTGGTTTCAACAGCTCAAATTTCTTCTCTTTTATACTTTCTTTCCATACAATTTTCCCAATGACTCTAGCCATATTATCGTCACTTCTGTTTATCAATCCCAATCTGGCTAAGTCTTTCACTTCACATTCCGGCAGTGTATTCAACGATCTTAACATCCTTCTAAAGTACTGAACACCGTCATACCTTTTAATCACGAAGAGCCTCAACTGCTCATCATATATCCAGCATATAATCCCTTTCTTCGCTTCAGCATAACCTTTAATGTTGTAACTCTTCTTAAACATTGTAGGGACCGCCGGTTTCTTCGTTTTGATGAACCACTAACCATAGCCTTCCTTCCACCTAGGCTTCTCTTCCCATTCAGACTCATCATTCCCAATCCGTTGACTCAAATCTACGTTCTCGACTTGCGGTATCTCATGCTCCACGTTCTCCTCTATTATCTCTCCCTCTTCTATCTCTGTATCCATCACAATCTCTTCACCAATTTTCTCTATCACATCACTCGGTAGTACATCATCATCACCAACCAAAACATCATCCATCTCCTCTACGTCCACCACCACCACATCATCACCACCAGCTGCAGATGTCGACTCCCCCTGAGTTGTGGAAGTTCCAAGAGCTTGATCAGTTCTTGGCAACTCACCACCGCATCTTTCGATGCATTGGGATCATCGTCTCTATCATTTCGTCTCTTGGTCCTCAACTCGTCGCCTTTACAGCTCGTCTCCCCCTGAGATGCCAAGAACTCCTTGAAAGCATCTATGATTTTTCCATGTTGTACCAGGAGGGACGACTGCATCTGATTCTCTGTAACTAGGCGCTGAATAGCCTGGGTCTGGATAAGATTAATCCTTGACTGCTCTGCCACGACCCGTTCCAGTGCTGCTATTCGTTCTGAGTCTGATAGGGTTGCATCGAAATCGAACCTCATATGCGATAAATCGTGAGTGTACTGAGGAGGGATTTCCGATGTCACCGGGACCTCAGAAGTAGAAATAGACGTAACCGCAGGTGGTATCGTCACCGATAGCCCTGCAGTGGCCACAACAGTCGACTCTATAAATTGTGCCACGACCTCCGATGAAGTAACGGTCGGAGGCGGCAATGAAACGATCACAGAAGTCGAAAGTTGGAAAGTAGTGGGTGGGAGGCCAAAAGTAGACGAGGTAGCCACCACGGGAACACCCGTAGCGCTTGGCCTTGTAACCTGTAGTGATGAGGGAACCATTGTCATACCGGATAGTGCTGGTGGAGTGAAACGTACCACCCTAGAGCTCTCACCGGCTCCTGATCCTGCACCTATCCGTTCCCTTCTTGACCTCCGGATCAACTGTTGAACCTCTTCCTCATAATCAGACTCGCTATCATCAACTGTTCTCTTTCTTTTCCCATGTAGTCTTTCTTGATTCACCATAATCCTTCTGGCCTCTGCCACTTCATCATCAGAATCAGAACCAGCCACCGTAGCAGCTGTCCTAGTAACATTCACAGTCGAAGTACGTTCAACCGGAACCTGAACGTTCTCATCTGGATCCACCTGATTCATATCAAAGAAGCCTTGACCACCAAATTCTGCATCAAGGTCCACGTTCTCCTCCGGTGACACAACAGGAGCAGCAGGTATAGCTTGACGTGCTCCTGCCTGTTGTGATGTCGGGTCTCTAAACTCGTCCCCTCGAGCAGGCACATACCCCGGGTTGATTAAGTACCCAAAGAGTGGAGTATGTCGAGGACGGAGCTCAGGTTTGCTCCTCGCACTGGAGGATCGACATTGGGCGAAGATCCGTTTGTTCACACTCTCAACGTATCGGATCGGACGGCGCTGAGGAAGCGTTGGAGAAACATGATTCAAGATCATTTGTAGGAATCTTGGATACATGATGAATCGCTCACGCGCCATCGCTCTTCGTTGACGATCAATCTCATAAAAGACCATCTGACTAAAGCTGAATCGCTTGTTGTATGTCAGAGCAGTCATCGCTGACTGCATGGTCGCGCCCATGCCATCAGTGCCCACCTTTCTCCCTAACATGCAAACGATCATAACATGCATGAGAAAGCGCCACTGGTCAAGTAGAAAGCCTTTCCTCCTCTGCGTATCCCCCAAGGGACCAGAGTATCCCATCCTCAAAAACGCTCCATCACGGAAAGGAGCTGCAAACTCGGTTGGGTCATCCCTTGTCTCGTTCCCAAATCGTAAAGCCGCCCGGATTTGTTCAGAAGAGAACTGAACAATCTGATTGTTGACGGTTGCGCGCATCACCGGGGGCTCGACTCTACAGTCGTATTCCACTGTCTGCCAGAAATCCTCAATATTGGGCAAGGATATTGGCAGAGTTGTTGTAATCGCGTGGAATATCCTCGAGCGTAAAAGAAATGTGATGATTTCGCGGAAATCATCAACTCCGCTCGCCTCCGGGTCTAATGTTATGTACATGTTGTGACCCGGGAAGAACTGTCTCTGGTGATCACCTCCGTCATCACCGCCTGCACCACCTGCTCCAGCAACAGCAGCCATATCTGCAACAAACAGGTTAAGTTAGATAAACGTCAAAGCGAATCACAAGTTCGCCTGTTACCATGAGCGAAGTTGTGATCAATTCTGTATAGGCGAAGTTAAAGGTGAGGCGAAGTTGTGAAACAACTTCGCTTCAACTTGAACTTCGTCTGAAAATAGTTAAGTAAAATGGTCCAGGCGAAGTTACGGATAACTTCGCCTAATCACAACATCGCCTCATAAACTGTTTCAAAATCAATAATCAGGCGAAGTTAAACCTCAGGCGAAGTTACGGATAACTTCGCCTAAACTGTAACTTCGCCGAATTTGAATCGGCAACAGTTAGGGATTTTGAACGACGTGTAGATGATGATTTCGGAGATCGAGGACTCCGATATACATGATTTCATGAAGTTTTAGACGTTCAAGTAGTTTACTATCACGTAAAAACAAGTCTGAAATCGGGTGTTTAAGGTTTCGAAAGACGAGGTCGATAATCGAGTCGAAACGACCGATGATTAACCTCAAAAACATTGATAATATGATAATCTAACCCTACACACCTATAATTTGATCTGAATCGAGGTAAGGTTAAAACACAGAAGATCGATAATATAAGTTCGCCGGTTGACAGAGAGTTAAGTTCGCTGGGTTTTTGAAATTATGATACTGTTTGACCTTAAAATTCCTTTATATAGGGTCAAAGTTAGTACAGGCGAAGTTATCGATAACTTCGCCTATTCCAGGCGAAGTTATAAACAAGTTCGCCTGTATTTACAAAACAAACCCCTATACTTTTAACAATTTTCAATAAAGTTTTAAAAACATCCTTTAAAGCGTTAAATGATACGATCAAGACCAAGTAACCAGGTATAAAATCAAACAATTACAAAAGTAACAAAAATTTGAAAAATTAAAGTACACGGGATCAAATTTCAGTCTCGACAGGGACTACCATGTTTTAGAAAAGATCCGAACAGGAATCATACTAATTCCGTGACTGTCACACAGATCCGTGTTCAGCTGTATTATGACATAAAGAAACAGGTTGTAAGCAGGTAATCAACTTAATATGGTTTTCATCGTTTCTGTGATACGAGTTAGGTTCAATTAAGCTCAAAAAGTTAAGTGGGCAACAACTCAGAGATTATGATGCCTCCTATCTATTCTCAAGGCGTATTTGGCTTTCCCCAAGTCACCCCGAATTGACCTCGACCCGTAGTGTCTGATTAAGTAGTAATTACTCTTCGATCTTAGACTCTGCATCCTGTTCACCTTCTTGTGTCTTGATTGATAATCATTATCATTATGAACTCTAGAATTTGTTTTTTTTGTTTTTTTTTTAATCTAACATGTATATACACAACTTCAGTAGAAAATAACTGCAAGTCCTGAATCTGGATCACTGCAGCGTCTTGACACGCTATCTTCACGGGAATCAGAACACTCACGGGCTCGTGTATGACTGGGTAGTCGCTTTTCTGCCTATCATTCGGAAAGATATGTATGAAGACATGCACAACTGTTAAGGAGTTTCCACAAAAAATCGAGTAGATTTATTTAGTATCACTTCTACTTTTACGCACCATAAAAAGCTACCATGACATACAATGACTGTTCGAAAGTCTTTTAGGCCTTATAACTTCACTAGTTAAGCACACAGAATCAGTATATCTATCACTTTCCAAGGTTAGATCAATTTTCTGTTAAACATAGTAAAGGAACTTCTTACGAAGTAGTAGACTTGAAAAATAATTTCATTTCCCGAAAAGAAAAATTTAACTTCTATCGCCCCGACCAAATCAAAGTCTTCAGGTTAACGGCTATCCCAAAGATCCAATGGATCAGCTGAACCGACCACATACTAGTATGTGTCCTTCTAACTAAGTATGATCGACTAATTTTCAACGAAAGAATGAAAACTCATCATAAACCGCCCCGGTCACTTTCAGTCATCTGGTTAATGGCTATCCTCATATTCTACAAGTAGAAATGAGGACCAAACATATCCTAAGAGATGTCCTTCAAACTGAGGCAACCGATATAATTCTAAGCGATAGTGACGTTTTTTTTTTTTTAACACAAACATATGACTTGGTTACTCGGGATTGATCATCCCATTCAGCTCAACAAGGTTTTGAAATCTAGTTTTGTCAAACGCTTTCGTGAACAAGTCAGCGAAATTATCTAACGTGTCAACCTTTTCGAGCTCAATCAGCTTCTTCTCAGCACAATCCCGTATAAAATGATGACGTATGTCAATATGTTTAGTTTTACTGTGCTTCACAGGATTGTTAGTTACTGAGATAGCAGCAGTGTTATCAATGCAAATAGGAGTAAGTGAGAAATTCAGACCATAATCGCGCAACTGTTGTTGAATCCAAAGAACCTGGGAGCAGCAGTTGGATGCTGCCATGTATTCTGCTTCACATGTTGAAATTGCGACTGAGGTCTGCTTCTTGCATTGCCACGACACTAGTCTGCCACCAAGAAACTGACATCCACCAGTTGTAGACTTCCGACTCTGATTGCACCCTCCATAATCAGAATCTGTGTAATCGACTAGCTCCAAGTCTCCTCCTCTCGAGTACCACAACCCCAGCTTCGGCTTCCCATTAAGATACCGCAGTATCCTCTTCGCACCCTTCAAATGAGATTCTTTTGGGTTTGCCTGAAAGCGTGCACAAAGACAAACAGCAAACATTATATCAGGCCTAGAAGCAGTTAAGTACATTAAAGAACCTATAATAGCCCGATATTGGGTTGGGTCCACGTCTGCATCGTTGTCTGAATCAGCACCCAATTTGTGATTGACGCAGACTGGAGTATCATATGGAGTGCTGTCCTCCATCTTGAAGCGTTTGAGAACATCATGGACATACTTCGTCTGATGAATGAACATCCCATCTTTCCTCTGATTAACCTGCAATCCTAAAAAGAAGGTTAGTTCACCCATAGCACTCATTTCAAATCTCTTCTTCATGACGGCCTCAAACTCCTGACACATGGCGACCTTTGATGCAGCAAAGATAATGTCGTCCACGTAGACTTGCACCAGCAGAAAGTCGCTACCCTTTCTCTTGAAGAACAATGTGCTATCAATTTTACCTCTTTCAAACTCATTCTCAAGCAAGTAATCTGATAAGGTTGAATACCAGGCACGAGGTGCCTGATGTAGTCCATACAGCGCTTTACTTAGCTTGTACACGTGATCGGGAAAGTCAGGGTCAGGAAAACTCGGAGGTTGCTCAACATACACAACCTCGTCGACTTTACCGTTTAGAAACGCACTCTTCACATCCAACTGAAAGACCTTCATCTCCTTATGAGCAGCAAATGCCAAAAACAAACGAATGGCTTCCAATCTTGCTACAGGAACAAACACCTCATTGTAATCAATCCCCTCTTGTTGATTAAAGCCTTTAACAACCAGCCTCGCCTTGTTCCTGATAACAATCCCTTTCTTATCTCTCTTACATTTGAAGACCCATTTTGTGCCTATCGCATGCACATTCCTTTGTTTTGCAACCAAGTTCCATACTTCCATTTTCTTAAACTGAGCTAACTCTTCTTGCATGGCCTCGACCCACGAGCTGTCCGTAAGAGCCATTTGATAGTTCTTTGGTTCAATCTGGCTGATAAAGCAGGTGTACAAACACTCGTTGATTATGCCCGATTCTTTAATGCTTGTGTAAACACAGGTGTGCTCATTCAAGCTTTGTCTTGTTTGTACACCGGTGGACAGATCACCTATCACGTTCTCCAAAGGATGATCTTTGTGAATTCTCGTAGTCGGAACCGAACAGACATTCAGATTATCTTCCAAGTTCGAAGATAGCTCATCAATGGGTGATTGATGTTGAGAGTGAAACGGATTGATGAATTCCTCTTCAGTAGAGGCAGCAGGGGTATTGACAGTATTTGACGAGGAAGGCTGACATTCATCATACTGTGGTCGTTGCACCAAAGTGTCTTCCTCATCGCATATCATCTTCGTAGCAATTCTTTCCTCAACATCTGCAAAATCAAGATAAGGTATGTTAAAAGATTTAAAAAGTCTATCATAGTCGAAAACCCCAGCGGGTCCCGAGCTTGGTTTTGGTGATTTGTAACTTGTGATATCAGTGTTACACACCACCTCAACCTTGCTGTTCGATGTATTAAAGACCCGTCTGTTGGGAGTCCCAACAACGTATCCGACTAAGATTCCTTCGTCGGCTACTTCACCAAATTTAGAATTGGTCTTTAATATCGAACATGGGGACCCGAATGGTTCAAGACCACTCAAGTTGGGCTTTCTCCCATGCATAAGTTCATAACAGGTTTTATTTAATCTTTTAACAGTTAACACTCTATTAAGGATATAACAGGCTGTTGCAACAGCTTCAGCCCAGAACACCAAGGGAAGTTTCGAATCAGCCAGCATAGTTCTGGCTCCTTCAATTAAGGTTCAGTTCTTCCTCTCAACCACTCCATTTTGTTGCGGTGTATACGGTGCGCTGTATTGGTGTTCTATCCCCTTCTGTAAGCAGAAGATCTCCATCTCGTAGTTCTTGAACTCAGTTCCATTGTCACTCCTGATGAATTTAACCCGTTTCCCCATGATATTCTCCACCTTGGTAATCAAATTCTTTACCATCTGCACTGTTTCATCCTTTGACTTCAGGAAATATACCCAGGAATATCGTGAGAAATCATCAGTGATCACCAAGCAGTAAGATGTTCCTCCTAGACTTCTTACATTCACGGGACCGAAGAGATCCATATGAAGTAATTCTAGGGTACTGACAATTGAATTGACCTTCTTGGTGAGATGGGATTTCTTGTGTTGCTTTCCCTTTTTGCATGATAAACATTTGTCTTCAAAGTTGAAATTCTTCAAGGGAACACCCAGCACAAGCCCATTTTTGACAAGGTAGTTCATTTTCCGAAGATGAATGTGTCCCATTCTCCTATGCCACAACTCGGACTCCGATTCAGTCGCTTTTGACAGAAGACATGATTCTTCTGTGGTCATCTCAGTCAATCTCATATCCATGATATACGTATTCTTCACTCTTGGAGTCTTCATAACCATCCAATCCTCTGGTATCTTAAAACCAGGATACAACACAATCGCTTCATTCTTTGTAAAATGTACGGTGTAGTCTTTGTCACAAATCTGCGAAACACTTAGCAGATTGTACTTCAGTTCTTCAACAAAGTTTACTTTCTCCAAAGTCATCTTTCCATTCGACACCGTCCCTATTCCTGTAATCCTTCCACCGCTCTCTCCTGCGAAACTCACCCTTCCACCTTGAACAGGTTTCAAGTCGTGTAACAATTTCTTGTTACCCGTCATGTGCCGGGAACAGCCGCTATCCACAACCCATTGATTGTTGGCAGCCCTGTTCAACTGTTCCTGCACAATTAAAGCAGATGATTAAAATCTGGGGACCCAAGACCGATTGGTCTTGGGTCGATACATTCCGTACCTTGGCTGTCCAAAGTTAGTATTATAATGATTTCTGTGATTCCTAACAGGATACCTTCTTGTGGATTGACTATGAGGCCATCCAAACCGTCTTGAATTAAATGAATTATTAGTTATGGTTTGGTTGTTAGCAGTGAAAAACTGAGATCCTTTTCTTTGAAAACCTGAATTAGACCAATTTCTGAATTTTGATGGGTTTTCTGTTTTAACATTATCGTTAGTTCTATTCTCAGTCCTCGAAGGCCTCACACGTCTGAATCTCTGCTTCAGAGGGCAATCAGCAACAAGATGTCCTTGTTGATTACATCTAAAACAACACTTGTTTTCAACTTTCTTATCAAAGGTTGTCTTAGATGTTGAGGTTGTATTACTGCCCGTTTGTCTCACATATGGTGGGACATACGGGTTTAGTGGAGACTTCTTTTCAAGTGTTTTATTTTTTTCTCCACTTTTTGGTAACACTTCCTCTTGTTTTGTCTTACTCGACTCAGAAGACTTGTCCGAGTTAGATGAGACAGGACTCGGAGCAGAAATCTTCACACTTGCAACAGGCTTACTAAATTCTGGTTCTTTAATCGTTACTTTAACCGGAACTGTCTGACCATTGTCAACATCGACAGATTTCTGATTACTAGGGTCATAAGCGTAATTATGATTGAAAGGTGGTGGAACTTCATGATAACCAATTCCTCCCCTTTTTGGGGAACCTTGATCACTAACGAGGTGATCAAGTATAGCGGAGGAATTTCTGAATTGTTCAAGTTTCCTGTTAAGTTCCACCACTTTTACCTGGTGATCAGCTATCTGTTTTTCCCTTTCAGCTATTAGTTTGGTTTTCTCTTCTAGAACTTCATAGCTAAGATCAATCACTTTAATTTTTTCAGCAAGCTTTGCTTTAAGACTTTTAATATCTGTTTCACTAGCTTTAATTTTTACTTTGTAACTATTTTCTCTAGATTTAGTGAAATGATGATCTTCTATTAAAGTTTTATATTGCGCATCCAAACTAACAAACTGATCAGTTAGAATTGTCAGTTGTTCAGACAGCTGTTCACACTTAGTACAAGGGAGTTCGGTACTTACCTAGGGGAGCTGGTCTGCTACATCTGCCATGTACGCTTCATTTTCGCCAGTTCCCTTCTCACTATCTGCATTTTCGATGTTTGCCAAGTTGGCCTGTTCAAATACTTCTTCAACATGCAGATTCCAGTTATACTCCTCGTTCTGTCTGGAAATCATGGCTCTATAGTCATTACCACTACCACTCTATTGTGTAGATCTGTTTGACTGCGTTCTACACGTTCATTTTTGCATTCTTTTGCAAAGTGGCCATTCTGCTGACAGTTGTAACAGCGTACCTTCGACTTATCAAACCCTGGCCTCTCTCCGACAAACTTCCTGCCAGTCTTCTTCATGAACCTCTTCACCCTTCTGACAATCATAGCCATCTGCCACTGCAGATCCATCTCCTCCAGATCATCAGCATCGATCTGGTCATAGTCTTCATCCAAAACTGCAGGATCAACGATCTTACCCTGAATGTAGTTCTCATACGAAGCAATAAAAGATGCATAAAGAGCAAACTGCTGTTCAGCAGATTTGACACTCATGGGCATCTTCGAGTAGTTGTTGTTTGAAACACTTGGGGAATAACTACTCTTGGTCGCTTGAGGTTGAGAAGCATTTGACCCTCCAGCTACATAGCACACATCACCGTTCATGTTGAGAGATACATGTCCCTCATGGGTTGAGCTCGCGTCTGACTCTCCCTTAGAGTAATAAGCAGATGATTCAGTTTTCGAACTTGATCCAGAGTTAACCTTTGCACCATACATACCCGGATCTTAAACCTGATCGGTAGGTGTCTCCTTTCGTACCATATTCAGTTCAAACGTTCTTAGCTTGTTAACTGCTGTCTCCAGGTCATTGTCAGCAAAATCTTTATCTTCTCTCATCAACACAGTATACATCTCCCATTTCGGTGGGAGAGCATCAAGAAGCTTTTCAACTATCTCATCTTCTTTGTAAGCAATTGAATAGTTGCTGAGTTCAGTCATCAGATGATAATATCTAGTGATGATATCATCAAGTGATTCATTTTTCAGATACTTGAAGACCGAGAATGGGGTTTTTAGAAGTTTAATTTTCGAGGCACGAATTCCCACAGCCCTCAAACCGGTTCTCAAGTGCTTCGCAAAGCTCTCTAGCAGTTTTATACTTTCGGAAGGTGTGAAGTATCTCTTGTGGAAGAGCCATTGTAATTGCTGCATGAGCTTTGCTTTCTGCCTCATACATTTTCTTCTCCTCTTCTTCCATCTCTTTGTATTTCTTGATCTGATCACGACCCTCATACTCAGCAGTAGGTGGAATGTAACCATCTTGTATGCACACCCACATCTTGGCATCTTGATACTTGACATATTGTTCAAAACGATCTTTCCATGCTACATAATCAGTTTTCTTAAGCATCTTAGGTGCTTTTGTAGCCGAACCCGCTTCTACTTCCATCTTTACCAGTTCAGTAATGTTTATCGAAGACATCTTTCTCAAAACTTAAAGAAATCCGAAAATCAAAAATTTTATTTTCAAACAGCTCTGTAGGCGAAGTTGTGGATAACTTCGCTTAAAACTTAACTTCGCGTGAATTTGTAACTTCGCTCACTTTCTTAAATTCGCCTGATTGGCGAACTTGAAAATAACTTCGCTTAAGTTGAGCGAACTTGGGAGGTAGGCGAAGTTGTGGGTAACTTCGCTTGAGGTAAGCGAACTTGAAGAGGTAGGCGAAGTTGTGGATAACTTCGCTTAACCTTATATCTTCGCCGAAACCCTACTAACAGTGACGGCAACTTCGCCAGATGAACACGAAGTTTCTGTAGATTAGATTTCTGGGTTTTTCGAGGTTTGTGAAGGTGTTATGGGTTGTTTAAGATTGTAGGAGGAGAGTATAGCACAAAAGCTCAGAAAACTCGTCCCGCGAATAGTCGAACGGAACGATTTCTATACCCGCGTGATAATCCCGAACCACACAATCGAGCAAAAGCTCTGATACCAATTGTAGGTTCCCAGACGGATCTACACGAGATATCGCGTACTACGCAGGTGCGGAATCCCTACGTAAGACGTTACGAGTATAGAAAACAATACGAGCTAACACACGATACGATAACCAAACACACGTTGTATTCCAACCGTAAACACGTGATACAATGATCACCGGATACAAAACTCTCTGACTCGAATACACAAACTGTTAATCTATTAACTGATATCGAATAAGCCGTATACAAATGGCTTGTATAGACTCGACAACTTCGCCTGGCATGTTCAGGCGAAGTTGTCCCTAACTTCGCTTGACTAACAAGTTCGCCCATATAAGCGAACTTGTTAGTAACTTCGCTTACATACAAAACTTAAATCTAACTAACACGATTACAGACACTCGACACTGAACTACTGACATCATGCACCAACAAGTTAGAGACGCAAGATCTTCAAATTTGAATCCATGTCTTATCAGACTCACAATTAAAGGATTATTTCTTCTTGCATCATCAAGACTTTGTTGGATATTTGCCCTTTGTTCATTTGACAATTCTACTTGTGGGGACACAATATCAACATCATAAGCTGTATTATCCTGGTTATCATCATCATTATCATCTTCAGTTTTATCATCTTCTTCAGTTGACTCATTAACGACATCAATTTTGTCATCATCAGGATTTGCTAAGTCCTCGGGCCTAACAATTTGAATAGGAACAGGCATTAAAGGACTTTGTTGCCCCTCAGGACTCTCAACAAAGTATTCATTTTCATTATCCCTTCTAGTCCTTTTTGTTGATTTATCCTGACTTTGATCATACTCATCAGGTCTAAGCATCTTTATTGTATATTTCTTTACATATATTGCATCATCCAAACAATTTCAATCAAATGGGTTTTGTCTTATATCTTCCTTAATTTGTTCAGCCCATTTCTTAGCAAAGGTTGAGGCTATAGATTCACCAACGACTTCAGAATCTAGCCCCATATTAGAGTTATTCATCGGCTCAGCTATTGATTTAGTTTCATTTTGAGGTTGACTCTGAGATTGACTGAATACACTCAAGACCAAAGCTAATGAGTTATCCACCTCTTCAGCTCGTTTCATATTAATCAGCATGTCAATCACCTCTTGATCCTCTTCCTCTTCTTGATCTAAGACTTTAGAAATGTTGGCTTGTTCAATTATGCTTTCTTGCTCTGCCAGTTCCTCTGCTGTTAGGGTTTGGGCAATAAACTCCCTCTCCCTTGTTTCATTTATGACTTGGTCAAGCCTTTTGGCAGCAACAGCAACAACCTCATCTACTTCCTCTTCCTCATAAGTATTTACCCTAATAGGCTCATCCTCCTTCTAGCAATTGCTTTGCCTTTGGCTAATCTCCTTCTCTTGTCACTCTCTGTTTCAAAAAAGAAATTCATCAATATATTTCTCCAATTCACACATTTGAGCATCATGCTCTACTCTCTTGGAACTTAATTGATTTGTTTATGGTTCTGTAAGAACAAGCTCCTCAGTAGCAGCTCCATCATCCATCAAGATATTTGTTTGCACATCAGTGGCTGTCATCACATCAGTCATCACATCAGTTGCTACATTAGTAACAACATCAGTAGCAATATCGGTTGTATCCATTTGATCATTATTCACAATCTCCACTTCATCATACCTATTCACATCATCATCTTCTCTTTCAACAGTGTTTAAAACTGCATTATTCACATCATAATTTTGTTCTTCACCACCAGATTGATCAGCTTCATAATCTTCTTCAAATATCATTCTTACACCACTATCCTCATCATCACTCTCATTCTCATCATATGCATTCAATATACAGGTCAAACCATCAGTATTCACATTTTCATCCCCTGTATCCACATTTTCCTAATTCACCTCCATATTAGCTCCAGTTGCCTCATTATGTGAAATATCCCCCCCCCCTGTTTTGGGGCAGCTGAGGTATTCTCATCCTCCTGCTCCAGGGTTTGAAGTCTTGAATGTGCCTGGGCCAACTGAGCTTTCAATTCCTCATTTTCACTTCTCAATTATACATTCTCTCCCCTCAACTTACAGCTTCAGTTATCAAATCAATGTTTCTTTTCTAAATATTTGATATATGGGGAGGGGTAGTGGGTGGTGTTAAAGGAAAAGGTTCTGGTAAAGGGTTTGTGGTTTGGGATTTGGATGGAGGGATTGGGTTAGTGGGAGGGCTTATGTCTTCAAAGATGTTTTCATTTGTGGAAGGTAAAGGATTAATGGTTGATGTTGTAGAGGTTTTGGATTGAGAAATTCTGAATGATCGTTGAAAGGGTTGGTCTGAGGTTTGTGTAATGGATTGGTCTTGTAGTTTTGTGGGGATGGTTTCAGGAATGTATGGTTCATGTTCATGGGTTTGAGTTTGTTGTTGGGTTTTGGTGTGGAATGGGGTTAGGTTTAGGTTATCATGTGGGTTTGAGGTGGTGTTTGATGTAGTGTGTCACGTGAGTCTTAGATTAGGGTTGGTGGTGGTGAGTGGGTTAGGGTAGGCGGTGGTGAGTGAGGTGGTAAGGCTAAGGGTGTGGATGGTGGTGTTTGGATCGATTGGTTCTCCCCCTGAACAAGTACATTATCATTCACGGATCCTCCAGCCCTCCTTCATTTTCATCCCCTGCATCTCCGTCATCATTATCATCATCACTGTCATCATCCTCCGACTCAGCATCCTCCTCTTCCTCCTCTGAGCTTAACTCAGGTACTGGCATAATCTCCAAGTCATGGTTCATCAACCATGGTAAAGTCTCATATGGAGTGTTTGGATTGAATCTGCTGGTACTTCTCGGATTAGAAATCCATTTGTAGGTGTTGGGATTTTGCAGAACATGAGCTGTACCCATCATGGTCAAGTCGTGTAGCTCATGGTTAAACATTATCTGCAGAAATCATGGATATGCTAAAAATCTGTCTTTTTCTGCCTTCTTTAGAATGCCTACCATCCCATCAAATATCATCTTGGAGAAATTGAACGGTAGATCATAGATAATAGCAACAGTGGCATTAGCTATGTCATGACTCATCAGATTCCAGGATCCTTTCCTCGGGGCAAACCCCTGGATCAAATGGTGGTTCAAAAATCTGTATAAAATAGGGAACATGCCCTTTTGAAATTGTCCTTCGTGCACTGTCCCCTGATATCCCATAGTTTGCTAGAATATTCTTAGCAAATGAGAAATATTGAAATTGATTGGGTAGTGGTCATCATCATGAAGTTCCAAGCACCTTCTAATAAACCTTTCAGTAACATGTATCTCCTGTCTTGCCATGGTAGCCTCAATCCGCCTACCATTTACATCATCTACCAATTGTGCTGAGCGCCAGAAATCTAATGAATGATTTCAATAAATGACCAAGCACTTTGTTAGGGCAAAAAGGATGTTCAATCTTATCAGCCACCTTATCATCATAGCTACTTGCTCATTGTCAGGAGTGACCTACAACAAGGCACACATGTTGTGTTTTTGTTCAAAGGGATATCTTGGATTTTCTTGATTCGCCTTATTTGAACACACAAACAAAACATATTCAAAGCAGAAATTAGTCCTAAAGTTCACAACTTTAAGTAATTTCAAGTTATAATTTGAAGAAGATAGGGAGAAATTTCATTAACAACCTACTCTTTGACAAATTTAAAACCTACACACATAACAGAGAGTTAGTAAATATACATAATCACAGCCCATTAAGACTTAATCGTAGTCGGAAAATACTTAATTAAAGCTTACCGAGACGGAAAAATTGGCTGGTAAATTAGGGTTAGGGAATTGAGATTATCGCAATTAGGCGGTTGAGTTTCTGAAACGAGGGTGAGAGAGTGGAAGGTGAGAGAGAAAGTGGGAAAATTTTTCTCTAACTCCCTCATATATACCTTTTTGAAAGTGGGTTTTAAATGCATTTTGTCATGTAGTGAGTTAATAGCTGTCAAACAGTACTATTAACCTTTTAAAATATTCACATATAAAACCTTGCTTGATAAAGTTCATTTACCAAACCTTGCTCGGAAAAATTCATTTTAGTTATAACATGGTTTGCTAGCAACCTTCCACTATCCCAAAGCTTGCTCGTTTCAATAATAAAAAAATGAAGAAAGCTTACTCGAAATACAAGATTTCTCGAGAACTGAATCACAAGACAGATCATCAAGTATAAAAATCAAGTAGGCAATCTTGCTAGGAATCAGTTAAGATATCCAAATAGATTTTTCATATATACTTCTAAATACAAACCTTACTCGAATAGCTCAACCTATGACACACCTTACCCGTAAATGTCAAATAGTTCACAAATATTCAGTCAAGTATACTTTGATGCAAAGTATGCTCGAATATCTTCAAGAATACAAAGTGTGCTAGATAAGGATTCTAAACACAAAGTATACTCGGAAAGTCAAACTTTTGAAATTACAAAGTATATTAAGGGAACATTTGAAAATTTAAAAGTGTGCCCCAAATATAAAGTGTGCTCGGGAAACTAGGTTTGCCCGAAAACAATTAAAATTTCAAAGAATCATAATCACAAGTAACACATATCTTGCTAGAAATGAGTTTAAACAGTAAAACAAACACCTAAGTGTGTTATAAAGTCCAAAATCACTAAAGCTTGCTAGTATATCACATCGAAACACAAAGCTTGCTAGACTGACTTAAACAACCTATAAAACAGTCAAGTTTGCTAGAAAGTTTTGAAATCAACGAAGCTTGCTAGTGAACAGTGCAATCAATCATATCAACTAGTTTGCTAGAAACAAATGTACTTACAAACAAATCACTAAAGTATGCTCGAAAGTCCTAACTATATAAAAGCTTGCTAGTAAACATCATATTCAAAAATTGACAAATATCAAGCCTGCTCGGAAAGTTAAATTTCAGGTATAATAGTAAACTCTACCCGAAAAATGTGAAATACTTCAAAGCATGCTCGAAATTTATGAACTTGGACAAAAACATCTAAGTATGCTCAGAAAGGTTATAAAACATCAAACCTTACCCTAAAATACATATTCAACCTTTTTGAAGGTAAAATGCAACACTTTTTGACTTAAACACAATATCAGTTATATTTATCAATAACAATCATTGTTTAAGAGCAAATGGTGCATTAAGATATCAAATTTCAGTCGTGTTTCTTTTCAAAACAGTTTCCTTCTTTTGTTGAAAAGATCTCAAGTATGGGATCATATTGACTAAGTAGCTTTCTTAATACCTCGTTCTCAGCATTATTATGACAACATAGACAGCTTAACAGCAGGTCTAGACTTAGCATGAATTTCATCTCTTTGGTGATATGATTAATGTTCAATTTATATGCATAAAGTTAAATGGATAACGCATATTGTTTTCTGATGCTCCATATCTATTCTCAAGGCTTATTTGGCTTTCTCCAGATCACCCCAATTTGACTTTGACCCCCTGGATTTGGTTCAAAACTTTCAATGACAGAACAGTTTTAAAATTTAGATATTTCTTTTCAAATATAACAAACATATGTGAGGTTGAACGTTGGACTTACATGCCACACAAGTCGGACTAACAGGCCTTTCATTCAGAATGTTTTAAGGACTTATATGATTACCTTCACCCATGTAGTTCTAGAATTAACCCTCATGTTTGCATTTTCTTTATAAAAAATTGTGAACATTTATCAACTTTTGATTGACAAAACATTTGAAAAAAGGTAGTTCAAATTTCTTCATTGTCATTCTTTTGTAAATATTTCATTTAGGAAACCAAATACCAACGGGCTTGTGTATGACTGGATAATCACTTTTCTGCTTATCATTTGGAAAGATTTATCTTGGAACATGCATAGACAACAATGTAACTCCACATTAAGCTTAGAAAATTCTTTATGTTTATATCACCTTAGATTTTACACATCATGAGAAAGCAACCATACATGTTAATGACTGTACTAAGTGCCTTTTCAGCCTATTAAATCCATATGATTGGCTAAGTACTCAGTGTACTATCATTTCCCATATTAACACAGTTTAAAATTCAGACACCCCAATATCTCTTACTTTACTGGTAAATTGCTATCCTGTTTGACCACAAGTGGTTAACAGGACCAAAACATATAATTGAATACATGTCCTTTCAAAACAGAGTTATTGACATAATTTTAAGTGAAAGAATAGAAAACAAGTTACAATTGCCCCAAATGCTTTCAGTTTTTTCAGCTTAATGGCTATCCTTTCAATCTGAGAACAGGTGATAGAACCAAACATATACAAGTATATGCCCTTCCTACTTGAGCAAATGACATGATTTTAAGCAAAAGTAACTCTTTGAGAATTTTCATTGAAAATATTCTTTTAAGCTTCTAAAAAGCTTTGAACTGAATAGTATTATCATGTCTCTACACCATTAACAACTTGCTCTTGCATTTTCAAAATATGTTTTGATCAAACATGTTTCTTAACAATTTCCAGTCATGCATATCATTTTGACTCAGAAGCACATTTTGACACAATCACAAGCATAGCATATTCAAATCTTAACCATAAATGACATTATCAAAATGAGCAGACTTCACCCAATGCATAGTCTAACAGATCCTAACAACATCATCTGATCAGATTATTCACATATTCAAACATTCAATCATAACATCAGATAAGCATATAATCAATTTTGACAATTTAAACTACTTATCATGACATCCTATCAATCAACTGATAAATAATTATAAGCATCAATGATACCTAATTTGCACAGATAATCAGTTAAGTACATATCAGTTAACATCATAAAGTATCATAATCAAACACAACATTCACTAAGACTTTGAGAAGATAGTCAGTTTGCACAATTAAGAACACATCAAAAATCAGACTTCATTAGTGTTGATCATGCCCAGGGCTTTCAGAAGAAAGTTGAACCTGATTCTATCAAGTGGTTTTGTGAATAGGTCAGCCAAATTATCACTTGTATCAACTCTTTTAACTTCTATCAATCCTTTTTCACTACAATCTCTTATAAAATGATGTCTGATTTCAATGTGCTTTGTCTTCGAATGTTGCACAGGATTCTTAACAATAAAAGATGCAGTAGAATTATCAATGTAAATTGGGGTGTTCAGAAAATTCAAACCTTAGTCCATCATTTGATTTTGAATTCAGAGGACTTGTGCACAGCAAGCAGATGCAGCAATATACTCAGCTTCTGCAGTTGAGATTGACACTGTGTTCTGCTTCTTGCATTGCCATGACACCAATCTATCACCCAAAAATTGACAACCTCCTTAAGTGGACTTCCTACTCATATTACATCCATCATAGTTACTACATGTGTAGGCAATCAGATCAAATGACTAGTTCTTTAGATACCAAATTCCCAAATCAGGTCTTCCCTTCAAGTATCTAAAGATTCTCTTGACTGCATTCATGTGAGAAACCTTAGGACTTGACTGGAATCTTGCATAGACACACACATCAAACATGATATCAAACCTTGAAGTAGTAAGATACATCAGAGATCCAATCTTTGCTCTGTATTCATGTTCATCCACTGGCTCCACCTTTTCATCTGCTACCATCTTCTCTTTTGTATCCATAGGAATTGAAGCATTCTTCAAATAATTGCATTTGAATTTGTCTAAGATGTCCTGCACATACTTAGATTGGTAGATGAAAATTCCATCAGCTCTCAGCTGAACTTGCAATCCAAGGAAGAAGTTCATTTCTCCCATTGAGCTCATACTATACTTGTATTTCATTACCTCTTCAAACTTCATACACATCTGTTCATTGGTTGACCCAAAAATAATGCCATCCACATAGACTTGCAGCACCAACAAATCTCTACCTTTCTTCTTGTAAAAGAGGGTCTTGTCAACGGCTCCCCTTTGGAAACCATGTTCAAGCAAAAGATTTGACAACTCATCATACCAAGCTCTTGAAGCTTGATGCAATCCATAAAAGGATTTGTTTAACTTATACACCCTGTTAGGATACACTGGGTCCTCAAAACCTGGTGGTTGAGTTACATACAACTCTTGTTCTATCTTTCCATTTAGGAATGCAGATTTGACAACAAGTTGGAATACCCTTATAATCTTTGAGGCAGCATAAGCTAGGAAAATTCTTATGGCTTCAAGTCTTGCAACTGGTGCAAAGACTTCCTCAAAGTCAATCCCTTCTACTTGTAGGCATCCAAGTGCAACAAGTCTAGCTTTATTCTTAATCACAATACCCCTTTCATCTCTCTTATTTCTGAAAACCCATTTGGTTCCAACAGCATCTGTTTCTTGGCCTGCCCACAAGCTCCCAAACATGTAGATCTCTGAACTATGCCAACTCCTCTTGCATTGCTTCTACCCAACTGTTGTCCTTTAGAGCTTGAACAATATTCTTTGGTTCTATTTGGGATAGAAAGCAGGAGTAAAAACAAATGTTTGCAGATTCAGAATGACTTCTTGTAACTCTTTCATATATATTTCCAATAATGTTTTCAGAACGATGATTCTTTTCAACATAAGGGGTTTGAACAATCATATTTGCAGACACAGCAGTGTCAAGATTTGATTCATTGAGGTCTGGTTCATCAATAATCAAATAAGTTGTTTCATTGTCAACTTCAAGTGCTTCCTCATTGTTCTGCCTTGAGGTAGATGCACCATTTTTCCTAAATCTAATCTTTCAAATAAATCTTGAAACCTTGTTGTTGTAACAGCCTCCTCTCCACTGGTTTGGTTTCTTGGATCTCCCCACTCTGAACTTGATCATTCTGCATTGCTTGATTGTCTAAATTACTGTTTGCTTGATCTTGTTCTGGTGTCTGATTATGTTCTTGAACATTGTCTTGAACTTGGTCAGCATTAGCAGTTGAGGAATCCTTTATGAATGTATATTCACTTTCCTTACTAGCAACCTTGTTCCATAACTTTTCCAAGTCCAATGTTTTCTGATTTTTCTCTTCAATCACCCTAGTCTTGTAAAATGAATAATCAAAGTCTCCAGGGTAGATTTTGAAAGACTTGACTAATTTTTCAAGGTCAAACAGCCATGCTGCACCATCAGCTGTGTTGAACTAATTTTCATTAATGACCACATCAGATGATTCAATAAAAACTAAATGATCTTTCACATATACCCTGTAGGCCTTTGAGTGTGTAGAGTAGCCAACAAAGAAGCAATCCAAGGATTTAGCTTGAACTTTGATTAAATAATCCTAGGTGTTCAAGAGTGAACATTTGCATCTAAAAGGCTTGAGAAACTGGATATAGGGCTTTCTGTTAAAGAAGATTTCATAAGGAGTCTTGTTGTTCCTTTTATTAAAAAGTACCATGTTCTGAACATAGCAGGTTGTGTTGATGGCTTCAGCCCAAAATGTATCTGGTAGGTTAGCATATGCTAGCATGGTTCTTGCAGCTTCAATCAGTGTTCTGTTTCTTCTTTTTGCAACACCATTCTATAAAGGAGTTCTAGGAGCTGAGAATTGTTGAAGTATTCCCTTTTCCGCACAAAAAACTTCAATAACTCCATTTTTGAACTCTGTACCATTGTCACTTCTCATCACTATAACCCTTTTATCCAGTTGATTCTCAATCCTTGTCACACACCCTTTAATCAACTCTGCAGTCTCATCCTTTGTACTCAGGAAATAAACCCAAGTATATCTTGAGTAATCATCAATGATCACAAGACAATACCTTTTCTTTCCTATGCTTGGGACACTCACGGGACCAAAGAGATCCATGTGAAGCATTTCAAGCACTTAACCAATTGAGTTGCTGAGTTTTGTCTTATGAGAAGACTTGTGTTGCTTGCCCTTTTGGCATGAGATACAGTTATCATCCAATCTGAACTCTCTTGTAGGTAGGCCAATTACATGCTCACCCTTCACAAGTTTGTTCATGTTCTTCAGATTCACATGACAGAATTTCCTATGCCACAGTTTTGCTCATTTATAGTGGCTTTGGAAACAAAACAGGTACCTCCCATTGAAACAGCATCCTTCATGTTAAGTTCATATAAATTACCATTTCTTGGGGTCATCATCATGATCATTTCCGGAGGGATTACATACTCTGGTCTTAGAACAAAACAGTGAGACTCATCAAATCCCACTTTATAACCCTTGTCACACATCTAGGATATGCTCAAGAGGTTATACTGTAACCCCTTAACATAGAAGAAATTGTCAAATGTGACTTTTCCATTTTTCAAGATACCATTTTCAACAATTCTATCTCCCTTCTCATCACTACCAAATGCTATTGGACCTTCAAAATTCTCTTCATAGTTAACAAGTGACTTCTTGTAATAGGTCATGTGCCTGGAACACCCACTCTCCATATATCGTACTTCACTAAGTGGAGTGGATGGTTCCTGCACAAATCAAAAGAGATTGATTAGTTGGGTGATGAAGTGCAAGCTATTTCAACTTTCAAATCATCAGATTCATTAACAGTAGCAACATTGAGAGTGAGTGTGATGGGTTCAGGATCTTCATGAGTAATCTCAACATTATCTGAATTATCTATTTCATAACGACATTCTCTTGGAGTTTTCACAAATGATGTTGGGAATTGGCAATCATCCAATAGATTGACACACTCTTGGACTGCATAGTCAATTGGTCTTGAATATTCTCTCACTTAAGTATTCTTCTCCTCCTTAGCTTCAACCTTAGGTTTCCAAAGAAATCCTTGAGGTTCATAACCATGTTTCAACAATAACTTTTCATCACCAGTTAGTTCAGTTGGTTTCTTTCTTGAGAAAACATTTTTCTTTTCTTTCTTATCAGCACTTGGTGATCCTTGAGAATCATCAGACTTAAATGAATTTGTGTCGTGTTTGGGGATAAATCTCAAGGGTTGAAAGTGTTGGAATTACGTGTGCCCGAGACACATACTTATACTAATGTGGCTAACTGTGTTTGATCCAAGTCGGGTCATACCCAATAACAAGCTAGACGACACCAAATGTATTCTTTAATGATTTGATCATTTAAACGAATACCGAACACTACGTGTTTAGAAAATTGGTTTTCTAAACAAACACACTTGAGGATTTAAATAAATTATCTGGATGATTTGTTTATATAAATTAATTATTTAATTGGTTAAATAATTACATAAATGTATGTGCATTTTATAAAATGAGTTTTATAAAATAATTGGAGATGTTTTAAATGGTTAAAACAAAACAAAAAAAAAAAAAAAAAAAAAAAAATAATAATATCAAAACCGGCCACCCCATGTGGGTGGAAGGTTTGTCCTTTTATGCCTTGTCTCCATGTGATGACAACTTTATCCATCTCCAATAAGATTACATGCATTTTGGGGTCTTGAGGGTGTGCATTATTATTCAAATTTTGAATCAAGAAAACCTATCTATCTCTCTCTCAAACTCACGGCTCAAGGTGGGCAATTTTGGGGGTCTTTGGGAGCTCATATAGTGTTCAATAAATCCTAGCAATCACTTGGTGTTGTCTCAAATAGCTTGGGGTATCACACTCTTGAGGTCTTCTTCTTTGGAGGCTTGCCATTCATCCACCATCATCTTCAACAACTTGCTTGTTCTTCTAAAGGTAGAAGAAGGTACAATTTACATTTTGTGAGCATCTTGTTCTTGTAATTTTGATCCTTGTTCATTGGGTTTTAGTTTTAACATAATGGTATGTTTATAACAAGTTTTAAAATCTAAGCTTCCGTTGCGTCTTCTAGTTAAATTTGGTTAACTTGAACTTTGATAATCTTGTATAAAACCCAACAATGGCATCAAGAGCCGGTTACAAGGACTTATGCTCCTTGCATGTTCATAGATTTCGGGTTTTTTCATGGGTGAAAAAAGGGGTCCGAAATTTTTGGTGGATTTTACCCCTCATGGTTTTGTAAGATCTTGACATGCATGCAAAGATCTTAGGAAACCATTATTAACATTTGGATGTTGAAAAAAAATAAAAATAAAAAAATAAGATTTGGCCGTAGCCTCTTGGGGGGGGGGGCCGATTCTTTTGGAGTTTTTGGGCATTGGTTGCTTAGGTTGCATGCTTAGAACATTTGGTATGTTTGGATGTGTCATAACCGAAACCTAGACCTTGGATGTGTTGATTGTTGTTTGTGTATGTTGATTATGTTTATTATTCAATATGGTTGTAATAATTCATAATCTTAGGCTTGTGTAATTTATTTATTCATAAGTTGGTTTGTAATAAATAGATTAGTTGCATTTTCTTTTTTTTAGAAAAATATGTATTAGGATACATTTTGTAAAAATTGAAGATGCAAGAATTGGTGGATTTGGGCCTTGGACCGAAATTTTGGGCTTGTTGGGCCTCACCGGCCCATCATGGGATTCAAGCCCATTAGGCCCATAAATTTCACTCTTGGGCCCAAGAAGACTTTTGGAAGTTTGGAGCCCATTAACAAGCCCAACAAGAACACAACAACTTGGAAAGGATACTTGAAGCATTTGGATGCAAGGTCAAGTGGGAGTCAACATTCCATCCTTGTGTCATGTTTTGTCCCTTAGGTGTGACTTATGACCTATACTTGTTTCGGCTAACAAGTATGGTCAAACTTAGCGGTTCTCGGTTATGACTATATTTTGCATGTGTTTGCTTGGTTGTTTGTTTTACTTATTGTAATGTGTGGTTGATAGATATTAGGATATCCAAACCGTCACATAGGAACGACAACAAGCATAAAACGGGTTCTAATATATATTTGGTAATATCGCGTCAATTAGTTTAATTAAATGGGTTTATTAAAACTAAGCGATTACTCACATATAATAAAATTGGTTTTATTATAACTTGAACCTTGAAAATTGGTTTTCAAAATCGCCATATTGCTAAATGCATGTTAGGATATGGCATAATGTTTTTCAAACTAGAATATTGGAAAACTTAAAATCCCTTTTTCATAATTACCAAGGAAACAAGTCTTACACCATCCTTTTGTATGACACTTAACGTATTAGGGAACTTTAAATGGGATAAAGGTCACCTAACCATTTTGAGCAAACTAATATACTTAGGGTAATATTAACATATTTGTGGGATAAAGGTCACCTAACCACTTGTATGTTAATCTTACATGTTTATACAAGTAGGACGACTTGAATTGGAAACCATGTGATAAAGGTCACCTAAGCATGGGGTCCAATGGTGTTGATGGGATAAACATGCCAACACGAAATAAGGATTTCGAATGGTCCCATACCTCTAGAAGTTGCAAAGGGTTGCAATTGTCAAGATTGACTACCTTGTTAAATCAAATAACGGGATAAAGGTCACCTAACCGAAATTTGATTTATCGTTGGATTCTAGAATTTAATTATTATTTTAAAATTTGGAATAAAAGGGTATTAATAATTAAATTGTTTATAATACTAAAATAAAACTTTGTTAAATTTTGTAGATGGCCGCTAACAATGCAAACACCTCTACCCATAACACCCGTAACCTATCCTTAAGAACCATCCTTGAAAAGGATCGTCTAAACCATAATAACTTTATGGATTGGTATCGCAACTTAAGAATAGTTCTCAAACAAGAAGAGATATCATATGTCTTAGACGATCCCATTCCCGATGAGCCTAACGTGGAAGATGAGGAGGCGTATAACGATTGGGTCAAGTACACCAAAGATTCGGTGCAAGCCTCTTGCCTCATGTTAGGGACTATGATTCCCGAAATCCAAAAGGATTTCGAGCATCATGGGGCATACGACATGATAACTCAATTGAAGGAAATGTTTCTTCAACAAGCTAGAGCGGAACGTTTCGAAACGGTTCGAGCGTTTCATGCATGTCGTATGGAGGAAACCCAAAGCGTCTCATCTTATGTCCTAAAGATGAAAAGCTACATTGAAAAGCTTCGTAGGTTGAATTGTCCCGTCTCAAATGAGTTGGCTACGGATTTGATCCTCAACTCTTTGACCAAAAGGTTTGAAACCTTTGTCATGAACTATAACATGAACGGGTGGGACAAAAGCATTGGTGAGCTTCACGCAATGCTAAGAACGGCCGAAGCGGGAATGGGTAAAAGGGTTTTACCCGTTCTAACAATCAATGAAGGGAAAAGGGGACATAACTCCAACCCCAAAGCAAGTGCTGCTAAGGGCAAGGGCCACGTCCAAGGAAAGGGAAAGAGGAAAGCCATCACGCCCATCAAACCGAAGGAAAAGAAGCAAAAGGTTGCGGCGCAAGATCCATGCTTTGAGTGTGGAGAGATAGGTCATTGGAAAAGGAATTGTCCGACCTATCTCAATGCGTTAAAAGATAAGAGGGATGCGGGGCATACCTCAGGTATTATCTTTACTATACATATTGAACTAAATGTTATTTCTTCAAATACATGGGTACTTGATACCGGATGTGGAACTCACATTTGCAATTTGTTGCAGGGGTTCAAAAGAAGTAAACAACTCAACAAAGGGGACATTAGTCTCTTTATGGGCAATGGAGCAAGAGTTGAAGTCCAAGCCCAAGGAGACTACTTGTTAAAGCTTCCAAGTGGTTTGGAAGTAATTTTGAAGAATGTTTTGTATGCTCCTAAGTTAAGGAGAAACATTATTTCCGTGTCTCTTTTAAAACAATGTGGCTTTGATCTTAAATTTATAAATTGTGATATTCATGTTTTGATGAATGGCATGTTTTATTTTAAAGCTATACCCATGAATGGTATATATGAAATAGATCAAAGTGGTATGTCACATAGTAGTTCAATGTACAATGTCAACACCAAGAAACTCAAGAAGGACTTGGGTGATTCCTATCTTTGGCATTGTCGCCTTGGACATATAAGCAAGAATCGCATGCAAACTCTTCGCAAGAGTGGTATTCTAGAAACAAATGAGTATGATTCATTTGATGTATGTGAATCTTGTTTACAAGGCAAAATGACAAAGCAACCCTTTAATAAAACTTTTGAAAGGTCAAAAGAATTATTGGGTATCATACATTCGGATGTATGTGGTCCTTTTAGACCAATGACTAGGAATGGTGAAAGATACTTCATTACCTTTATTGACGATTATAGTCGATATGGTTATGTGTACTTAATGAAACACAAAGATGAAGCTTTTGAAATGTTCAAAGACTTCAAAACTGAAGTAGAAAGACAACTCAAGACCACAATCAAAGTACTTCGTAGTGATAGAGGAGGTGAATACCTAAGTGGTGTTTTTCAAGATCATCTTAAGAGTTGTGGAATTATTTCACAACTTACTCCACCTGGAACACCACAACATAATGGTGTGTCTGAAAGGAGAAATCGTACCCTATTAGATATGGTTCGATCGATGATGGCTAGAAGCACTTTACCTCTATCATTTTGGGGCTATGCTTTACTTTCCGCTGTTCGCATATTGAATATGGCTCCAACCAAGAAAGTGGAGAAGACACCTTTTGAAGTATGGCATGGAAAGGCTCCATCGCTATCATTCTTAAAAGTTTGGGGTTGTGAAGCTTATGTAAAGCAATACACCCCAAACAAATTAGAAGTCCGATCCACTAAGTGTATCTTTATAGGTTATCCTAAAGATGATTTAGGATATTACTTTTACGATCCTAGTGAGCAAAATGTTATTATTGCTCGAAAGGGTAAGTTCTTGGAAACTAAGTTCCTTGAGGAAGGAACTAATAGTAGAACAGTGAAATTTGATGAGGATCAAGAATCACAAGATGATACACAATTGGTTGATACTAGCACTCAACAAGAGGTTGTTGAAAGTGATCAAGTGGTTGATCAAAACACACAAAACGTTCGCAGATCTGGTAGAATTAGCAATCCACCTGAAAAATATGGATTTTTTGTAGAAGGTTGCTACGTGGTAGATTCGGATGAACCGACCACATACCGTGATGCAATGTCCAAGAATGATTGTGACAAATGGCTTGAAGCCATGAACGTTGAGATGCAATCCATGTATGACAACCAAGTTTGGGAATTGGTTGAACCACCACTCAACTCCAAAGCTGTTGGAAGTAAGTGGGTTTTCAAAAGGAAAACTGATATGCATGGAAACTTGGATACTTATAAAGCAAGACTTGTAGCTAAAGGTTTCACTCAAACTCAAGGGGTTGATTATGATGAAACTTTTTCGCCTGTGGCAATGCTAAAGTCTATTAGGATATTATTTGCCATAGCTGCACATTATGATTATGAAATCTGGCAAATGGATGTCAAGACCGCTTTCCTAAATGGATATCTTGAGGAAGATGTCTATATGGTTCAGCCTGAAGGTTTTGTCGATCCAAAACATCCTAATAAAGTATGCAAGTTAAAGAAATCAATCTATGGATTGAAACAAGCATCTAGAACTTGGAATCATCGTTTTGATGAAGAAATCAAAAGTTTTGGATTCATCAAGAACGCTGATGAGGCTTGTGTGTATAAGAAAGCTAGTGGGAGTATAATTACCTTCTTAGTATTGTATGTCGATGACATTCTACTATTTGGAAATGACATTCCAACCATGGAAAGCGTTAAGGCTTGGCTTGGAAGTAGATTTTCCATCAAGGATCTAGGTGAAGCTGCCTATATTTTGGGAATAAAGATCTATAGGGATAGGTCAAGGCGCTTGATAGGTTTGAACCAAAGTACATACATTGATAAGATCTTGAAAAGGTTCAAGATGGAAAACTCCAAGAAAGGTTTTGTACCTATTCAAAGAGGGACCATATTGAGTTCAGCTCAATGTCCAAACTCAAAGGGTGAGCAAGAGATGATGAAACAAATCCCATATGCTTCTGCTATAGGATCCATCATGTATGCGATGATATGTACTAGACCGGATGTGTCATGCGCTTTGAGCATGACAAGCAGATATCAACAGAATCCAGGAAACAGTCATTGGATGGCTGTTAAGAGCATATTGAAATACCTTAGGAGAACTAAGGATATGTTTCTGATATATGGATCTGGTGAGGAGGAACTCGCTATAAAAGGTTACACGGATGCGAGCTTCCAAACTGATCGAGATGATTCTCGATCACAGTCTGGGTATGTGTTCACTCTTAATGGAGGAGCTGTCTCTTGGAAGAGCTCAAAACAGGAAGTGGTAGCATTGTCCACTACAGAATCAGAATACATCGCCGCTTCATTGGCAGCTCAGGAAGCTGCATGGTTGAAGAAATTCATTACTGATCTAGGGGTGGTCTCTTCCATTCAAGACCCCCTAGAAATCTTTTGTGACAACGAGGGTGCGATTGCACAAATCAAGGAACCTCGTTCGCACCAAAAGACAAGGCACATAGAGCGGAGATTCAACTACATAAGGGATGAAGTTGAAAAAGGAAAGATATGTATTCGCAAAGTTGGAACTGATCAAAATCTTGCGGATCCATTCACGAAGCTCCTAGAAAGACCGAAACATGAGCGTCATGCGAGTGGCTTAGGACTTCGATATTCTAGTAATTGGATTTGATCTATTTTGTATTAAAGTTTAAAAGACTTTTGTAATTTAACTCTTTTATATGATTATGGAATCTTGAGTTAAATTCTGATTTTGCATGTTTAATCCATGAATAAGTTATCTTATTCTAAAAGTCCGTAGTCGATCACATTTGTGGGAACAAATATGAAGCAAGACTATTATGAACTAGGATTGGTGGATATTCATGAGGAATGAATATGGAGCATAGGTTTGCTGCCAAGGTTCATAGATATTTGTGGGATACAAATATTGGACTGACCCGCTCTCAATATTACTACATGGAGTCGATTGACTTGATCATTAGTAATTTTGAGTAAAGGAGAATTTCATATTATCCTTAGACCTGAGATGTATACTGGGTCTTGATTTTCACCAAGTATTACACTTTGACTCTCCCCTTCGCTATTCGTAAAAGATGGTACATAAGGATGAGCTCAGGTGGAGTATAAAAGTGATAGTGAGAGGCGTATACAGTCAAGAAGGAATTTGTTCCTCTTATGTGTTGAGAGTTTAGATGTCTAAGGCCTGATAAAGTTGAATTGTAAAGAGAATGATCGCCTATGTCTCTTAGATCCAACATGACATCTAGTAACAAAGGGATATAATGATAGATTCACCTAAATCATATCAAGTAAGGAACTTGAAGGGATGATGTTATTGAATGGCACTTCGTCAAACACATTAGGGGTGGTGAACTGTTGTTAGGCGGTATTCACCACTTGCATTAATTTTCTATGTATCTCGTGCAAGTGGGAGATTGTTGGAATTACGTGTGCCCGAGACACATACTTATACTAATGTGGCTAACTGTGTTTGATCCAAGTCGGGTCATACCCAATAACAAGCTAGACGACACCAAATGTATTCTTTAATGATTTGATCATTTAAACGAATACCGAACACTACGTGTTTAGAAAATTGGTTTTCTAAACAAACACACTTGAGGATTTAAATAAATTATCTGGATGATTTGTTTATATAAATTAATTATTTAATTGGTTAAATAATTACATAAATGTATGTGCATTTTATAAAATGAGTTTTATAAAATAATTGGAGATGTTTTAAATGGTTAAAACAAAACAAAAAAAAAAAAAAAAAAAAAAAATAATAATATCAAAACCGGCCACCCCATGTGGGTGGAAGGTTTGTCCTTTTATGCCTTGTCTCCATGTGATGACAACTTTATCCATCTCCAATAAGATTACATGCATTTTGGGGTCTTGAGGGTGTGCATTATTATTCAAATTTTGAATCAAGAAAACCTATCTATCTCTCTCTCAAACTCACGGCTCAAGGTGGGCAATTTTGGGGGTCTTTGGGAGCTCATATAGTGTTCAATAAATCCTAGCAATCACTTGGTGTTGTCTCAAATAGCTTGGGGTATCACACTCTTGAGGTCTTCTTCTTTGGAGGCTTGCCATTCATCCACCATCATCTTCAACAACTTGCTTGTTCTTCTAAAGGTAGAAGAAGGTACAATTTACATTTTGTGAGCATCTTGTTCTTGTAATTTTGATCCTTGTTCATTGGGTTTTAGTTTTAACATAATGGTATGTTTATAACAAGTTTTAAAATCTAAGCTTCCGTTGCGTTTTCTAGTTAAATTTGGTTAACTTGAACTTTGATAATCTTGTATAAAACCCAACAGAAAGTTCTTTTTGTCAGCAGTTACAGACTTCTTGGGTGATTTGCTTCTTCTGAATTGTTCAGCCACATGTTTCATGGGTTTCACATCAGTTTTCTTTTCCTTATTAACCTTCTTTGCTGCCTTCTGAACATTTCCATTCATAGTTTCCTTTCCACACACCTTTCCTTTTTCCCAGGTATTCATCATACTTCTATTTATACAGAACAAATTCTTACCCAAATTTTGTCTCATCTGGAAAATGAAAGGGTTTGAAGTTGAGCCTTTCATTGCAAGAATCAGTGTGCTGACCATATTCATCAAATTTTTGCACCACACTTTTTCTTTGAATCTTTCATGATCACTTCCCTTCTTGAATCTCTCACTTGGTCTAGGTGGTTTGACACCAAGTGATTTCTGAGTCTTCAACCCATCAAAGTCAATTGAAAAAGGAACAAATTCTTCTATCTTGATATCTTTTCTTTCAATCTTGCTCTTCACGAAAGTGATTTTCTTCAAGCTTAGTGGTTCTTCATCCAGGCTTCCCTTATGCCTTGATTGTCTCTTCTCATACTCCTCCATGGTTTCAACTTCACCAATGTCAAATACTTCATGGCTTGAGAAAACTGGATAAACTGGAATGAAGTTATCACTAATGACTGTTTCATCTGCCTTTTTCATTTTCTTTTCTTCTAACCTCTTCAATAGAGTTCTGCTTGGTGGTCTGGCAGCATTGTAACAAACCTTTTTCCTTTCACATATGTCAAAGGACACATGTTTTTTCTTCATTCTTTCATTGTGTTTCTTCATATTTGGTGTCATAGGTGGCAATAATGGAAGTTTCTCTACTGATTCTGGTTTCTTTAGTCTTTTGTTTCTTTCAGCAGCCTTGATCTCTTCATCTGTGATCTGATCACTTAATTCACTCAAATCATCCATATTTAGATCATCATAATCAAAGTCATACTTAGAGACTTGTTATCCAATAGAGTTCTCTTCCCTTACTTCCTCCTTTACCACAAATTCTCCCTCTTCATTTCCTTCTACCATCTTGTACATATCAATGAACTCTTCTTTATCTTGAAAAACATCTCTAAACTGTTGAAGATATCCATCTCTCTTTTCTTTGTCGGCCTTGGGTAAAAAGTTGTTGTTGAATGGTGGAGGAACAACTTTATACTTATATTCATCTTTTATTTTGTTCATTATCCACAGATGTTTCCTGTAGACACCAAATTCTTCAAAAATTCATTCTCAACATGTAGCTTTGTGTTTTGAACCATATCTTCAATAATCATCTTCTTCAAACCATCTATCTCATTTATGTATCTCTGCTGAGCACTATAGCTACTTACACAATCATCTTCCAAGCTTTTAATTTTCGCTTCACTGATTTGATCACTTGCTTGGTACCCATTGATTATGCTTTGTTTTGTAAAGCACTCACCCTCTAGCTTTCATACTTTTACAGTCAAAACATTAATTATTTCATGTTAATCAATTGTAGAAGTTGATTGTACCTGAGAAGATAATGTTTCAGTCTCCTTTCTAGCAATAGCCATAAATGTAACATTTGCACTCGTGATATCATCAGCATGGTCACTCCAATCAAAATTCCCTTCATGCTAAGGGGAAACAACAACATTCCCTTGGTTTCAGGGTTGATTCTGATTGTTTCTGTTGGGATTGTTTGGGGCATTTTGGGCGTTTTGATTGTTTCTTTGAAAGTTTTGGTTCTGTGGCACAACTTGTTGATTGTTCATTAGAGCTTCCTGGAAGTTGTTGAAATTGGAATTGTTGTTGTAGTTGTTGGGATAGTTGTTGTTGAAGTTGTTGTTTCTCTGCTGGTTTTGTTGGTATTGCAGCTGACTTCTTGGCTGATTCTGGAACTGATTCATCTGATGATTTCTTGGTTGGTTGCATTATCTGGCAAAATGACCAGGCTGTTGGAAATTATAACAAATGGCTTTAGACTTATCAAAACCAATCCTCTCATTAGGCACTGATATAAGTGATCTACTAGTCCTATTGTATAACCTTTTGCTTCTAAGAGCCAACATAGCAGCCTGCCACTTGATGTCCATATCTTCAAGGTCATAAACATCTATTTGCTCCAAGTCATCTTGGATGACACTTGTGTGAATCAAGTTTATAGCAACAAATGCATTATATGAATCGATAAACATGGAGAAAAAGCTTGAATTTCATTCCCTTGTTCACTGCTTCCACCACCATATGGCACATGTCCACTTGTCACTGGGGTAGATTCATTGTCATCAATAAGTTACACATTGAATCTTGACTGACTGCCTTAGTGACTTTTACTCCCACCAATGAAAGATTTAGGTGTTTCAACACCAAGATCATTTGGTTCCTCAATGATGGGAATCTGTTGTTGATTCTTTGTGCATAGGTTTCTCATGGGTGCAATTAGGGCATTTGACACATGAAAGCATGGCTTCTCCTCCTTGATCATTTCGTTTTCGGTCATCTCAATCTCAGCAGCTTGGAGGAAATAGATCACCTCATTCAACTTAGGTGCTTCAAAGTTGGTCTTTTGAAGGATGAATTTGCTGGCTGTATACCACTCCTTTGGCATTGAGTTCAACAGCTTTGTGGCCAAATCCAGGTTTGTCATTACATAATCAGTTGTTCGAAGGTCATTCAGAATTGCTAAAAATCTCTCAAGAATTGACTTCAATCTTTCTCCATCCTTGTACTTGAATCTCTCAAGTTGTTGCTTGAGTCTTTGTTTCTTGATATTTTTCAGCTCAGTGTTTCCTTCAAACATCTCAAGGATTGCATCATAATATCCTTAGTTGTTGTTTGATGTGCAACCTTGGTTAAAATATCCCATGACAGTCCCAGCATGATCATAGCTAGAGCCCTGTCATTAATCTTTTTCATTCTTTCAGCCACGGCTTGATTTGGATTTGCTCAATCAGCAACATATGGACCAGTTTTAATTGAGTTCCACATGTCCACGTCATTGTAACATACAGTTTCCTCAAACAAGACTTTCCATTTCATAAAATTCTCCTGCCCATACAGTCTCTGAATTTTGTTAGTGGATACTTCTTGCTCTTCAAAACCAGACATTTTGGTATTTTGAAAAACAAAAAAAGAGAGTAGCTAAAACAAAGTAAAAATTGAGTTTTGAAAATAATCAGATCTGAGAATATAATCTTCAGATCTGATGTATCTGGTTTGATTGGAGCAAGATTAAGCAATAAAGATGAAACTTTAATTGAAATAAGTAAAAGAAGACACTGGAAATTTGTAGATCAAGAAAAGAATGAAGAACAGAGCAGCTGATGTCACTCTTCTATGAAATAGTGTTCTGCTTACGTCATCTTTCTTCTTCAGATCTTCAAATAGCAACAATTTCTTCACCCGAATCAGCAACGAACAAGCTCTAATAAATGTGTCGACAAACGAATTAATGACAGTTGCTATTTTGGGTAAGAACTGTTTGTTAACGGCGGAATCAGAAACAAACAGGGTTGTTGCTTGAGGATAAATAAAATGTAACAAACGCAAACAATCACTCAAAAGATTTCCATTTATATAAATAGTTCATACAAATGATAATCGATTAGGGTGTCTTGTTTGGAAAGTTAATCCGTACAATCCTAGGACAGCCGTCACACTCAATATCACAAAATATTCTTTTAGGTCTGAAGAGAGTAAAGGCTGAAATCCGTGTCTCTTATCCGTGGTAGGCGTGCCCTAAATTATTCTATTTATAGGCCTGCTACCACCTGATAGCTGTCCTATCTTCTAGAAACCATAATGATTTATTCATATTCAAAATACATATTCAGAAATATACTTAGTGTAAAAACAGGTCTTCCGGGTAGACTTTGTTTCAGATGTCTTCTCCGAGTAGGCTTGTGCCTTTTGTCTTTTACGAGTAGACTTGGTAACCTGAAAGTGTGCTGGAGAACATGTGACATTCGTGACAAAACGAGGTATACCTTATTCATTACGTAGCGAGTAAACGATAAATCGGTTAGTTCGAGTGCGAAAAATAGCGAATAAACGAGTAACACTCGTTTTCGCGCTATTTTTCGCACTCGAACTAGTTTTCTTGCGAAAAACCAAACCCGAATTAAATTTTGGACCGACATTTACGCGTGACACGAATACCGAGGCGCCATTGGGCCTTTAATCTTTGCGGCCGCAAGTTGGGGGCATTTCCCCCTTTAATATATATTATATATCAAGAACGTTCAAGACCCATTTGTACACCAATTTTAAGACCATTTTCTGGCAAACTCTTCCAACCTTAAAACCCTGTAAAATACCAAGGTAAAACTTGATTTTTTATGAACTTTTGATCGAGTTTTCATCATGTTACAATCTTATAAACATGTCTTGATTAGTTTTAAACATGTTTAACCATCTAAAAACCATAAAAATCAACAAAAATCATGTTTTGATGTTAAACATGTTTACAAAACAGAAACATATAGATTTTTGGTCAAAAACGCGGATTAGAACATAAATATAACGTTTTTACGGTTTGAAAGTTCTGTTTGAAACCAAAACCGAAACCCTAGTTAACAAAGCTATTCAATGGATGATTTATGCTTGGTTTGATGTTATATGATATGTAGATACACTGAGTTTGCAACCATGACCCGGAAATTTGTTTAAACTATCGAAAATCACCGAAAACCGACAAGGTAATACCGTATTACTCGTTTAGGGGCTGTTTGTTCTTTGATTGTGACATGCTTGTTTTTAGGTTATGAAACTTTGCAAGATCATTAGAGATCACATAAGTGAGTCCCTGTTCAAATTTTGATGTTTTGATGTTAAAAATGTTTACAAAACAGAAGCATATAGATTTTTGGTCAAAAACGCGGATTAGAACATAAATATAACGTTTTTACGGTTTGAAATTTCGGTTTGAAACCAAAACCGAAACCCTAGTTAACAAAGCTGTTCAATGGATGATTTATGCTTGGTTTGATGTTATATGATATGTAGATACACTGAGTTTGCAACCCAGGACCCGAAAATTTGTTTAAACTATCGAAAATCACCGAAAACCGACAAGGTAATACCGTATTACTCGTTTAGGGGCTGTTTGTTCTATGATTGTGACATGCTTGTTTTTAGGTTATGAATCTTTGCAAGATCATTAGAGATCACATAAGTGAGTCCCTGTTCAAATTTTGATGTTTTGATGTTAAACATGTTTACAAAACAGAAACATATAGATTTTTGGTCAAAAACGCGGATTAGAACATAAATATAACGTTTTTACGGTTTGAAAGTTCGGTTTGAAACCAAAACCGAAACCCTAGTTAACAAAGCTGTTCAATGGATGATTTATTCTTGGTTTGATGTTATATGATATGTAGAGACACTGAGTTTGCAACCCAGGACCCGGAAATTTGTTTAAACTATCGAAAATCACCGAAAACCGACAAGGTAATACCGTATTACTCGTTTAAGAGATTTTTGTTCTTTGATTGTGACATGCTTGTTTTCAGGTTATGAAACTTTGCAAGATCATTAGAGATCACATAAGTGAGTCCCTATTCAAATTTGGTAATTTTTCTATAAACGGAGAATATTTGGCGAATTTATTACCGTTTATTGGCGTTTATTTGGGAAAAATAATTAAAACTCTTGAAAAATTATGAAATTTGGCTTGGAAACGATAAATGTTATTGTAAGATCAATGGAAAAATTTGAGAATATTTGGAGATATCTAAGTAATTTTTGTGAAATTGTGTTTTAATCGAGTTTTAATAGCCGAAAAACATGCAAAAAGGCATTTTGGTCAAAGAGTTAGATTCTGGAGATTTTTTCAGGAACTATGTGGTGATATTTAGACCACTTGGTAAAATTATCGGATTTTTTGGATGTCGTTTGGTATAAACGGACTATTTATTACTTAATTATAACACATTAAATGAATTTTTATAAATAGATAATTAATCATAAAATTTCTGAAAATATTTTTATAAACTTCTCCATATTTTAATTTATTTTACAAAAATTTCCATAATTTATATATAAGTACATAATTAGTTATGATTAATCAAAGATTTAAACTATAATTGTTTTAACGAAACCGATAGTTTTGTGTTTAACGGACTGACTGGTATGTCAAAATGTCAAAAGTGGTCAAATATCGTATTTATGGATGAAATTAATAAAAACAAAATTTTTACGAGAATTCCGGACAATTCGGGTGAATTGTGCGTGTTTTGTATAATCAAATCCGTAAGAAAACGGAAACGAACCCTACGATCAATCTAGATACCGAAACTTCAAAATACTTTTATAAATCAAATCATTTATTCGATCAATATGTTTACTTAAGTTTATGTGATCTTACCTAATCCCGAAACGCATAAACGATCAACTTGGCTAGGCTCAGAAAACGGTGAAACTGAGCCAAATCTGGTTTTGAATATTTCATAGTGTACAACGTCACAATCTAAGACTATGGTCATGTTCTGGGCCTAACAGCTATACCCACACTAGTTATACAGCCCGATTTAGCTTAAACATTGTACTAGTATTAACAGTACGATATCGGTTAAAGGAGTCAAGCTATAATCGAGGCACCTTACTTACTAATACATATTATCTGCTCAAACTACCAAAAGGTGAGTTTCATGACCCCACTTTCTAAATTGTTTTACAAACTTTTAGGGTGGAAAGCATTTTTACATATACTTATACACTTGAAAACGTGTGATGATGTGAATTGTCTAAGTACTAACACTTGAAAGTCCACACAAACACAAGTGATTAACTTCGTGCCGATTACGTGTGGATAGTACTATCGGTTTAACAAACCCAACTGACAGGGCTGGAGGGGTATGCCGGAACATGTTAACCCAGTTGCACATTGTCATTAAACTTGTTACATTCTGCTCAGTGGTGTTAGAAATAGTACATACTTGGGGCAAAGTGGTTGTTAAATGCCAACAAAAGTGCATGGGCAGGGGGTGGCCATGTGTTATAGCTCGTTTTGGTTTCACTTGTGGCTTAGTATAAAAACAGCATACACATACATACGTACATACTTACTATGAACTTTACGAACTCGTATTCTGATTTTGTTCGTACTCGTGAAACTTGAAACTCACCAACTAGACGTAGTCGTTTTAACATGCTTGTCAGGTAAGCCGAAGTTGGAATGAATTGCTTAAGTGCTTGGTGTTAGAAGCAAAGTTGAATAGCTGTGAATAGATGCAAATACAGAGTAATGAATAAGAAGCCCGTGAACTGGTTATGTTATTTTCATCTAGTTTATAAACTTAGTACCTACCAATATAACATGATGTAAATTAGTATGTTGAATTTCTTTATAAACAATGTGGTTGATACCAGTATTATCTGTTATATTCCCGAATTACGCTTCCGCAACTACCTAGTCGGGGTGTGACAAAACAGTTCTCTGGGTAGACTTTACTTAGATATTTTCCTAAGAAAATACTCACCTAGCAAACTTCTATCTTCTTGACCATATCAAACTTTGCCCGATATAATCTAACGAGCAAACTTGTTCTTCAGAGATCCTTTCAACTCTTTGCTTGTGAATAACTTATTAGTCAAGCCATGTGTGCTGGTAACACTGTAGCTTACTCGGAGTTGAACCTTTCTCGACGAAGTCCTTAGGATTATTTTTTTATCAACTTTCATCAGTCATGCTCGGATCACTGTTTTATTAATGTACCTTGCTAGATCTTCCAAGTACTTGGCTTCAAAAGCTTGGTGAACCAAGAGCCTACTCGGAAGTAAACCTTACTTGGCTATAAAGAACAACCTTGCTTGACATAGTGAACTCTGCTCGGATTGACACTAAAGTAGACTTCTGGAAGATAACTCTGCTCGAAGAACAAAATACCTTGCTAGGATAAGTAAACCTTGCTCAGGAATCCAAGTGTGCTCGGATTCCATACTTAGCCATTTCTGGGGAGGTTGAGAAGATTCCAATCTTCCTTAATCATCCTTAAGTCATTTCAAGTCAAATTCTTGACTCAACAAATGATATTCTAGAGAAGTTCATTATGGCTGACTTAATGTCGACCAGCACTCCTATTCCTTTTAATCAAGGACTCGGTCCTGATCTCACCAGGTAGAAGGTTGACGAGACCCTTTACCGTTCCATGATCGGCTCTCTCATGTATCTCACTGCACACAGGCTAGACATCATGTATCCTCCATGTTTGTGAGCCCGATATCAATCCAATCCAAAAGCCTCTCACCTGACGTTGGTGAACCGGATTCTTCGGTATCTAAAGAGATGTCCAGGGGTCGGTCTTTGGTATCTAAGAGACGATTTTTTTGAGCTAAGAGCCTATTCTGATTCAGATTATGGTAGTTACAAACTAAAATCTACCACCGCCGGTTGTCAATTTTTTGATAGCAGGTTGGTGACATGACAGTGTAAGAAGCATATAACTGTATCGCTCTCTACCTATAAAGCTAAGTACGTGGATGCATCCAGTTATTCTTCTCAGGTTCTATGGATTCAACAACATATGCTCGATTACGGTTTGAAATTTCTTACTACTCCCATATATGTAGATAACACTGCTGCAATCTCCATAACAAAAACCCCGGTAAATCACTCTAAAACTAAACATATAGATATACGGTATCACCTCATTCGTGATTTTTACAAAAAGAAATTGATCAACGTAAACAAAATTCACATCGACAAACAAAAACCTTATCTTTTTACTAAAGCTTTTGATAAAAACAGATTTTTGTATTTGTTGGGGCTTAATGATATCAAGAGTTTGGGAGGTGTGAAAGACAGTGACACCGAGGTTTCGGATTCCGACCTTGTGTAATCCTTCATCAAGGTCACGTTTCTTTGTGAATATTATATCAAAATTTTTGTAAATAGTATTTGATTTTAGGTGGAGAAAAGGTTTGGAAAAATTCAAAAATATTTAAAAATCTTAAAATTCCAAAACATTGAAAAATGTAAAAAAAAAATACAAAAACAATAGAAAATGCTCATTCAAACGAGTTTTGAAGCATAAAAGGAAGATGATAGTACATTGATCATCTTGTTTCAAATACTGGTAAAATTAGGTATAAAAGTCTATTGCTTAATGTTCGGTGCACTAGTAGGCTTTTAAACAAACAAGTAAGAGAATAAGTGATATAAACCTAACTAGCCATATTGAAAGATGGATTAGAATTCTAGCATAAAGTCTTGGTAATGAAGGCTTAAATGTAATAGCATGTCATACTCAAGCCTTATGTTTCGATAGATCACCAAAAATAAAAAATTAATAAAATTGTTTTTACGCATCTAGTATATAATCTAAAATTCAACGGTGTATGGTTTTATAATCTTAAATCCTGTATTGATGGTATGCTTTAGGTTTCACGAACCATCGGGTCTTTATGCGATTAATCATCTAGGTATTCATTTCGGTGAATATTTAAAAATGCGATCAAACACGATGTTAGTCACTTTGTACTTTGTAAAACTTACACTTTGTACTTTGTAAAACTTACATTACTGACTTGATCAAACACGATGTTAGTCATACATTAACCCCTTTCTCGCGTCCTATTACTATTAAGAAACGGACCACAAGGGACACAATGCCTGCAAGCCGACAGATGAAATCGTGCATACTCATCCATGGTAATGGAAACTTAGGGTATTGCTTGATAACGGGGTATGCCTTGTTGTGCAACATTTTTGCTAAGATTGCTAAATCAAAATTTTAAAATGATTTGATATGTTGGTTCTAAGGTTTAAGTCAATTTGGGGTGACATTGTAAAAATCAAATTAAGCATGAATCAAGATTGGAATCTGATTACTATTTGATATTGCATGCTTAATTGAACCTTAATCGTATCACTGATGTCTCTGAATCCTTTGTTTAAAAGATTAAGTGGATAACAATACCAAAGACTACTTAACATCAGACATAATAAAACTGAAATATAAACCGTGATCAATATGATTCCTTGCTCAACTCACAAAAATATGTTTCTTACTGCTCATATCTTAGTGTTTGTAAATAGTGTTTTGAAAAATTTTTGTTTTCATTACAACTTTCGTTAAAAAAAACAAAAATATTTTAATTTTCTGTATTATTTTCGACTTTGGTTAATGGTTAATCTGGTTTGAATATCCGAGAACCTGAATCGAGAGGTTGTTTATGAAAAAAAAATTCAATATGGGATTAATTGTCAAATGAGTTTAATCAAGGTCACTAATTTGGACTTGATTGAATTCGAAAGTGTGAATTTTATGTTCTGATATGTTTCACTTTCATATCCGGCGGATATGTATTAAACATATATGGCATATATGTTTTGTAACACCCCAACCCAGAACAGGCTGAGGTGTCACTATTAGAGATTTCATAAACCAAACAAAATCCATTTAAAATAAATAAAAAGAGAATCCCATGGCAACCAATGATTTAAAAAAACAAAACGAAAGAAATATTAAGTCAAATATATTAAATGTTGAAATAAATGAAAATTAAATCAAGTCCTTCTTCTTGAGCTTCATTTTACTCTCATCACTGATTTCCCTGATTTCTCGAATAACCTGTTAACAAATAAGACACAAACAAGAAAATACGGCTAAGCCAAAAATTGCCTAGTAACGGAGAGAACAATAGTACAGGTAAAGGCTAACATACATAAAGCAAAACACATCCTGAACTGAAACTAAAAACTATTGTGGATATAAACCCATGCTTAAGACCGAACTATAACTAGATGCGAAACATAATTCGATACACGATCGGGACACAATCTATATATACTCAAATTTAAACAAATGCATATACACATATCAAATGGACCATAAATAAAGCGAAACAAATATAATTACTAAACTACATGACATTGATGTTATAATAAATAGGTCGTGTAATACGAAAGCACCCAGAGCTTAAATAGAGGGGTAAACAGCTAGCTAGTCCATGCACCAAGGAGACGGTGTGGGCCGCATGCACATATTGTTCCATCTCAACCAGAAGTCAGGAGTCAGAGCTAAGATCGATCTATACGTCTCTAAGTGGCCAAGGTACTACATAAGTACGGTCAGAGACGCGGTGAACTTTAATTAAGCACCATCACGATAAGTGCCATATGGTTGATGCCCCAACAACAAGTCAGAAATGCTCGAATAACATAGTACTAAAGCTAATGTTATGTAACTAAACATATTCAAATAGGGACATGCAACAATGAATACAAAAGATATAACCTATTGCATGATGTAAAATTTATTTCAAACAAATCATACGAATATACTGAACTCAAAGCGTAACTGAAAGATAACAAAAATCCACACTACAAAGTGACGGACATCGAATATACATGGAATGGAACAAATACTATGAGTGAAGGAAAAAGAGAAAACCGTACTACGAAGCAACGGAATATTATTAATACTATGAGTGAAAGAAATCAGAAACCGTACCTTAGTTGTTAAGCGAAAGTAAACAGACTGGCTCGACTCCAATAATTATGAGGACCTATGGTTTATTTATATATCGAATTAAATTTGATGAAACTAAACTTACTTATGCGACGCGTTGAGTTATTGGCCTTCTGACAACAAGGCTTTAGGGTTGGAACTTTTATATAATATACCAGTTGATATTTCATTATATAATTTTCATTGAGTTATGACTTCCATATAAATCATTTAGTGACACAATCACTTTTCATAATACTAATAAAATAGTGATGACACTTTTGTTCCCTAAAACTAATAAAGATACCAAGTAGGTTCGGTTAGTTAACATGTAAACTACTCAAAACCCTCTCTAATCAAAATAACTAATTATATAAGTAAAACAATGAAAATAATAATAAACTCTTGGTTATTATGCAAAGAATTCATTTACAGAGCATACTCTTACAATTATTAAAACATGAGGTGGTCATTTAACTTTGTAAACAGATCATGGAAACAGAGTTCAATATATATTTTCTAGTTCTTAGTCGCCGAAACGAAAATAGCGTATTCAAACAAGTGTTCATAGATAGGCTAACAGAATTTAACTTGATGGCCATGCTGAACGAACTAAAAAACGGAAACAACGGAGACGGTGACTGTATCGGTTTCATTAAACAGAACCGTTCGAAACCGAGAGCTCAAACGGTGCTAGGCTGTTCGCGCAACCGGAACAAATTAATAATTGTTCGGATCAACGTTCTACGCGTAAAAAGATAAAATGTTTCCCGTATACCTGTTTGGAATCAGAACAGAACCATATTTAGGACGACCGCGGCGGTACCCGTTGCGTGATGGTAGTGGCGCCCACGTCGGAATTTGAACTAAAAGTTTTGAAAACCATATTCGATATTAAGATGTACAGGTAGGATAAAATTCAAAAACAAAAGTGGTTTGCCAAATTACCTCATGTCGTAACAGGAAGAACTAGATCGCTAAGTGGTTGGTTCGTGACGGATCGTCGGCAATGAATTGCCGGTCCGGTTTACACATAGAGATAGGCGAGAAGAGTGAGAGCATATGATATTGTGCAATGGAGTTACTGACAAGTAAGACATCTGCTGACATAACTGGCCACGTCCTCTTTCATGCCGCTCCACCAAAAATGTTGACGAAGATCCCGATACATCTTTGTAGATCCGGGTTGGATTGAGAATGGTGAACTATGAGCTTCGACTAACAACGACTCCCGTAGGGTGGAATCGCTAGGCACAAATAACCGTTTCCCACACCAGACTACGCCATGCTCGTCTTCTCTGAATTCTGAGTGTTTACCAACCTCCAAATTCTGTATAATTGCCCAAATTTCTCCGTATTAATATTGCGCGCTCTTGATTTGAGAAATTAGATCAGGCTCAATCTGGAATCTGACAGAATATCCATTATTTCACCAAAGTGGAGACTAATACCCAGTCTATCAAGATCATTAAGGATATGAGGTTGCAGCTGAAAAGAATTTATCGTTCTAGAACTCTTTCGGCTAAGAGCATCGGCCACAATGTTGGCCTTCCCCGGATGATACTGTATGTTAGCATCATAATCTTTTAGAAGTTATAACCAACGTCTCTGCCTCATGTTTAAACACATAATTAGGTTAATGTGGCTAGTTGTGTTTGATCCAAGTCGGGTCATACCCAATAACGAGTTAGACACACACCAATAATGTATTTGTTAAGATAAGATCTATGAGACAAATACAGAACACGATACATTCAGAAAATCGGGTTTCTGAATACCTACTTGAAAGTGTTAAATAAATTAATTGGTTAATTTATTTATTCAAATAATTATTATTGGAATGATTATTTAACTATGTGTTCTTTTATAAAATGGTTTATGAAAGATGGGGTGTTTATATATTTTATAAAGTATAAAATAAATAAAATATATATATATATATATATATATATATATTTTGGGGCCGGTTTTGGGTGGGCCCCACACCCCAAAGTTTTGGTCAAGTTTTGTCATGGATTTGGTAGAGGTTGAGTATTGGTTACTTGACTTAAAAAACCTAACACCATGATATGATTTGTTTTTGAAGATTTTATATCATGACACTTTCAAGATAAATAAGAAGAACAACTCTTTCTTTCTTTCTAGGTTTTGTTTTTCGGCCAAGAACAAAAGAAGAGGCTCGGGTCTCGGTTATTCGTGTTCAAGCTCCCTAACATAGCTCGGTGTGTGTTGGAGGCTCGGGGTATATTCCGTTTGAGGATTTTCCCTTTGAAAGTCTAGCATCAACATCATCATCTTCTTCAACATCAACTACACTCTTAAAAGGTTAAGAATGTAAGTGTTTATAGTTTTGATAGTTTAGTTTTTCCGTATCATTTGATCCTTGCTTCGGGTTTCTAATAAATAGATTATTGGTAATCTTATGACATGAATAAACTAGGTTGTTCATGAACATATCTTATATAAACTTGTAATATATACATATATAAACACATGGATACATATGTTTAGTTTGTAAATATCACGCTTCCGCCTTTATTGTGACTAGTTAAATGGTTAACTAAATTTATAAATTCCATAGAAACCCAACAAATGGCATCAAGAGCCGGGATACGGGAAACTAAGCTTCGGGTTTTCGGTTTTATATTTTTCCCCTTGAAAGATTTTATACAAAAATTAACATGCATGATTTTTGTATTTAATCTTGTTATAATTTTTTGGCTTTGTTCAAAAAAAAAAAAAAAAAAAAAAAAGTATATAAAACCGAGTAAATGGGCCGAAGCCCAATTCGGGTGAAATTGGGCCGAAGCCCACTTGTTTTGGTTAATGGGCTAACCGAAAAAAAAAAGGGGGAGAAAGTGAAATGGGCCGAAGCCCATTTTTGGTTAAATGGGCCGAAGCCCATGAGACTTTCTATTGGGCCGAAGCCCATGTGTTTTGCACATGTGGGCCGAAGCCCATAATCAAATTATTGGGTTTGTCTAGGCCCGATAAGGTTAAGGGGTTTTGGAACGGGTTCCTAAGACATAACGGGTTATGTTTGTTAAAACTAGACCGAGCCGTAGACCAAATGGATGTTTGTTGTGATTGTTATTAATTATTCAAAGTTTCGGTTTGTAATAATTAATTAGGGGCAGTTTTGTAATTATTTATTCATATGGGTATGTAATAAATAGTTTATTTGTAATATCTTTATTTTATAGAAAAAATGTATTAGGACATTTGTTTTGTAAATTTAAAGAAGATTGCAAAATTGGAAGTTTGGGCCTTATTGGGCCGGGTATGGTGATAATGGGTCTCACAAGCCCATTAAGGGGATTCAAGCCCAAAAGGACCTAAGCCCACCCATTGAGCCCAAATGGAAGCTTATGGAAGCTAAGTCCCAAGTTCAAGCCCAATGGATTACAACGGGGTTGAGGAAGATGATTGACGCATTTGGATGCGGGATCAAGTGGGAGCTACAACATCCATGTGTCGTGTGTCCCTTAGGATCGGACCTAAGACACACACTTGTTTCGGCTAACAAGTGTGCTCTAACTTAGTGGCTCGTGTCTAGTATAATTGTGTATGCTTGTTAATTGATTGTTTGATTGTGTGGTTGTTAGATATTAGGATATCAACTTCGTCACATAGAATTAATTAACAAAGCATAAAACGGGTTCTAATAATTATCGGTAATTACGCGACACGTAGTTTAATAAAATGGATTTATTAACTAGCCGTCTCACGCCCATAATAAAATGGTTTTATTATAAATTAGAATTTTGAAAATGGTTTCAAAATAATCATGTTACTAAATGCATGTTAGAACATGATTTAAAGTTTTACAACTAGAATTATTAAAACTAAAAATCCCTTTTAAAATTAAGGATAACAAGTTAAACACCATCCTTTTGTATAACGCTTAACATATTAGTAAGCTCTTAGTGGGAAAAAGGTCACCTAACCGCGTAGAGTAAATTAATATGTTGAGGTAATATTGGCATATAAATGGGAAAAAGGTCACCTAACCGTTTGTATGTTGATATTACAAGTTGATACAAGTAGGACGACTTAAATTAGAACCATGTGAAGAGGGTCACCCAAGCATGGGGTCTAATAGGTGTTGATGGGATAAACATGCCGACACGAAATATGATTTCGAACCGGTCCCATAAACTCTAGAAGTTGCAAAAGGGTTTGCAATTGTTATGAATAACTACCTTGATAAACCGACAATGGGAAAAAGGTCACCTAACCGGAGTCGGGTTCATCGTTGGATTCTAGATTTTAATTATTAATTATATTTGGTATATATATAAAAGGGTATTAATAATTAAAATAAATAAAACACTAAAATGAACTTAATTAAAATTCTGCAGATGGCCGCACACGTCGACGACAACATAATCCCTAACGTCCAAAACGTATCTCTCCGATCTATTCTCGCTAAAGACCGTCTTAACCACAATAACTTTTCGGATTGGTTCCGAAATTTAAGGTTGTTCTAAAACAAGAAAAATTATATCATGTTTTGGAAACACCTATCCCCAACGAACCGGAAGAGGGAAGTGAGGTCGAATATATGAATTGGGTCCAACACACGGAAGATTCCATTCAAGTGTCATGCCTCATGTTGGCGACTATGGTTCCCGAAATCCAAAAGGATTTCGAAAACCATAATGCGTACGACATGATTACTCAACTTAAGGAAATGTTCCTTAAGCAATCAAGAGTTGAAAGGTTCGAAACGGTTCGAGCCTTGCATGCATGTAGAATGGATGATAATCAACCAGTTTCAACTTATGTACTTAAGATGAAAAGTTACATTGATCGCCTCGCCAAACTCAATTGTCCCATCTCAAAAGAGTTAGCAACGGATTTGATCCTTAACTCCCTGTCGAAAAGGTTTGACACTTTCGTGTTAAATTATAACATGAACGGGTGGGACAAAAACATTGGAGAACTTCACTCAATGCTTAAAACAGCCGAGGCGAGCATGGGTAAAAGGGTTTTACCCATGTTTGCGATCAATGAAGGTAAATCCAAGAATCGATCTCAACCCAATCCTAAGGCTAAGGTAGCAAAAAGAAAGGGTCCTCCTGTGCATCTTAAGGGTAAGGGCAAATCACCGGTTGTGGCAAAGAAACAAAAGGTTGTGGAACCGAGGGGTCATAAGGATGATCCTTGTTTTGGTTGTGGGGAGACCGGACATTGGAAACGCAATTGCCCGGTCTACCTAAAGGAGCTAAGAGACAAGAGGAATGCGGGGCATGCCTCGGGTAATGTCTTTATGATTTATTGAGCTAAATCTTATTTCTTCTAACACATGGGTATTGGATACCGGATGTGGAACTCATATTTGCAATTGGTTGCAGGGGTTCAAAAGGAATGAAGACTTAAAGAAGGGCGAAGTGAGTCTTTTCATGGGCAACGGTGCAAGGGTGCACGTGGTCGCTAGAGGAGACTTCACTTTATCGCTTCCAAGTGGTTTGGAAGTTGTTTTGAGAAATGTTTTGTATGCTCCTAGTTTGACTAGGAACATTATTTCCGTGCACCTTCTTAGACAATGTAACTTTGACTTTAAATTTGTAAAATCAGAAATGCATGTATCATCTAATGGTATCTTTTATTTTAAAGCTGTACCAAACAACGGTATTTATGAATTGGTTCATGACAATACCTCAAATAGCTCATTATATCAAACTTCCACTAAAAGACTCAAAAAGGATTTGAGTGATTCCTACATTTGGCATTGTCGTCTTGGACACATAAACAAGAATCGTGTAAATACTCTTCAAAAGAATGGTCTTTTGAAAACAAATGAGTTAGGTTCGTTTGATGAGTGTGAATCTTGTATTCAAGGCAAGATGACCAAAGAACCTTTTAAAGGTACAAATGAAAGGGCTAAGGACTTGTTAGGTATCATACATACGGATGTATGCGGACCTCTCAAGCCCACTAGTAGGAATAGTGAAAGGTACTTCATTACCTTTACCGACGATTTTAGTCGATATGGGTATGTGTATCTAATGAAACACAAACATGAAGCCTTTGAAATGTTCAAGGAATTTCAAAATGAAGTACAAAATCAGCTCGACCGAACAATCAAGGTACTCCGCTCCGATAGAGGAGGCGAATACCTAAATGATGCTTTTCAAAGTCATCTTAGAGATTGTGGAATTGTTTCACAGCTCACTCCTCCTGGTACTCCTCAACATAACGGAGTATCCGAGAAGAGGAATCGAACACTGTTGGACATGGTTCGATCAATGATGGCACGAAGCTCACTACCACCATCATTTTGGGGATATGCGCTACTTACAGCGGCTCGTATTTTGAATATGGCCCCAACCAAAAAGGTGGATCGAATACCCTATGAAGTGTGGCATGGAAAGGTTCCATCCTTTTCATATTTAAGGGTATGGGGATGCATAGTTTATGTTAAACGTGACACCCCAAATAAGCTTGAGGCTCGATCCATCAGGTGTATCTTCATAGGATACCCAAAGGATGATATAGGATATATATTCTATGATCCTAGTGAACAAAAAGTGTTTATTTCACGCAAAGGATACTTCTTAGAAACTAGGTTCCTTATGGAAGGACCTAGTGAAAAAAGAGTGGAACTTGAAGAGGTTCAAGAATCACTGGATGATACACAGTTGGTCGATACTAGTTTTCAACACGAGGATGTTGAAGGTGATCAAATGGTTGATCATACACACGTTGCTCGCAGATCTAGTAGGATTAGTCAACCTCCCGAGAGATATGGATTTCTCGTGGATGGTTGCTACTTGGTCGATTCGGATGAACCGATCTCCTACAAAGATGCTATGTCACAACCTGATTGTGAAAAATGGCTTGAAGCCATGAGCGCCGAGATGCAATCCATGCACGATAACCAAGTTTGGGAATTGGTTGATCGTCCACTTAACTCCAAACTGGTTGGATGTAAGTGGGTCTTCAAGAAGAAGACCGATATGCATGGAAATCTAGATACTTACAAAGCACGACTTGTAGCAAAAGGTTTCACACAAACTCAAGAGATTGATTATGATGAAACCTTCTCGCCGGTCGCGATGCTTAAGTCGATCAGGATATTATTTGCCATTGCAGCCCATTTTGATTATGAGATATGGCAGATGGATGTCAAGACCGCTTTTCTTAATGGATATATTGAGGAAGATGTCCATATGGTTCAGCCTGAAGGTTTTGTCGATCCATCTAATCCTGACAAAGTATGTAAGTTAAGGAAATCAATCTACGGGTTGAAACAAGCATCACGGATGTGGAATCATCGTTTTAATGAAGAAATCAAAGCGTTTGGTTTCGTCCAAAACGGTGATGAGGCGTGTGTGTATAAATGGGCTAGTGGGAGTATAGTCATGTTCCTTATTTTGTATGTCGATGATATACTTTTATTTGGAAATGATATACCAAGTATGGAAAGCGTTAAAGCGTGGTTAAGTAGTCGTTTCTCAATTAAGGATCTTGGAGAAGCGACATATATCTTGGGAATAAAGGTCTATAGGGATAGACAAAGGAAATTGATCGGACTCAATCAAAGTGCATACATTGATAAAATCCTGAAAAGGTTCAGGATGGAAAACTCTAAGAAAGGTTTGGTACCTATTCCTAGAGGAACCGTGTTAAGCTCATCCCAAAGTCCTAGCTCTAAGGAAGAGCAGGATAGGATGAAGCATGTTCCTTATGCTTCGGCAATAGGATCTATTATGTATGCAATGATGTGCACTAGACCGGACGTCTCGTATGCTTTAAGCATAACGAGTAGATACCAGCACAACCCAGGTGACAGTCATTGGATGGCTGTCAAGAATATATTAAAATACCTTAGAAGGACTAAGGATATGTTTTTAATATATGGGTCTGGTGAGGAGGAACTCGTCGTAAAGGGTTACGTGGATGCGAGTTTCCAAACTGACCGAGATGATTCTCGGTCACAGTCGGGATATGTCTTCATTTTGAATGGAGGCGCTGTCTCTTGGAAGAGTTCGAAGCAGGATGTTGTCGCGTTATCCACTACAGAATCTGAGTACATCGCCGCTTCAATGGCAGCCCAAGAGGCTGCATGGATGAAAAAGTTCATCATGGATCTAGGGATTATCTCTACCATTCAGGAGCCCCTAGAGATATTCTGTGACAATGAGGGTGCTATTGCACAGATCAAGGAGCCTCGTGCTCATCAGAAAACGAGGCACATTGAGCGCAGATTCAACTACATAAGGGATGAAGTTGAAAAGAGAAAGATATGTATTCATAAAGTTCATACCGATCAAAATATTGCGCACCCACTCACGAAGCTCCTCGATAGGCCAAAGCATGAGGGTCATGTTTGTGCATTAGGACTTTGGTATTCTAGTGAGTGGATTTAATCTGTATTTAGTGTTTGTATAAGAACGAATGTAATGGGTATCTCATGAAAATTAATTATGTTTTAATTATTCAATGAGTTATGTTCTATATTTGCATGTTTAATCCATGAATGACTTATGTTGTTCTAAACGTCCTTAGTCGATCATACTTGTGGGAACAAGTATGAAGTTAAGACTATTATGAAC